>NC_137974.1:14844054-15464679 GCF_963924665.1 Micromys minutus
CTTGTTACATTTTGAAATAAAAGTCATTTCCTTTAAAAACAGATTTCTATGAGCTTTAAATACAAATCAAAATGTAATCTTTGCAAAGGGTGATAGCTGCAGGGAGAGTGTTTCAAATGTGGTTACTGTCACAGGGATCTTGCCACTGGGTTGCTGTTGAAACTGAATAGGTTTTGATGACAAATGTCAACTTTCCAGTGTAAGATTTGCAATTATCTTAATTGTACTAGATTTCAAAATGTATATATCTGTCTTAATTCAATTGTTATTCATTGTTGACACTATGACTTTACAATATTTAAAGATCAGTACATATAAGAAAAGTAATATCTAAATAATACAGTTGATTTTAATTTTTCCCATCTATTGAGGGAATAGTTTATTATGCCATCCATTTCAAAATGTATGAGGGAACATTTAGTATTCAGGGACTTTGAAATAATTGTCTCAGAAATGACTATATTACTGTGTTAAAAATCTGAAGGACCCACCATTACATTGGTGATGATGTGATCACATATAACCAATACTGTTTAGGTGGATAATGGATAGTTTTCAGGAATCTCTGTGAACCTGAAGAAAAAGCACAGGCAAAGGTACACAGCAGATTCTGTCAAGCTGTTGAGTGACTCTCCTGTTGCTAGCACAAGGACTTCTATTGGGCTTGTCTGATCTTTCACTGACTACTTTACCTAACCCAATTTTGACCTTGTTCTTGTCAAGTTTAGGGAACATAATACCTATAAGCCAGAAATCGCTTCTCTGGTGACCTAAGAAAAAGAACCTCTTATCTGCGAGGCCTGTCAGAGTATCAGTGAACAACTTTTGATATCCCTGTACTACAATATGGAAGTTAAGTAGCAAACTCTGCCCAGTGCTCCTGCCTTGACACTTCACAAGTGCCATGGTAATAATGACAAAGAACTGTGAAAAGAGGAAAAGAAAGTTGATACCTAGTTTCTGGAAAATGGACTATGAAAACAAATGAATTCTTTTTTTATTTTTACTTGTTTATCTTTACACTCAATTATATTGCTTTATATTTAAAATGTTTAAACCTACAATCTCATTAAGAAATTTATTTGCTTGTTGATATCTAACAATTCCTTTAAAAGGAAAAAATACTTTCCACTGTTAAGTCTGACTATTGTTTGGTCATTTCTATGAAGGCAAAAGAACTCAGTAAAGTCAACAATTAGGAAGACAATTTGGGGGCCAAGTAGGTAGAAAGGTTATAGTTCCATCTTATACTTTACTGTCCAACACGAAGCAAACTCATGGCATTCTTCACACTGCTTCATCGAAAACCAAGAGTTGGTTTCCTTTTGAAATGACAGAAACATCATGCATTACTATTCACAATGAAACATCTCTGAATCAAGTAGAGAGATGATAGAAGTTCTTTCCTTGATTATGTTCTTATGGGATAGTGTGCAAGGAAAAACAAAAGACCACCCCAACTCATATCACCTGGACCTTAGTAATAAAATGATTCACAAAAACAAGAAAGCTATTATTGTTTGCCTTTGTGTAAAGATGAGGAGTGTAGCTTCCATAATTTAGATGAATTAAAGCTGTTTGCAGTTGAATATCTGAGGTGCTGATTTCTACTATGTCATCCTATCTGCTCCATTATCACATAAGCTATGACATTTAAAAATCTATTATTTGCTTAAAAGCAGTAAAAATCCTTGTAGACTTATTGTTAATCATCCTCATAAACAATATATAATTAAATGATAAAATTCCTTTCAAAATGCAAAGCACAATTTAATTAATGATTTCTGTACTGTCTAAATAAAGAGGAATGTTTAATCACTGGAAAACTATTCATTGATGGACAGGTTAGTCATGGTTTCTGGAGTTTCTGGTAAACTTTGAGAACATAGGGAAGAGTGGTAATCAGAGTCTATTTAATTATATTTACTAAAATTTTGTGTGTATTTCAGGATTATTTCATCAGTGTATTCTTCCTTAGGATGTCCACAAAAAAACTTATTCTCATCAGCAAGAATTATGCTAAGAAGAATTGCAGATTAGTTTTTAACTTTTTGTCTAATTATAGCAAGTGTTGTGTGGATTAGAATTTGGAGGTAGGTGGTGTGTCATTTTTAATATAATTTAGTAATTCTTAAATATCGGTAAAGGATGGATAATTGTTTAGTCTTATGGAACTTTTTTTAACCTGAATTTATTTTTATAAATTTCAAGAAAAGCAAAAACTGATACTTTAAAAACTCTCTTTAGAGTCTGAAAGGAAACAAACAAAATGAGTCCTGTGGTGCTTCCTCTCATGATCCATATCAAGTTTCAATCTTTAATATAATCTAACAGCCCGAAGATGGCCAGTCAAAAGCAGAAAATATCATTTAAAGCAGTAGAAAAATGCATCAGTTTGAGTGGAAGTTAAGTTTATACCTGTCAATATGTTTTTTATGTAGTTTTTTGTGCCCAGTCATATGATAATAACTGAAAATTAGAAATATTTAGCAATCAAGTCATTCATCTTTTGACAGATCATGAGAGGGACAGCAATAACATCTGGATGTTAATCAAAGCCACTGTTATCAACATGTCACAGAGTGTATCAAGCAGACTCACAGTATAAATTAAGAAGAGAGAAGGTGGGGTTTTTTGTTCTGAATAACAGAAGTGTTGATTATTAGACATTGTGTGAATAGGTTTATATGTACAGATGCAATGATATTATATATAGAAATCTCTAATACCTGCCCTGAAACTTTATATATAAAACATTTAATAAGAACACACACACACACACACATACACACACACACACACACACACACACACACACACAAAGAGAGAGAGAGAGAGCGAGAGTAATACATAAAATATCCACTTAAAATTTGTACAGCTACAAGTAACTAAGGCTCCAATTCCATGTGATTATATGGCTTGGAGTAACCACAGAAGATAAAAGGGACTAGTGTCAGGTTAAAGAATTGGGAGAAAATAAAAACAGTCTCATCAGAAAAATAGGAGGGAAGAATGAAACTCTCATTAGGGACTGAAGATATAAATGTAAAGAAAAGATTAAGAGATGGAAAAAACAATAGGGAATGTCTGAAAAAATTCTTAAGGAACCACATCATATGGCTAACTGCTGGAGCAAGGCCAAAGGAATGAAACATGGTAAAAACTATCTGAGGAACTGTGAGTGAGGCTCCAGGAAGAGAGGCAGAGGGCTTGTTGCCTCAGACATATTTTGTTCTCTAGATTGTTCTTGGAGTTAATTTTATGTTTCTGTTACAATTACATTTAATTTTTATGACATGTTTATTTTTCTTGGATGTCAGAACATAGCCCAACATTATCTAACTAAATCCTCAATACCAAACATGAGAAGTCTTTTTTCTTAGTTATTTGTTCAGGGCTGTCAAAGAATCTTCTGGAAAGTAGAGCTTGTTGTTGTATATGGCTTATCCCAGAACTTAATGGTAAGTTTGTATTGCTGAAGACACTGTACACTTTCAAATTAGGTCTCAGAGGTCCTTTACCTGAAACTGATTTAAATAACTTCTCTCTGAGTATTAACTCTCCTAATACTAGCACCAATCTCAGGAGTTTCCAAGAGACAATTATGATTATAAGAGTCTTACACAGATTCATACCTTGATGTATTCTTTTGTGTTTTGTATGGTGTCTTTTTATTTTTTGATTATTGGCTTTATTGAGAGTGTGTTTTTATGTGGGCACAAGCATATATGAATGTTTTCAATTTATACCCTAGGCCGATGCTTCTGGATATTGTTTTAAAAACACATTTTAAGTTTTTGACACTTTGTTTTTACACACTTTTTCATGACTTAAATCGTTGATTACATATTTAACTAATTTTATGCAAATTGCATGTGATGTGTGACGAGAGTCTAATTGAAGTTCATCTTTGACAAGTTGCCTTATCAATAATTCTGGAGGACACTGTTGTTTCCCAGCTTCGTGTTTTTTCTTTTACTTCATTTTTGAAAATCCACTAACTATAATTGTGAAACTTAAGAGAAGCAAGAGGCTCCCAGGAACCAATGGTGATGACTTTAGCCAAAATACCCAACACAGGGAAATACAACCTGTATAGAAATGATCCCCAGTTGATGGAAGGGGACACCCACGGATCTCAAAAAATTTAAGTAAAAAATGTTCCTCTCCAAAGAAAAGACAGGGACAATAAACGGAACAGAGACCCAAGGGTCATACAGAGCCCGCCTTTCTTAGGGATCCATCCCATCTGCAGACACCCAACCCCCACACTGTTGCTGGTAAGAGGAAGTGATTGCTTACAGAAGCCTCAGATAGCTGTCTCTTGAGAGGCTCTGCCAGAGCCTGAAAAATAGTGGTGAATGCTCAAAACCAACCATTGAACTAAGAATTGGGTCCCCAATGGAGGAGTTAGGGACGTTAGGAACTGAGGGATTTGCAACCCACAGGAAGAACAATAACAACCTACCAGACACCCGCTATCCCAAGCTTCCAGGGACGAAAACACCACCCAAAGAGCACACATGGAGAAAAACATGGCTGCAGCCTCTTATGTAGTAGAAAATGGCCTTATTAAGAATCAATGGGAGGAGAGGCCCTTGGTCCTGGGTAGGCTTGATGCCCTTCGGTAAGGCCAGGGTAGTAAGGTGGGAGTGGGGGGCACCGTCATAGAAGCAGGGCAAGGAGGTACAGAATAGAGTATTTTCAGGGGTTAAACCAGAAAAGGGGATAACATTTGGAATGTAAATAAATAAAATATCCAATTAAAGAAAAAACAGAAGTGCTTACTGTCAGGAGCCTGATATAGCTGTCCCCTGAGAGGCTCTGCAAGCACCTGACAATACAGATGGAAATTGTATTCCAACAATCATACTGAGCCCAGGGACCACAATACTTGGATCCAACAATCAGACTGAGCCCAAGGACCACAGTGGAAGAGTTAGGGCAAGAACTGAAGAAGCTGAAGGGATTGAAACCCCATAGAATATGAACACACGTGACCACCCAAGCTCTCAGGGAATAAACCACCAACTAAAGAGTATACATGGTGGGATCGAGGTCTGCAGATACATAGGTAGGGGAGGACGGCCTTATCTGAAACAATGGGAGGAGAAGGAGGATTGCTATCCCAATATAGGAGGATACCAGAGGGGTGAGATGGAAGTAAAGGAGAACCCTCATAGAGGTAAAGGGGAGGGGGAAAAGGGGATGGGCATGAGGGTTTGGTGGAATGCTAACAAGGAAGAGGGATACCATGTTTTTCTGTAGTTCCAATCAGGTTTACTGTGATAAAAAGTTATCCCCAAACAAGTACTGTTTTATCCATGCCAGTAATCCATTGGTATGGTTTCTGAGGTTTATAGTAAAGTACAAAGCCTGTATGTTTTTAAAAATAACAAGTACAAAGCACTTAAGTTTTATTTTTTAATAGATAAAATAGATTTAATTGGAAAATATACTAACTTCTTGAATAGCCTGTGTCCTTAAACTACCTAGGTGAAGAAAATGGACAATAAAAAGTCACCCATGTACAGAAAAGCAGGATTCAGGTGTAGTTTGCAGATGAAAGAGTATCTACCAACTTGTAACCTCAACATTTTTATTACATGTAGAAGGATTTTAAGCCAACAATGTACTTGCTCTTGCAAAAAATAACATCCAAAGACTTTCTTAGTCTATGTGATCTGTCAGAATTACAGATATACATCTAATTTCCGAAAACCAAGGCAATCAGATCTCTGAGTTCAAGTCTAGACTCCTATAGAACACATCTCAGGAAACAAAAAAACCAAACAAAGACTTAGGTCCAGGCATGTGGTTTGTATGATTTCCATAACAGAGACATGCAGATTTTCAGTCAGTAAGTTAAGCAGTATCAATGATGCAGTAAAGTGGAGTGGGATTCATGGCTGCTTAGTCTGTGGTGTTCAGTGGTAGCTTTTACTGGTGCGGTTTTTCAGAAAAAAAGAAGCACCAATCATACAACAGTAAAGACAGAACTATCCAGAGAATAAACAGGGGCAAAGAGATTAGAACAGATCGCCAGAGTCAGTTTTAGGCCAATCATAGTAATTCAAAGAGAGGCTAAGAGAAATCAGATTGGATCAGCCAACTTGAAGAGGAATTAGGGACAGAAACTTGAGCTGAACCAAGCAGAGTTCAGAAAGTATTGGGTGATTAGGAGTGAGTGCATCCTAGTGAAGACAAGTAGCAGGGCATGGTGGAGGGGAGCAGGGTGGGCTAAGAGAATCACATTTCAAATGTAAATATAGAGAGCATCTAATAAAAAAGAAAGGACTGGAAAGTATGAGTTTATTCAGCAGTAGCCTTCTAAAAATCATAACTACACCAAACGAATAAAAGACACTATGACACACACATCACAGAAGTGTTGGGTAGCTATTCTTGGCAGGAAGTATTCATCAACCACCAGTCATAGGCTGTAACTATTAAGAAAAAGGAAGAAAGAGCAAGTATTAGTTTTGTAATCACAGATTACCTACTCACACTCAGACTCCTAAGGTAAGACCTATTTACTAAGCCTATATCATATAAGAAATGACATTTCAAATCATTTGTCTGAGTCTTGAAATCCTTGGTATAGTTGTGGATATGACATCAATAAATATTATCTTAAGATATCACTTACTCAGTGCTCCATCAGATCATACAGCAGAGTAGCAGACAGGTCCACAAGTGCCACGTGGCCTTAAGGTGCCTGCAGTAGTGCTAGATAAAAGGTTATTCCTATTTCATATTTGCCCCATGCTCCTGTTTCTCCATATCTTTGCTCTCCATGTCTGTTGTCACCTGAGTTTTTGATCTTAGCCATTCTGACTGGTGTGAGGTGGAATCTCAGGGTTGTTTTGATCTGCATTTCCCTGATGACTAAGGATTTTGAACATTTCTTTAGATGCTTCTCAGATATTTGATGTTCCAAAGTTGAGAATTCTTTGTTTAGCTCTGCACCCCTTTTGAAATAGCGTTATTTGATACTCTGTGGTCTATTTCTTGAATTCTTTGTGTATATTGGATATTAGCCCTCTATTAAATGGACAATTGGAAAATATTTTTATTGAATATTCTCAGTATTTACATTTCAAATGTTATATTCTTTCCCCTCCTACTCCCCTTGCTTCCATAAAGGAGTTCCTTCTCTCAACCACCCTTCAAACTCAGTGCCTTGGCATTCCCCTACACTGGGAAAACAATCCTTAGCAGGACCAAAGGCTTTTCCTCCCATGCTGTTTTGAAATCATTTCTCTTTCCTTTTTTAAAAAATGCTTTTTTCTCCTTTTTATTAGATAGTCTGTATCTACATTTGAGATGTTATCCCTTTACCCTGCCACATTCCTATCCCCCTAAACCTGCAGTTGCCTTCACAAAGGTGCACTCCCTTCTGATCGCCCTCTTTGCCCCACTGCCTTGTCATTCCCCTGCATTGGGAAAACATGTCCTCTCTGGAACAAAAGTCTCTTCTCACATTGATGCCAGACACTGCTATCTTCAGCTACATATGCACCTGGATCAATAGGTCTCTCAATGTGTACACAAAGGTTAGTTTTTTACTCCATGAGAGTTTTGGAGGGTTTGGTTGGTTGATAATTTTGTTATATTCCCATAGGGTTGCAACCCCTTTCAGCTCCTTATGTCCTTTCTTTAGCAACCTTTTCCAAATCTGATGGTTGCTGTTTTGTCTTAGTGACAGTGCCCTTTGTCTTACAGAAGCTATTAAATTTTATGAGGCCCCATTTGTCCATTCTTGATCTTAGAGATTGGTACTCTGGTAAGAAAAATTTCCCCAATTGTCCAGTTGTGCGAGAGTTTCCCCAATTTCTCATTTATTACTTTGCATATATCTGGTTTTATGTAGAGGACCTTGAGCTACTTGGAATTGAGCTTTGTACAGAGTGATAAGGAGAGATCAATTTGCATTTTCCTACATACTGACTGCCAGTTGAACCAACCATTTGTTGAAAATGCAGTCTTTTTTCACTAGATGGTTTTAGTCCTTTATCAAAGATCAGGTGACCATAGTTAAATGGGTTCATTTCTGGGTCTTCATTTTTATTCCATTGATCTACCTTCCTGTCTCTGTAGCAATACCATACAGATTTTTTATTAGATATTCTCTGTATTTACATTTCAGATGTTACTCCATTTCCACCAATCTCATTCCACTTCCCCTTCCCCTTGCCTCCATGAAGGTGCTCCCTCTCCCAACCACCCTTTCCCAACTCAGCACCTTGGCTTTCCCCTACACTGGTACAATGAGCCTTCCCTGGACCAAAGGCCTCTCCATTCTTTGATGCTAGAGAGTGCTATTATCTGCTGCATGTGTACCTGAAGATATGTATCTCACACCTGGAGATATGTGTCTCTCCATGTGTGCTCATTGATTGGTGTTTTAGTCCCTTGGAGCTGTGCTGGGTTTGGAAAAATGACAATTTTTTCTTTCCATAGAGTTGCAGACCCTTTCAGCTCCTTCTGACTTTCTCTAGCTCCTTCATAGGGGTTCCAATGTATGGTTCAATGCTTAGCTATAGGCATCCTCCTTTGTATCAGTACAGTTCTTGCAGAGGATTTGAGCAGGCATACATACATATATACATACACACACACATATACATACATACATACATACATACATACATACATACATACATACATATATATATTCTTGCTAGTAAGCACTACTTGGCATTAGCAATTGTGCATGGGTTTATTGGCTATATATGGGATGGACCCCCATGTGAGGCAGTCTGTGGATGATCTTTTCTCTAATACCTGCTCTTCAAATATGCAATTATTTACTTCCATGAGTGTTTTGTTCTCTCTTTTAAGGAGAACTGAGACTTCCACCTTCTGGCCTTCCTTCTCTTGGAGCTTCATATTTTCTATGAATTTTTTTCATGATTATTCTGAGTTTTTGGGGTAGTATTTGTGTATTAGTGAGTACATACCATGAGTGTTCTTTTGTTACTGTGTTACTTCACTTACAATGATAGCTTAAAGTTCCATCCATTTGCCTAGGGATTTCAGGAAAACATTATTTTTAATAGCTGGGTAGTATTCCATTGTGTATATGTACCACAAATTCTGTATCCATTTTTCTTTTGAAGGACATATGGGATTTTTGGAGCTTCTGGCTATTATAAATAAAGTTGGTCTGAACAGGGTGCAACATGTGTCATTGTTAGATGTTGGAGCTTCTTTTGGTTATATGCCCAGGAGTGATATAGCTGGGTCATCAGGTAGTACAATGTTCACTTTTCTGAGGAACTACCAGACTGATTTCCAGAATGGCTTACCAGTTTACAAACCCATCAACAGTTCCTCTTTCTCCACATCCTCCCCAAAATCTGCTGTCTCCTGAGTTTTTGATCTCAGCCGTTTTGACTTGTGTGAGGTGGCCTCAGGGTTGATTTGGTTTGCATTTTTATGATGACTAGAGATGTTAAACATTTTTTGTTAGGTGTTTCTCATCCACTCGCTATTTCTTAGTTAAGAATTCTTTGTTTAGCTCTAAAAGCAAAAGCCATGGCTTTTCTACTTAAGAAAATTGCTCCTGTGCCTATGTGTTTTAAGCTCTTCCCCCACTTCCTTTTCTAATAGTTTCGGTGTATGTCTGGTTTTATGTGGATGTCTTCGATTCACTTGGAATATTTCTCTTGAAGCAGAACCATTTATGGAGGAGTTTGTGAAAGGTATCGATTCCCTAATTTCTTTCTCAGCCTGTTTATCCTTTGAGTCGAGGAAGGCTACTGATTAGCTTGAATTAATTTTATATCCAGCTACTTTGCTAAAGTTGTTTTTCAGCTGTAAGAAGTTTTATGGTGGAATTTTTGAGGTCACATAAATATACTATCATGTCATCTACAAATAGCAATGCTTTGTCTTCTTTCTTTCCCATTTTTATTCCTTTGACCTCTTTTTGCTGTCTGATTGCTCTGGACAGTACTACCAGTACTGTATTAAATAGGCAGGGAGAGAGAGGGCAGCTTTTGATATTCCCTGATTTTAGTATGATTCCGTAAAATTTCTCACTATTTAGGTTGATGTTGACTACTAATTTGCTGTATATTGCTTTTACTATGGTTAGGTATGGGCCTTGAATTCTTAATTTTTCCAAGACTTTTAACATGAAGGGGTATTGAATTTTGTCACCTGCTTTCTCATCCTCTAAAGAGATGATCATGTCTTTTTTTCTTTTTCTTTGAGTTTGTTTACATAGTGGATTATATTGGTAGATTTCCATATATTGAACCATCCTTGCAACCCTGGAATGAATCCTACTTGATCGTGGTGAAAGATCTTTTGGATATGGTATTTTATTTGGTTTGCAGGAATTTTAAAGCATATATTTGCATCAATCTTTATGAGAGAAATTGTTCTGAATTTCTCTTTCTTTATAAGGTCTTTGTGTGGTTTAGAAATGAGTGAAATTGTGGCTTTGAAGAATGGGTTGAGTAGTGTTCCCTCTGTTTTTCTTTTATGGAATAGTTTGTAGAGGATTGGTATCAGGTCTTTTATGAAAGTCTTATAGAATTCTACACTAAACCCAACTGCTCCTTGGCTTTTTATTTGTTGGGATACTTTCAATGACTAGTTTTTATTTCATAAGGGTTTATGGAACTTTTTACATGGTTTATGTGATTGTGATTTGGTACCTGGTATCTTCCTAGAAAATTGTTCATTTCCTCCAGAAATTTCAGTTTTAATGAGTATAAGGCTTTTGTCATAGGATCTGATGATTTTGTGAATTTTCTCAGTTTCTCTTGTTTTGTTTCCCTTTTTTTTTCTAATTTTGTTAATTTTGATACTCTCTCTTGTCCTCTGGTTATTCTGACTAAGACTTTATATATCATTTAAATTTTTTTGAAAGAACCAACTCCTGTTTTTATTGATTCTTTGTATGGTTCTTTTGGTTTCTTTTGGGTTGATTTCAGCTCTGAGTTTGATTATTTCCTGGTCTCTAGTGTTCTTGGGTGTGTATGCTTTTTTGTTGTTATTGTTGTTGTTCTAGAGTACTTAGGTGTGTTTTCAAGCTGTTAGTCAATTCTCTCTCACTTTCATTTTGGAGGCACTCAAAGCTATCTGTTTTCCTGTTAGCACTGCTAACATTGTGTCTCATAAGTTTGGGTATGCTGTACCTTTAATTTCATTAAATTCTAAAAAGTCTTCCATTTCTCTTTTTATTTCTTCCTTGACTAAATTATCATTGACTAGATTATTGTTCAGCTTTCATGTGTATGTTGGACTTATACTTTTGTTGTTGTTGTTGTTGTTGTTGTTGTTGTTGTTGTTAAAGAATAGTATTATTCCATGGTGATCTGATAGAATGTATGGAATTATTTTCATCTTATATCTGTTTGGGCCTGTTTTGTGATAGATTGTTTAGTCAACTTTGTAAAGAGTACTTTGAGGATCTGAGAAAAAGCTATATCATTTTGTTTTAGGATTAATTATTTTATAAATATCTGTGAAGTCAATTTGGATCATAAATTCTGTTAGTTTTTCTGTGTCTCTGTTTAGTATTTGTTTCCTTGATCTTTCCATTGATGAGAGTGGGATGCTGAAGTTTTCCATTATTACTCTGTAAGGTATAATGCTTACCATGAATTTACTAAGGTTTCCTTTTATCAATATAGTTCCCCTTGAATTTAGAGCATATATAATCAGAATTTAGAGTTTATCTTGGCATTTTTATACTTTGATGAATATTAAGTATCTTTCCTTATATTTTTTGATATCTTTTGAAAGAAAGTCAACTTCATTCCCTATTAGAATGAATAGCTCGTTTCTTGGTAGCATTTGCTTAGAAAGTTATTATTCAATCTTTTACTCTGAGATATTATTTCTTTGTTACTGAGATGTGTACCCTGTATGCAGCAAAATGTTGGGTCCTCTTAATGTATCCAATGTATTAGTCTGTATCTTTTTATTTGGGAATTGAATCTAATGATATTGAGAGATAATGAAGACAAGAATTACTGTTTTCTGTGATTTTTGTTGTTATGGGTGGTATGATATTTGTGTGGATATTTTCTTTCAGGTTAGTGGAAAGAAGATTTCTTTCTTGCTTTCTCTATGGTGTATTTTCCTCTCTTGTGTTTGAGTTTTCCATTTGTTTTTCTGTTGTAGGGCTGAATTTCTGGAAAGATATTGTCTAAATTTGGCCTTGTTATGAAATATTTTTGTTTCTTAATTCATGTTAATTGACAGTTTTGCGAAATATAGTACCGTGGCCTGGATTTTGTGTTTTCTTAGTTTCTAAGTGACATCTGTCCAGAAATTTCTATCTTGTATAGTCTCTGTTCAGAATTACTTGTGATTCTGATAATTCTGCCTTCATATACTACTTGATCTTTTTCCCTTACTGCTTTTAATATTCTTTTGTTTTGTGCATTTGGTGTTTCAACGATTGTGTGATGGGGGTAAATTTGAGGGTTTTTTTTTTTTTTTGTCTAATTTATTTAAAGTTATGTATACTACATTGTGTTTAAGGATATCTCTTTCTTTAGGTTAGGAAAGTTTTCTTCTACAATATTGTTGAAGATATTTACTGGCCTTTTTACTGGGAGGTTGTTCATCTTCTTTATACCTATTATTCTTAGGTTTTACCTTCTCATTTTATCCTAGATTTTCTGGTTGTCTGGAGTTAATGAGCTTTTTGTATCCTACATTTTCTTTGACTGTTGTATCAATGATTTTTATGGTATCTTCTGTCTCTGAGTTTATTGCCTCTACCTCTTGTATTCTGTTGTTAATGATTTTGTCTCTGACTCATGATCTGTTTTCTATATTCAGTGTTTTTCCGTTTGTAATTTCTTTATTGTTTTTATTTTTAGTTTGAAATTGTTGATTGTTTAGATCAATTCCATCTCCTATTTGGTTGTGTATTTTTGTAATTCTCTAAAGGGGGTTTGTGTTTGTGTATGTGTTTTGTCTTTAAGGGCTTCTACCATTTTATTTTTGTTATCCTCTATTTCTTTAAGGTAGTGACCTTCCAAAAGTCCTCTAACATCATCATGAATTATGATTTTAAAGCAGAATCTTGCTTTTCTACTGTTTTGGGGTATCTATGGTGGGGAAACTGGGTTCTGATGATGCCAAGTAGCCTTAGGTTATGTTGCCCAGCTTCTTACACTTGCTTCTTTCTATCTGCTTGTCTCTTGTGGTAGCAGGTCTTGCTGTCTCTTACAGTGGCTTGACCTTCCTGTAAGCCTGTGTGTTAGCACTACTGGGAGACTCATTTTCTCCTAGAGGAATCTGGGTACAGAGAGTTTTGCACAGGGACACTTCAGGGTGCCGGTAGAAACTGGGAGGATCTTTTTCAGTTTTAAACATAGCAAGAATATTCCCATCCTTTACTTCCTCCAAATTTTCTCATGTAACTCATTGGGCTCTACTTCAAATTCACCCATTGGTTTTCCTTAGAGGTCATTATAAGTATATAATCCTATATTATTTCATTTATATTTTTAAAGATAACCTGTTATATACATATACACATGTGTGCATGCATATACACTCATGCATGTTTGCATGTTTTCATGTCTGTTTATTTGGCATATGTCACCATATTTGTGCACCTTGCAGTAGGGAAGACCTGTGTTACTACTTGTAGCTTTCATTATTTGTTAATAGACTGTGTAAGGCCTAGGCTTCATGGGCTATATTCTTTCTGCTTTAGCATTTCCACTGGTATCAGCATTTTTCTACTTTAATTGGGCAGTCATGCTGGTATAGATTTTGTCTTTTCTAGTAGATCCAATCTCACAGCTAACACCCTAAGTTTCTAGCTCTTATAATTTGTATGCCCCTTTTCCAATTATATAACTATATTCCTGAGCTTTACGTGAAAGGGTGTGTGTGTGTGTGTGTGTGTGTGTGTGTGTGTGTGTGTGTGTGTGTGTGTTGAAACTAGGTTGTATGAATCTACATTTTGCTCACTTGTTATTAAAATCATAAGTATAGTCTTCACCCTAGTCAAGACTACTTCAATTTGCAAGATTATATCTTAAAGAATAAATAAAATGACAAAACTTTGTATTGTGTCTGACATTATATGAACACTAATAATTAAGTGGGTTCAAAAGAATGTGGACCAAATGTATTCTCTAGGCACAGTATAGTTATAAAAGTTGTTATTATTCGGCAGAAATGCTTGCTAATATAATAAACTATAGAATTTAGTAATTTGTATAGGATGCTCTTTTATATTTTGTGTTTTTGTTATACACCAAAGAAGGAACTGTTTCAGTAAATAATTCTTATTAATAAAGTACCATTATTAGTGAAAACATAAATTAAGTGTAATTTAACAAACTAAAAACATGCTTAATGAATTAAATAGAAGCAACACCGGTCTACAATGCTACCATTAGATTACATGTAAAGGAATCATAACATTGAAATTAGTGACTGATTTCTACATAGGTCTCCAAGAAGAAACATTAAAATTTATCCATTTGTTATGGGGCTCCCAATCAAAAACTACATGAGGATTTTAAGTCACAAAAACTAAAACTAAATCAGTATAAATTAAAGTGAAATATTTCTCACATCAAAGGAGCAAAGGTAAAGGGGCAGTCAGAACAACGAGAAGAAAGTTTTCAAAATGATGCAACTGGAAATGTAAGAGCTCAACCACATGGAGAGATGGTCACTGATTTAAGAACATATAGTTGTCATTCAGAATTTTGACTTTCTTCTACAAACTCCAATAGGCATCTCGTGGTTTCATGATATTGTTAATGTATTCCAAACTCTATTGTCACCTGAAGTAACACACACACATGTGGGCTGGAAAGATTTTCTGAATAAATCCTATGTCTCTCTATGCTGATTGTCTAATTAGAAATTTATTGGTATGGAGGTGTTGGAATATCTCAATTCCAGAACGAAATCCTCCCAGAAATTCCCTTTTATAGCCACTGATTACCTTAATCTATAATTATACTAACAACTTTTTAGAAAATTGAGTCCCATAACATATATGAACAGACACTCAATTTCTAACAATCAGTGGGATAACACCACTGCTGTGAGACTGAACTGAGAACTACAGCAAAGTTTTGGCTTACCTGATATGTACACCAATTATTTTGAAAATTTATTTTATAATGTTTTTCATTATATTTCTGTAAAATTGTCATAAAATTCCCACCTCAAGAGTATGGTATATGGGCAGACATAAATCATCATATTTTCTGGGTCATAGTTACTCATATTGTTTCAAGAAAAATATTTGTTTTATTCCTTTCCTAAGCAAGTTGTTTTTTTTATGTATATTACATGAGCATGTACACACCTCAACCAAGAGTCCAGGATAGTGGAAGTCCTATAGGCAAAACAAAGGTGGATATGAGACTCTGTCTCCAAGAAGGAGGGAGGAGGAAGAAAATAAGTAGGAGGGAACTAGGAGGAGAAAAGGAGAAAGAGGAGGAAGAAGAAGAGGTGGAAGCATCTCCATAAGAGAAGAAAAATTAAATTAAAGATATCTTATACTATTTATCTTTAACTCATTAATATTGAAAATGACAGAAGTGTTATGTAAGAAACAAAGATGGAAAATTAAATATGTAAGTGTATTATCAAAATTCAAAACAATAAACATTATCCCCAAAAAAACAAACATTATTTATCCATTCTATGCATCACAATATTTAGAAAAACATTAAAAGTGAAGAGGCTGACAGTGTTAAATGTCAGTCAACATGAGATTTTGGAATACAATGACAGATGTTGTAGTATTAGTTAATTCATCATTAGTGTTAGCATAAAACACATAGTTGGAAACCTTTCTGGCAGAGTGTTAAAGTAAGGACCAAGTGTTTGTTGATCATGAACACAGAGGGACTAGGAAACAAAGAAACCACTTTTTTAAAAATCTTAGTCTAAGGACCTGACAGAGTAAGTGGGGGGGGGGGGTGAAGGAATCTGTTAAATCTTATTTATTTCTATGTGAATGCCACATCAATGTATTATGATAAAAATAGTTGGAGAGATGGTTACTATGGTGAGAGATAAAATTCTGTGTGTGTGTGTGTGTGTGTTTGTGTGTGTGTGTGTATGTCTGTCTCTCTATCTCTGTGTATATGTGTGTCTGTTTGTGTGTATGAATGTATAAGTATATATAACTAATATATATATATATATATATGTATATATATATATATATATATATATATATATATATATATATATATAAAGTTTCATTCATACAAAATAAATATATTCCAGAGATATTTGTCTTTTCTAGAATAATGAAAAAAAATTCTACAAAAAAGAGTAAATAAGGCAGTTTCATCAGGACCAGCAGCCCACCTGCCCTCAGGTCTCTGGGAGCTTTGAAGAGCTGCAGGAACACTTTCCATCCTAAGCAGAAGGGTGAGTCAATTTTTTTTGCCCACATTCTACCCTGGGAGAGGCCTCCCAGAATGCTCACAGCACAAGCAGAGGTACTACCTGGAAGTGCACAGGACCTGGACCCTGCCCAGGTACATCAGGACTGGGCTCTGCCATTAAAATTCACACCCTACCTGGAGAGAGAAACACCAGAAATAATCTTTCTTTGGAAACCACAGGTACACAGACCCATAAGAGAGACAAGTTCCAGTAAGAGACAACAAGATCATTTATAACCATATGACAAGAGGTAAGCACAAGACTCTAAAAAACAGAAACCAAGACAACCTGGCAACATCAGAACCCAGTTCTCCCATCACTGAAAATAGTGGAGATTCCAACTCACCAGAAATACAACATTTAGTCTTGAAATCATAAGTCACAATGATGATGGAGATTTTGTGAAGCTCATAAATAACACACTTAAAGAAGTACAGGTAAACAAGTTGAAGCCCTTAAAGAGGAAACGAAAAAAATTACTTACGAGCTAAAGAAAAGCACAAAAAACCAGGTGAAGTAACTAAAAACAGAAATAGAAACAATGAGGGAAAAACTAAAATGGCAACTATAAAATTGGAAAACCTAGAAAAGATATCAGGAGGAGATGTTTGCATTACAAACAGAATACAAAAGATGGGGGAGAGAATCTCAAGAGCAGAAGATAACAAAAAAATCATTGATACAACAGTCAGAGAAAATCCAAAAGTAAAAAAGATTCTAAGCCAAAACATCCAGGAAATATAGGACACAATGAGAAGACCAAACCTAAGGATAATGTGTATAGAAGAGGACAAGGAATATCAACTGAAAGGCACAGTAAATATATTCAACAGAATTATAGAAAAAAAATTGCTAACATAAAAAAAAAAAAAAACGTACAGCAAGCCTACAAAACCTGAAATAGACTGGACCAGAAAAGAAAATCTTCCTGATACATAATAGTCAAAATAACGAATGCTCAAAGCAAAGAAAGAATACTAAAAGCAGTAAGAGATAAAAGACAGGAAATATAAAAAAGCATACCAATCATAATTACACCGGACTTTTCAACAGAGACTATAAAAGTTAGAAAATCCTGGACTGACATCCTACATATTTTAAGGGAAAACAAGTTTCTGCCAAGGTTACTATGTCCAGCAAAACTCTCAATCACCATAGGTGAAGAAACCAAGATGTTCAAGGAAAAAACAAATTTACACCGTATCTGTTCAAAAACTCAGCCCTCCAAAAATAATAGATGAAAAACACTGCCACAAAGAGGAAAACTTTATCCTAGGGAAATCAAGAAACTAATCCTCTTGCAACAAACACTAAGGAAGAAAAGCACATGAACATAATTCTACTTGTAACAACAAAAATAGCAGGAAACAACAAGCATGATTCCTTAATGCCCTGTAACATTAATGAAGTTATTTCTCCAATAAAAAACAAAGACTATCAGACTGGATACACAAACAGGATCCATTATTTTGCTGCATACAGGAAACTCATCTCAGCAACAATGACATGCACTACCTGAGCGTAAAATGTTGGGGAAAAAATTTCCAAGCAAATGGTCCCAAAAAGCAAGCTGGAGTAGACATTCTGATATCAAATAATACTGATTTTCAACCAGAAGTCATCAAAAAAAAAAAAAAAAAACAAAAACAAAAACAAAAACAAACAATAAAACAAAAATAAAAACAAGAAAGAATAATTTACTCATCAAAGAAAATATCTATCAAGAGGAACCCTCAATCCTGAACATCTAAGCTTTAAATACAAGACCACCCACTTGTATATAAAAGAAACTCTACTAAAGTTCAGAGCATACATTACACCACACATAATAACAGTGGGAAACTTTAATACCCCACTCTCATCAATGGATAAATCATGGATATAGAAACAGAACAGAGACATAGCGAAACTAACAGAAGTTATGAACCAAATGGATTCAATGGACAACTTTAGAATTTCTCATACTAACAAATGAATATACCTTTTTCTCAGTATCTCATGGCACCTTCTCCAAAACTGAACATATAGATGATCATGAAACAGGGCTCAACAGATACAAGAAGATCGAAATAATTGCATGAGTTATATGAGATCACCATGGACTAAGGCTGGTTTTCAATGCCAACAACAACATGAAGCCCACATACACACGGAAGCTAAAAAAATCTGCTCTGCTCATTGACAGCTTGGTCAAGGAAGAAATAAGAAAAGAAATCAAAGACTTTTTGGAATTTAATGAAAATTAAAGAACAATATACCCAAACGTATGTGATACAAGGAATGCAGTGCTCATAGCACTGAAGGCCTCCAAAAAGCAACTAGAAAGAGCATACACTAACAGCTTGACAGTACAACTGAAAGCTCTAGAACAAAAAGAAGCAGATACACCCAAGAAGAGTAGAGATCAGGAAATGTTCAAACTTGGAGCTGAAATCAGCCAAATAAAGTCAAACATAACTACACAAAGACTCAAGCAAACCAGGAGGCTGGTTCTTTGAAACAATCAATAAGATTGATAAGCCCTTAGCCAAACTAACTAGAGAGCACAGAAATGTGTATCTGAATTGACAAAATTTTCTAGACAAATACAAGATACCAAAGTTAAATTAGGATTAGATAAACCATCTAAACAGTCCCATAAACCCTAAGGATATAGAAGCAGTCATCAAAAAAGCTGCCAAACAAAAAATGCCCAGGACCTGATAGGTTTAGTGCAGACACGATCAGACCTTTAGAAAAGACCTAATACCAATAATCTCAAAATAATTCCACAATATAGAAACAGCAGGAATACTACCCAACTTATTCTTTTAAGCCACGAATACACTCATTCCTAAACCACACAAAGACCCTACAAAGAAAGAGAACTTTAGACCTGTTTCCATCATGAACATTGATTCAAAAATATGCCACAAAATTCTTGCAAACTGAATTCAAGAACACACCAAAGCAATCATTCACCATGATCAGGTGGGCTTCATCCCAGGGATGCAAGGGTGGTTAAAGATATGGAAATCGGTCCATGTCATTTACTACCTAAACAAACTCAAAGAATAAAAAATCACATGCTTATCTCTCTAGGTGCTGAGAATGCAGTTGATAAAATTTAACATGCCTTCATGTTAAACATCTTGGAGAGATCAGATATTAAAGGAACATAATTAACATAGTAAAAACAACATACAGCAAACCAGTAGCCAGCATCAAAGTAAATGGTGAGAAACTTGAAGCAATCCAACTAAAATCAGGGACTACAGAAGGATATCCACTCTCTCCTTACATATTTAATATAGTACTTGAATTACAAGCCAGAGCAATAAGACAACAAAAAGATGTCAAAGAGATACAAATTGGAAAGGAAGAATTCAAAATATCACTATTTGAAGATGACATAATTGTATAGTTATGTGACCCCAAAAATTCCACCAGGGAACTTTTACAGTTGATAAACACCTTCAGCAAAGTGGCTGGATATAAAATTAAATCAAGAAAATCAGTAGCTTTCCTCTACTCAAAGGACAAACAGGCTGAGAAAGAAATTAGAGATTCAACACCTTTCACAATAGCTTATAAAATAACTTGGTGTTACCCTAACCAGGCAAGTGAAGGATCTGTACAAGAACATCAAATCTCTTAAGAAGGAAACTGAAGTAGACCTCAGAAGATGGAAAGATCTCCCATGCTCATGGATTGGAAGGATCAACATAGTAAAAATAGATATTTTGCCTAAAGCAATCTACAGGTTCAATGCAATCCACATCAAAGTACCAACACAATTCTTCATAAAGTTAGAAATAGCAAATTGCAAATTCATTTGGGATAATTAAAAACCCATGATAGCAAAATCTATTCTCAACAACAAAAACAATCACCATGGGGTAATCACCATCCCTGACTTCAAGCTGTATTACAGATTAATTGTGATAAAAATTACATGGTACTAGTACAGAGGCAGGCAGGTAAATTAATGGGATAGATTTGAAGACGCAGAAATGAACTGACACACCTATGGTTACTCAATCTTTGACAAAACAGCTAAACAGTTTGAATGGAAAATGTACAGCCTCTTCAACAAATGATGCTGTTTCAACTGGTAGTAAGCATGCAGAAGAGTACAAATCATTTTTCTTATCTCCTTTTACAAAGTTCAAGTTCAAGTGGTTCAGACTTCCACATAAAACCAGATACACTGAAACATATGGAATAGAAAGTGGAGAAGAGCTTAGGACAGGGGAAAATTTCCTAAACAGAACACCAATGACTTATGCTCTAAGAGCAATAATTGACAAATAGGACAAATTGACAAATAAAATTTCAAAGCTTCTACAAGGCAAAGAATACTGGTAAAAAGACAAAATGGCAAGGAACCGATTGGGAAAACATCTTTATGAACTCTACCTCTGATAGAGAGATGGTACAAATAACTCAAGAAGTTAGACTCTGGAGAATCTGATAGTCCTATTAAAAATTAGGGTACAGCGCTAAACAAAGAATTCTCAAATGAGAATGTCTGAGAATTACCTAAGTATTGCTCAATATCCCTGGTCATCAGGGAAATTTAAATCAAAACAATCATGAGATTCAACATCACACCAGTCAGAATGGGTAAGATCAAAAACTCAGACAAGAGCAGATACTGGCAAGGAGATAGAGAAAGTGGAACAGTCCTCCACTGTTAGTAGGGTTGTAAGCTGGTACAACCACTCTGGATGTCAGTCAGACAGTTCCTCAAAAAGTTTGACACAGAACTCCATGAGGAAACAGCTATATCACTCCTGGGCATATATCCAAAAGAAGCTACATCTAACAATGGCACATGTTACACCATGTTCATAGAAGCCTTAAATACAACAACCAGAAGGTGCAAAGAACCCAAATGTCTTTGAACAGAGGAATGGATACAGAATTTGTGGTACATTTTTTTTGAATGGAGTACTACTCATCTATTTAAAGGATGACTTTATGAAATTCATAGACAAATAGTGGGAATGTGAAGCTATTATCCTGAGTGAGGTAACCCAGGCACAAAAGAGCAATCATGGTATGTACACATTGATAACCAGAGATTATCCCAAAAGCCTTGGAATACCCAAGAAACAATTCCCAGATATTATGAAGTTCAAAGAGAAGAGAAGGCCACAAAGTGGATTCTTCAGGTTATTTTTTTCTTCTTAGAACAGAGAACAAAACACTCATGAGAGCTAATAAGGAACAGAGACTGAAGAATGGATCATACAAAAACTGCCTTGCCTGGGGATCCATTTCATAAGCAGCCACTATAACCACACACTCTTGCTAATGCCAAGAAGTGCTCACTGGAAGAAATCTGATATGGATGCCTCCTCAGAGGCTCTGCCAGAACCATACTGATAATGAAGAGGATGCTTGCAGTTTACCATTGGACTGAATAAGGGGATCCCAATGGAAGATATACAGAAAAGACTGAAAGAGCTGAAAGGGTCTGCAATGCAATGTGAAGAACAAAATTATCAATTAACCAAACCCATCACAGCTTTGAGGGACTAAAACACCAACCAATGAGTTCTCATGGAGAGACCCATGGCCTCAGGTGCATATGCAGCAGAGGATAGCATTTTCTGGCATTAAATGAAAGAGAGATCTTTGGTCCAGCAATCGGTTGTTTTCCCAGTGTAGGAGAATGCTGAGGTAGGAGAGGGAGGTTGGGAGAGAGATCACCTTCATGGAGGTAATGGGAGAAAGAGGGGTGAAGTGATTGGCAGAAAGTGGATAACACCTGAAATGTAAATACAGAGAATGTCCAATGGGCAACAAAAAAGAATGAGTGCATAACCTTTCTGTATGACCTGTTACATTATGTACATTGTCATTGTTTGTGCATCCAGTTTAAATAAATTTTATGGATAATCTTAAAAATAATGTGAATATTTCCAGCAATTCTAGTATGTTTATCCCTTCAAAAGTATACAAATAAATTTCTTATTTTAGCATGGTATTTAGCAGACATTTATTTTAGTTACCAATTATTGATTGTGGAAAATATGCATGGACCATTCTTAGTTATAATTTTATCGAAACATATTTACAATCCTTGTAAAGTTTGCATCATCAGGCCACAGAGAAATGTGATTTCTACCAATCTTTTACTATTGTTAGCGATAATATCACTTACTTTATCTTTACTATTTATGGATGACTTACTTGGATAGTATCATTTTTATAAAAATAAATTAGTTTTTAAAAGCCCAAATTAAATAAAATTACTGAAATTGATTATAAAAATATTTATTAATATTTCAAAGCATATTCTATAACATAAAATTGAAGTTAGCTTTGTGCATTGTGAATTTTATATCTGACAAGTAACCAGAGGGATAATTTTTATGTTATTTTTGTTTTACATTGATAATTTATTAATTTTATTAAAATAATTATTTATTATTAGTATTTTAAAAATACAGTATTTTGGCTTGAATATAAAATATATATTTTAGCCAAGTGTGATAATTCTGAAATTGATGATGTTTCTACAGGAAACATCTTTTTCTTCCACAATATTAGCCCTGCCTCTTTTTTTTCCAGTCTATCAATTTGCACAGCAAAAAATGTGGTCCCTATCCTAATAAGAGAATTACCATTGCCTCAGACACAAAAGACCTAGCTAACCATAGAATGAAACTCCCAACACTGTGAGTTAAAATAAACTTAACCTCTTTTAACTAAGCTGTGTCTAATATTTTGTGACAACAATGTGAAGGCCAAATTAAATGAACATATGATTCTTCTGTCTTATATGGGTATAACTGAAGAAATATTCGTGAGAATTTTATGTACAATATTGAAATGACAATTTATTTTATGCTTTTTAAGTTTTCTATTTCAATACTAATATTACTTCCATGGCTTGTTTATTACATTTAATTGTAGGATGATGTTATTTTGCAACAAGGCAGGTCCACCCTGTTATTGGATTAGAAGGAAGGGTAGGTAGGGGAAAGTCTAGGAAGGACAGAGGTAGAGAGGAAGGGAGGAGAATAAAGATGGAGTCGGAGAGAGATGATTTAGACCCAGGTGATCTTAATTGTCAGTAGGTAGATATAAATATTTCAAAGGGTTTCTATAGGTCAATTTGTATTATCTAGGTGGGTGGTTTGTATCGTTGTCAACTGGTTGCAAGCTATTTGTGTGGATGAATTGTGTGTTGAGAATTTAGCATATATATCTCTTTGATAAATGATTGAGTGTTGAGTTGTGAATTTGCCAGACTGTGGAAATTGTGAACAAAGATCTCAGCTCTGGAGAAGCAGCTGGGCGAGCAGTTTTGGCTAAGTGTCCTGCAGTCCTTTGTGGATACACACAGATTGACGCTGAAACAGACAGCACCAGACCAATTTAAAAAAAAAAAAAAAATTTATCGCAACAGGTGGGAAACCAACATATTAGGCAAAAATCCACTAGAAAGTTAAGATTATAAGCCTAAAATTTAGAGATAAGGCTTTATTTTATAGTAAGAGGGGGCCATTGTCATGTTGAGTCATGTGATGTTACAAGCCTATAAACCTGAAACAAGAGGAAGCAGCCTAGGCTGGCAGGCTCTAGGTCCCCTGGTGTGAAAAATGCAGGCTACCCTGAACACAGAAAGTTAGAGATTAGAAGCTGCATGCTTCTTTAGCAAAAGTTGTTTGAAAAAAATGATTTAATTTGGGTTTGGTTTAATTACTTTAAAGATAGTATCAAGATTTAATGCCTTATTAAGTCTTTCAGGATACCAATATTCTTTATACATGGGCCCCAAAAGAATTTTGGCTTTAAAATCCTAGTTAGAGAATTATTAGCCTGCTTCTTAATGGCAGGTATTAATGGAATTAGGATTAATATTTTTTGTAGTTAGAAGGATAGAGTTTGTTCAAATCACATGGGGATTTTCACCTGTGGTTCAGAACTAAGGGAAATTTAGTCACTGATTCCAAGTAGAGAGTTGTGATATCTACAAGTTAGTAAGGTTATTAAAAATAGAAATATTTACACCAGGCAGAGTGCACAACAGTCATATGTTATAAAATATATTAGTAAGTGGAAGTCTGTCGCACCAGGCAGATTGCATAACTTATGCATATTATACAAGTGGTTAGTGAGTAGAGGTCTGATGCTCCAAGCAGAAAGCATAATTGATAAACACTGCCTACTTCCTATAGGCAAGTATTAATGAAAAGTTACTTCAAGATAGAATATTAAAGGCTGCAGCAACAGAAATTTTGAGTTGATTTCCTGACATTACAAATTATTAGAGTCCTTAAAATAGGCTCATACAGTGCTTTAGTTTTTTTTTTTTTTTTTCATTTGCTTTAACTTGTTTTAATTTTAAAATTGAGCGTGATCTTGAGTTTTGTTATAAAATTATTTCTCTGAGAAAGAATACAAGATACAAGCTCTTCTGGTTGCCAACTAAATCACATGGTTTTTTGAGGGAAAAAAAGTTTTTCTTTGTTTCTTTATGGTGTAATTAGGCTCTGGACACCTTCCAGAGTGATTTGGATTAGATTTGATAGAGGGAGACCACCTGAAAAATCAGATTTAAGATAAACAACAAAAAGATACCTTGATAGTAAAATGTTGTTGTGAGATGTATATATTGCAGAATTTGCAGCATTGGGGAAGCTCATCATCAGATGCGGAACTGAACTGATCTCAGGGACTTCTCAGCCAGTTCCAATCAAGACAGATATCAGAGATCACAATAATTGTTGGTGGACTTCTTAAGGCCATTCAACTATCCAATTTTTTGTAAACCCTCCAAAGATATCTCAACACCCATATACAGCTTAAAGAAGCCAATGAAAACTCATTACCCTGATTCCCTGGACTTTGGTTATTATAAGGTTGTTTTATGAGAAAATTAAAAATGGTAATCATTTAACAGGGAGGGAATAAACTACATTGATTTGTACAGCCATAATCCCACTTGGTAACTAAGCTAAAATCATATCTTTATATTGGTATAAAACATATTTGTTACAAAAATTTTTAAAATACAAGGCTTAGACCCAGTCGTATAACTATTATAGCTATTATACACTGATTTTAGTTGATTACACAATGAGTTAAGGGCCAGATTACAAAGTCATTATTATGAGTTTATTCAAAGGGTGTTTTGAGATATTTTAATTAGAAATGGCCAAGAGTAGTGAGGGCCTAACTGTTC
Organism: Micromys minutus; assembly: GCF_963924665.1. Classification (NCBI taxonomy): domain Eukaryota; kingdom Metazoa; phylum Chordata; class Mammalia; order Rodentia; family Muridae; genus Micromys; species Micromys minutus. The sequence goes on from NC_137974.1 coordinate 14,869,649, forward strand.
AGAGATGATTTGTGTAGATAGATAACTTTTAAAAGTGTCAGAAGTCGACAGACTTTGACATTTATGGGCATTTCTTTATTAAAGATAATTTGACTAGAGAACCCTCTGTTCCTGACAGCACACCTTCTTGGATTTTAAGAAGAAATTGAGCATCAGTGGACTCAATCCAATTGTGCAAGACAACCACTCGGCAAAAATTGACTCAATTCATCTACAGACAAATTCTGTCCAGAAAGAGACACATTATGCACAATAGTCGATGGATAATCTTAGTCAAACCAGAATTATTAGGCCTTCAAAAGTCTGTATTACAAAGGTCTATCAAATGATCCTGAGCCAGAAAGCTGCAGAATAATGGTGCAACAATTTAAGGAATGAGGTACTCTCTAGAGGATCAGTGGTCTCTATAAATTGGCTAAGTTTTGGAAGCTGTGTTTTGTGCTTCTCATAACTTCAAGTAATATTAATTGTTCTCAGACTTCTGATAGAGTTGAGGACTAATTTAGTTTTATAGCCTACTCAAGATAATTATCTAAAAAAATCCCAAAATAACAAACAAAAAAAAAAATCCCATAATCATCTAAATTACTTTTAATGGTAATAGTTGTATACAGCTTATATTTAATAAAAAGTTTTTTTTTAATTAAACAGAAAGGGTGATGTGTAGGATATTGTCATTATGCTGCAAAGTGTGTCTAGCCTATCATTTGATGAGAAGAAAGTTTAGACAGGAAAAAGTCTTGAAAGGAGAGAAGAGGAGAGGAAGTGAGGAGTATCAATATGGAGAAGGAGAAAGGGGATTTAGGCCCAAGTAATCTTAATTGGCAATAGGTAGCTATAATTATTTTCAAGGGTTTCTATAGGTCCATTGGTCTTATCTAGGTAGCTAGATTATATGTTTGTCAACTGGTTGCAAGCTTATTATGTGAATGGTTTATGGGTTGAGAATTTAACATATAAATTTGTTTGATAAATTATTGATTGTTGAGTCATGATTTTACTGGTCTGTGGAGAATGTGAACAAAAGTCCCAGCTGGAAGAAAGTCTGGAGAGGAAGGGTAGCAGACCGCATGGTAGAGAAGCAGCCAGGCTTAATAGTTCTAACTCAGCAGCCAACAACTCCATGTGGATGAGTATGGAGTGAAAACACTTGAGATCTGGTAGCAGTCGGTTTTAACTGCAATAATAATTATCATCTGTGTAAGTAGTCACATGTGCATTGACAGGTGTGTAGAAGCCAGAGGACAATGTGTAACATGCAGTACATTATCTATTTCTACTAAAGTGTCTGGGAAATTAAGCTAGGCCCTCAGGTTTAGCACTAAGGATATTTACATGAGGAGATATCTCACCTGACAAAATTATAATATTCTTTGTGGAATCAATAAGAATTAATTTGGTCATTGGTTGGTAGTTCAGTCCTTAGCAGATTTGGGGATGACATTGTCTGGCATCAATGGGAGAAAAAGTCCTTGTTCCTATGAAGGGTGTATTCCCTAGTGTAGGGGAATGCCAGGGTGTTAAGTTGGGAGTGGAATAATGGGAGGGAGAACATACTTATAGAAGTAGGGATAGGACAAATTGAAGAGTGAGGAACCAGGTAGAAGAATAACAGTTGAAATGTAAATACATAAACTATCAAATAAAAGTAATTCAACTGATCAGATAAATAATTGATTTTAAAGAATATATTCATATAGTGTTTTGACAAAATGCTTTTAAAAAATTGTACATGTATTCCTCTTTTTTAAAATAAAGTGGTAAGAGAAAAAAATATACAAATATCTCGTTTGTTTTGCTTTCAGAGAAAAGTAGAAGTAAACTATTAGATAAGCTTACTGAGTCGAATTAATTGCACAGAAATATTTTTCGCCAGAATCTGACACTGAGCTGTAACTTCTAATTGTCACAAAGGGAACTAAATTCACTGCCAAAGAAACAGCAGGCAGTGAAAAATGTATTTGGTCTGGCTTGCACTTCTGAGCCCCAGACCCCTAACATTTTTTTTTTTTTGTGCAACTTTATTTTTTCCCTTGGTATACAATCTTTTAATAAATCTCATGTAATGAAATGTGAGGTTCAAAGCTATCCTAATGCATGAGAAAAATGAGTGGAAAGAATAAGACTGAATTAAATAAAAGCAGGTGGGTTTGCACAGTGTTCAAAGTACACTAATAAAAATATTTCAGAATATCCACAGACACAGTAAATAAACAATTTTAACTACATAAAATGTGAGTTATTATTTTAAAAGATTATTACTATGTTATAAAATATAGAATCATGGTTAGGACTCTGAATGTTTCAATCCTTATTGGTGTTAATTATTGGTTAATTGCTTAAGGAAACTATACTAATGTTCAGGATATAGTATTTTACTCTAAATAAACTGACAATGGCTTTTAAAATTCATGTATAATTATTACCAAGTTTTGTAATTGGCATGTCTCATACAATTTTAGAATAACATTTACAAATCAACTTTGTGTTATACATATCTGCTGTTGGTGGGATAGTCCTGCTAAAGAGAAATACACCTTAGAGCTAGATCCATGTCTTCTGATAAGCATACACCTATCTTTCAGTGATGGTCCACCATTTGCAAAGGAGAATAGAAAATAAAACTCCACAAATCTATGTCTGTAAAAAAATGTCATGTTTTTTCAGACAATTAATAAAGGAATGAATAGTTGGATGCATATGCCATGGAGCCTATCATATATATATTTTTTAATTTTATATGTGCTTGAACAAAAAAAAAACACCCAAATATATTTTCTTCAATTAGAACACTTACATTAATTAAAAGCATTCTGTATTCTATATTAAGTGAGGAGGGTTCTTTCTCTCTGTACATGATTTACTTAGCAAAATGCTTTCTAGATTGTTATGTACAGTTTCAAAAGGAATAATTTTATATTTTCTAGGATCGTCACAATGTATTTGTTCTTTTATCAATGCCTTTTGCATTTTCTCCTGTAGGGGTTTAGTTTATTTTCATATCTGCATGTTCATTATCGACGCTGAAACAAACATGGGAGCATGAATTCAAGAGAATTACTTTTAGTAGTTTATTGTCCTTTCTCATGACTGCATTTATTTTTTTATTTTTTTGTGATTTTTATATTTAATTCTATATAAACAAGGATTTTTCCCACAAATCTTCCAACTCCTCTAGCCACTCTTAATCCAAGATAACAACAGTATCATTTATACCATCACAATAAAACGTTTGCTCCACTGCAGTATACTCCAAAAATTTAAAGTACATGGGCCGAAATAGCAAATTCTTTTTCTATAAACTGCAGTTTTCTTATTCCTTAAGGCAGGTACTTCCCATTGGATTGTGCTATAATATGCAAAGTGACAGTCTATATTCTATGAACGGAATTAGCTTTTTCAAACTATAACCTCATCATTACTTCTTTTCTGCCAGCAAAGTCCTCAGGAATGCAGGGCTTGTCACTTGTCCAGTGGGCCACGTTCGGGGATGTATTTGACTCCGCAGCCATCAGGGATGAGATGCTTTGCTGCCACCTTGTCTTCAAATTCATCTGCGTTGAACTTGGTAAATCCCCACTTCTTGGAGATGTGGATCTTCTGACGGCCGGGGAACTTGAACTTGGCTCTGCGTAGGGCTTTGATTACGTGCTCCTTGTTCTGCAGCTTGGTGCGAATGGACATGATGACCTGGCCGATGTGGACTCTCGCCATGGTACCTTGTGGTTTCCCGAAGGCACCTCACCTGCAGGTTTGGAGCCTGTCGCGCGTCGATGTGGATGACGTGGAACGGGGTGCAGCCGCACTCGGATATGGAAGCAGTCCTTGCCACAGCTCTTCACCATGTACTTGTTGGCACAGATGCGTGCGGCCTCCAGGGCTTCAGAGGAGAGCTGCTCATACTCTTTGGACACCATGTGGCCACAGGGTGGAAACTCGTCCACCTTTGCCTTCTTCCGACCCAGGTCAAAGATGCGGATCTTCGCATCTGGGACCCCTCAGCAGAAATGGGACTTTGGGTATGGCTTGTTCTTACAGTACCGGTAACAGCGAGCAGGACGACGACCCATGGCGACAGCAGGAACCTCAGCCTTCCGTGCCCACCGCCAGCAGCCTCATGACTGCATTTAATGCAGTCTGTTTTTTTTTTTTTTTTTTTAATTTGTGACAAAGATGAAACATAAATGTCCTTATCACCAAGAAATAAGAACTTCATAGTAAAAATTTCTGTTCATAGTTGCCTTATTTGTGATAGCCAGAAGCTGGAAACAATGTAGATGTCCCATGACAAAAGAATGGATACAGAAATTGTGGTTCATTTACACAATGAAATACTACTCAGTCATTAGAACAAGGGCATCCTGAGTATTGTAAACAAATAGATGGAACTAGAAAATAACCTCCTCAGTGAGGTAACTCAGACCCAAAAGGACATGCACACTGTGTACTCATTAATATGATATTGGCAAAAAAAAAAAAAAAAAAAAAAGACAGGATACAAAATATACTGTCCTCAGAAAGGTCAAAGAGCTGAAGGACCCAAATGAGGCTGCCTCAGTCCAACTTGGGATCAAGAAGAAAGAAACCACATGGGGTGGGAAGGAGTAACTAGAGAGGGAAAGAAAAGAGGGAGAGGGCAGGGGAACATGGTCTATTATTAGTGGTGGGGGGAAAAGGACTAAAGCTCTGAGGACCAGCAGAAAGAAAGAAAACAGTCAACCTCAGGAGGTAGAAGGTTGGGAGAACCCTTCAGAATGCACCAGAGACACCTAAAGTGAGAGACCCTCTAGACTCAAAGGTGGGAAACCTAGATGAAATGCCCTACACTGGGAAGAGGGAACTTGTTGAGTCCACTTCCAACAGAAAGACAGGGCCTCAGGTGAGGGATGGGGTTGCTATCCCACAGTCAAAATTCTGACCTATAATTGTTTCTGTTTGAAAGAACTTCAGGGATGGAAATGGAGAAAAGCCTGAGGAAAAGAATGTCCAGGGACAGTCCCAAAAGGGGATCCAACTCAAGGGGATTCCCCAAGGCCTGACACCATTACTGAGGCTATGAACTCTCATAAAAGGGGATCTCATAAAGACCCAATAAGCAGCTGGAAGAGTCAGCTACTGTTATTTGCACCAAACCAATCAACAGAAGCTGCTGACCCCTGTGGTTGAATTAGGGAAAGACTAGAGTAAGCTGGGGAGGAGGGCAACCCTGTAAAAGGACCAGCAGTCTCAATTTAACCTGCAACCCTGAGACCTTTCTGATACTAGATAACCAGCCAGTCAACACACACCAGCTGATATGAGGCCCCCAACACATAAACAGCAGAGGACTCTCAGATCTGGGTTCAGTCATAAAAGATGAACCTAACGCTCAAGAGACTAGAGGACCCATGGAGTTGAGAGGTCTGACAGGATAGGTCCAGTAAAGACATCCGTGTGGAGACAGAGGGTAGGTCTTGGGAGGCGTATAGAATGAGGAACAAAAGTAGGAGTTTGGAACAGGAAAGAAATAATATCTTGAATATAAAAATAAAATAATATAAAAAAATGTAGTTCAGTAAATACAGAGTTTTGAACAGGGAATAAAAGTTTAGAATACTTTAGTTCTTGCTGGTCATAGATGATCGTGATGCAATGCAGTTACTTCTGAACCTTTCCACTTCATATTCTTTTCTCCTTAAGAAAGTACATAATAGAGCTGGACCAGTGACATCAGGACTCACTGACAGCCAGCATATTAATGAGCATGTGCAAGTGCCCCAGGAAGCTCTTCATCCTGAGCCTATGGGTGAGTCCCTGCTTCCTGCCCTCGGACTATCCAGGGAAAGACCATCTGGAACTCTCAGGAATAGGAAGCTTGGTGCTGACTAGGAACATTCTGTTTCTGTCCAGAGATAAAGCTTTACCACCACTAGCAGGACTAACTGGCTGCCCACGGCTGAACACTCAGGAGCAAACTCCATCCTGAGCCCATGGGCCCACAGACTCACGGGAGAGATAAGCTTCTTCAGTCAGAGTCAGTAAGATCACCTAGCATCACAGATAACAAGATAGCAAGAGGCAAGCACAGAAACCTAACCAATGGAAACCAAGACAATTTTGCAACATCAGAACCCTTTTCTCCCACAACAGAAAATAGTGCACATTACAACACACCAGGAAAAACAATATTTAGACTTAAAACAATACTTCATGATGATGAGGGAGGTACATGAGAAGCAAATGAATTACAACCTTAAAGAATTATAGAAGATATTGAACCTGACTTTTGGTATATGCCCAGGAGTGGTATAGCTGGGTCCTCGGTAGTACTTTTTCCAATTTTCTGGGGAACTGTGAGACTGATTTCCAGATTGGTAGAACTAGCTTACAACCCCACCATCATAGTAACCCTATTCATAATAGCCAGAAGCTGGAAAGAATGCAGATGTCTTTCAACAGAGGAATGGATACAGAAATGTTGGTATATTTACACAATGGAGTACTACTCAGCTATTAGAAACAATTACTTTAGGAAATTCCTAGGGAAATGAATGGAACTAGAAACGATCATCTCCAGTGAGGGAACCCAGTCAAAAAGAGCACACATGGTGCACACTCACTGATAAGCAAATACTAGCCACCAACTGCTCTCAACACCCAAGAAACAATTCACAGACCTTATGAAGCTCAAAGAGAAGGAAAGCCAGAATGTGAATGCCTCAGTCCTTCCTAGAAGGGAGGACAAAACTCTCATGGGTGGAAATACAGAAACAAAGAGAGGAACAGGGATTGAAGAAAAGATCATTCAGATTGTTTCACCCGCAGACTCACCCCATTTGTAGCCACCAAACCTAAGCAATATTGCTGATGCTAAGAAGTGCTTACTGGCAGGAACCAGATATGGATGCCTCCTCAGATGCTCTGGCAGAGTAATACTGATACAGAGGAGGATGCTTGCAGCTAACCATCAGACTGAACACAAGGACCTCAATGAAAGAGCTAGAGAAAGGACTGAAGGAGCTGAAAGAGTTTGCAAGCCATGGGAGGAAAAACATTATCAACCAACCAAATCCTTCAAAGATCCCATGGACTAAAACACCAAGCAATGAGCTTATGTGGAGAATCCCACAGCTACAAATGTATATGTAGCAGAGGATAGCATTGTCTCACATCAATGGGAAAAGTGTTCTCCCAGTGTAGGGGAATGCCAAGGTGTCAAGGTGGAGAGAGTGGTTGGGAGAGAGAGCACCTTTGTGAAAACAGGTAGATGGGGGGGGGGGGGGAGAGAACACATTTGAAATGTAATTTCAAAAAATATCCAATAAAATTAATTTTAAAAGTACATAATTATCACTTCTCTATAAGTTAGATTAATATATATGAAAAAATACATTTTAAGTTTACTTTAAATTACAAATTTTGACAAATATCTCAAATATATTTTCAAATACATCATGTTATTTATAGTTTTTCTAAATATTAGGCTTATTTGATTTTATATTTAATGAGTTGCACTTTAGTAAATTGCAACTTTTCCTATCAAAGTCCTAGAATATTTACATTTTTAATATTTTAAGCTAAATATAATTTTAAAATATATTTTAGTCAGATTACATTTAAAAGCAGACTCTGTTATTTTCATTTTCATTTCTCCTAATCTACAATTCCTTCAAAGAAAACAGAACACAAACCCTAACTGCATTAACAGCTATTTTCTTGAAGTTCAATATTCTTGTTTTAAGATAATCACATTGCAGGTGTGTTTAAAGACTGGTAAAGTAAACCACTTTTGGCTTAGTGAGCAGCATTACAGTTTTCTAATTAGATTTTTGGTGTATTTCTATTCACAGTATTTGCTTTATAAAATGAGACACCAGCACCTCTTTTTAAAAAGTAAACATATGCCAACTACACTACTGCATCTACTGCTCAATAAAATAGCACTGAGCTGTGCATAATCTAAGGTATAAAAGCTATGGGAGGTTTGGATGTACTATGTAACAATGTAAATAGTGGACATATCTTTGCTTACTAGATAAGTTCATAAGGAAAGAAAAAAACAGACAGAAAAACAACTTCTTTCAGGCCAAACTATAGAAATTGATATTTCTTAGAAATTCATGTTCTCAAAAAAAAAAAAAATGTCCCTACTTGGAGTCAAGTAAGAGAACAAGATTTTGACAGAATTTGTTTGAAAAATCACTGTTTCTATTCCAATACTATAATATAATTATTTTATTGAAATATGTAGTATTTCATATTGTATGAAAGTATAATGTATATAATGAGTAGTTATGTATCTATACTCATATATAATAATATAGATATAAATTTATATTATGCAGTTCTTATGCTTTTCTTGAATTCTAATGAATCACCTCTCATAAATCAAATATTTTATAGATAAAAGTTTAAATTCTGTGCAGCAAAATATTATGAGAAGATTTGCAAATAAATCCAGTTAAGGTAGACAAGGAAATTACCAGTTATTACTTTTTAAAAATGTTTCTGTGTCTCAACACATTAATGACACATGATTTTCAGATCCTTTTTAATGTTAAAAGATATAAGATAGTTTCTATGCTAATGAAGGCATAAAATCATTATTACAGGAGATACAACCATGGCCATCTTTCCATCTTCTGCCAGTTATACACGTCTTTCACTTTCTCGTTAGAGTCACAGGAAGATATGTTATATTATCTGTGGCTATTGTGAAGGTTGTTCTTTTGCTGGATTCTTCCTCAGAACATTTATTGTTTGTATGATGGAGGGTTAATGATATTTTGAGAAAATTTTGTACCCAAACACTGCTTATCAGCTATAGAAGTTTTTCACTGGAATTTTTTCTTTGGGAGTCACTTATTATATTGTCTTTGAATATTGATAGCTTGACTTTTTTTTATTATGGTTTGTATCCCCTCTCTCACCTTCACTTGTCAAATTGCTCTAATTAGGAATTCAAGTACTATAATGGAGACATATATTTTTCCCTTGTCTTTTCCCTGATTTTAATAGAACTGTATTAAATTTCTCCCAATTTAAATTGATGTTGACTAATAAATTATTGTGTATTTTCTTTACTATTTTGGGGTATGTTTCTTGTATCCCTACTGTCTCGAAGGTGTTTTATCATTGCTGAGTTCATGTATATAGTACAATTCCTGCATGCCTGGGATGAAGCCTACTGCATCATGATGATTTATATTTTTGATGGCAATTACTAAGAAACTATGCCAGAGAATAGCTTCCAAAACTTCACCTTAACAGTAAAATTTAGAAAATTCATATGTAATAAAGTATCTGCTATTTATATACAAAATTTTCTGTACACATAAACACAGATGACATCATGGAAAAATAAATATATGTCATCTTTGTTGTGTATAACAAATATACTTAAGAATAGTAATAAAAAAACTGTATCAATTTGCATTCTTCTATGTTCAGATCACAAGTAGAACCAGGACCATTTATTGAAAATGGTATCTTTTTTCCACTGGATGGTTTTAGTGCATTTTTCAAAGATCAAATGACCATAGGTATGTGGGTTCATTTCTGGGTCTTCAACTCTATTCCATTCATCTACCTTCCTGTCTCTGTAACAAAACCACACGGTTTTTTTATCACTATTGCTCTGTAATGCAGCTAGAGGTCAAAGATGGGGATTTTTCTCCTGTAAGATTTTTTTTTTTTTTTATTTTTGAGACTAATTTTTAGTATTCTGAGTTTTTTTCTTATTCCAAATGAATTTGCAAATTTCTTTTTCCAAATCTAGGAAAAATTGAGTTGAAATATTGATGAGGATTGCATTGAATCAGTAGATTGCATTAGGCAAGATGGCCATTTTTACTATTTTAATCCTGCTGATCCATGAACATGGGAGATATTTACATCTGAGATCTTCTTTGATTTCTTTCTTCAGAGACTTGAAGTTCTTGTCATACAGATATTTCACTTGCTTGGTTAAAGTTACACCAAGGCATTTGATATTGTTTGTGATTATTGTGAATGATATTGTTCTTGTAATTTCTTTCTCAGCCTGTTTATCCTTTAAGTAGAGAAAGGCTACTGATTTGTGTTAATTTTATATCCAGTCAATTTGCTGAAGTTGTTTATCATGTTTAGGCATTCTCTTGTGGGATTTTGAGGATCCTTTAGTTTAATATATTGTTCTCTTTTTTTCATGTATTTATTTCAGCTTTCAGTTTGATTATTTCCTACCCTGTAGTCATCTTAGATGTGTTTGATTCCTTTTTTCTCGAGCTTTCAAGTGTGCTGTTACTTTGTTCGCATGAGATTGCTACAATTTTTTTTCCTTGTGTGTTTTTTATATTTAAGAGATTTAATCATTTTTATTTTAAAGGCCTCTGTCATTATTGTAGGTTTGTATTTACAGTCATCTTCTGTACTTTGGTGCTCTGATACCCAGGGACTTGTATAGCAGGATAACAGGGCTCTGTTGGTGCCATATTGTTCTGGCTCTTGTTGATTGTGTTTTTATGCTATTCTTCAGCCTTCTGGTTGTTCCCTAGTGTTGTCTGGATGTTCATGATGTCATCAGGAGACCATGGGGTGGTAGGCCTGACAAGTGATCTCAGGGAACAGGTCTCAGCTCACCTCTAATGGCTATGTCCCAGGTGGATTCTGCTGACAGAGATGTATGTAAGAGATTTGCTAATGAGGGGTCAAAGCTGGATGTTCATTGTTTCCAGATGTCCACCTTGAGAAGTCAGGAAGAGCCCTGGGCCAGAAATTGAAGGTTTGGGGATCAGCTTATTTGTTTTAATTTTCATTCTTTCTTGTTTTCTTTATTATTATTTATTATTATTATTATTATTATTTGATTGAATATTCTCTGTATTTACATTTCAAGTGTTATCCCCTTTCTCCCCACTCCCCTTCCAATTCCACCTCACCTTCATTCTATGAAGGTGCTTTCTCTCCCAAGGACTCTCCACCTCAACGATTTGGCATTCCCCTACACTGGGAAAATGCTCCTTCACTGGAACAAAGGCCTCTCTGTCATTGATGCCAGACAATGCTATCCTCTGCTACATATGCAACTAGAGTCATGGGTCTCTCCATATGCCCTCAATGGTTGGTGTTTTAGTCCATGGAAGTTCTAGAGGATTTGATTGGTTGATAATATTGTTCTTTACATGAGGTTGCAGACTCTTTCAGCTCCTTCAGTCCTTTCTCTAGCTCTTTCATTGGCATCTCCATGTTCAGTCTGATGTTAGCTGCAAGCATCTTCAACTGTTGCTGTATGACTCTGACTGGGTCTCTGAGGAGGCATCCATATCTGGTTCCATTTTGTTTTTTTTTTATTTTTATACTATTTTTGAGGATGACTGTTCATGAAGTTGGATGAGTAGTGAGGTAGGAATAATCTGGGAAATATGGAGAAAGCAGAAGAATATTACCAAATATAATATTTTTCTTTGAAAAATAATAGTTGTCCTTCTATAGGTAGAGGTATGACACAGGAGGAGCACATTGAGACTTCCAAAATTCACTCTTTTTGCTTCTTACTTGTAGCTTCATGTAAACATTCTTAGTTACCACATCAATATTTTTGATATTTGCTGCCATTCTCAAAATGATGATCACAGACTCACTCTCTGAAACTGTAAACAAACATCAGGTTAATTTTTTTTTTGTTATGAGTTGCCTTGGGGAAGGTATTTTTTCATAGCAATAAAAAATAACTAAGATGGCTTATCTATCCATGCTGTTCAATTCAAAATGGTTATTCCTAAACACATATGCTTCTCATTAAATTAACTCACCAGGGTAGAATGTGAGATAAGTAAACAACTGAATAAAATAATTAAATATATTTCATTGTAAATCATGTCTGAAGTGAGTTATGATCTTAAAATTATATAAATCACTAATAAAACAAGAGGATATTCTTTGAAATTTGAAAAGTTAAGGTATTATGTCTATATAATTTGGCGATCACTTGATTAAGAAACACTTATATACAACCTCACATGATAGAGTAATATTGTATATTCAAATAAGTAACAATAAATTTCATAAATGTTTATTAAATTTTTATGCAATACATTGCACTGGAGGTAAAAATGTATCATCAACATTTTTTTTTTTTTACACCCTCTGCCTCAGGTCAAGACTAGGCCAAGTACCAGCTTTCCTTCTTGGGTCAAGGCTAGGCCAAGTTCCATTCTCCACCCAGAGTTGCCAGAGGAGCAGGAACATTCTTGAAAAAGCACAGAATGTACTGACTGAGAGTCACCTGATCCTCTGGTCCCTGATTGAGTTCAAATGTATGTCATATGTTTGCTAGCCAATAGAGTCAAAGGTCAATATGCTTAGCCAATAAGTTTAAACTGTAACCCTGCTGATGTAACCTGTGCCCATAAAAGGTATATAAAGTGCCTGTTATGACCATTTGGGGTCCCCTTCCAGTCACTCACCACAAGGGGCTATTTGCAGGTCGACCCAGACATGCCAAAAGTAAACCTCTTGCACTTGCATTGAACTTTGTTCTTGTATATCACTTTGGGGGGTCTCCCATAGTTAAGACTCAAAGTGAGTCTTATAATACCCCTTGTATAACAAACCACACACATGCATTAATAGCACATGCACAGATAGCATACACATACACCATAAACACACACACAGGACATATATAGCACGCACACACACATACCACACACATACACAGCCCCCCCCCCAATATCTACACAAAGTCCACACACCCTGACTCAGGTCCAATCAATCAGAGCTTTGGGTTTTCCTGTTTCGTTTCTTCCTAGACACCTCCCTCCCAGACAGCTCCATTAACGTTGTTACGTTGTGTTGTTCAGTCTTGCATGTTTAATGTTTGCAGAAACTACAATACCAGCTTCATTTTGTGGTTTCTCTGGGCACTGAAGATGCCATACAGAGTTCTCTTTCCTGCCACCTCACTGTGTCACAGCCTTGCAGACTCTAGATTTGCTGACCTGCTGTTTTTGGTCTGAATGAACCACAGATCAGTTTTTTTTTAAAACAACTTTATTTTACAAAACAAAGATAAATGTACAGACTTTAAGCACAGTTTGCATAAAATTATACATTTTTGTCAGTACTTTTTTCAGATTTTAATATAATTTTTACATAAAACTGTATGAATATATTTTTAGTCAGTACTTGATTTTTTTAAAGGTTTGATTGTATGCATTGAAAACTTAATAGTTACAATGAGCATAAAGTACATGTAAAACAAAATGTAACATGGAAATAGTCAAAGTTTTCTTGTATAGAGATTTTTTTTTTGATTTGTTTTTTTATTTTTCTTTATTTGTTGGATTTCAAACAGTCTGTGAGTTGATTCTGGGGCAGTGCGAGCCTCTGGGGTTAGCATCCCATTATCAGTGACTGCATATTATGTCTGTTCTTTTGTGACAAGGTTATCTCACTCAGAATGATATTCTCTAGATGCAGCCATTTTCTTAAGAATTTGGTCAAGTCATTGTTTCTGGTGGCTGAGTAGTATTCCATAGTGTAAATGTACCACAATTTTTGTATCCATTCATCTTCTGGAGGACATCTGGGTTCTTTCAAGCTTCTGGGTATTATAAATAGAGCTGATATGAACATTGTGGTGCACATATATTTGTTGTGTACTAAGGTGTCTCTGGGGTATATGCCCAGAAGTGGAATAGCTGGGTCTTCAGGTAGTATTATGTCCAATTTTCTGAGATATCGCCAAACTGATTTCCAAAGTGGTTGTATTAGTTTGCAACCCCACCAACAGTGGAGAAGTTTTCCTCTTTCTCCGCAACCTCTCCAGCATCTGTTGTCCTCTGAGCTTTGGATCTTGGCCAATCTGACAGGTGTGAGGTGGAATCTCAGGGTTGTTTTGATTTGCATTTCCCTGATGGCTAAGGATGTGGAGCACTTCTTCAGATATTTCTCAGCCATTCGATATTCCTCAACTGAGAATGTTTGGTTTAGCTCTATACCCCATTTTTAATAGGGTTATTTTATTCTCTGGTGTCTAGCTTTTTGAGTTCTTTGTATACCTTAGATATTATGCCTCTATCTGATGTGGTGTTGGTAAAGACCTTTTCCCATTCTGTTGGCTGCCGTTTTGTTTTCTTGACAATATCCTTAGCATTACCAAAACTTTGCAATCTCATTAAGTCCCATTTGTTAATTTTGACCTTAGAATTTGAGCCATTGGTGTTTTGTTCAGAAAATTTTCTCCTGTGCCTATATGTTCTAAAGTTTTCCCTACTTTCTCATCAAATAGTTTCAGTGTATCTGGTTTAATGTGGAGATCTTTGATCCACTTACACTTGAGCTTTGTACAAGGAGATAAGAAAGGGTCAATTTTCATTCTTTTGCATGTTGAGTGCCAGTTGGACCAGCACCATTTGTTGAATAGGCTGTCCTTTTTTACATTGAATGTTTAAGGCTCCTTTGTCAAAAATCAGGTGACCATATATGTGAGGGCTCATTTCTGGATCTTCTATTGTATTCCATTGATCTACATGCCTATTTCTGTACCAGTACATTGCAGTTTTCAGCACAATTGCCTTGTAATATAGCTTGAGGTCAAGGATAGTGATTCCAGCATATGTTTTCCTGTTGTTGAGGATGGATTTTGCTATTCTAGGTCTTTTGTTGTTCCATATGAATTGCACATTGATCTTTCCAATTCCATGAAGAACTGTGTTGGAATTTTGATAGGGATTGCGTTGAACCTGTAGATTGCTTTTGGTAGGATGGACATTTTTAAAATTTTGATCTTTCCAATACATGAGCATGAGAGATCTTTCCATTTTCTGAGATCCTCCTCAATTTCCTTCTTTAGCGGTTTGAAGTTCTTGTCCTACAGGTCCTTCAATTGCTTAGTTAGAGTCACACCAAGGTATTTCATAGTTTTTGTGACAATTGTGAAGGGTACCATTTCCCTCATTTCTTTCTCCACATGTTTGTCCTTTTAGTATAGGAAGGCTACTGATTTGTTTGAGTTGATTTTGTATCCAACCACTTTGCTGAACTTGTTTATCAGCTGTAGGAGTTCTCTGGTGGAGTTTTTGTGGTCACTTAGAGACACTATCATGTCATCGGCAAACAGTGATATTTTTATCTCTTCCTTTCCAATTTGTATCCCCTTGATCTCCTTTTGCTGTCTAATTGCTCCAGCCCGGACTTCCAGTACTATGTTGAATAGGTAGCAGGAGAATAGGCAGCCTTGTCAAGTCCCTGATTTAGTGGGATTGCTTCAAGTTTCCCACAATTAAGTTTGATGTTGGCTGTTAGTTTGCTGTATATTGCTTTTATTATGTTTAAATATGGACTTTGGATTCCTGTTCTTTCCAGGACTTTTAACATGAAGTGGTGTTGAATTTTGTCAAATGCTTTCTATGCATCTAGTGAGATGACCATGTGATTTTGTTTTTGAGTTTGTTTATATGGTGGATTACGTTGATGGATTTCCTTATATTAAACCATCCCTGCATCCCAGGGATGAAGCCTACTTGGTCATGATGAATGATCCTTTTGATGTGTGCTTGGATTCAGTTTGCTAGGATTTTGTTGAGTATTTTTGTGTCAATGTTCAAAAGTGAGATTGGTCTGAAGTTCTTTTTCCTTGTAGGGTCTTTGTGTAGTTTAGGTACGAGGGTTATTGTAGCCTCAGAAAATGAGTTGGGTAGCATTCCATCTGATTCTATCTTTTGGAATATTTTGGAGAATATTGGTGTTATATCCGCAATAAATATCTGATAAAATTCTGCACTGAACCCATATGGACCTGGACTTTTTTTGGTTGGGAGGATTTTGATGATTTCTTCTATTTCTTTAGGTGTTATAGGGTTATTTAGATGGTTTACTTGGTTCTGGTTTCACTTTGGGACCTTTTATCTGTCTAGGAATTCGTCAATTTCCTCCAGATTTTCCAATTTTGTGGAGTATAAATTTTGTTGTAGGATCTGATGATTTCTTGAATTTCCTCAGTTTCCCTTGTTATGTCTCCACTTTCCTTTCTGATTTTGTTAATTTGTATACTCTCTCTTTGCCCTCTAGTTAGTCTGGCTAGGGTGTTATCAATCTTGTTGATTTTCTCAAAGAACCAACACTTTGTTTTGTAGATTTTTTCAGTGGTTCTTTTTGTTTCTATTTGGTCTATTTCTGCCCTAATTTTGATTATTTCTTGCCGTCTACTCCTCTTGGGTATATCTGCTTCCTTTTGTTCTAGGGCTTTTAGCTGTGCTGTGAGGTTGCTGATGTAAGCTCTCTCCAGTTTCATTTTGGAAGCACTTAGGGCTATGAGTTTTCCTCTCAGTACTGCTTTCACTGCATCCCATAGGTTTGGGTATGTTGTGTTTTCGTTTTAGTTGCATTCTAGAAACTCCTTAATTTCTTTCTTTATTTCTTCTTTGACCCGGCTATCGTTTAACAGAGCGTTGTTTGGTTTCCATGTGTATGTAGGCTTTTTGTTGTCCTTGATGTTGTTAAAGACCAGCCATAGACCATGATGATCTGAGATGATGCATGGGAGTATTTCAATCTTCTTATATCAATTAAGGCTTGTTCTGTGTCCAGTCTTGCGGCCAATTTTCGAGAATGTGCCATGATGTACTGAGAAGAAGGCATATTCTTTTACTTTAGGATGATATGTTCTGTATATATCTATTAATTCTAGTTGGTTCAAAGTCTCTGCTAGTTTTGCAGTGTCCTTGTTCAGTTTCCGTTTCCATGATCTGTCTATTGGTGAGAGTGGGGTATTAAAGTCTCCCACTACTATTGTGTGGGGTGAAATGTATTTTTTCAGCTTTAGTAGGGTTTCTTTTATGAATGTGAGTGCTTCTTTATTTGGAGCATATATGATAAAAATTGAGAATTCCTCCTGACAGATTTCCCCGGTAATGAGTAAAAAGTGTCCTTCCTTATCTTTTTTGATAACTTTTTGTTTGAAATTTACTTCATTTGATATTAGAATAGCCACTCCAGCTTGCTTCTTGGAGCTCTTTGCTTGGAAGTTTTTTTCCCACCCTTTTACTCTGAGATAGCGTCTGTCTTTGTCTCTGAGATGAGTTTCCTGTATGCTGCAAAAGGCTGGATTTTGTTTATGTATCCAGTCTGATAGCCTATGTCTCTTTATTGGGGAGTTGAGTCCATTTATGTTAATAGATATCAAGGAATAGTTGTTTGTGTTTCCTACCATTATTGCCTTTGTGGGTTGAGTTGTGTCTGTGTCTTTTTCTTCTTTTAGTTTTCTTGTTTAGGAGTTTTCTTGTTTTTACTAGGCTGTATTTTCACTCATTGTATTGGGTTTTCCACCTATAATTCGTTGTAGAGCTTGTTTTGTGGTCAGATATTATGTAAATTCAGATTGGTTGAAATATCTTCATCTCTCCATCTATGGTGATTGATAGTTTTGCTGGGTATAGCAGCTTGGGCTGGCACTTGTGCTCTCTAAGGGTCTGCATGATGTCTGTCTAGGCTCTTCTAGCTTTCATAGTCTTTGTTGAGAAATCGGGTGTGAGTCTGATTGGCCTGCCTTTATATGTTACCTGACCTTTTTCCCTTACTGCTTTTAGTATTCTTTCTTTGCTTTGGGCACTTGATGTTTTGACTATTATGTGTTGGGAGGTATTTCTTTTCTCGTCCAACCTATTTGGTGTTCTGAAGGCTTCTTTTATGCTCGTGGTCATCTCATTTTTGAGGACAGGGAAGTTTTCTTTATTATTTTGTTGAAGATATTTACTGTGCCTATTAGTTGATACTCTTCTCCCTCTTCTATTCCTATTATCCTTAGGTTCAGTCTTCTCATTGTGTCTTGGATTTCCTGGACATTTTGAGTTAGCAGCTTTTTGTTTTTTGCATCTTCTCTGGCTTTTTTGTCTATGTTTGCAATGTTGTCTTCTGCTCCCGAGATTCTCTCTTCCATCTCTTGTAATCTATTGGAAATGCTTGCTTCTGTGACTCCTGATTTCTTTTTTTGTTTTTCTGCCTCTAGTGTTATCTCTTTTAGTGTTTTCTTTATTGTGTCAATTTCCATTTTAATTTCCCTCTTTCATTCCTTTATTTCTTTGGTTCTGTTTTCCCCTAGTTCTTTGAGTTCTTTGAGTGTTTTTCTTGTTTCCTCTTTAAAATTTTCTGAATCTTTTTGCTTTTCCTTCAGTTCTTGTTTAAGTATCTCTATCAGCATCTTGAGGTATGATTTCAGGTCTGCCTCTTCTTTTTCTGGAGTGTTTGGAATTCCGATGTTTGCTGTTACAAGAGAGCTTGGTTCTGGTGTTTCCAGGTTGTCTTGGTTTCCTTGGGATATACTCTTTCACTTTCCTCTTGCCATTTTGTTGTCTGTGATATATTCTTACCTTTCCCTTGTATCTGGCCTATGTCCCTGGATCTCCACTGGTCCAGGTGGCAGATGAGCCCAGCCCTGTTCTATGCCTCAGCGTCGCCGGGTGGGAACAGAGGTTCCAAAGTTCTGTTCCTGGACCCTGGATCAGGCTGGTTGGAGGGTGCGCCCTGCGTGTGCACTCTGCAGAGATCTCTCTGCTCCCTGGCTGCCCAGATCTCCCACTCACCAGTTTGTCAACCCCTAGGGGCTGGCGGTTTCCAACAAATTTTTAATAAACATTATTTTATGATGGAGACCAATGTAATGCACGTGAAGGCTGATTTTGTTTTTTACAAATATGGGTATTGCTACAATTTATATGTAATATAGCAAGGAAAATCTGCTTTTTCATCTTTAAATTATTTATGCTTCCAATCCCATCCACTACAGCATTTGTGCAAAAAAATATTTCTCACACAAAATGAACAATCACCCAGAAACAATTTAAAATTCTGTTGTAGAAATATTGAAATATATTATCTTATAAGATTATTATTCAGTATCTTTGGGTTTACTCAACTTACTATATGAGGTAAATTTTCATACAGTACCATGATTTTTTATTTATGAACTAGGAATACTATTTAAAACTCAGGGCCTTAAGTTGGTATCTGTCTTAAATATTTTTTTTATTATTTTATAAATTTATCTTTTCAAATTCTCTCAACTGTTCATTGTATGTAAAGACAAAAATTTGGAGTAAACACAAGCCACAAAACACAATATATTACAGTGAACATGCCTTGACTTTGCTTTCTTAATTTTGTTCATTTTATGCTTTAAGATCAGATCTTAACACTGAAGTCTGGCTTAGTAGTAATGGTTGATTCATAAGGCATCATAGATATTTTAAATATACCTATGCATCTTATTTTATATTCTACATGCAATAAGAATCAGAACTATACTATACCTTTAAGATCAATGTATAATAATCTAGAATGTTTTATATACAATTTTTATTTTCTATGAATAAATACATAACATGAACATATCAGTAACATGTATTACTTTCCTATAAAGTTTCTAGTAAAAACAATTTGTAATGAAATGTAGTAAAATTATAAGCATTAAAGATGAAATTAATTGTATGATTTACCTTCACAAATCATAAAAAGGAAACAAGGAATATTTAGTAGAGAGCCAAATAAAATATATTTTGATATATAAACTAATAAGAAAACAGTAAATTAGAAAAAACTTGTATAGTACTAGTTACTTTTTCTAACAATACCTCAGACAAAATAATTGATTGCTTAGTGATAATACATTTGATATTATTAATTCGATTTATGATACTACTTTAAATATCCTCACTGTTATGTTAGTTTTTGACCTTGATATCAACTTTAATAATTTGAGGAGTTCACAAGTTAAATGAAAATTAATGACAGTGAAGAAATGATGTGACCTACCTGTTCTCAGAAATCCTACCATAGTATCTAAGTGTAAAACAGATATATCCATAGTAAAAATAAACAAAAAAAACCTCAAAGTACAACTCTCAAAATAATAAAATATGATATTCAGATTTGAAAGCCAGTGAACTGGTGTTGGGGATTGGTCTCATTGCTTTGAAATAACCTGGCCCCCAAAATAGGAAATCTGCATGTCCACATGCTGAAGATTCTTGTCCCCAATTGATTTTGATCAATCAATAAAGAGCTAACGGCCAATGACTAGACACATAGACTGAGGCTGGACCTTTAGATTTGTATGGGTTAGGAAATGGGAGAAAGGAAGCTGAGAATTTCCATGACTTGGGATTGAAAGATGGGACTAGAGAGCTGCAGAAGAGATAGCCAATCAGCCATGTTTTAATTTGGTTAAGTGGCCGCTGGCCACTTCTCTGATTGGGCCTGAGGTTGCAGTGGGAACATTTCAGAGTCTCAGGAGTAATGGGGAGGAGCATTTGATAGCAAGGTAAGGTTTTGAAATACCCAAACTTTGAGCTAGTCACAGCATGTCAAAAATAAACTGATGTGTGTCTGTTCCTTTTATTCACGAATCCAAAGAGCTCCTAGAGAGTGCAAGTCTGCCACCCACAGGGAGTCAAATCTGTTATCCAATTAATGCTATAAACTGGTGGTTAATTATTTAATAAACCTTGAGAAAAATAAAGAATACACATAAAGACTGGCATTTCTGTTAACAGAAAAACGTTTGGCATATTCAAATCTGTGTAGGTTTATGTCACAATTGGGAGAAGGTCATCAAATGATCCATTTACCACCGAATAAAAGCAATCTATATTGCTGTAAAGGTGGGTATGATTGCCAGAGTTCTGGCTATATAATTGTAAGACAAAATAATTGTTTTTCTCAAATCTGAAATTGCTTCATGGACGGATTAGATTTTATCATCTTTACTTGCTAACTTGTATTTTTTTCCATTACCTGCGGTTTCTACTCTACCATTCGTTTCTTTGTACTTTTCAAATGAATTCGTACTTTCGACTTATAGCATCAGCTTGACAAAGTTTAGCATTCTCTGTAAGGAGTCTTGGAATCTTAGGGGAAAGCATGCAGTAGTAGTTTAATCAATCATATACAGAATGCAGAGCTGTGCTGGGACACCGCACTTGGAGTGTTAATAAGTGCTTCGAGTTCTCATTTGCACAGACTGGATTTTCCCACTAAAATGTAGGACAGATTATCTATTCTGCCAAAGCAACTACACCTTCTCTCTTATTCTATAACTAGCCAGAAAACGTTGCAAATTTTAATCTAGAATGCAATCCTTATACTTCTTTACATGTCTTTGGGACACATTGGCACTGTGATACTATGCATGCCCTTTCTAAACCGGCATAAAATAGATGAATTTTGCTCATTATATGTTTCCATGTTTTAGTTATGTTGTTTGACTATTATATAAATACATTTGAAACTATTTTAAATCTTGTAAGTCATTTACCAAAGAGCTAAGAAAAAAAGAATTGATGACTCTCATTTCGAAAAGTTTGTCTGAGTTTCAATGGTCTGTTATTTATAAAATCTCAAGAGTTGACTGAGGTGCAAATATTCTAATATTTTCTTGATTAGAATATTTAGAAAACGTATTACTAAAAACAACTAAAATACACAGCACATTTTGGGAAGTGTTTGGATAAAATAATTGCCTATAGATGTAACAAAGATTTTTTTAAATGTAATATAAAATATGGGTCTCTTTAATAATAATGTTGGATAAAATTTAGTTAATTCTTGAATTTCCAATGAAAATGCTATTGCATTGAGGATTATTATAAAAGTTATTCTTATTGACTTTTATGTGTCTTATTTGTTTATTTGCTTCATGTGCTTGTTATACTTAGCCCGTCGATGTATTGTGGTATGCTGTTGCACTAAATTAACTATTTATCATGTATAGTCTATATCATCCTTCGATTAGCTGTTGTTACTTTACTTTATAAAATTTCAATTGACATTTTGACATAAAATCCTTGGAAGAGAATGTGTAGAGAAAAGAATTTATAAATCAAACTGAAATTTTAACCATATTCCTTACAATACACTTACCCGAGAGCAAAAATTCATGGTTTTAAATGACTCATGGTATTTATAATTTGTGAAATGCCTTGTGGGTTTTGAGAACGGCACATATTTAATCATAGTATTTATTAGTCAACAGTTTGTCAATTTTTCTCTGAAGGACTGATCTGTTTGAAGGATTGTGTTATATAACAGGGATGGTTAAGAAGGAACATTACATGACTTCCTTCCTGAAATATTTTCTTGTCTCCCTATGTACAGATTGAACTTAGATGCACATAATGAAACATTTTCATCCTTGTTGATTATGTGGTTAATAAAACATGGTTATTGATTATATTAACCGTGAGTATGCATAAGTAGAATTTAGAGTATCCTTTTAACATACTTTTGAATATTTAATTCAGTCATATTAAGCATTTACTCAGTCAAAATTTTATCCCCGGTATATTGGTTATGTAATTTAGAATATAACATCCACTACATGAATGGATCAGAATCACATCCTGACGTGAAAGAGATTTATAACAAGGACTATTGCAGAGTATATCTGAATAATGCCATAGTTAACTCAAGACATATTTTAATCATTTTACACATTTACTTGGATTTATGGAACATTTACATAGATATATGTTCTTAGTTATGTATGTGTGCACCACTAACATGTATGTACCTAGACAGACCTCACTGGATGCCTTGCCTTTGGTGTTATAGGTCTGTGAGACATGTCTGATGTGGGCGCTGTTGACAGAGCACAGAAGTGCTCTTATTTGCAAGGTCATCATACCAGCCCTGACTACAGTTTATATCCAATAGATAGAAATTTAGAAAAAAAAATCCTGGTTTTAGGATTTTATAGCTCCACATGAAAAAATGTATGCATAATTTTATAATATTATCTTGATCACTTTGTTTTCTTCTTTTTTTGTTTTTGTTTTTTTAAATACTTTATTTTACAAAACAAAGATAAGTGTAAGATTTAAAACATTTTTTGCTTAAAATTATACATTTTTGTCAGTACTTTTTTTCAGATTTTAACATAATTTTTTACATAAAACTATATGAATATATTTTTAAGTCAGTACTTGATTTTTTTCAAGGTTTGATAGTATGCCTTGAAAACTTAATAGTTACAATAAGCATAAAGTACATGTAAAACAAAATGTAACATGGAAATAGTTAAAGTTTTCTTATTTACTAAATATTTTTTTTGTATTGTTTCCTTTATTTCTTGGGCTTCATACAGTCTGTGAGTTGTTTCTTGGGGAGTGAAAGCCTCTGGGGTTAGCATCCCATTATCAGTGACTGCATATTATGTCTGTTCTTTTGTGACTGGGTTATCTCACTCAGGATGATATTCTCTAATGCAGCCCTTTTCTTAGTAATTTGGTTAAGTCATTGTTTCTGGTGTCTGAGTAGTATTCCATTGTGTATATATACCACAATTTTTATATCCATTCATCTTTTGAAGAACATCTGGGTTCCTTCCAGCTTCTGGCTATTATAAATAGAACCGCTATGAACATTGTGGTGCATATATCTTTGTTGTGTATTAAAGTGTCGCTGGAGTATATGCCCAGAAGTGAAATATCTGGGTCTTCAGGTAGTACTATATCCAATTTTTTGAGGTATCGCCAGTCTAATTTCCAGAGTGGTTGTATTAGCTTGCAACCCCACCAACAGTGGAGAAGTGTTCCTCTTTCTCCACAGCCTCACCAGTGTCTGCTGTCATCTGAGTTTTGGAACTTGGCCAAATAGACTGGTGTGAGGTGGAATCCCGGGGTTGTTTTGATTTGCATTTCCCTGATGGCTAAGAATGTGGAGCACTCCCTCAGATGTTTCTCAGCCATTTGGTGTTCCTCAACTGAAAATGTTTTGTTTAGATCTGTACCCCATTTTGTAATAGAGTTATTTGATTCTCTGGTGTCTAGCTTTTTGCGTTCCTTGTATACCTTGAATATTAGGACTCTATCTGATGTGGTGTTGGTAAAAATCTTTTCCGATTCTGTTGGTTGCCATTTTGTTTTCTGGACGATGTCCTTAGCCTTACAGAAACTTTGCAATCGCATTAAGTCCCATTTGTTAATCTTTGACCTTAGAGCTTGAGCCATTGGTGTTTTGTTCAGGAAATTTTCTCCTGTGCCTATGTGTTCTAAGGTTTTCCCTACTTTCTCATCTAATAGTTTCAGTGTATCTGGTTTAATGTGGAGATCTTAGATCTTCTTACACTTTAGCTTTATACAAGGAGATAAAAAGGGTCTATTTTCATTCTTTTGCATGCTGAGTGCCAGTTGGACCAGCACCATTTGTTGAATACGCTGTACTTTTTCCATTGAATGTTTAATGCTCCTTTGTCAAAAATCAGGTGACCATATAGATGAGGGCTCATTTCTGGATCTTCTATTTTATTCCATTGATCCACATGCCTATGTCTTGTCCAGGACCATGCAGTTTCCAGCACAATTGCCTTGTAATATAACTTGAGGTCAGGAATAGTGATTCCCGCAGATATCTTTTAGTTCTTGAGGATGGATTTCGCTATTCTAAGTGTTTTGTTATTCTATATGAAATTGCACATTGATCTTTCCAATTCCATGAAGAACTGTGTGGGAAATTTGATGGGGATTGCATTGAATCTGTAGACTGCTTTTGGTAGGATGGCCATTTTTAAGATGTTGATCTTTCCAATCCATGAGCATGGGAGATCTTTCAATTTTCTGAGACCCTCCTCAATTTCTTTCTTTAGAGGTTTGAAGTTCTTGAAATACAGTTCCTTCACTTGCTTAGTTAGAGTCACACCAAGGTATTTCTTAGTTTTTGTGATAATTGTGAAGGGTACCTTTTCCCTAATTTCTTTCTCCACATGTTTGTCCTTAGAGTATAGGAAGGCTACTGATTTGTTTGAGTTAATTTTATATCCAGCCACTTTGCTGAACTTGTTCATCAGCTGTAGGAGTTCTCTGGTGGAATTTTTGTGGTCACTCAAGAACACTATCATGTCATCGGCAAAGAGTGATGTTTTGCTCTCTTTCTTTCCGATTTGTATCCCCTTGATCTACTTTTGCTGTATAATTGCTCCAGACAGGACATCCAGTACTATGTTGAATTGGTAGGTGCAGAGATGGCAGCCTTGTAGAGTCCCTGATTTTCGTGGGATTGCTTCAAGTTTCCCACCATTAAGTTTGTTGTTGGCTGTTAGTTTGCTGTATATTGCTTTTATTATGTTTAAGGATGGACCTTGGATTCCTGTTCTTTCTAGGACTTTTAACATGAAAGGGTGTTGAATTTTGTCAAATGCTTTCTCAGCATCTAGTGAGATGTAATGTGATTTTGTTCTTTGAGTCTTTTTATATGGTGAATTACGTTGATGGATTTCCTTATGTTAAACCATCCCTGCATCCCAGAGATAAAGCCTACTTGGTCTTGATGAATGACCTTTTTGATGTCTTCTTGGATTAGGTTAGCAAGGATTTTGTTGAGTATTTTTGCATCAATGTTCATAAGTGAAATTGGTCTGAAGTTCTCTTTCCTTGTAGGGTCTCTGTGTGGTTTAGGTACGAGGGTTATTATAGCCTCCAAAAATTAGTTAGGTAATATTTCATCTGATTCTATCTTTTGAAATAGTTTGGAGAGTATTGGTGTTATATCCCCAATAAATGTCTGATAAAATTCTGCACTGAACCCGTCTGGACCTGGGCTTTTTTTTGGTTGGGAGGCTTTTGATGACTTCTTCTATTTCTTTAGGAGTTATAGGGTTATTTAGATGGTTTACTTGGTCCTGGTTTAACTTTGAGATCTTTTTTCTGTCTAGGAATTCCTCCATTTCCTCCAGATTTTACAATTTTGTGTAGTATAAGTTTTTGTAGTAGGATCTGATTATTTCTTAAATTTCCTCAGTTTCAGTTGTTATGTTGTCACTTTCCTTTCTGATTTTGTTAATTTTTATACTCTCTCTATGCCCTCTAGTTAGTCTGGCTAGTGGTTTATCAATCTTGTTGATTTTCTCAAAGAACCAACTCTTGGTTTTGTTGATTTTTTTCAATGGTTCTTTTTGATTCTATTTGGTCTATTTCTGCCCTAATTTAGATTATTTCTTGCCGTCTACTATTTTGGGTATGTCTGCTTACTTTTGTTTTAGGGCTTTTAGCTAGGCTGTCAGGTTGCTGATGTAAGCTCTCTCCAGTTTCTTTTTTGAAGCTTTTAGGGCTATGAGTTATCCTCCCATACCGCTTTCATTGCATTAGGTTTTGGTATGTCCTGTTTTCGTTTGTGTTGAATTCTAGAAATCCTTAATTTCTTTCTTTATTTCTTCTTTGACCCTGCTATTGTTTAACAGAGTGTTGTTTGTTTTTCATGCGTATGTAGGCTTTTTGTTGTCTTTGTTGTTGTTAAAGATCAGCCACAGACCATGGTTTCTGAGAGGATGCATGGGAGTATTTCAATCTTTTTATATTGATTGAGGTTCGTTCTGTGTCCAAATATGTGGTCAATTTTCGAGAAGGTGGCATGGGGTGGTGAGAAGAAGGTGTATTCTTTTACTTTAGGATAAAATATTCTGTATATATCTATTAATTCTAATTTGTTCAAAATCCTTGCTAGTTTTGCAGTGTCCTTGTTCAGTTTCTGTTTCCATGATCTGTCCATTGGTGAGAGTTGGGTATTAAAGTCTCCCACTATTATTGTGTGGGGTGAAATGTATTTTTTGAGCTTTAGTAGGGTTTCTTTTATGAATGTGGGTGCTTTTTTATTTGGAGCATATATGTTAAGGATTGAGAGTTCCTCCTGACAGATTTCCTTGGTAATGAGTAAAAAGTGTCCTTCCTTATCTTTTCTGATAACTTTTGGGTGGAAATTTACTTTATTCGATATTAGAATAGCCACTAAAGCTTGCTTCTTGGAGCTCTTTGCTTGGAAGTTTTTTTTCCCACCCTTTTACTCTGAGATAGTGTCTGTCTCTGTCTTTGAGATGAGTTTCTTATATGCAGCAAAAGGCTGGATTTTGTTTATGTATCCAGTCTGATAGTCTATGTCTTTTTATAGGGGAGTTGAGTCCATTTATGTTAATAGATATCAAAGAATAATTGTTTCTGTTTCCTGCCATTATTGCTTTTTTGGTTGACTTGTGTCTGTGTTTTTTTCTTCTTTTAGTTTTCTTGTTTAGAAGTTTTCTTGTTTTTACTAGGCTGTATTTTCCCTCATTGTATTGGGTTTTCCAACAATAAATCGTTGTAGTGCTGGGTTTGTGGTCAGATATTGTGTAAATTTTGATTTGTCTTGAAATATCTTCATCCCTCCATCGATGGTGATTGATAGTTTTGCTGGGTATAGCAGCTTGGGCTGGCACTTGTGCTCTCTTAGGGTCTGCATGATGTCTGTCCAGGCTCTTCTAGCTTTCATAGTCTCTGTTGAGAAATCGGATGTGAGTCTGATTGGCCTGCCTTTATATATTAGCTGACCTTTTTCCCTTGCTGCTCTTAGTACTCTTTCTTTGCTTTGGGCAATTGATGTTTTTACTATTATGTGTTGGGAGGTATTTCTTTTCTTGTCCAACCTATTTTGAGTAATTAATGCTTCTTTTATGCTCGTGGTCATCTCATTTTTGAGGGCAGGGAAGTTTTCTTTTATGATTTTGTTGAAGATATTTACTGTGCTTCTTAGTTGATAGTCTTCTCCCTCTTCTATTCCTATTATCCTTAGGTTAGGTCTTTTCATTGTGTCTTAGATTTCCTGGACATTTTGGGTTAGGAGCTTTTTGTATTTTGCATCTTCTCTGGCTGTTTTGACTATGTTTGCAATGTTGTCTTTTGCCCCTGAGATTCTCTCTTTGATCTCTTGTAATCTGTTGGAAATGCTTGCTTCTGTGACTCCTGATTTCTTTTTTTGGTTTTCTGCCTCTAGGGTTATCTTTTTTAGCGTTTTCTGTATTGTGTCAATTTCCAATTTAACTTTCCTCTTTCATTGCTTTATTTCTTTGGTTCTGTTTTCCTCTAGTTCTTTGAGTTCTTTGAATGTTTTTCTTGTTTCTTCTTTAAAAGCTTCTGAATCGTTTTGCTTTTCCTCCCTTTCTTGTTTAAGTACTGTATCAGCATCTCGAGGTATGATTTCAGGTCTGTTTCTTCTTTTTCTAGAGTGTTTGGAATTCCGATGTTTGCTGTTATGGGAGAGCTGGGTTCTGGTGTTGCTAGATTGTCTTGGTTTCCTTGGGATATACTTTTTCACTTTCCTCTTGCCATTTTGTTGTCAGTGATATGTTCTTGCCTTTCCCATTGTATCTGGTCTGTGTCCGTGAATCTCCACTGGTCCAGGTGTCAGATGGGCCGAGCCCTATTCTATGCCTCAGAGTCGTCGGGTGGGAACAGAAGTTCCAATGTTCTGTTCCTGGTCGCTAGCTCAGGCAGTGCATGGTAGGGCAAGGCATGGTGTGCAGTTTCCGTGTTCACTCCGCAGAGATCTCTCTGCTCCCCGGCAGCCCAGGTCTCCTACCCACCAGTTGCTCAGTCTCTATAAGCCGCCGTTCTGGGTGGCAGATGGGCCAGGCAATGCTCTGTGTCCTGAAGTCTCTGCCGGGTGGAAAAAGAAGTTCTAAATTTCCATTCCAGGTAGCTGGATCAAGCAAGGTAGGGCAGGGCAAGGCAGGGGGTGCACTTTCCTTGTGCACTCCGTGGAGATCTCTCTGCTCCCCAGCAGCCCAGGTCCCCCACCCACCAGTTCCTCAGCCTCTCGATCACTTTGTTTTCAATAACATTTTAAAATTATAAAACTACAACTCATTCATCGGAGAGAATTTGCTGTCATATAAACGTGTAACCATGATGTGAATGGCAATAAATTGTAAGTTAAATGGAGACTGTATCAAAGAGAAAACTCATTTCTTTCTTACAGCTACATAGAAAACTATATATCAAAATTTAGCTGGCCATTAGAAAATTATTTTCTATTGAAAGTAAAGGCAATACAGTGGTTTTCAACATGTTCACATATGACGAGGCTGCTATCTCAACAACAATGTACACGTTATTTCCTTTTTGCAATCATTTATAAAGAGTTAAAAATGATTGTACCCCTCTTTATTTTCTATAGTTAGGGCTCGGAGTCTGATATCTGGTTACTTATTTATTCTGAAAATATTATTTCCTCTGTTTCTGGTTTACTTATTGTGAAAATTAATTCAAAATCAGCACATGCTATCTTAGTAAACATGAGCTAAAATTAACTTCTAGCATTCTAAAGGTTATCATATGATGAAGTACTTCAGTGTTCAGCATTATAATTTTTCAGATGATCTAATTATATGCAGTTATTTTATAGAGCCATAATCCACATTCTAATTAGGAAAGATTAATAAGAAGCCTATTCATGACTTCCAGTTTCCCAAGAGAAACATGATGAAGTGCCAACAACAAAGTCTGAAATAAAAAAAACCCAATATTAACTTATCATTTCCTAATTCTAGAGACTGGAGTCAGAAATCAGAGCCCTTGCAGAGTCTTTTCTCTATAACATCAGTATTAGAGGATTCTTTCTTACATATTTTAATTCCTGGTATTTCTTATGTCTTATAAATGGTTTTAATTCTCTAATCTACGTCAGGTAACCATCCCCGTATAGATGACATCACAAGGGAGGAGTTTTATATGTACCTGTTTCATTTCAGGCATCTACACTTTATTAGAATGCAGGTACAATGTGAACCAGTCCATAAAAGTATTTTTTCGTTTTTTTTTTATAATTTATATTTTTCCATTCATTTATCTTTTTTAAAACTCTAGAAAGCTACTCAAAGTAAATTTCTGTCATGGTGTAGGATTTAGAGAAGTCCTTTAGGTAGGGACACAATTTAACCTACAGAAATTGTCTGAAATCATATAGAAAACTAACTGTACCAATGATCTTTGTTAAAATTTGAAAGACATTAATGATTTCTCTACAGATTTAAAACCTTTAAAGTCTCTTCTTTTTGTACATTTATCAAAATACTTACATCTAAAAATTCAACACTTTAATTAATCTTAATTTTCTGAACTGTTTCTTCCTATTTACAATAAAGACTACGCTTTTACTAGGGAGGAGCATAGATTAGTTTTATTGAGAGCAGATAATTAAAAAGTACCAATGCTAATAAAAATTGGAAAAAGAAATTTAGGTCACAGATATAAATCATAAGGGCCTTGAAAGATAAGCTTTTATAAAGAGCTAAATTAAAATATGAAGTCTAATGTGGAAATCATTGGTGTGTTTTTATTTTTTATTGTTGTTGTGTTGGTCTTCTTTTTAATTCTCATTCATTTGGTTTACTTTGTTTCAATAAGTTGGTTGAGACAAATTTGCCATAAAAGAAACAAATGATAGTTTAACAAATTAGTTAAATAAACAAAATATTAGTTTCAGCAGGTTTATACAATCCATACATTTTTTTTCATACATACTATACAAATATAATTAAAGTCTCAATTTTGTTTAATGGAAAAATGACATAAAAGGTATCAGAGACACATTTTAAATAAATTAATGCTGGGTAAATATAACTGATCTCTTTCTTTATCTTAATCCATTGCTTCAAATTATGTATTTTATCCTTCAGTACATATATATATATATATATATATATATATATATATATATATTGCACATTAGTGGGTTTATTAATGGATATATGATCCTGATCTCTTTGTTCTAAGAAATAAATTTATTAGTATGTAAACTTGTAGTCAAGGGTAAAGGACTATGTATTTTCTTTTACATTCACATGGTATAAGAAGAGAACCAGTTTATCAGCACTTTCCTATGATTCTGTGAATTTCACACACATGTACTGTCTGAAAAATCAAAATGTGAATTTTTTCACACCTACTGTAGTATAATATCTCTATGTAACTATAAAGTTATCTGTGTCTATTTCTGTTAAGTGCAGGTGGCTATCTACCAACAAATAGAACAGTGTAAGATTTTGAATTTGATTTAAATTAAGATGATGTATTCTGATAGTTGACACCCATTGAATTTTTATCAGTTTGTGACTCTGTAATAACATTTTATATAAACTGCTTCTTGACAAGTGACATACACTTGTTGCTCTATTTATTGTTGTGTTATAGTTTATTTAAAGAAATACTTAAATAAGTTACTACACAAGGAGAAGGTTTTGATGGAAATAATTTGTTTTAAAACATTTCTCAGATACATGAAATAGATTAGTGACATAAAGCAAAAATAATCTAGATCTATTATTTTTAATTTTATATACATTCTTAAAATATTAAATTACATTTATTTCATAGGGTCGGAACTTCTGTGTGTCACAGCATAGCATGAGTTACAGGATCATGTCTTACATGATACTAAACATTTTATTACAAAGTATAATGAATAGGTACATTATTGATTAGTATTTCTTACAAATCCTCAGTACACATAATATGCACTTGCAATAAAGACATGCATATTGATTACAATGAAATGCAACTTCCTTAATAGATCACATAATTATATGGTATATTTATGTACTGACCTTAGTGACTCAAATCCCTAAAATGTTAGTTTACTAAGAGTTATTCATATTCTTAGGTAACCAAAGGACAGATCATTTGACTTAGGGTTCACTGATTAGTTAGAAATTCATACCTAGAATTAAATTTAGTCAAGTACCTATGGCTGGTGAGGCCATAGGTCCTCGAGAAAGACAGTTTTCTAAACTGTGTAAACTGTACCTACATTATAAATACCTATCTTTATGTGCACAGTAAGTATAAATCTTATGTGTCTTGAAAGAAGCTTCTTTTTAACTATATGGAGATCAACAGAAAGCTACAACTAGTTAAAATGCAGAGAACAAAAGACCATGGGCAGAGCACCCCAATTATTTCATTTATACTAAATGTTATGTTAATCCCAGGAAACATCTCTGAAGGAGGGATCAGAGGACCAAGAAAGCTGCTCAGAAACAGTTGCTTCCTTTTTTAAAAATGGTTATTTTATTTATTTAAATTTGAAATACTTTTTTTTTCTGTTTGCTCTCCTCAAACCCCCTCTCCCATCACTTTCACCCCTGTTTCTCTGAGGGTGCTCTCACACCCACCTGTCCACTCCAGCCTCACTTTCTTAGCATTGCCCTAAGTTGGGACATCTACCTTCCATAAGATCATGTGCCTCCCTCCCACTGATGCTATTTGAGGCTATCCTCAGCTACACATGCAGCATGAGTTGTTCCATGTTATATTTTGGTTGGTGGTTTAGTCCATGAGAGCACTGGATGGTCTGATTGATTGAAATATTAGCTTCAAAACAAACAAAAAATGAATAAAAGAAGGAGCAATTGCATCTTGGAGAATTTGGTGGTGAATATGATAAGAATATGTTATATGCAGAATTTAAAATTAATAAAAAATAGTGAATTCTGAAGGTAGAGATTATAGGATAATTGTCCATTTATATATAGTAGTACTGAGAAAATAAGTAAACAGTAAACCACTGGGAAAGAAAAAAATCAAAAACTTTCTTTTTAGAATTTATTTTATCTGATGCAGAAACCAAGAGAAGAGGACCAGAATAGGCTTTGACTATTTTCTTTCACATTTTTATGTAAAGCTATCCCAAATTGAGGTGGGTTATTTTTAAAAAAAGCTTGTCTTATTCACTTTCTAACAATCATGAAGCCTAAATAGGAGAATACAGCTTCTTTTTTTTTTTATAGGGGTGGCAATATGTATGTTAAATTTCATATGTATGCACAGGGGGAAGCCGTCCTTGAGGGAAGATTAAGAGTTCCAACCCAGAGACAATGTCAATGAGTTTCCAAGTTCATTTAAGACAACAGTGGCTGGCTGCTGCCCTTTGTTATAGATTTCCTCCTTTTTGCTGGTGGAGGCCTGGTGGAACTGTGGGGAGAAACAGTGGGGCCTGAGGGTCCCTTGGGGACAGCATCTTCTTTGAAGGGAGCAGTTCTCTTGGTAGGCTGCTCTGATAACTGCTGCTCTATTTTCTGTATCTTTTTGGCTTTCCCAAGAGACTGACCACAGTCCTTAGGCCTTGGGGTGGCACAGATTTCAGAGGGAGTGGGCGTGGCAGGTGTTCCTGAGTCCTCACCCTTGTAAGGGGAACCCTGCTTTGGGAAAGCAGCCTCCTTGGAGGGTTTCCATTTAGGTCCCTGTTGCTTCAGCTTCCCAGCCCTCTTTCGTTTCCTGATCTTCTCGGCTTTCCCACCAGACTGACTGCTTTCCGGGGGCCTGGCAGTCACTTGGACTTTTGGGACAGAAGGTTCAGTGGACAAGCCTGGCCCTTTGGAGATGCCGTTCAACTTCTGGATGGGCTTATTGGAATGTTGCTGTTTCACCAAATACTGCTTCGCCTTGGCAGCCCCAGGGGCTTTCTTGGTGGGCTGACTACTGTTCTCAGACTTTGGGGTGACCTGATCCTTCAGGTCAGGGTCTGTAGGAGTAGCTGCTGCCGAGTTTCCTGCATGGGGCTGGGGAATAGAATTGGAAAATTTCTTGAACTTGGCTATAAAGAAACCATCCATATTGTGAGTGTGAGGGTAGAAGCATCGGTGGAATGCAGAGTCGGGGGAATGCGCCTTTCTCGGAAGCAGGTGAAACCTTCCTGGCCAAAGTCCAAGCCGGTGGGCACCAGCCGCACATTCCTCTTCTTCAAGGAAAAGTCTACTACCCACTCATTCTCTTCCACCGTAATGGAGCAGGTGCAGTAGAGCAGGTAGCCTCCGGTCTTAGAGGGAGCGTTGACTGAGTCAATAGCACTGAGCAGCAGCTCCTTCTGAAGGTGGGCACAGCGCTGGATGTCCTTCTCATCCTTGTTCGTCTTCATAGCAGGGTCTTTGGAGATGACTCCTGTGCCACTACAAGGGGCATCCAGCAGCACTCGATCAAAGCCCCCCACCACCTTGGGGAACTGGCACCTGTCATAGTGGCTGATGATGGTGTTGGTGACTCCCAAGCGGAATACAGCTTCTTACTCACAAACTCATGTAAATGTTATGAAAATTGGAATAACATCTTCTCTTCAGATGTTACACTCATTTTTACCAACAAATTCTCACGGTTATACTCTTTCTCTTCATATTTACAATATCCTGGTGTTATAGACTTAAAGATGATTTGAGGGAAGAGACAGAGTTAGAGTCTAAAAATGCATATGTGGTTCATTTCATTGTGGATTCTTTGGTATAGAAGCTATCGTAATTATAGGGCTTGATGCCTTAGGCTATTTCCTATATTGCTTTTTTTTGCTGACCTTATTCATTCAAAAGTACTGAATAATCATCTTAGTAATAATAAATTTGATTTCACTCTCTATAAACCTCTGATATATACTTGGATAACAGCTCTCTTCCTCTCTCCCTCTGTCTCTCTCCTTCCATCTCTCTCTCTCTCTCTCTCTCTCTCTCTCTCTCTCTCTCTCTCTCTCTCTCTCTCTCTCTGTCTAGATGTTGAGAATTTGAGTCCTTTGACATCATTAGTCATTTTTTTTTTATTTTTCATATAAGATAAATAAATACTCCAATAACATATCATTGTGTGTTAAAATAGTGTGATGACCATCAAATTTAACAATCAAATTATTTATGGTTCCACAAAAAGTACACAATTGTTTTACACCAAAGCCTTAAGAGAAATTTCCCTTTAGCTATTAATAAACAGAACAATTAAAAGCCATTATTAGCAAATATAAGTGTGTTTCCTCTAATGAATATTATTGTTATGGAGATGGGCAAAAAACAGTCATCATGCATAATCATAAGGTTATTGCAATGGCGTATTTGAAACACTACAGGCTTCTTAAAGTGACAAAGAGGAAGGAAGCAGAAAGACTTGTGTATTCTTTTCCACAGCTTTCTGTTAGGACAGGTTTTGACTTCTGAGTAAATTCTCTGATGCTTTGTCTAATCTATTATTACAAAGTAAAAAACCTGGAAGACTTTGGCACAGTCTGAAGTTCTTGCTATTAGGAATTATTATAATGATAATAAGAATTTGAGCTCTGTTTATTTACCCAGTAGTTTTATTGATTGCTCCTAGGACCAGCCTTGAATAGTTATGAACACACATCTGTTGGTATGTCTATATGTAAACCACTCTACATGTTGATTAGCTTCAACCTAACATATTTAACCATGCTTGGCAAGATGACTTGTCTATGTTTTATCAATTCTATCCCTTCCAATCTTCATGACCTCTTTGAAATTTATGAGCTTATTAGATGAAAATGGCATTCAAAAAGTATAGAATTAATGGTCTTCTGCAGACTTCTTTTGAACATTTGTGGCTTTTTAGTGAAATAAATTATGGTATGTATTTGCTAAGATCATAAAGTACACAAATACCTTAATAAAACTCTATTTATGTCCTTTTAATCACCAGTGATCATAAAATCTCAGTCTTATTACTATTTTTTCTTTTAACAACTTTATTTTAAGAAACAAAGATAAATGTACAGATTTTAAGCATTTTTTGCATAAAAGTATACAATACATTTTTGTCAGTACTTGTTTTTTTTTAAAGGTTTGATAGTGTGATCAAGATCCCACTAGTTACAATGAGCATAAAGTACATGTAAAACAAGATGCAACCTGGAAATAGTCAAAGTTTTCTTGGTGTGTAAAGATTTTTTTTTTTACAATGAGCAAACAGTACATGTAAGGTGTTAGCAACCTTCCAAAAAGTTTTTTATTTCATGGTGTATCTTATTTCAATATATTCAGTGTCTTCATTTTTATGAAGCAAGTATTTTAAACATAGTACATAATTTGGTAGTATTAATGTGATAGTGAGTGCCCTGCTTTTATTCTATGTGAGAAAGAATGATAATAAAACTTTATATTTATACAATAGAAGTGTAAAGAAAAGGGGGTGAGATACATTTTTTTTTTTTGGTAGGGGCAACGTAGACAAGAAGCACTATGAAAGGAATCTTTGTTCTATCTTTGGTGCACTTGTCTTTTTTAGAGCTGTATACACAATTCAGTATGGAAAAACTGCAAACTTAAGTACCTTAAATAATTCATCAGAAATTTCCAGGACAACTGAAAACAAATCAGTTGTTTCTTTAGTTAGGCAATGAATGGTAAATTTCTTGAGTTACATAACTGTGACCTGTTATTATTAACTCGTATTTCAGTATTGATTGAGAAGTTTATTAGGGGCAGAGAGAATGAATGTGATAATCCAGAGATGACATAAGAGAACGGAATGTTAAATAGCTATTTTGTTTTATGTCATCATGACTCTGTTAGAGAGCAGAGGGATCCTCAGAAAAAATAAAGACATTCTTGTCCTCTCTGCAGAAATGTCTCCATAAGCAGAAGAGAGAATATAAAATAGGAACTTTGGGAATTATCTCATTAAAAAGATGCAGTGTTGGATTTTTATACTGAAGTCTTCAGCCTATTGACAACACGCTGCAGTTACCTATTCTGATTTAGCTTATAAATCATAACATTCAAACTTCCACATTAAGAAGGTCCTTGTTTCTCCACAGGCTGTGCCACTGAAGTAGAGTCACTTTAAGGAGGTAGTAGGTGCCTGGCAAATATGCAAAAGAAAAATTTAACACCCAAATACAAGTGCATTCAAATACAAGCATATCTTAGGTTTCCCATTCTTTTTGAGACATTATACAAACAGTATCGATTTCCCTCAGTTTATTTACAGATCAATCATCCATTTTGACCATTTTTGTCAGAATTAGAAAATGTAAGGCTTGAAGCTGTTTTTCTAGCCAAGTACTTCTATGCTTGATCAATTAGGATTTATATAGATGGAAATCGGTTTCTTTCATTTCTGTTACAAGGAAAAATGTGTATGAAGTTTTATAATGGAATCTGTCACTTGTCCTAAGTGCCAACCATCTCACTTAGATTGCTGAGTGCAGCGTGGGAAAATTTCCCTGTCAAAGCATGCACCATGGAACGGTCGGATTGGAAGACTATTAGTAATGTCATGGGCAATGATTAAAAAAGCTCTGGTTTTAATACCTTCTGGCTTTATTGAAAGAACTACCAAAGTGACATAGTGTCTTAACCCAGAGGCAGATTTATTAAGGTGCAAATCTCTCTTGCTTTGTATTTAATTAGCTTAGTCTGTGGAGGGAACCGTGGTAGCAGGGAAATCTCTCACTCTGACACCAAACATTGAACAATGCACTATACTTCAAGCTACTAAAAGAGAGGCAAGGACATTCTAATAAATTAACCACTAAGGAGAAAATATGGCTATCAAGTCATATTTTTACTGCAAGAACCTGTTCTTATATCTTTATTATCTAATTTGAAAGCTGCCTGCTTGCCTAATTTTTCTTGGGACATAAAATGAAAAGAGGACATAAATTTTGAAATGTAGTTTTGTGGATATTAATGTCACAATCTATATTCAAAATTAAAGTTGGTGTATAGAAAATGGAATACATATAACTGATATATGTGTATATACATATGTTATTTATAATTATATTTTCAACACTAATATCAAGACTATAGAGTGAATAAATGTACTACAAATTTTTATTTTTAAAAAGCAGAAAAATGATGATATTGATCACCCTTTTCTCAGGTTCATCAGAAAAGCAATTAATTTTTGTCTAGCATTCTTCAAAGGTCAGAAGATTTTATCCAGTACAGTTCTTGAAAGAGTTTTTTATTTATTTTTTATACAGAGTTCAGTGAAAATCTCACTATACTATCTTCACTTCTCAAGTCAGAGGATTACAGGTCAGCCTCACCTCATTTGGCTAAAACATTTTTTAAAGAACAAAAATTGTTGATAATTATAACAATATGACATCATATGGAAAGACAATTGAGGAATGAGGTTGTACTGTTTTATCAGTACAAAGTAATGAGTACATCAGTGAACATGTTTGTGTGTGCATGTTCATTACAGGCCTGTACCCACTTGCATGAGTGTACATGTACATGTTTAGGTCATAGATCTCCTATGCATGATCTACTAATCTTTATTTATTTGACACAGTCACTTGCCTGAAACATGCAATTAGGCCAGCCTGGGTCACCACTTCTTAAGCTTTTCCTCTTTATAGTTTCTAATTCAATTTCTAAGATAAAAAGACACAAAATTCTCTGTTTGTTGTAAATAAAGTAGCCAAATTCTTTTTTTAATTTATTTCAGATACATTTTTTAAGGTTGTAATTAAGTATTTGTGGGTACATATACATACACGTGTGTGTGTGTGTGTGTGTGTGTGTGTGTGTGTAACAATAATATAGGATAAGAGGCTATTAATTTGAGGGAATAGGAGAGAGAGTAGGAAGAGCTGTAGGGAAGAAAGGGCCAAATTCTACTAAAGCTAATGGGGGTGGATGGAAGGCAATTCGGATCTAAGTAGTGGACATTCCTGGTCATTGATTGAAACACTAAACATGTATTTCTTTATTTCTGTGTGTAAAAAGACCACATTACAGAAGTCACCTATATCTGTGATCGATTAAAATAACTACTGACAGGAGATTGGAAAGTGCCACACTTCCTATAGCAGTAGGAAATGAATGCTCACAATATGAGCTGGAAGTGGTGGATGATTACAATGAAACAGTGTTGTTCAAACACAGAAAGGACCAATGGATTTGACATCACAGACAGTTGTCAGCTGCCAGAATATTTATAGAGGTTCAAGGAAAAACAAAAGAGGAAGTAGAGCACAAAATAAAAACCCTTAGACAAAAAGGTATTAACATTTAATACCTCATGGGTAAAGGAAAATTAAAATTTTCAATGAAATGTTACTGACTAAATCACCCACACTTTATGCCCAAAAGTACTAATACTACCAGTATGGTTGTGAAACTTTGTTTTTGGTAGTGGTGCTGGTAATGGTTGTGATATGTGTACATGTGAGTGTGTTTGTGTGTGTGTGTTTGTGTGTGTGTGTGTGTGTGTGTGTGTGTGTGTGTGTGTGAAAGAGAGACAGAGAGAGGGAGGGAGAAAGAGACAGAGAGACAGAGAGAAATGAGGGGATTATTTTTGTTTTAATTTGACATTTTGTGCAATTGGTTTATGTTTATTTATTTGTGTGATGTTTATTGTTTGAAAGAGATAGATAGGCAGGCACAACAAGTCATTATTTAGAGTATCAGGTCTATAGGTAGAATGTGGAGAATGCATCTCATAAATTAATGAACAGAAATATTAAATATTAAATTTATGGAGAGATTAAATCTGTAAAATGACAAAAACTTTGGTCTTAAGTAATGTATCAGTTAGTCTAGTGCTTACTACATTAGCTGACACAGCAGCCGTAACCACAGGAATTGGAGAGAGTCATGAAGCCAGCACAGCTGTTTGATACAGTTGCAGCAAAGCTGAGCTGAATGCTGCAGTCACCTTTATTCTGTCCCTCACTTTTAAGATTGCTTTCTGCATATTGTATTCTTTCAGTGTTTTTATTCATTTTATGTCTTTTCCTGAGATAATTATGTTTGCCTCACTATTAGGAAAGTTTCTAAAAATAACATTACCTGGCCATTATTTGGGAGGCTTCCTTATGCTCTGCAGATTATTAAGAACAGATAATCACATAGCTGTATGAGGGTATCAGTCCAGCAACCTTCTTGAGGTATGTGCCCCTTAGCAATAATATAATAGTATACTATTACTATATAATACAATTATGCTAAAAGTATGATACTATAATTAACTCAGGGTAAACAGATTCAAGTTCTCCCTTTTCAATGTGCTTAGATCTCACTAAAAATGTAGTTTAAGGAGAGGAGGTTTTAACAGGATACAGCCCTAGAGGAATAAACAACAGTAAATAAGACAGATTAACTAAAATAAACTTTTCCTAGTTTTTAGCACAGATGATGAAACTACATGGTTTAAGCTGTTAGGTATTAGTATTTGCTACTCATTAAATACCTGTCCAGATATTTCCTGTTTGTCTGGAATTCTTTAAGTTGCAAATACTGCTAGAAAATACTGCCATCCTCAAAGCAAGATATCACATAATAAATGTGTTTGATTTGGAGGTGAATATTTTTTAGATTCTTTAAATTAAAGTTATAAGGCTTATAAAATTATAAATATATTCATTTATATTTTCTCTTTGTGACTGAACATACAATTCTGGACATGTAATGAAACATCAAAACATAATCTGTACTTCTTAGATAATCATTAGTGTGTCTGTGATATGTAAAATTTGTAACAATAAAATAGTACCTGTACCTAGGTGCTAGAAACAGAGCTGCAGAAGTGGGCTGATTGCTAGAGGACAACTTCTGGACTCTGTCCTTCTACCTTCCTGCCCACAACACCTCATTTCCTATGTGGCTGCCCCATCATCAACAAACCAGCTGAGAAAGGACCCTGGCACAATCTATGGGTTCATGAGGACCTAAGTTTATCTACAGAATATACATGAATATTTGAGTCTGGTTGGCATGCTCCTATACTCTTACCCAAAATGAGTCTGTCATAGATGTTCTGTCTGACAGACTAGTTGTGTAATGAATTTGTTTTGGACAACTGAGAACAAGTTTCTCAAAAAGTAAGTTGAATGATTTATTAGTGACTCTACCGTAAATACTGCCTGGCTTCTGGTCTTAGTGCACATTTGAACATACACACACACACACACACACACACACACACAGAGAGAGAGAGAGAGAGAGAGAGAGAGAGAGAGAGAGAGAGAGAGAGAGAGAGACAGGGAGACAGAGGAAGAGAATAAATGTTTTAATTCCAAGACAGACCCTGAAGTCATTAGTTGTATTGTTACTTTGGAAAGAAATTTTAAGGGATCACTAAAAATGTTTTACAGCATGAAGAGTTATAAAAATGTTAAAGACTTTAGTTTAGTTGCCAAAGGTAATTGTTATCTGGGAGGCTTTCTGCTAAATAAATTCACCCCTTCTAGTTATTTTTTAACTCAGCTGGCTAGTGCAACTCAGGTATACTTGCTCAAAACTCTTCTCCAAGCTGACTGATTCAAATGTGCTTCTCTTAGATATTGAATGAATTTTTCTGCCTAGCTCACCTCAAACCAATTCCAGAAAATTGTCAATTTGTTCTAGTCTTTTGGCTTCTTCTTATTTTCTAGTATCTCTGATGGACAAATTGAACAGAAGGCCTCAATGCACTTGAAGCCACATATTGTATTAGCAAAATTAACATACTAAGGTGAGGGGTAAATTTATTATTAGTAATTATACCTATAAGTGGAAAATTGCAATGATAATATTTTAGCCTAAGTTTGTATGTGGATATATACTTTATATGTACATAAATTATGTATATTAATAGAAAGTCTACCTTCTATATAAAAATAATATCATATAAATTCATGTTATTGTATATTTTATGTATTTATGTTTCAAATGATAACCCCTTTTCTGTCTCCCCCTCTAGCATTCCTCCTTTACCCTCCCCCTGCTTCCATGAAGATGCTTTCAATCCCATCCACATATTCCCACCTCAACACCCTGGCATTCCCTACACTGGAAGCAAACTTTCACAGAACAAGAGCTTTTCCTCCTGTTGATGCCAGACAATGTCATTCTTTGCTACATATATAGCTGGGGCCATCGGTTCCTTCATGTATACTCATTGGTTGGTTGTTTAGTCCCAGGGATCTCTGAAAGTAGGGGGTCGGGTCTCATTACTTGATATTGTTTTTTTTCCCATATGGGGATGCAAACCCCTTCAACTCCTTCAGTCTTTAACTCCTCCATCAGGGTTGTTGTGCTCAGTCTGATGGTTAGGTGCAAGCATCCTCATCTGTAGCAGTAAGGCTCTGGCAAAGCCTCTCAGGAGACATCCTTAGCAGGCCCATATCAGCAAGCCCTTCTTGGTATCAGCAATTTGTAATAACCAGAAGATGGAAAGAACCCAGATAAATTTACATTTTAATACTATTGCTACTATAATTGTTTTATTTTAAAAATACATCTACACATCATTATTTAAATTACGTTTTCATTTATATTTGTCTCAAAAGCACATCATTGATAGAATGGTAAAAAGCTGCTACTCTAGCTCTGATGTTGTTGAAACCTCATTTAACCTACCTTTAGAAAATTATAGGTTAATACAGTAGAAACTCACTGGAATCAACAAAGGTGAACCTAGGGAAGATTCTTAATAATCTTGTATAAGGAGCCTGAACTGGTTTCTAGAGGTGGGACTGGGACCTGAACCCTGCCATAAAACATTTGATCAACAATTTGGCTTGCCTACAA
The DNA here is from genome assembly GCF_963924665.1 of Micromys minutus. Taxonomy (NCBI): domain Eukaryota; kingdom Metazoa; phylum Chordata; class Mammalia; order Rodentia; family Muridae; genus Micromys; species Micromys minutus. The sequence goes on from NC_137974.1 coordinate 14,911,701, forward strand.
ACTGTGCTAGGGTAATTGTTGTAAAGAACTCGTTAGAGTGGCCAACAAATTACTGGTCTACCTTAAAGTCACACCATGAGATGAACATAGTATATCATTTGCTTGACAAAAGTAACTTATTAAGTAATATTTTATTTCACATTTTATGTCAATATATGTGAACTAGGATGTATATAACAATTATATAAAAATATAACTATATATAACTATACATACATATACCAAAAACTTACTGCTGATGCCAAGAAGTGCATGCTGACTGGAGCCTTATGTAGCTGTCTCCTGAGAGGCTTTGCCAGAGCCTGACAAATACAGAGGCAGGTGCTCACAGACAACCATTGAATTGAGAATGGGGTCCTTAATGGAGGTGTTAGGGAATGAACTGAAGGAGTTGAAGGGGTTTGCAAGCCCTAAGAACAATAATACCAACTAACCATAGCTCCCAGGGAATAAACCACGAACCACAGAGTACACATGGGTGGACCCATGGCTCCAGTTGCACATGTAGCAGAGGATAACCTTGTTGGGTATGTGTAGGTGGAGAAGCCCTTTATCCAGCCTAGGCTCAATGCTCCAGTTTAAAGGAATGTCAGGGTAGGAGGCAGAAGTGGTGGGTGGATGTGTTAAAACCCTCATAGAAGCAGGGGTAGGGTTATGGTATTGTGAACAAACTCCTTAATATAATGCATCTTACACCAAAAGAATGGCAGAGTAGCAGGATGTTACTTCTTTCACTCCTTAGAATTGCTCATAAATTGTTCGCATTTCCCGAAGAAAAACTATTTATCCTTCTTCTCTTCCCAGATGTAGCTGTTCTGCATCAAAGCCAGAGCTGAGCTTCTGATCATACCTGACAATGCATACAGGATATGAAAAAGATGATCTCAGCTCCTTCACTTTCCGTTCGTGCTTATGCCAAACATCGTCTGTCATCTGCAGTCATAAGGTTGGTAAGTTGATGGCTCACATTAAAGAAAAAAAATTAAACTAACTGAACAATTTTCTCTAAAGCACTGCTGAAACAATTATTTGATTTCATGATATAGAAATATTCATTTGGAAGACAACATCGTGTGATGGCAATCCACATTGGACTCAATGTTACTCTCTGCTTAATTACTATAAGTTCCACTTGAGTGCTCTAGCATTTTTATACATCTTCATATAATTCTCATTATTTTAGCCATTCAAGTTCTTTACCCCCTTTATCTCTTATTACAATCCATTCTTATGACTGCAAATGCCTTTTGGTCAGGACTTCCTTAATAGTAAGTTACATTTTTCCCTTTGCTCTAAGACAATTGATTCTTGTTCAGTTATGTTTCTGTGGAGGGGGAAGGACCAATATAACTATTTTTAAGTTCTTTTCTATCATAACAGAACATAAAAATATAGGGATTTCCACCCTCTCTCTACTTCAATGTTTGCCAATGTAAAACGATGGAATTTTGATGTACTAATAATTCTGTACTCAAGTTTGAAAAGATTTTATTAGAAAATATCAATTTAATTATAAAAGCTACTTTGGAAAGGTAATTTCAGCTTAAGTGATGAAAAGAATGAGAGAAAGATAAAAAGAACAAAGAAAGAAAAAATGTAAACAGAAGTAGAAGAAATAGTCAAAAGATTTTGTTTTATAGTGAATACCACATTTTAAAGATTTATTTTCCTTTCAATTGTGTGTGTGTGTGTGTGTGTGTGTGTGTGTGTGTGTGTGTGTGAGTGTGTGTTTGTGTGTGTGTGTGATTTCAATTTCACTGTACCATAAATGTCTCTTAGTTTTAGGTGTCTTTCTCTGTGTTCTCACCCCTTGCTTTGAGTAGTGGTTAGGCTGAAATAAGATCACTGTTTGTTTTTTTTAACATTACATAGATTCTTTTCTATTATCAACAAACACAATATAGCTAAACATTAATTTTAAAATGTAAACACATTTTTAAGTTTTGAAAATCTAATTAGACTTTTTTATATTCCCTCTTTGAATATCATTTTACCTAGTTATGAGATTTTCTGTATATACAACTTCTGCAGATAAATCTAGGAAAAAAGTGTTCTAAGTATGCCCATGTCTATTTAAACCAATAACCTAGCAGAGTCACACCATGTACCTTTTTATGGCTTTCCTATACAGTACAGATCATGATTCGCACAGCCTAAAAACGTAATTTATTTGAAAGTATAAACCCTCGGATACTTATTTTTCTTTATATTTTGTACTTTAACATCTTTAGACCTGTATTTTTTGTAATATAAATTGTATATTACCCATTCTACATACCTTGTAAACAGACATTTTCAACTATTACTAATAGATACATTTAAATTTACTTTTTTCCCCAAAGTTTAGTATTATGCTTCCAGTCATTATTGAAGTCTGAGTGAATGTAAGGATCTTTGACATTAAACAGAAAAAGAATATTTCTCTAACAATATGATTAATATATACTTCCTTTCCCAAATCTAAGAGTGCATTATCCTGAAATATATTTTGGCCTTATGTAACATCCTTTTTTATAAAATAATCATTTCTTTATATAGTGCTGGATTCCAATTATTTTTTTTTAGTTGAGAAACATCTAAAATGTTCCCAGAAAGATTTGCTGATGAATAATAACATACAGATTTAATATAAATGACCTTCACACAGAAGAAACATCAGGAACTATTTAATGCATTCATATCTTCCTGTATCCTCTTTAAAAGCGAGAATTCTCTGTGCCCTAGTTTCTATGCTAGATACAGGAGATACAAAGGTGAAAAAAACATAGTCCTTGTCCTTGAGATGTTCAAGTATAGGAGGCAGGCAATGAACTAAAGAAAACTTCAACACAAAGTATTTAGTGCTACAAAAGTATGAAAGGAGTTCAGATTAGAAAACACTAAGTTTTATGTTAACATTTGCCTGTGTAGATATTTTGCATAGTCACATTTTAAAGGGATACATTTTTCAATGCTATAAAGAAACAACCTTCATTAGAGTATTATTTGCTGAAATGTTTTTTATCAGTTTTATCTATATTCAAAATTATTATAGCTTAAAACAATTATAACTTAAAACAGTATTGATTTATTATATGTATTGTTATTTATTTAAAATTATGTAGTTTTTCTACATTTCTATATTTTCAATATTAATGATAATTTTTATTTCATTATAAGATGATTACATTGGTTTTCCTTTCCTTTTCTCTCTAAAGTCTTTCTTGCTTTCTTTCAAAAATCATAACATCCTTTTTCATTAAATAACTTCATATAAATATGTGTATTTATTAGATATTCATATCTATGTATATAATCTATTTGATATTTATAATATAAAATCATATATATATGAAACATGTCTATATATCCAATATGTATGAATGCATATATACATACACACACTAAATTGTATGTGTATGCGTGTTTTTAGAGCTGTCTATTCACTACTACACAAACAGTTCATGGGCTTTTTTTTGGGAAAGACTATTTCTTTTGCTCTCAGCATTTTTTTCATTTCCTATAGTTCTTTGGTTGAGGCATCCTGGGTTTTTTTTCCCCAGCCATTTCAGCATGTCTAACGATGTCCTCATTTTTTTAAATTTTCATTAATTCATAATATTAAAAAGTAAAATATAAAAATGCTTTTAAAGTCAAAGTAGAGTAAATCACATTAATAGTTATGTGTAATGACAATATTATACTCAATAATTTTAGTTAAAACTAATATCTCCTGTTTCCTTAAGAATATGTCTCATTCTGCAGCCAAGACGCATGATTGACTTCAAAGCCTAGAATTCTAAGTATTGAGATTAGGGGCCTCAACCACCAGTCTAAGATTTCTGTTTAATATCTTAGTGCAAATTTATATGTAAAAGTAAAAGTTATAGTTTATGTTTTCTATAAACTTTTTACTAGTATGCAAACTATATTTCTTAGCCTTTGTATTCAAAAATGACACACATCCAAAAGAAATTATACACTCACAGAGTCATGAATCCTTCTTGACAAGGTAATTTGTTTTAATAGGAACAGACAAACATTTCAATACCTATTTTGAAAGGTATCTACCTTTCAAAAGGTAGTTGGTAGTCAAATCAAGAAAATTCAAGATGAAAACCCTACAGGTATCTTCAGCTGGAGATTTTCTTCATTTATCAGGATCTCTACAGTCACCAACACAAAAATAAATACGTTGTCCCTAATATCCAATATCTAATATTTGTTACAGCATTTTTTATAAACAAACGTTGTCACAAAGATAGATATTTTTTTATTAATGCAGGAGTAAGCATTGTTATCAACACCCACCAAAAAAGAGAGTTGACTTTTCAAGTACATCATGGATCTATAAATATTAGCTTTCTCTCTTAATTTGAAAGGATAAGCTTAAAAGGACTCTTCTCTATGAATTCAGCATGTGTACTTTATTATTTTAGACATATTACTGTCATGTGATTTGGTGTTAAATTTTCACAATTCTATATTTCTAGGAGACTTTATCTCATAGCAAACTCACCTATTGTTTCTCTGGTTCTTTCTAAACAACAACAAATTTAGTTGATGCAGTAAAATGGATTACAAAAGCCTACGAGGCATCAAGTCTACATTAAAAAAATCTAAAGTCAATTAAGGGATATTAAGAGTGAAAGATACTAGATTACTAATCAGTGCAATTAGTTACCTAATACCAAATGTGGAGCCTTGAAAAAGAACATACAAGTAAATATGTATAGAGGTAAAAGACTTTATATATGGAAACATGTGCACTTATACATATATGTATATATGTATATATATATATATATATATATATATATATATAGTTAATAAAATGAGGCAATTAATTAGAAATATATCAACAATAAATATATGGGAGGGTTTATAAGGAAAAATGGGAAAAAAAGAAATGACATTTATAGCATAACTCAAAAAATAGGAAATTTGTAAAATTTAAAATGATCAAGAAAGTACACAACACTGCAAAGCAACATGATAAACGAAGAAGAATCTGGATTGACCTGCGTATTTCCATTCATTATCCTGTCTCTCTGGGCTTCCCTCCTGCCTTCTGCTATGCCTGATACTTCCCCCTTTTCCAACCCAGGTCCTTCCCTCTCTCTGCTTTCCATTATTATTATGTTCCTCTATCTTTTTTTGTTTTGTGTTTAAAAGATAATAACCATTTTAACTTTTGATGGGCAAAAGATACATCTGATATATACATACAATTAGGATTCCATTATGGTAGTGTGTGTGTGTGTGTGTGTGTGTGTGTGTGTGTGTGTGTGTGTGTGTGTGTGGTTTTTTTTTTCAATTTTTGTTGGATATTCTCTACATTTACATTTCAGATGTTATCCCTTTCTGCCAATCCCATCCTCCCTCCCTTTCATGTTGCCTCCATAAAAGTGCTCCAACTCCCAACCACCCTCTCCTACCTCAGCACCTTGTTATTCCCCTACACTAGAAAAATGAGCCTTTGCTGGACCAAAGTTCTCTGCTCTCATTGATGCCAGAAAATGATATCCTCTGGTGCATATGCACCTGGGGCCATCTTCTAAGTGGAACTGAAGCATCCTCACTCGGCCCTTCCATCCTGTTTAACTTCTTAGGGTCTTGGGGCTGTATCGTGGTTATTCTGTAATTTTTTGGCTAATATTCCCTTATCAGTCAGTACATACTAAGCATGCTTATTTGGGTTTTGGATACCTCACTCAGGATGATATTTTCTAGTTTCATCCATTTGCCTGTAAACAAACAAAAAGACAAAAAAAAAAAAAAAAAAAAAAAAAAAAAAAGCATGATGACCTTGTTTTTAAAAGCCAAATAGTATTTTTTTATGTGAATGAACCATATTGTTTGTATTGATTCTTTTGTTGGGGAACATGCAATTTGATTCCTCTTTCTGGCTATTTCAAATAAGGCTGCTGTGAACATAGTGGAGGGAAAAATGGAGCTGAAACTGACAGAATGGCTGAGCAGTGACCTACCCAACTTGTGATTTATCCCATGGACAGGCACCAGCCTGACACATTGCTGCTATGTTGTGCTTGCTGACAGGAAACTAGAAATGACTGTCCTCTGATAGCCTCTCACAGCAGCTGGCTGAGACAGATGCAGATGCTCACAGCCAAGCACTGGTCTGCCTTCAGGGACCCTTATGGAAAACATAGAGAAAGGATTGAAGGAACAGAAGGAGATGGCATCACCATCAGTAGACCAACAGTGTCAAGTAACCTGCACTCTGGTGAGCTCCCAGAGGCTAAGCCACTGACCAAAGAGCATATAGGTGTTGCTCCAAAACCACCGGCACCTATATAGCAGAGGACTGCCTTTTCTGGTCTCATTAGAAAATGATACAAAAATTGTGGTACATTTACACAGTGGAATACTACTCAGCCACCAGAAACAATGACTTAACCAAATTCTTAAGAAAATGGCTGCATCTAGAGAATATCATCCCGAGTGAGATAACCCAGTCACAAAAGAACAGACATAATATGCAGTCACTGATAGTGGGATGCAAACCCCCGAGGCTCGCACTGCCCCAGAAACAACTCACAGACTGTATGAAGTCCAAGAAATAAAAAAAACTATATATATATATATATATATATATATATATATATATATATATATATATATATATATATATATTTACAAAACAAGAAGACTTTGACTATTTCCATGTGACAATTTGTTTTACATGTACTTTACGCTCATTGTAACTATTAAGTTTTCAATGCATACTAGCAAACCTTTAAAAAAAATCAAGTACTGACTAAAAAATATATTAATATAGTTTTATATAAAAATTATTTTAAAATCTGAAAAAAGTACTGACAAAAATGTATAATTTTAAGCAAAAACTGTTTAAAATCTGTACATTTATCTTTGTTTTCTAAAATAAAGTTGTTTAAAAAAAAAGAAAACAATACACCTAATACTTTTCATATTTGATGACTCAGGGAGAAGGTATGCTGCGGGTGGGGGTTTGGGGGTGGCACCTTCTCAGAGACAAAAGGAAGGGAAAGGGTGAAGGGGGAAAAGACACAGCTGAGGGTGTGTGGGGAGGGGGGAAGGAAGGGAGGGAAGGAGGGAAAGAACTAGGAGCAGGGGCAACATTTCTGATTTATTTAATAAATAAAATATTTTAAAATAAAAGGGTCTTCCTGTGCCAGACTTCATTTAATTCCATGTATTTCATTTCCATTAAATGTTTGATGAATCACAAATTTCTGGTGTTTTGTGGCTAAGTATTATAATTTATGAATATATATAGAAGTGGTACATTTTTATTTTGTAGGGTCAGTTGTTGAGTAAATATCATGTTCATAATGAACAACACTACAATAAACATGGAAGCATAGGCCTTTCTTACAAATAGCAATTTTTAGAGGATAGGGTTTATTGTGCTTTTGAATCTAGTCATCAGGAGAAGGCAAGAAAGAAACTCAAGGCCTGGAAGTCCCATGAATACTGTTTACTGGGTTACTTTGCATAGATTGCTTTGTCCCTTTTATTATACAACACAAGATCACATGCAGTGCCTGCTAAGCTCTGGGTCATCTTAAATATTTATTAATGAATTAAATACTCTGTAGACTTGCTTATAGAAAATATGATGGAGGCATTGTTTGTTTTTTATTCTCATTTAATTTCACCTTTCTGAATACATGTAAGTTTATGTAAAGTTTAAAAAAAATAAATAAAATTCATTAAGCACATGTTTGGGGAGAATAATAATTTATTTTTCCAAAATAAGGTATTTGAGATTAAGTGATCTATATTTTCATGCCCTAATGCTTTATTGATGACTGGAGATATAGATCAAAGAAGATACTTAACTGTATTCTGTATGTTGGAAAGATTTTGACCCATTTCCTTTGATATTGCTTTTACTGTTTAAAACATGTATTCTTTGTCATCCCTGGCTTATATAATAAGAAAAGAAGAGATGACAACCCAAATTTTTTAGTCTGCCTTGTATTACTGTTACCGAGTACTCAGTTAATTTAGCCTATTTTGATTTTTTTTTTGACCCAGGTTTCTTGGCTATGTATTGAGGCATGTTCACTGTGATGCTGTCAAGGGTATATGTGACTGATGTGGCAATTTACATTGTGATACTTAAGAGTAAAACCTAAAGAACATAGCATGCAAACCAATATCTAGTGGAAGGACATTCCTCAGTGATATATGGCTCTCTTCCTAGGAATTACCTTACTGTGTTACAGTTTTCAAAACATGGCTTTTGGGCTTTTGAGCGTATTCCATACACAGATTCTCTCACAGTCTACAGCATTCATAAGAAGGAAATGAACTTCTATATATTTAGAGCACAGCATAATGGCTTACATTTAGACATTACCATATATGCATACACAAATAAACAAAATAAACATAATAATATTTGTACAAAATATATATCATAGTATTTGCACACTTAATGGAAATAAAATATTATTATATATAATATAGGTAAGTTATAATACAAAAATTGTAAGCAACCATAAATGAAATGATTAAAGACAAAAACACTTTCAAAAGATTGATCTCTATAGAAATATATAAGGATCAATGGAGTTTTAGAAATACTACTATTACATGGATAAAAATTATTGCCCAAACCATATTAAAATACTTGAATAGAATTTCATTGAGCTCCACCCCTGGCCATCAGAACAGTCTGCAGCTATGATGAAACCTATGTATGGTAATAACTCCATATGTATAAAAAGATGATGAAAAAGAGTTTAGGGCATTCTAAGGACTCCCAGTTCTCTATAAGATTCAGTGGATAGTCAGATATTACATAGCATTCAGGGATTTACTACTTAGAGATTTTTCTGAAATAATACTATAAAGCAATGAAATTATATGCATTTATGAGTAAATAAAATATAACCCATTCAATTCCAAATCAATTCCATATAGTTTTTCAAACACTTAACCTTATTTCACACAATCACAGTATAGATAACATTCTGGTTTTGGACAATGATGTATCCATTACTAATGTCAACTTTTGTGAAAAAGAATAGGGTCAAATATTAGAATAAGTGCATTGATATGAAAATGGAATAAACTATTATAATACTAAAAGCTATATTGTTTGCTTTTTGTTTGCACATGTATATAAATATGTGTGCAGGTGTATGTTTTTGAAGGGTATAGATACCATTATCTGATGCTTTCTTTAATTACTTTCTTTCTTGATTTGAAGATAGGGTCTTTTTATGAAACTAGAGCATGCTACATTCCGCATATTGCCTAGGTAGTAAGCAAACAGATATTCTACTGTCCTCTTCTTGTCAGAGCCGGGGCTTAAGTTTCATGATGCTTTGCCCAGTTTTGTTTCATATAGTTGCTGGGGACCAGAATTTAGGATGTCACACTGGCCTACAGTCATTTTACTTAGAAGTGAAGCACTAAGAGCTATTTTTAGTTGTGTTCGCTATGTAAGTGACACTTTTCTATACTTAGCAGCTCCTCACAATATTCCTAAACTATTCCTGTCAGTACCAAATAATTCATAGATGGTAAAAGTAAGAAGAATGTATGCAAGATCTTCTTTGCTCAGGGAAAAAAGGATAGTGAAACCACATATTGCATTAATCTCTACACTCTTCTAATAGATGAAATACTGTTACATTGTCTTCCAGAAGAAAGAATATCAAGTACAATTATAATTATTCCTTCCTAGTATTCCTTCCTGTGTTTGTCACTTGCTTTACTTTCTACTGAGGAATTTGCAGGCTTACTTTTCAACCAGTTTTTGCAAGTACTGAGATATGAGAAGTTCAAGCAGCCAACTGTGCATTTAAAAAAATAGACAGCAATAACAGTAATAATTACTTACATGTAATTTGTAATTTTGAGTTTGATTTTATCAATGAAAACCATGGTAATAAAAATGTAAGATATTACAAATTTTATTTATGGAGAATGAGCAACATTGTACTTTTTTCCGTATTAGTATAAAAACAAACACAGGAACTAAGATGTTTTGAAAATTTAAAATACTTGACATTTATAAGTCATAAATATATGAAGTAAAAGCAGCATTTCATAAATCAACAGGTACAGACTTTAAAAGTGAAATGCTTCACTTGGTCTTTTAGGTTTGCTTTTTATGTTTTTTATTAAAAGAAATGTTATGTGGATGCATTTAATTATCCTTAAAAAAATAAAACAAAACAGAACTTCTAAACTACAAAGCAGAATTCTTTACTGCAGGAATCCATTAGTTCCAAGTGATGTTCTTGACAAAGTCTTGTGGTCCTGAAAACTCTTCATGTTTGTAAGAAGCTTGCTTTCTGAAGTCTTAGTGATGAGATGCTCGACTCTCAAGTGAACAATCTCACCTACAACTCCTACTGATCTTGTCTCTTCTGATCTTTCCAAATGTGAAGTTTGTTCATAAATTCATATTCCCTTTAAAGTTAATTTCAAACAACTATCACCAAGCTATGCTTATGCCTTAGGTTAAGAAATCTTAATCAACAAGAGTAAAAAGAAGTTTGGAAAATCCTCATAAACTATTTCACATACTCTTAGTAATACAGAACTAAAATCATAACATCTCATTTCTCTTAAAATTTTAAAATATTATATCCTAATGTGTTGTGTGTAATTGCTATTTTCAAGTATGTGTATTTTTACACAGTTATGTTCTTCTAACGTGAAGGTACTTAAATCGTTTTCATTTGCTACACATACATGCAAACAGAAATAAAGATATACCATCACTATATATGGGTTGAATGTAAAAGTACTTATTTTTTTCATTGTTTTATTTTATTTTATTATTTGTTATGATTTTATTGGATATTCTATGTTTTTACATTTCAAATGTTATCTCCTTTTTCCCCTTTGCCATCCTCCCTTCTCCCTCTCCTTACTTCCATGAAGAAGGTCCCACTCCCAACCACCCACTCTCACAGCATTGCCCTGGCTCTCCCCTACACTGGAGAAACGAGACTTCACTTGACCAAAGTTCTCTCCTCTCAGTTTACTACTCAGCTATTAAAAACAATGACTACATGAAATTCTTAGGCAAATGGATGGAAATAGAAAATATCATCCTGAGTGAGGTAACCAAGTCATAAAAAAAACACACATGATATGCACTCACTGATAAGCGGATACTAGCCTATAAGTTCCGAATCCAAGAAACCATTCACAGACCATATGAAGCTCAAAAAAAAGGAAGAGCAAAATATGGATGCTTCATTACTTCTTGAAAGGAGAAAATACAGAGAAAAAGAGTGGAGTAGGGACTGAGGAAAAGCTCATCAAGAATTGTTAAGCAAGAGAGGAAACTGATGGCTCCATCACCACTTGAGGAGTGGTTCTGATGCAACATTATGAAGACTTTCAGACAGTAAAGTCAAATGAATTATATATTGGAGGAAAAATAATTATAGATACAATGTATTATAGGACAAAGTATTCATGTGATTTCTTATGTCCAGTGAATAGTGGTTTTATATTAAACTATAATTATTAATATATAATTATCGTACAAAAATTGCTTTTTATTGTAACATTTCCACGTGAACTTCAGATTCTCAGAGAGGTATGTGAGTGTCGCTCAATGTTTTTCTAATGTTTGCACATTTTGTTGCTTCCTATGTCAACATGTGACCCTGCATCCCAGGAGAGTGACCTTTGATCTCCCCCTGGCTTTAAGTGCTTGTGGGACACATAAAAGTGTGAAAAATAGTGTAACTATATCTTTTGACTGTCCTTCAGAATATTGCTCCTCCTGGGTTGTCTTCTCTAGCATCAATATAAGGGCTTTAGCTTTATCTTACTGTGTCTTGTGTTCTCCTGTTGTAGCTCAGTGGCCTGCTCTTTTTTGAAGAGAAAATGGAGGGGATGTGAATGTGGGGGAAAGTGTAGGTAGCAGGTAGTTGAAAGGAGCAGATTCAGAGGAAACTGTGGTTAGAATGTATAGAATAAGAGAAGATTCACCCCAGAAACAACTCACAGGCTATGTGAAGCTCAAGAAAAACAAAGGCCAAAAAGTGAAAGCCTTCATCCTTCTTAGAAAAAAGATAAATGTATAGCACTCTCTCAGAGTGTGGTACACTTAGACCTTGAATCATTAATAATCCAAGAGCTAAGATTATAGCCTTGTGGCAATTTTTAGTATTCACAGATCATTATGCTTAATCTAAACTCACCAAGAAATCTGTTTCCATGTTACTTTCTGTCCTACATGTACTTCATGCTTATGGTAACTGGTGGGATTTCAGTGCATGCTATCAAACCTCTAAAAAATTAAGTACTGACAAAAATATTCATATAGTGTTATGCCAAAATGCCTTTAAAAATCTGTATATGTGTCCCATTTTTTAAAAAATAAAGAAGTAAGAAGAAAAAGAGAGAAGATTCTATTTTCATTAAAAAATACTTCTGAATGGGAACAGACTGCTATATACTCATGTGTAAACACTTTATTTGTGGTAATTGAAGTTCATTTAGAGTTAATTAACTTTTAAGACACATAACCTGACAGGTGCATATGATCCCACTAGCTACTAGGACTAAGCCCTGAGAATCACAAGAGCTCCTAATTTTGCTGAAGTCCTCACTACAGGAAGCTCCACTACCTCATGGTCCTGTCACCCTCACCCTTCATTTCCTTTTTGATGAACTGAAACCTCCTGACACTATAACAAAATAATTAAGAAAGTTAATAATAAATAGTTACATCTTGTTATTTTGAGGAAGTTCATAGTGACATAAAAATCCCAGTATTTAATATTATAAATTTTTTAACTGATTTTTTTTACATACATTTCAACTGTTATCCCCTTTCCTTGTCTCCCCTCTGGAGTTCCCATGTCCCATTCCCTCTTATCTCAGCCTCTGTCAGAGTGTTCCCTGCTCACCCACTTCTTCCCATCTCCCTGTTCTGGAATTCCCCTACACTGGGTTATTGAGCCTTTACAGGACCAAGGACCTCTCCTCTCATTGATGTCCGATAAGTATATCTGCTGCTACATATGTTGCTGGAGCCCTGGCTTCCTCCATGTGTGCTCTTCTGTTGGTGGTTTTGTCTTTGGGAGCTCTAGAAAGGGGGGATCTGACTGATTTATATTGTTCTGCCTATGGGGTTGCAAATGCCTTCAGCTTCTTTAGTCCTTTTTCTAACTCCTCCATTGGGGACTCCATTCTCAGTCCAATGATTGGTTGAGAGCACCGGACTCATTTCTCAGGCTCTGGCAGAACCTCTCAGGAGACAGCTGTATCAGGCACCTGTCAACATGCACTTATTGGCATCCACAGTATTGTCAGGGATTGGTGACAGTATATGAAATGCATCCCCACAGTCTCTGGATGACCTTTTCTTCTGTCTCTGCTCGGAACTTTGTCCCTGTGTTTCCTCTTGTGAATATTTTACTTAATTAAATATTAACATACCAATCACTGCTTACTCCTTTCCCCCATCACAGATTCCCTCCACTCATCCAACCTCCTCTTCTTTTCTGGTAAAGTGGGGATCCCCACTGAGAATCCCCCAACCCCGGGGCATTGTGTTTCTGCAGGCTTAGACACATCCTCTCCCACTGAGGTCAGACAAGGCAGCCCTCTGGGGGAATAGATTCCAAAGTCAGGCTCCAGCTTTAGGTATAGCCACCTCCCCCATTCCAGTTCCTGGGAAACATACATGAAGACAGTGCTGCATGACATATCGATAGATAGATAGATAGATAGATAGATATATAGATAGATAGATAGGTAGGTAGGTAGATAGATAATAGATAGATAGATAGATAGATAGATAGATAGATAGATATATAGATAGAAAGAAAGATAGATAGATATAGATATAGATATACACCTATCCAGCTCATGTACCCATGTATGCTCCTTGGTTGGTGGCTCAGTCTTTGATAGCTCCCAATGGTACAGGTTAATGGACATTTTTGGTTTTCCTGTGAAATCCTATCCTCTTCAGGGACTTATAAGTGTCCTGGACCTCAGGCCAATTGGGTACCTGCATCTGTTTCAGTTAGATTCTGGGTAGAGCCTCTAAGAAGACAGTTTTGTTAGGCTCCTGTCTACAAACATAACAGAAAATTAATAGTTTGATAAATTGGTGCTTGCCCAGAGTCTATGTCTCAATTGGATTGGCTATTTTTTCATGGTCTGCAGTATCATTGTTTCTGGATTTCTTTTCAACTGGACAAATTTTGGGTCAAAAGTTTTGGAGATGGATTGGTGTTCTTATCCTTCACTACAGGTTCTGTCTAGCTACATGCGATGCCCTTCTTAGGATCTGTGTCCCCACTAATAGGCATCTAAACTAAGGTCACCAACATTGATTTTATAAGATCCTCTCCCATCTCAAGTTTCTGGGACTTCTGAGAGATTCTCTTCCTGTCCCCTGCCTCCATCTCTTGTTAGCTGAAGATTTTCTTTAATTCTTCTGGCTCTCTGCTCCTGTCATCTGTCCTACCTCCCATCTCCCACATCTTATCCTGACCACCCTTTGCCCTCTTTATCCCCTCTTCCACATACTTCCTTCCCTACTTTTAACTCCTATGACTATTTTATTTCACGTTCTCAGTGTGATTCAAGCACCCTTGCTTGGGTCTTCCTTTTTGTTTAACTTACTTGGGTCCATGGGGTATATTATGGGTATCCTCTACTTTATCACTAATATGGACTTATTAGTGAATAAATACCAGTTATGTATTCATTTACGTCTGGATTGCCTCACTCAGGCATGTATTTACTAGTTCCATCCATTTTCCTACAAAATTCATGGTGACTTTGTTTTTAATAGCTTAATAGTATGCCACTGTGTAAATGAACCACTTTTCTTTATCCTTAATCTTAGTTTAAGGAATATCTGGGTTTCTTCCCATTTCTGGATACAAATAGGTTCTTATGTGTATAATGGAGTACATGTCCTTGTGGTATACTGGCCTATCTTTTTGGTGGCCAGGAATGAATAGTTGGGTCATTTTTCCCAAATTTTCTGAGGAAGTGAAAGTAGAAGATATTACTTAGGTTGATATAGAAGAAATTTCACCATTGGTTTCTACAGCTATGAACGCTGCGAACTACAATGATAATCTCCAAGGTAAAATATTCCCATGTGTGTAACTATGCTATAATCTTTAGGTAGAAAACAAAAATTTTTATTTGTGAATTTCGGGTCTGCTTAATAATAGAGAAGTCATGTGTTATACTATAAACTGAGTCAAAACTTAGTTGAGGATACCATAGACCTTATAGCTGATCATACTTCCGTTATTTATTTGCCTCTGTAGGCATTGTTAAACTGACATGCTGTTGAATTAAACAACCTTCCAAATATATCCATTTATATCACTATATTAGCCTTCTTCACAGGTTTGATCACAAGACATTTTTGTAGTATATAACTTTTTTCCTTGAAGTTTTAACTTGTTATGTATTGAAGATAATTAATCATCGAGTGTTCACCCTTAATTGACATCAATATCACACCATTCATTAGACCAAAATCATAACTTTAACCATTTGAAACTTCAATAATAATGGCAATATTACCAGATAATTTAAATGTGAACACATTGCTAAAAATAATTTTTATGTTCACTCATGGTCTATTTCATTATGTGTTCTGCTTGAATTCATTAAAACTATCATTGTTTAGCCTTATTGATCTAAACGTGAACATAAGGACTTAGATTACTAATGTCCTATAAGAGACTTAAAAGACCTTATGAATTTTTTATTGTTTTGTTTCTTTTTCCAAGACCTTCCACTCCCACTTCTTTTATAAAATTCACTTTGTTTGAAAATAAGACTGTACTTCTCTATTCGCAAAAGGAGAACTTGTCAATTATATGTACAAACTAGAAATAATATTTCTGTGTGCATTTTGTCAAAAGAATGAGATATCAATTTACTAAGTTTATTATTTGTGTAAATTTATTTTTCAACATAAAAATATATAAAAGCCTACCTGAGTACCTTTGCAGAAATCCTATGAATATATCACACAAGGAACTATATTAATAAGATATTTTATTTTCTATTATAGTTATTTCAGATTGTTTTTACACACCCAGTAAATTGTGTTAAATATAGAATAGGCTATAATAGTAAACTCAAATTTAGAGAATGTTTCTATAGGTTTAGAAAATAGTTTTTAGCCCTAACCTATTCCCTTAGTTGTATTTATCATCCTTGACAAGTAAAGCTGTAGAAATGCATTTTCTCTCTGTAGAATTCTTGCAAACAGACAGTGTACAGAGGAATATTTCTTTACACTTGTAAAACATTTTGGCTTGAAATTGACAACCTTTTCAAATAGTCTGGAAACTTAGCGAACAATACTTTGTAGTACTGTATTTTTCTAAGAGAGAAGGAATCGAATGACAATATTTGCAAATTATTTAAATGATTTCATTACATATTAAGAAAGTAAATAGAATTCTAAAAAAATTAGATTTATTATTCTAAGAATTTGTCTATACACATAAGTCAATTTAATTTTCAGTTCACATGTGTGACAATTCTAGATACGTTTACAATTTTTTTCAATTTCTACCTTGAATTTCTCTTTTTTTGAAAAAAAAAAAAAACATGAGAAAATATAAAATATTCTCACAAAATATAAAAGCAACTTGTTTTCAGCTTCACACATCTGTGTTAATTATGCTAAATACTGAAAAGAATGACTTAGCCCTGATGTTAAAAAAAAAAAAGAAAACATTGTTGTCAATTATTTTTCAATTCTTACACATTTAGAAAAATTCTTTATTGTATACTTTCTCATAAAGCTTAATATCTGCCCTTTTTCAAAAATGTTATAAATAATATTGTTGTAGGTTTTGTTACATCATTAAAGTTATATGATCTTTTTATTCAATGAAATTTCAGTGCTCTACTCATTGGTTTTCAATCTGAGAATTATATATGTTATAAATATTTAACAATAAAAATTTATGAACTACAAAGTAAATACCAATGTGAAAGAAAAGTTTAGATTTTATTTTCTATTTCATTAACATTTAGTAAAGATATTATGAAAACTGATCATAAAAATTTAATGAAAGCTTTAATGTACACTTTTTGCAATAATACATGTTTTAAAATGAGGGATCAGTAAGAAAGAATCAACACAGAGGAATGAATAGAAAGAGAGAGAGCTATATCAGTATGGCTGTGGTAGAGACTATCAGGAGACATCCATATCAGGCTCCTGTCAGCAAGCACTAATTGGCATCAGCAATAATAAATGGGTTTGATGATTGCCTATGGGAAGGATCTCTGGATGAGGCAGTCTCTGGATGGTCTTTTCTGCAGCCTCTGTTTGCACTTTTTTCCTATATCTTCTCCTCTGAACATTTTAATCCCTTTCTAAGAAAGACTGAAGAATCGTTATTTTGATCTATATTTTTATTGAGAACATGTGGTCTGTGAATGGCATCTTGCATATTCTGAGATTTTGGGCTAATATACACTTATTAATGAGTGCATACCATGTGTAGTTTTCTGTGCTTGGGTTTTGATGTTGATTCTTCAAATCCATGATCATGAGAGTTCTTTACATCTGCTGAGATCTTCTTCCAATTCCTTCCTCAGACACTTGATGTTCTTGTCATACAGATTTTCTACTTACTTATTTAGGGTCACCCAAAGTATTTTATATTCTTTGTGACTATTGTGAAGGGTGTCATTTCCCCCAATGTCTTTCTCAGTATGTCTATCATTTGAGTAGAGGAAGATTACTGATTGGTTTGAGTTAATTTTATATTCAGCCTCTTTGATGAAGCTGTTTATTAGCTGTAAGAGTTCTCCTTTGCAATTTTAGGGGTCACTTAAGTATACTAGCATACTAATAATGAATAGTGATAGTTTGACTTCTTTCTGATTTGTATATCCCTCTCTCTCTTTTCTTTTCTTTTTTCTTTTTTTTTTTTTTTTTTTTTTTTTTTTTTGCTGTCTAATTGCTCGGGTTAGGATTTTAAGTATTATGTTAAATAGGTAGGGGAAGAGTGGCCTGCCTTGTCTAGTTTCTTTTATTAGTGGGATTGCTTCAAGTTTCTCACCATGTAGTTTGATGTTGGTGTGCTGTATATTGATTTTAATATGTTTAGATATAGTCCTGGAATTCCTGATCTTTCCAAGACTTTTAACAAGGAGGGGTATTTAATTTTGTCAAATGTTTTCTTAGCAATGATCATATTTTTTTTCTTTGAGTTTGTTTATATAGTGGATTACATTGATGGATTTTAGTGTATTGAAATATCCTTCCATCCCTGGGATCAGCTGGGATCAACTGGGATCTACTAGATTACGGTGAATGATTCTTTTCATGTGTTCTTCGATTCAGTCTGCAAGAATTTTATTGAGTATATTTGTATCAATATTCATGAGGGAGATTGGTCTGAAGTTTTCTTTCTCTGTGGCATCTATTTCTGTCTTAGGAATGAATGTAACTGTGGCTTTTAGGAATGAGTTGAGTGAGTACACAGAGCGGAGCCTGGCCCAACTGCCAGCCGGAAAGGCGGCTCGTACAGGCTGAGAAACTGCGACCTGGAACAGATCTTAGGAACTTCTGTTCCCACCCAGAGATGACTTCAGGACGCAGAGCAGAGCCTGGCCCAACTGCCAGCCCGAAAGGCGGCTCGAACAGGCTGAGCAACTGGTGAGTGGGAGACCTAGGCTGCGGGGGAGCAGAGGGATCTCTGCGGAGTGCACACGGAAAGGGCACCCCCTGCCCTGACCTGCCCTGTCCTCCCAGATCCAGTGACTGGGAACAGATCTTAGGAACTTCTGTTCCCATCCGGAGACGACTTCAGGACACAGAGCAGAGCCTGGCCCAACAGTCAGCCGGAAAGGCGGCTCGAACAGGCTGAGCAACTAATGAGTGGGAGACCTAGGCTGCGGGGGAGCAGAGGGATCTCTGTGGAGTGCACACGGAAAGTGTACCAGGGACACAGACCAGATACAAGGGAAAGGCAAGAACATATCACTGACAACAAAATGGCAAGAGGAAAGAGAAAGAGTATATCCCAAGGAAACAAAGACAATCTAGCAACACCAGAACCCAGCTCTCCGATAGTAGCAAACATCGGAATTCCAAACACTCCAGAGAAAGAAGACACAGACCTGAAATCATGCCTCAAGACGCTGATAGAGTTACTTAAACAAGAAAGGGAGGAAAAGCAGAAAGATTCAGAAGCTTTTAAAGAAGAAATAAGAAAAACACTCAAAGAACTCAAAGAACGAGACGAAAACAGAACCAAAGAAATAAAGGAATGGAAGACGGAAATTAAAACAGAAATTGACACAATAAAGAAAGCGCTAAAAGAGATAACCCTAAAGTCAGAACACCAAAAAAAGAAATCAGGAGTCACAGAAGCAAGCATTTCCAACAGATTACAAGAGATCGAGGAGAGAATCTCGGGGGCAGAAGACAACATTGCAAACATAGACAAAACAGCCAGAGAAGATGCAAAAAACAAAAAGCTCCTAACCCAAAATGTCCAGGAACTACAAGACACAATGAGAAGACCGAACCTAAGGATAATAGGAATAGAAGAGGGAGAAGAGTATCAACTAAGAGGCACAGTAAATATCTTCAACAAAATTATAGAAGAAAACTTCCCTACCCTCAAGAATGAGATGACCACGAGCATAAAAGAAGCCTTCAGAACTCCAAATAGGTTGGACCAGAAAAGAAATACCTCCCGACACATAATAGTAAAAACATCAAGTGCCCAAAGTAAAGAAAGAATACTAAAAGTAGTAAGGGAAAAAGGTCAGGTAACATATAAAGGTAGACCAATCAAACTCACACCCGATTTCTCAACAGAGACTATGAAAGCTAGAAGAGCCTGGACAGACATCATGCACTCCTTAAGAGAGCACAAGTGCCAGCCCAAGCTGCTATACCCAGCAAAACTATCAATCACCATCGATGGAGAGACAAAGATATTTCAAGACAAATCAAAATTCACACAATATCTGACCACAAACCCAGCACTACAACGAATTATAGGTGGAAACCCAATACAAGGAGGGAAAATACAGCCTAATAAAAACAAGAAAACTCCTAAACAAGAAAACTAAAAGAAGAAAAAAACACAGACACAACTCAACCCAAAAAAGCAAAAATGGCAGGAAACAGAAACAATTATTCCTTGATATCTATTAACATAAATGGTCTCAACTCCCCAATAAAGAGACATAGACTATCAGACTGGATACATAAACAAAATCCAGCCTTTTGCTGCATACAGGAAACTCATCTCAGAGACAGGGACAGACACTATCTCAGAGTAAAAGGGTGGAAAAAAAACTTCCAAGCAAATAGCTCCAGAAGCAATCTGGAGTGGCTATTCTAATATCAAATAAAGTAAACTTCCAACCAAAAGTTATCAAAAAAGATAAAGAAGGACACTTTTTACTCATTACCGGGGAAATCTGTCAGGAGGAACTCTCAATCCTTAACATATATGCTCCAAATAAAAAATCACCCACATTCATAAAAGAAACTCTACTAAAGCTCAAAAACTACATTTCACCCCACACAATAATAGTGAGAGACTTTAATACCCCACTCTCACCAATGGACAGATCAGGGAAACGGAAACTGAACAAGGACACTGCAAAACTAGCAGAGACTTTGTACCAACTAGAATTAATAGATATATACAGAACATACTATCCTAAAGTAAGAGAATACACCTTCTTCTCACCACCCCATGGCACCTTCTCGAAAATTGACCACATAATTGGACACAGAACGAGCCTTCATTGATATAAGAAGATTGAAATACTCCCATGCATCCTCTCAGATCACCATGGTCTACGGCTGGTCTTTAACAACAACAAAGACAACAAAATGCCCTACATACACATGGAAACTAAACAACGCTCTGTTAAAGGATAGCAGGGTCAAAGAAGAAATAAAGAAAGAAATTAAGGACTTTCTAGAATTCAACGAAAATGATAACACAACATACCCAAACCTATGGGATGCAATGAAAGCAGTATTGAGAGGAAAACTCATTGCCCTAAGTGCTTCCAAGAAGAAACTGGAGAGAGCTCACATCAGCAACCTGACAGCACAGCTAAAAGCCGTAGAACAAAAGGAAGCAGATATACCCAAAAAGAGTAGACGGCAAGAAATAATCAAAATTAGGGCAGAAATAGACCAAATAGAAACAAAAAAAAACCATTGAAAAAATCAACAAAACAAAGAGTTGGTTCTTTGAGAAAATCAACACGATTGATAAACCCCTAGCCAGACTAACTAAAGGGCAAAGAGATAGTATCCAAATTAACAAAATCAGAAAAAAAAGTGGGGACATAACAACTGAAACTAAGGAAAATCAAGAAATCATCAGATCCTACTACAAAAACTTATACTCCACAAAATTGGAAAATCTGGAGGAAATGGACGAATTCCTAGACAGATACAAGGTCCCAAAGTTGAACCAGGACCAAGTAAACCATCTAAATAACCCTATAACACCTAAAGCAATAAAAGAAGTCATCAGAAGCCTCCCAACCAAAAAAAGCTCAGGTCCAGACGGGTTCAGTGCAGAATTTTATCAGACATTTATTGGGGATATAACACCAATATTCGCCAAACTATTCCAAAAGATAGAATCAGATGGAATATTACCTAACTCATTTTTTGAGGCTACAATAACCCTCGTACCTAAGCCACACAAAGACCCTACAAGGAAAGAGAACTTCAGACCAATCTCACTTATGAACATTGATGCAAATATACTCAACAAAATCCTTACAAACCGAATCCAAGAACACATCAAAACCATCATTCATCATGACCAAGTAGGCTTCATCCCTGGGATGCAGGGATGGTTTAACATAAGGAAATCCATCAATGTAATCCACCATATAAACAAACTTAAAGACCAAAATCACATGGTCATCTCACTAGACGCTGAGAAAGCATTCAACAAAATCCAACACCCCTTCATGTTAAAAGTCCTGGAAAGAACAGGAATCCAAGGCCCATATTTAAACATAATAAAAGCAATATACAGCAAACCAACAGCCAACATCAAACTTAATGGCGAAAAACTTGAAGCAATTCCACTAAAATCAGGGACTCGACAAGGCTGCCCACTCTCTCCCTACCTATTCAACATAGTACTGGAAGTCCTGGCTGGAGCAGTTAGACAGCAAAAAAAGATCAAGGGGATACAAATCGGAAAGGAAGAGATAAAAACATCACTCTTTGCGGATGACATGATAGTGTACTTGAGTGACCCCAAAAATTCCACCAGAGAACTCCTACAGCTGATAAACAAGTTCAGCAAAGTGGCCGAATACAAAATTAACTCAAACAAATCAGTAGCCTTCCTATACTCAAAGGACAAACATGTGGAGAAAGAAATTAGGGAAAAGGTACCCTTCACAATCGTTACAAAAACTATGAAATACCTTGGTGTGACTCTAACTAAGGAAGTGAAGGACCTGTATGACAAGAACTTCAAACCTCTAAAGAAAGAAATTGAGGAGGATCTCAGAAAATGGAAAGATCTCCCATGCTCATGGATTCGAAAGATCAACATCTTAAAAATGGCCATCCTACCAAAAGCAATCTACAGATTCAATGCAATCCCCATCAAAATTCCAACCCAGTTCTTCATGGAATTGGAAAGATCAATGTGCAATTTCATATGGAATAACAAAAGACCTAGAATAGCGAAATCCATCCTCAACAACAAAAAAACATCTGCGGGAATCACTATCCCTGACCTCAAGCTATATTACAAGGCAATTGTGCTGAAAACTGCATGGTACTGGTACAGAAATAGGCAAGTGGATCAATGGAATAGAATAGAAGATCCAGAAATGAGCCCTCATGTATATGGTCACCTGATTTTTTACAAAGGAGCAGTAAACATTCAATGGAAAAAGGACAGCCTATTCAACAAATGGTGCTGGTCCAACTGGCACTCAACATGCAAAAGAATGAAAATAGACCCGTTCTTATCTTTTTGTACAAAGCTCAAGTGTAAGTGGATTAAAGATCTCCACATTAAACCAGATACACTGGAACTATTAGATGAGAAAGTAGGGAAAACCTTAGAACACATAGGCACAGGAGAAAATTTCCTGAACAAAACACCAATGGCTAAATCTCTAAGGTCAAACATTAACAAATGGGACTTAATGAGATTGCAAAGTTTCTGTAAGGCTAAGGACATCGTCAAGAAAACAAAACGGCAACCAGCAGAATGGGAAAAGATCTTTACCAACACCACATCAGATAGAGGCCTAATATCCAAGGTGTACAAGGAACTCAAAAAGCTAGACACCAGAGAGTCAAATAACCCTATTAAAAAATGGGGTACAGAGCTAAACAAATCATTTTCAGTTGAGGAACACCGAATGGCCGAGAAACATCTGAGGAAGTGCTCGACATCCTTAGCCATCAGGGAAATGCAAATCCAAACAACCCTAAGATTCCACCTCACACCAGTCAGATTGGCCAAGATCCAAAACTCAGATGACAGCAGATGCTGGCAAGGCTGCGGAGAAATAGGAACACTTCTTCACTGTTGGTGGGGTTGCAAGCTAATATAACCACTCTGGAAATCTGTCTGGTGATACCTCAGAAAATTGGATATAGTACTACCTGAAGACCCAGCTATTCCACTTCTGGGCATATACCCCAGAGACACTTTAATACACAACAAAGATATATGCACCACAATTTTCATAGCGGTTCTATTTATAATAGCCAGAAGCTGGAAGGAACCCAGATGTCCTTCAGAAGATGAATGGATACAAAAATTGTGGTACATATACACAATGGAATACTACTCAGCCACCAGAAACAATGACTTAACCAAATTCTTAAGAAAATGGCTGCATCTAGAGAAGATCATCCTGAGTGAGATAACCCAGTCACAAAAGAACAGACATAATATGCAGTCACTGATAGTGGGATGCTAACCCCAGAGGCTTGCACTTCCCCAGAAACAACTCACAGACTGTATGAAGTCCAAGAAATAAAGAAAACAAAAAAATATACATATATTCTCAAAACAAGAAGACTTTGACTATTTCCATATTTCGTTTTGTTTTGCATGTACTTTAAGCTTATTGCAACTAGTACGTTTTCAATGCATACTGTCAAGCCCTTGAAAAAAATCAAGTACTGACTAAAAAACATATTCACATGGTTTTATTTAAAATTTATTTTAATGTCTGAAAAAACAGTACTGACAAAAATGTATAATTTTAAGCAAAAAATGTTTAAAATCTTTACATGTATCTTTGTTTTGCAAAATAAAGTCGTTTAAATAAAAAAAAAAAGGAATGAGTTGAGTAGTGTTCCTTTGGTTTCTATTTTGTGTAATAGTTTAGAGAGTATTGGTATTAGGTCTTTTACGAAACTCTGACAGAATTCTACCCTGAATCTATCTGTTCCTGTGCTTTTTTGGCGGGGGGGCTGTTGATGACGTCTTCTATTTCTTTAAGGGTTATGGAACTATTTAGATGGTTTATCTGATCTCGATTTAACTTTCGTACCTGATATTTGTCTATAAATTTGTCCATTTCTTATAGATTTTTCAGTTTCTTTTAGTATACGTTATTGTAGTAGGATCTGATAATTTTGTGAATTTCATCATTTTTTTTTTACATCTCCCCTTTCATTTCGGGTTTTGTTTATTTGGATAGTATCTCTATGTCCTATAGTTAGTCTGGGTAATAGTATATTAATCTTGTTTGTTTTTTTAAAGAATGAGATTCTAGTTTTGTTTGTTTGTTTGTTTGTTTGGTTGGTTGGTCTTTTATTGTTTCGGTTTTTTGTTTTTTTGTTTTTTTTTGTTTGTTTGTTTTTTTGGGGGGGGCAACCTATTTAGAGTTCTTTAGGCTTCTTTTACGTTCATGGTCACCTTTTTTTTAGGCTCAGGAAGTTTTCTTCTATGATTTTGTTTAAAATATTTAGTGGACCCTTTATTTGGGAGTCTTTGCTTTCTTCTATATCTATTATCCTAAGGGTTGGTTTTCTCATTGTGTCCTGGATTTCCTTGATGTTTTGGGTTAGGAGCTTTTTGATTTTTTTCATTTTCTCTGACTGATGTGTCAATGTTTCCTATATTATATTCAGCCCCTGATATTCTCTCTTCCATCTCTTTTATTCTCTTGGTGATGCTTGCATCTATGACTACTGAATTTCCTCTGTTTTCCATCTCCAGAGCTCTCTCCTTTTGTTTTTCATCTCTTCATCTGTTTGTTTGATTATTTCCTGTAGCTCTTTAAGTGATTTTTGTATTTCTTTCATGGCTACTTCTTGTTTAATTCTCCTATAATTCTTTAACGGAGCACTCCTTGAGGACCTCCGTCATAATCATAAGTATGATTTTAAGTCCAAATTTTGTTTTTCTCTTGTGTTAGGATGTCCACTACTTGCTGTGTGGGAGAACTGCATTCTAAGGTTGCCAGGTTGTCTTGTTTTCCATTGCTAAGGCTCTTGTGCTTGCTACTTGCCATCTTGTTATTTGCCTCTGACTGGAGTTTATTTCTCCCATGGGTCTGTCGGCCTTTTGGCTCTGGAAGAGATTGCTCCTGGGTGTTCAGCTCTCTTTCTGGGTGGGGTATGAGTTCTTATGGCTCTGGTTCTGGGCACAGATGAGTCCAGGAAAAATCTGTTCCCAGGCAGCACCTACTACCTGAACCCTGAGACTTCTGGGCAGTATCGCCCGAGATAGTGGAGAAAAAGTAGGGGCTCACCCTTGGGCTCAGCAGGTAGAGCACTACTGAGGCTCCTCTGGGTGTTCAGCAATCTGCAGACAGGCAATGAGTCGTGAAGAAGGTGCCTGGCTAAAATAAAATTCTTATTTACCTTAATTATTATGCTCTTTCTTTCAATTGTTAAATTACCATTGTATTCAGAATATGAGTACAATAGAGACATTATAAGATTATTTCATAATAATAAGATCTGGTGTTTGTCTGCAGTTCTTCTTCAGAAAGTTAAAAAATTAAAGCATATGGAATCAGTTATAATTTATATCACAAAGAAAAGCTGACCTTTAGTTTTTCATTATTTATCAATTATAATTTGTACTCTGAGAGCAAATGCCTGATGTTTTGATAAATATATATATACACTTGATTAATTACAGTGTAAGTATACTGGTACATACTCAGTTCTAGTGCAGTGGTCTAAATTGTTTGTTCTTTTATGTTTGGTTTTACTTTGTGAGTTAATTTTCCAGAAATGATGTACTGTACTTTTTTTATACTAGAATATTCTATGTATCCTAGTCTAACCTCAAACTCAGAAATTTCCTTTTCTAAATGCTGCAATTGGAGGCATATCAAACTCTACCTTAGCTTGCAATAGATGTTAGGTCTTAATTTAAAAATGTTTGAAAATGTGAAATAATTTCTGTTATATTAAAAATAGAGTTTAATAAATGATAGTGTATAAATTTTAAAACTAATAGACAACTGAATCCTTTGAATATTTGAATATTCATTAATGTGTATTGTAAATTTTTCCCCTTTTCCAAACAAGCAACCTTCCCTCTTCTTACTTTATCGTGTTTGCTCTGCTTTTATATTGCAAAAGCATGATTGTAATACCAACAGAAGCTTTATATTCTAATTTTCAGATAAAGATACTCTCACAACAGAATGTTAACTTTCTGTTTCACAATCTCAGCTTTATTTCCCATATGACGATAAGTACGTAAACCTAAGACTGCCATGCATTTCTGTAGTTGCCAAACAAATATGTATTATGTACTGACTCTGTAATATGTAACCTATCTTTTTCTTTTAATGACAAGTATATTTACTGGATCCTACTTCCTATGTTATATTTATTTTATAAGACAAAGAAAAAAGAATATAGCTTCAGTCAAAAGTGTTCTTGAAGGAACAATAATGAAATAACTTAATGGGAGAAGATATTTGCAGCCAAGCATGAAGACCTAAGTAGGGTGTTTTGGACCTACCTATTACAAGAGAGCTGACCCTGAACCTCGTTCTCTAACATTCTCTTCAATGCTGCAGAGAACACATAACAAGTAAAAAATGAATGTAACATGTTTTCAAAGAAATGCTATTGAAATATATAATTCAATTACAGAAATATATGTTTTACCAAGAATGTTTTAGGGAGTCTCACGTGTAACACTAATATTTTAGCAATACATCTAAGCATTGGATGTACAAAGAAATATAATTAGAAACATGTGAATAAAACTAGTGTTCAAATCAGAGCCTCAGTGGCTTGAAGACACAGCAAAACTAGATGGGGCTGAATCCAATGCAATATGCTCAGGAGAAGGCTTTCTAAAGGGGAACTTTCTTTCTTTCTTTCTTTCTTTCTTTTTTTCTTTCTTTCTTTCTTTCTTTCTTTCTTTCTATCTTTCTTTCTTTCCTTCCTTCCTTCCTTCCTTCCTTCTTTCTTTTTCTTTCTTTCTTTCTTTCTTTCTTTCTTTCTTTCTTTCTTTCTTTCTTTCTTTTTTTCTTTCTTTCTTTCTTTCTTTTCCCAAGGTCAAGTCCAGATTTGTTATGTAACTAGGGGTATTACAAAACTCATAATTTGATTTAGGATGGAAAAATATTACAATGTTTATTCAGAACATGGAATAAGCACTTGGTACAATGCATCAATACATTTATCCATGAACTTGCACAGGTCTTTTTTCAATAGAGCCACAAGAAATCTAGTTAGTTTCTCTGGAAATAAATTGGGCTCACAGATGTAATGTTATCCACTCCAGAACCTCAACTGAGACTTCCTGCTCACGAGTGATAATGGAGCCAGTCACATAGAAACTGAATCTCCTTTTACTATATAGCAGAATTTCAGACTCTGGAAACAATGCCCAGCTTTCTTGGTGTGAAATCATGTGTTTTACTTAATGATTAGGTTCATAGAATTCTAGAAAATGACAATAAAATGGATATTCTAGAATGTTGGAGCCAGGCATAAGAAAAAAAAATGACTAGAAACTGATATAAGCACTATACTTGTAGATTGTGAACAATTAAAGTGCTCTTTTGTACTGGGTTACTACTGAGAAAAGCAATAGAACTTCTGTAGTCCTTGCTGAAATATGTAAATAGGGCTTAATTTAAATTTTTTTGTCTAGTATTTCCAGAAATGACTCATCTTCACTACTGCCAAAAAGTGAATAGTTGTCAATGAAAAAATGATTTCTAATTCCTGTAGTTCTGTGGTTATTTTTGGTGGTAATGTTTTTGATGGTAGTAGCATAGTGGTCATGGTTTGTGTGTGTGTGTGTGTGTGTGTGTGTGTGTGTGTGTGTGTGTGTGTGTGTGTTTGTGTTTGCTCCTGTCTTTTATTCTACCTTGTATGAGAAGATTCATTCCCTGTGTTTCATGGATGTATTTAACCCCTGTGGTTTGGAATTTTTCTTATCTATTTTCTTTAGGGCTGGATTTTTCCATGAATATTTACATTTATTTTTGTCATGCAATATCTTATTTTTTTCTATCAATGGTGAAAATTTTTGCTATTTATGACATCTGGGCCTGTATCTAAAGAGTATGCAGCACATCTGTCCAAGGCATTATGGCATTTCAAGTTTCCACTGAGAATTCAGATCTAATTATAATATTCTTCTTATTCTTGGGTTTGGCCTTTTCATAGTGTCTCAGATTTCCTGGATGTTTATGTTAATTTTTAAATTTAACATTTAACATTCTTTGAAAGTTAAAATTTTACTTTCTTTGAATGATGTATTTATTTTTTTATATGTTTTTTCAAGGCCTGAAATGGTCTCTTCTATCTCTTGCATTCTGTTGGTGTAACATGCCTCTGTTGTTTTGGTGAGGTGAGATTATGGGGCAATTGCATATTGCAGTGCTAAGGGAGAACTTGAAAAATGGGATCCACAGGAGGGATGGACAAGATTCTATACCTGATGCTTTGTTGCAGAACCAGAGATGGAGGACTCTGTTTGAGGGAATAAAGAGAGAGTACACTGTTTATTACATGATCTTCTGGTAGGCATGTCCTATGTTTGAGCAGAGGTGTCCACTAGAGTACAGGGCTGAAGGAGAAGCTTGGCTGCTCTGGTCTGTAAGATCCATAGAAGGTACAGATGGGGGATGGGGAGGTTAGTATTTGTATTTCATACTTCTCTAGGGATGACCCTGAAAATTGGGACTGGGAAACTAGTGAGTGGGTTGAAACCATATTTTACCCAAATCTTGGTATGCTAATGATGAACATGTAAGATTTAAGATTATGTCTAGGCAACCACTTATTTTTATTCTTTCATGTTTTATTGGACATTCTCTGAATTTACATTTCAAATGTTATCCACTGTCTCCTCACTCTCCTCCCTCCTCCCCTTTCATTTTATAAAATTATTACTTGTTTTGTTTTGTCATAATGGAGATTTATTTGGTATATTAACAAAACTGAAGTTTAATTCCTAGGTCCAGCATAGGTTGTCCAAAGTAAAGCAAACTCAATAGTGTTCTTTGTAGGTATTTTTTGGGGGGGAGTGGGTCATATAATTTCTGTTTTTTTTTTTTTTTTGGTATTTGCAGTTTTGGATGATTTGCTGGTCTTTTGCTTAAATTTTATTATGGTTTTTAATATTTGTGTTTTAATGGGTTTTACTGTTTGATTCTTGAATTATTTTGTTTATCTCTGAGGGCCAGTGGGTACTGGCTGGTTTTGTCTTGTTGGTTGTTGTTGTGTTGTTTGTGGTTGTGGCCATTGCTGTTGTTGTCTTAGGAATGTTTGTTTATATGCTATATCAAGGGGAGTTAAAAGGGCATTTAGTTAAGCAGATGAAGAGGTGGGTAGAAGTTAGGAGGAGTTGAGGAAGTAGAAATTGTGATCAGAATATATTGTTTTAAAAAATCAGTAAAAGATATGTCTAGAGGTTTGAGAATACTAAATTAGAAAAATTCCACAGGGAAAAGGCTAAGTTAACTCTTTATATGTTTATTCTTCCTTAAGGAAATGTCTGAAGATGTTTTGGTGTAACCTATAAGGAATAATTCACTACTACTGGTTTTTGGGCGTTTTTTGTTTTGCTTTTTTTTTCTCTCTCTCTTTCTTTAGAGACCCCAACATAGAGTGATCATTCTCAATGTCTTTATACCTTGCACAGCAGTGTGACAACTATGTTAGTTTTATATCCTGTATTTGTGCACTGAGAAGTCGCACTATTATTTGTTATGAATGGCTTCTTGGTTTGTCCTTCCTCAAGCAAACCTCTTGTCAGTGTTTTATCCAAGTGGAGAGACACTTAACATTATCTCCCTAGGAAAAGGCATGTGAGTCATTTTCAGGAAGATAAATAAAACTATATTTGAAAGGAATAGAGTGGATTTATAAGGTAAAATTAGGAAAGTCTCCCACTGTTACATGAAATAAGAGTAAGAAGGGAAAGTGAAAATGACAAGCTGACTATCCTAAGTGGAGGGTCTTCCCAAAGCCAAGGTATATAGGAATGAGTGGGTGTGTCTCTCAGTGCCATGCTCATGCACAAGGGTGCTGCAGGTCACAAAGATTCCTAGAACTGGAAATGTATCTAATTCCTCTTAGGGATCAGCCAGAAGTTCCAATTGCTTTATGTCTTGTTTGTTATTAATGGAATCTTTAGTAGATCTATGGAGTTTAATAATACCCCAACTCTCACCACAAAACAATTCCATATAACCTACACATCATTTTCTCAGGGCTTTCTTATTTAAACTACATTAATACTTAGGCAATAGTTACTTCTGTTTTTTCTCTTTGCCAAATTCAGATTCTGTCAGTTATATCAGAGTATCTCAAGTATCTCCACTGAAAGGGACTGACTCAAATTAATAATGACACAGAAAGTTACTAGACTTTCGAAAAAATTTTTATCCTCTCTTCTCCCTTAGAAAATTGTCTTAATCCTCTTAAGGTTAAAACAGGTCTATTGCAAACCCACTTATCTTCGATTTTTTGAGGTTAGCTTGAACTATGTGAGAGTGCTTCTCTAAAGGACATTTTTAAAAAAAAGTATGCTATCAAGTTTTAGTAGCTCAGCATAATAGCATTAACTTTTTTCTTGAGATTTGGTTTTATTATTTTGAAGATTATTTAGAATGAAAACTATTTGCATTTTCTCTTACTCTCCCTCCCTACCCACATTCTCTGTATGTGAGACTACATTTTGCTCAAAAGCAGAATATAATTGTCCTCTGTCAAATGATGTTTCTGTTCTAAATTAAAACAGATGAACCTTGATATATTATTTTCAAATAATATTATTCTACTTTCCTCATTTAAGTAACCAGCATATTTCTAGGAATGATGATTATATTCTGTTTAATTCTTCTATTAATCATAAACTTTCTTTTAAAAATGATTGTGATGTAAATATTACAATTTGAAAAACATAGAGGCATTAAGCTCTATTTTATTATTGCATCAATGAGACCTGTTCCATTTTAAATAGGGAAGTATGGCAATTTCCAAAGGCACATATGTCTGGATACTGGTTTCTCTATCTATTTTTTCTCACAAACTATTTGGACAAAATATTGCAATTGGTATGGGTTCTGGGCAAACTTGGGATACAAATGTCGAGTCTTTGAGGCATAATGGGTGAATGAATCAAAAAGTTGATGTAACCCATACAGTAAATTCTTCAATAACTATTAAATATTATTATTATAACCCTATACTTTAACTATTTTTAAAATCATTTTACGATAGCCCTGAGCAGTTCTAATTGCGTAAAGAGCTAATATATCATTTTTAGGTAATTTGCCATTTTCAGAAATACTTTCAATCTTGTCAAGTGAAGCAAAGCTTTATGAATAAAGAATTTCATCTCTATTAATTCATGGATTTGTTCATTGTTCTGAAAACTGTGTTTGTTGAGTGGTAGTTGTCAAATGAATAGTATCAAGAACAGAAAAGAATGTGAAGTTTGTGAACATATATGGTCATAAAACTGGTATAGCCACAAAATTCTGAAAATATATATCATTGACTTATACCTCTTTTAAAATTTATATTTATTTTGTATAATACATAATAATGTTTTATGAATACAGATACCCATTGTTCTAACATAAATAGCTACATGATATTTTCTCTTAATTTAACATTATTGATATCAGATAAAAGAAAATTTCAGCCACTTTTACCAAATTGAGAAGGTATGCTGTGTTAAATTCTGTAGATAGAAGTATACAATATACATAAATTTAATGTGTACACACACACACACACACACACACATACACAAACCTACACACAAATGGATATTTTCTTCACTTACATTTCAGGTATTATGCAGTTACCCATTTTTCCCTCTGGAATCCCCCTATTCCTTCCACTACCTGTATGAGAGCATTTCTCCACCTTCCCACTCCCTCCTATCTACCTACCCTGGAATGCCCTTACACTGGGACATTGAATATTGACAGGGCTAGATAAGGCCATCCTCTGCTATTTCTGCAGCTGGAGCTATGGGTCCCTCCTAGTGGATTAGTCCATGAAACTCTGTCGGGAGGGGGCAGTCTGCTTGGTTAATATTCGTGTTCTCCCTATTGGGTTGCAAACATCTTCTGCTTCTTGAGTCCTTTTTTTAAACTCCTCCAGCAGGGACCCCATTCTTAGTCCAATGGTTAGTTGATAGTGTCTGACTCTGTATTTCTCAGGCTTTGTCAGAGCCTCTAAGGAGAAAGCTGTATCAGGCTCCTGTCTGTATGCATGTACTGGCATCTACAATGTTATGTGGGTTTGGTGACTGTATATAGGATGAACTCCCAGGCAGGGAAGTCTCTGGATGATCTTTTCCTTAATCTGTGATCTACATTTTCTCTCTGTATTTCCTCCTAAGGAGGGAGTTCTCTGGTAGAACATTTGAGATCACTTAAGTTTACTATCATCATATCTTCTGCAAATTGATATTTTGACTTCTTCCTTTCAAATTTATATTCCTTTGACTTCCTTATGTTGTCCAATTGCTCTGACTAGAACTTCAAGTGCTGTGTTGAATAGTTAGGGAGAAAGTGGGCATCCTTGACTAGTGCCTGAGTTTAATGAGATTGCTTTACATTTCTCTCCATTTAGTTTGATGTTGGCTAATAGTTTGTTACATATGGGTTTTACTATGTTTAGGTATAGGGCTTGAATTCTTGATCATTCCATGAATTTTAGCATCAATTATTGTTGAATTTTCTCAAATATTTTCTCAGCATCTAATGAGCAGATCATGTGCTTTTTCTTTGAGTTTGCTTATTAGTGGATTATATTGATGAATTCCTGCATGCTGAACAATCCCACCATCTCTGGATTAAAGCCTACTTGGTCATGATAGATGATCATTTAATTATGTCCTTTGATACATTTTGGGAGAAATTTATTGAGCATTTTTGAATCAAAGTTCTTAAGGGCGATAGATCTGAAGTTCTGTTTCTTTTGGGGGGTTTTCTGTGGTTTATGTGTAAGTGTAATTAAGACTTTATAGAATGAATGTGGCAGTGTTCCTGTTTCTATTTAGTGGAACAAGTTGAAGTGTGTTAATATTAAGTCCTCTTTAAAATATAATAGAATTCTGCACTAAATCCATCTGGTCCTGGACTATTTTGGATTGGGAGACTTAATGATTGCTTCTATTTCTTTGGGAGGGTTTGTGACTGTTTAGATGGTTTATAAGAACCTGATTTAAATTTAGTATCCTGTATCGGTCTAGAAAATGCTCCATTTCATCCAGATTTTCCAGTTTTGTTGAGTATAGGTTTTTGGAGTAGAATCTGATGATTTTTTAAAATTTTTCTCTGTTTCTGGTGTTATGCCTCCCTTTTCTTTTCTGATTTTGTTAATTTGGATACTGTCTCTGTGCCCTCTGGTTATTATGGCTAAGGTTCATCTATATTGTTGTTTTTTTTCAAAGAACAAACTCCTGGTTTTGTTGATTCTTTGAATAGATCTAATAGTTCATTTTTGGTTTATTTTTTTTTCTTTTTTCTTTCTTTTTTTTTTTGCTGTCAGTTA
Organism: Micromys minutus; assembly: GCF_963924665.1. Taxonomy (NCBI): domain Eukaryota; kingdom Metazoa; phylum Chordata; class Mammalia; order Rodentia; family Muridae; genus Micromys; species Micromys minutus. Next base: position 14,945,680 of record NC_137974.1, read on the forward strand.
ACTTATTTCCTGCCATCTACTCCTCTTGGGTCCATTTGCTTCTTTTGGTTCTAGAGATTCCAGGTGTGGTGTCAAACTACTTGTATATGCCCTCTCCAGTTTCTTTTTAGATTCACTCAGAGTTTTGAGCTTTTCTCTTAGCATTGCTTTCATTGTTTCCCATAAATTTTATATGTTGTGACTTCATTTTCATTAAATTCTAAAAAGTCTTTGATTTCTTTCTTTATTTCTGCCTTTACCAATTTATTATTGAGGATAGCATTGTTTGAAATTTATGTGTACGTGGCCTTTCTGTTCTTTTCGTTGTCATTGAAGAAGAGTCTCAATCTGTGGTGATCTGATACTATGCATGGGAATATTTCAATCTTAATTTATCTATTGGGACTTATTTTTGAATCAATTATATGGTCAATATTCAATATTAGAGAAGGTACATTGCAGTGCTGAGAAGAAGGTATATTTTTGTTTTGTTCGATAGATATATTTTAAATCAATTGATGTGGAGAGATATTAAGGAATAGTGATTGTTTTTTTCCTGTTATTTTTGTTGTTAGAGGTAGAATTATGTTTGTGTGACTATCTTCTCTTTTGTTTCTCACAAGAAGATGACTTTCTTTCTTTGCTAGTTTTTTGTTTCCCTCGTTCTGTTAAAAAACTTTCAACTTTTTGATGTTCTTCCCACTTTCTCTTGTATTATATTAAGCTTCCGGGTTTTATGTGAAGGTCCTCAATACACTTTGACTTGAGCTTTGTACAAACAATTAGGAATGAATCAATTTGCATTCTTCTATATGCATTTCAACAGTTGAAACAGCACAATTTGTTGAAAATTCTGTCTTTTTTTCACTGAATAATTTTTTTATTTGTCAAATATCATGTGACCATTGGTGTGTGGGTTAATATCTGGGTTTTCAATTCTGTTTCACTGAATTACATGCATGCCTCTATACCATCACCATGCAATTTTAGATGGACACAGGGGAAAACTTCCTGAATGACTTATGCTTTAAGATCAATAATCTACAAATGGAACCTTAAAAAATTAAAAAGCTTCTGTAAGGTAAATGACAGAGATTGGGAAAAGATCTTTATTATCCCTACAACCAATATTGGGCTATTATCGAAAATATACAAATAACTCAAGAAATTAGAATTCAGAAAGTCAAACAACCATACTAAGAATGAGGTACACAGAAAAACAGAGAATTCTCATCTGAGGCATCACACTTGACTGAGAAGCACTTAAGGAAATATTCAACTTCCTTAGACATAAAGAAAATGCAAATCAAAATGTCGCTGAAATATTACCTCACAGCAGTCAGAATGACTAAAATAAAAATCTCAGGTGAGAGCAGATGCAGGACAGGATGTGAAGAAAGAGAAACACTCCTCCATTGCTGATGGGATTGCAAGCTGGTACAACCAATCTTGAAATCAGTCTGGCAGTTCCTCAGAAAACACAACATAGTATTACCTAAGGATGAAGCTATATATACAAAAGACACTCCAACATATAATAAGAACACATTCACCACTATGTTCATAACAACTTTATTTATAATAGCCAGAAGCTAGAAAGAACCCAAATACTCTTCAACAGAGGAATGGATACAGAAAATGTTGTTTATATAATGTAGTCATTACATACTCAGCCACTAAAAATCATTTCATAAAAATTTCAGGCAAATGGTGGAACTAGAAAATATCATCCTGCCTGAGATAACCCAGTCACAAAAAAAGCTCTGAATACCCCAGAAAAAACTCACAGGCTATATGAAGCTCAAGGAATACAATGAACAAAAAAAAAAAAAAAAAAAAAAAAAAAAAAAAAAAAAAAAAAAAAAAAAAAAAAAGAAAGACTCAGTTCTTCTTAGGAAAAAAAATAAATATTTAGCATCCTCTCACAGTGTGGTACACTTGGATATTAAATCATTAATAATCCAAGAGCTAAGATAATTGTGACAATTTTTTGTATTCACAGGTCATTGTGTTGAATCTATACTCAACAAGAAGTCTGTTACCACTGGTGAGGTGTTCCGAGTAGCCGGGGAGCAGACAGATCTCCACGGAGCACACGGAAAATGTGCCCCCTAAACCCGACTGGTTCAAAAGGGCAGGAACACTGCTTCAGAGTTGTGTGTTTTGAGCCCGACAACCTGTGTGTGCAGAACAGTCACTCAGGTCATCTGGAACCATGAACAGCAGAGGTCTAGGAACACAGGACTAGTGAGAAGGCATTGCAAGTAACCTTGCAATGGCAGAGAGATCTCTGCCCAGCACACTGAAACTGCACCCCCCCCCCCTGCTTGGTTCAGGGAATCAGGAACCCTGCAATAGATGTCTGTTTCCAGACTGTGACACCTGCATGTAGAATAGGAACTCAGGCTATCTGCCACCAGGAAGAGCAGAGATCCAGGGACAAAGGTCAAGTGAGACAGTGCTCTGAGTAGCCAAGTAGCCAGGAAACAGAGTGGTCTGGGCCGAGCACAGGGAAAGTGCACCCCCTAATCCCCCTGCTATGGGTTGTCTCTTATGAGCTGGTAGCCTGAGCTTGCAGAATAGACACTCAGGCCATCTGCCACTAGGAATATGAAGAAATCCAAAGATACAGGCCAGGTACAAGGGACAGGTAGACAAAACAGTCAGAGAAGATGCAAAAACCAAAAAACTCCTAACCTAAAATGTCCAGGAGATCTAGGACAAAATGAGAAGGTCAAACCTAAGGATAATAGGAATAGAAGAAGGCAAGAATATTAACTAAGAGTCACAGAAAATATCTTTTTTTAAAAAAATAACTTTATTTTACAAAACAAAGATAAATGTACAGATTTTAAACATTTTTTGCTTAAAATTATACATTTTTTGCCAGTACTTTTTTTTAGATATTAAAATAATTTTTACAAAAAACTATATGAATATATTTTTTAGGCAGTACTTGATTTTTTTCAAGGTTTGATTGTATGCCTTGAAAACGTAATAGTTATAATGAGCTAAAGTACACGTAAAACAAAACGTAACATGGAAATAGTTAAAGTTTTCTTGTTTTGTAAAATTTTTGTTTTGTTTTCTTTATTTCTTGGACTTCATACAGTCTGTGAGTTGTTTCTGGGGCATGCAAGCCTCTGGGGTTAGCATCCCACTATCAGTGACTGCATATTATGTCTGTTCTTTTGTGACTGGGTTATCTCACTCAGGATGATATTCTCTAGATGCAGCAATTTTCTTAAAAAATTGGTTAAGTCATTGTTTCTGGTGGCTGAGTAGAATTCCATTGTGTATATGTACCACAATTTTTGTATCCATTCATCTTCTGAAGGACATCTGGGTTCTTTCCAGCTTCTGTCTATGATAAATAGAGCCGCTATGAACATTGTGGTGCATATATCTTGGTTGTGTATTAAAGTGTCTCTGGGGTATATGCCCAGAAGTGGAATAGCTGGGTCTTCAGGTAGTACTATATCCAATTTTCTGAGGTATCGCCAGACAGTTTTATAGAGTGGTTGTATTAGCTTGCAACCCCACCAAAAGTGGAGAAGTGTTCCTCTTTCTCCACAGCCTCAACAGCATCTGCTGTCATCTGAGTTTTGGATTTTGGCCAATCTGACTGGTGTGAGGTGGAATCTCAGGGTTGTTTTGATTTGCATTTCCCTGATGGCTAAGGATGTGGAGCACTTCCTCAGATGTTTCTCGGCCATTCGGTGTTCCTCAACTGAAAACGTTTTGTTTAGCTCTGTACCCCATTTTTTAATATGGTTACTTGATTCTCTGGTGTCTAGCTTTTGGAATTCTTTGTACACCTTGGATATTAGGCCTCTATCTGATGTGGTGTTGGTAAAGATCTTTTCCCATTCTGTTGGTTGCCGGTTTGTTTTCTTGACGATGTTCTTAGCCTTACAGAAACTTTGCCATCTCATTAAGTCCCATTTGTTAATCTTTGACCTTAGAGCTTGAGCCATTGGTGTTTTGTTCAGGAAATTTTCTCCTGTGCCTATGTGTTCTAAGGTTTTCCCTACTTTCTCATCGAATAGTTTTAGTTTATCTGGCTTAATGTGAAGATCTTTGATCCACTTACACTTGAGCTTTGTACAAGGAGATAAGAAAGGGTCTATTTTCATTCTTTTGCATGCTGAGTGCCAGTTGGACCAGCACCATTTGTTGAATAGGCTGTCCTTTTTGCATTGAATGTTTACTGCTCCTTTGTAAAAAATCAGGTGACCATATACATGAGGGCTCATTTCTGGATCTTCTATTCTATTCCATTGATCCACATGCCTATTTCTGTACCAGTACCATGCAGTTTTCAGCACAATTGCCTTGTAATATCGCTTGAGGTCAGGAATAGTGATTCCCACAGATGTTTTTTTTTTGTTGTTGAGGATGGATTTCACTATTCTAGGTCTTTTGTTATTCCATATGAAATTGCACATTGATCTTTCCAATTCCATGAAGAACTGGGTTGGAATTTTGATGGGGATTGCATTGAATCTGTAGATTGCTTTTGGTAGGATGGCCATTTTTAAGATGTTGATCTTTCCAATCCATGAGCATGGGAGATATTTCCATTTTCTGAGATCCTCCTCAATTTCTTTCTTTAGAGGTTTGAAGTTCTTGTCATACAGGTCCTTCACTTGCTTAGTTAGAGTCACACCAAGGTATTTCATAGTTTTCGTAATGATTGTGAAGGGTACCTTTTCCCTAATTTCTTTCTCCACATGTTTGTCCTTTCAGTATAGGATGTCTATTGATTTGTTTGAGTTAATTTTGTATCCAGCCACTTTGCTGAACTTGTTTATCAGCTGTAGGAGTTCTCTGATGGAATTTTGGGGTCAGTCAAGTACACTATCATGTCATAGGCAAAGAGTGATGTTTTTATCTCTTCCTTTCTGATTTGTATCCCGTTGATCTCCTTTTTCTGTCTAATTGCTCCAGCCAGGACTTCCACTACTATGTTGAATAGGTAAGGGGAGAGTGGGCAGCCTTGTCGAGTCCCTGTTTTTAGTGGGATTGCTTCAAGATTCTCGCCATTAATTTTGATGTTGGCTATTGGTTTGCTGTATATTGCTTTTATTATGTTTAAATATGGACCTTTGGATTCGTCTTCTTTCCAGGACTTTTAACATGAAGGGGTGTTGGATTTTGAGGAATGCTTTCTCAGCATCTGGTGAGATGACCATGTGATTTTTGTCTTTGAGTTTGTTTATATGGTGGATTACGTTGATGGATTTCCTTATGTTAAACCATCCCTGCATCCCAGGGATGAAGACTACTTGGTCATGATGAATGATCGTTTTGATGTGTTCTTGGATTCAGTTTGCAAGGATTTTGTTGAGTATTTTTGCATCAATATTCATAAGTGAAATTGGTCTGAAGTTCTCTTTTCTTGTAGCGTCTTTGTGTGATTTGTCTTGAAATATCTTCATCTCTCCATCTATGGTGATTGATAGTTTTGCTGGGTATAGCAGCTTGGGCTGGCACTTGTGCTCTCTTAAGGAGTGCATGATGTCTGTCCAGGCTCTTCTAGCTTTTATAGTCTCAGTTGAGAAATCGGGTGTGATTCTGATTTGTCAGCCTTTATATGTTACCTGACCTTTTTCCCTTACTGCTTTTAGTATTCTTTCTTTGCTTTGGGCACTTGATGTTTTGACTATTATGTGTTGGGAGGTATTTCTTTTCTGGTCCAACCTATTTGGAGTTCTGAAGGCTTCTTTTATGCTCGTGGTCATCTCATTCTTGAGGGTAGGGAAGTTTTCTTCTATGATTTTGTTGAAGATATTTACTGTGCCTCTTAGTTGATACTCTTCTCCCTCTTCTATTCCTATTATTCTTAGGTTTGGTCTTCTCATTGTGTCCTGGATTTCCTGGACATTTTGTGTTAGGAGCTTTTTGTTTTTTGCATCTTCTCTGGCTGTTTTGTCTATGTTTGCAATGTTGTCTTCTTCCCCCGAGATTCTTTCTTCCATCTCTTGTAATCTATTTGAAATGCTTGCTTCTGTGACTCCTGATTTCTTTTTAAGGTGTTCTACCTCTAGGGTTATCTCTTTTTGTGTTTTCTTTATTGTGTCAATTTCTGTTTTAAATTCCCTTTTTAATTCCTTCATCTCTTTTGTTCCATTTACCTCTAGTTCTTTGAGTGTTTTTCTTGTTTCCTCTAAAAGCTTCTGAGTCTTTTTTCTTTTTTCCCGTTCTTTTTAAGTATCTCTATCAGCATCTTGACATATGATTTCAGGTCTATGTCTTTTTGTACTGGAGTGTTTGGCATTCCAATGTTTCCTTTATGGGAGAGCTGGGTTCTGGTGTTGCCAGGTTGTCTTGGTTTCCTTGGGATATACTCTTTCACTTTCCTCTTGCCATTTTGTTGTCAGTGATATGTTCTTGTCTTTCCCTTGTATCTGGTCTGTTTCCCTGGATCTCCACTGGTCCATGTGGCAGATGGGCGGAGCCCTATTCTATGCCTCAGAGTCACCGGGTGGGAACAGAAGTTCCAAATTTCTGTTCCTGGTCCCTGGATTAGGCAGGTCGGAGTGTTTCACTTTCTGTGAGCACTCTGCAGAGAATGAAAATAGAACCTTTCTTATCTCCTTGTACAATGCTCAATTGCAAGTGGATCAAAGATCTTCACATTAAACCAGGTACACAGACACTATTAAATGAGAAAGTAGGGAAAACCTTAGAACACATAGGGAAAGGAGAAAAATTCCTGAACAGAAGACCAGTAGCTTGTGCTCTAAGGTCAAAGATTTACAAATGGGACTTAATAAGATTGCAAAGTTTCTGTAGGGCTAAGAACATTGTCAGCAAAATAAAACAGCATCCAACTGAATGGGAAAAGATCTTTTTCAACCCCACATCAGATAGAGGTCTAATATCCAAGCTTTACAAAGAACTCAAGAAGCTAGACACCAGAAAAATAAACAACCCTATTAAAAATGGGTAAAAAGCTAAACAAAAAGTTCTCAATTGAGGATTATTGAATGGCTGAGAAGCATTTAAGGATGTGCTTGACATCATTAGCCATCAGGGAAATGCAAATTAAAACAACCCTGAGATTCCACCTCACACCAGTCAGTTTGGCCCAGGTCAAAAATTCTGATGACAGCACATGTGGATGAAATAGGAACACTTCTCCACTGTTGGTGGGTTTGTAAACTGATACAACCACTCTGGAAATCAGTCTGGTGGTTCCTCAGAAAATTGGACATAATGCTACCTGAAGACCCAGTTATTCCACTTCTGTGAAGATACCCCTGAGAAGCTCTAACATACAACAAAGACACATGCACCAGAATGTTTATAGAAGCTCTATTTATAATAGCAAAAAGCTGGAAAGATCCCATATGCCCTTCAGTAGATGAATGGATACAAAAATTGTGGTACATTTACACATGGAGTACTACTCAGGTACCAAAAACAATGTCTTTTTGAAATTCTTAAGAAAATAGATGCATCTAGAGAATATCATCCTGAGTGAGATAAACCAGTCACAAAAGAACATACATAATATGCAGTCACTAATAATCTGATACTTACCTCAGAAAGCTCTGAACACCCCAGAAACAACTCACAATGTATATGCAGTTCAAGGAAAGCAAAAAAAAAGAAAAGAAAAAACCATTATGCTTAATTTGTACACACCAAGAAAACTTTGACTAATTCCAGGTTACATCCTGTTTTACATGTACTTTATGCTCATTGTAACTAGTAAGGTCTTAATGCACACTATCAAACATTAAAAAAAGAAGCACTGACAAAATGTATTTATATACTTATATGCAAAAATGCTTAAAATCTGCACTTTTATCTTTGCTTTTCAAAATAAAATTGTTCAATTAAAAGAAAAATCTGTTACCATGTTACATTCTATCCGGCATGTGCTTTATGCTTATGGTAAGTAGTGGGATTTCATTGCATGCTATCAAACATCTAAAAGAATTAACTACTGACAAAACTATTTATATAATGTTATTCCAAAGTATCTTTAAAAACATGTATATATATATATATATATATATATATATATATATATATATATCCCTCTTTATTAAAAAATAATGTAAGAAAAAAACACATGGTATGCACTCACTGTTTAGTGTATATTAGGAAAAAAGCTCTTTATACTCAAGATAAAAATCACAAAGTATATGAAGGTCACGAAAAAAGAAGACCAAAATTTGGCGCCTCAGTCTTATTTAAGAGGGAGAACAGCATAATCAATGTATGTTTCGGCTGACAGGGCTTATGAGGAAGATAGTTGGTGAGAAGATGAAAAGGAAAGGCAGGTTAAGTGTACCAGGAAATGGATGTACAGAGGACCAGCAATGTGAACATAGGTATATAGAAATGGGGGACGAGAAACAGGTGTTAGCCACCAGAAAGTCCCTGATGTCATGAAAGCTAGAACCTCCTAGGACCTAACCCAAATGACATTAGCTAAAATACCATACAAAGGGGAGGAAGAGCCTGTAAAGAACATATCTAGAGGTTAGGCATAGCCCCTATTTGAGGGGAACTAACCCCCATCTTTTACAAATTTCAAACACAGATTTACTCCTACCTAAAAGAAATACAGGCAAAAAGAATAGATCAGAGTCTGAAGGAAAGGCCATCCAGAGTCTGCCCTACCTGAATATCCATCCTATATGTAGTCCCAAATTCAGACATTTGCTGATGCCAAGAAGTTCTTGTTGATAGGAGCCTGATATGGATGTCTCTGGAGAGGGTCTTTAATGGCCTTACTTATACAGATGTGGCTGCTTGAAGCAACCATCTGACTAAGCAAAGGAACCCCAGAGTAAGAGTTAAGAGAAGTACTGAACAAGCTCAAGGGGTTTGCAACCCCACAGGTAAAACAACAGTATCATCGAACCAGAACCCTATGCTGTGAGGAACTAAACCACCATCCAAAAAATACAGCTGAAGGGACCAATGCTCCACCTGAAGATGTAGCCAAGCATGGCCTTGTCTGTAATCAATAGGAGGGGATGCCCTGGTATCTGTGAAGGTTTGGTACCCCATGCAGAGGAATGATAGGATGATAGGGCAGGAGTGGGAAGGTTGTTGGCAGAGCACAATCATGTAGGAAAGGGGAGGGGAGTTGGAATTAGGACTTTTCAGGAGGAGAATCAGGAAGGGTGATAACATTTGAAGTGTAAGTAAACAAAATAATCAATAAACTTTTTAAAAAGAAAGTTTGGAAAAAAAATGAACACATTTAAGTTAGACCCTACTATTCATGCAGATGAAATACTGAGATACAGAATCAAACTGAAGAGAAAAAAAATACTTTTCCTTGTTAATTAGTTAGTTTTAGTTTATTTTTAGTGTATTAATCAATGTTAATATTAAACAATGTTAAATATGCCAAATGTCAAAGATAGTTTTAAACGCAGAAAAAAATGGGCTATATAGATATATTTATCATACTATTTACAGAAAAATGGAGTATGGATAAGGGGCATTTATCGTAAGAAGTAAAAACTTTTATGTAATATGAAAAATCATATTTTAGCAGATAAAGGGAACAATTGTTCAGTGGAGTGCTTGATAGTTACTGATTGAGACATATGCAAAGTGAAGTAAATCTTAGTGGCAATCTTGGAATATTAAATGAAAACCCGAGGCAAAGTGCCAGCAACTGTGAACACTAACAATCCATTAAATGACAAGCACTTCATAAAAATAGCATCATACAAAAACTGAACAGGTATTACTTCAATGTTTAGGATTATATGCATAAGTGTGTGTGTAATATTCAAGAGCTCAAGGAAGCATACATGGGAATGTTTATAGGAAAGAACAGAGACACGGTGATCACACACACACACACACACACACACATATATATATAATATTAAAATATAGAAAATGCTTCTTAAGTCATTAAATAATTTTGAAAGTTCCAAAATTTTATGATTATTTCAACCATTGTTTAAATTTAGTATATCTTTAATTATTATTTTCAAATGTGTTGTCATTCAAAATCATATGCTCTATTTGAATTTATGATATGATGTCAATATTCTCTTAACACTTATTCACATTGTATGCATTAGAATAATGCCATATTCCAATTTTTCAGAATGCCATATGAAAAATATTACATATATTTTAAAATCATTTTTCCTGTCATTAAAATATAAATTTCCTTTTGAAAATATAATTAGATGATAGCTATCTACCCTTGTGAACCTTCAATGGGCACATTCATTTTCAGTCTTCTCATTCTGACGCTCCTGTGACAGCTTTACATTTTCCACTAATAACCATTGATAACTGGAAAGACATAGGGTTACACTTTCATAGAAACAATTTCCCAAAGCTCTGTCAAAGGTACCTCTAAATCTTTATATTCTGCGCCTTATAATTGACAGAGCTTCTGTCTTTCATAGAGGTTAGGTTGAGCAGAGATACACACATAGAGAAATATTAGAAATTACTCATCTGCTTTCGCTGTATTTGAACTTGGTAGAGAGTAATAAGACAAAAGCTTACCAAATGAGGCATTTCTAATGGTACTATTGTGTCAATTAAAATATCTGCAATGCAGCTGAATAAGAAAAAGTGTCACCATGAAATTCACTGTAGTTTAGATTTATAAGAACATCTTCTTTTAATTCATTTAGTTACATCAGGTTTTATAAAAATTATTTTGTTGTTAATTTTTTAAATTATGAGTATGTGTAATCAAATATGTAAAATTTAGAATCCATACAATTCCAAAATCTTTGCTGAATGTGTCAATTGAGGAAGAATTTTAAATTACAATCTATCATACTCTATTTTATCTTTTTTTTCACTTTTACTATGCTGATAACAAACTTGGGTAAATTGGCCTTAATTAGCTCCCATATGTCTATCTACTGTCATCTTAGTTTCTATTACAAACCAAGATCTATGCCAAGAAAAATAACGAAAACTATCAACTTCTTCTTAAGCTATGATTATATAAAAGGTAAAATTCTACTGTGTATGTTTTTTTACTTTATACATGATTACTCTATTGTAGCAAAATAAAATTGGCTACAAAGAAATTATATATAGGAATGAAGACTCCATAATTGGAATAGGGTAGCAGAAAGTTCTACAAATAGATATTGGAGAGAGGAGAGACAATGAACAATGAGGATGACAAAAATATAAAACACATTGTTTAATATATAATTCACATATACAAATATAAATTAATAACATGTCAGGTTATTAATTTAAGTCATAAATTATCTAATAAAAATTTCACTATCTGTCATTGGAAAACTCCACTAGAATTGTTGACAGAGGAATCAAAAAAGACCTATAACCTCAAAGAACTTTGGCTTTTGTCATTGCCCTTGGTTGTCTCTTGAAGGTAGGACCTTATAAAGAAGATACCAAATATGTTGTGTATAAAAGTTAGAGTAATTAAGCCCGAACTTATTTTGAAAACTTCTTCATAAGGAATAGCTTCCAGGGTTATTTATAGCTTCTGGCTATTATGATTAAAACTTCTATGAATATAGTTGAACTAGTGGCATTAAGGTATTGTGGAGCTTCCTGATTTCAAGATGTAATAACAGAGCAATAGTGATAAATGACTGTATGATACAGGCATTAAAGCAGACACATAGATTAATGGAATTAAATTGCTGACCCAGAATAACCACAGACACTTGATTTTTGACAAACTTACAAAAAATAGTATCTTCAACAAATGATGCTAGTTTTACTCTCTGTAGAATCAAAATACATGTGTATTTATCATCCTCCATAATTCCCAACCCCAAGTGAATCAATGACCTTAACATAAATCAAATATACAAAGTAAAGGACTTCACGTGACTCTTTTCTTAATTGATTATTTTATTTATTTACATTTCAAATGTACTTCTCTAAGTATTTCTTGGTGTTTAATTTATTGGGTTATCTATTTTGGATATTTATACTCTTTCAAATATAGGGGTTTTTTCTCAAATGACATTTGCTCATTCTGTAGACTGCTGATTTATACCATCTATGCCATATGCCTTACAGAAGCTTTTCAGTTCCATGTATTAATTGTTCTTATAGTGTCTGACCTGATGTTCTGGTACATGAGACAAATTCTTAAACAGAACTCAAAAAGTTAAACATCAACAACCGAAATAACTCAAATAAAAAAATTGGGTAGGTGTAGAGTTAAACAGGGAATTCTCAACAAATAAATTTCCAATGGTCAAGAAACAGTTAAAGAAGTACATTTGGAGTGTAAATAAATAAAATAACCAATTAAGAAAAGAGTCATGTGAAGGAGAAAAAAAGAAGTAATAATTCTGATGGGTGTTTTATGGAGCCTCAGAGATATTTTGATTAGCATTTTCCTGATGACTAAGAAATTTAAACATTTATTTAAGTACTTCTTAGTCATTTGTGATTCCTTGGTTTAGAATTCTCTGTTTAGTATTAAACTTCATTTTTAATTGGGTTATTTGGGTTGGTAGTGTCTTACTTCTTGAGTTATTTGTAAATTTTGAATATAGCCTTCTGTCAGATGTAGGATTGATGTACATCCTTTCTAAATCTATAGGCTGTTTATTTGGCCTATTGACAGTGTCCTTTGCATCCAGAAAGATTTATAATTTCATGAGAACCCATTTATCAACTGCTGGTTTTAGAGCCTGATCCATTGGTGTTCTATTCAGGAAATTGCCTCCTATACCAATGTATTCAAGGGTATTTCCAACTTTATCATCTATGAGATTTAGTGTCTCCTAGTTTTTGTTGCTATCCTTCATCCACTTGGGCTTGAGTTTCATTCAGGGTGATAAGTATTGATCTTTTTTCATTCTTCTCCATGTAGACATACAGTTAGCCCAGAATCATATGTTGAAGACATTTTCATTTTTCTACTGTATAAACCATACTGCTTAATCAAATATCAAGGTGTGTGGTTTTATTTGGCATCTTTGATTTGAATTCATTGATTGAAATGTCTGTTTCTGTACCAATCTCATACTGTTTTTCTGTTTTTGTCACTATTGCTCTTCAGTACAGCTTGAGATCTGAGATGGTGATTTCTCCTGATGTTCTTTTATTGTTTAGGATTGTTTTGGCTATCCTGTGATTTTTACTTTTCCATATGTAGTTGTGAATTGATCTTTCAAGGTACATGAATTGAGTTAAACTTTGTATAAGAATTGCACTGAATCTGTACATGAGTTTTGATGAAATAATCATTTTTACACTCTTAATTCCAGTGATCAATAGGCATGGGAAATCTTTCCATCTTCTGATAGCTTCCTCAAATTGTTCCTTTAAAGACTTGAATTTTTTGTCAAATATTTCACTTGCATGGTGAGAATTAAACTGAGATATTTTACATTATTTTTGGATATTGTAAAGTTTATTTCCATATTTTTTCCTCAGAATAATTATTATTTGTATAAAGAAGGCCTAATAATTGCTTTGAGTAATTTTTGTATGCAGACACTTAACTGAAGGTAGTTATCACTTGTAGGTATTCTCTGGTAGGAGATTTAGGCTCACTTATGTATACCACCATATGTCCTTCCAAAATGTCCTTCATTTTCAAGTACCATATACTTGATATTGTTTAGTTGTCTTATTGCTCTAGCTATAACTACAAGTATTACACTGATTGGATCAGAAGATAGTGGGCATCCTTGTACAGTCCCTGATTTTAGTGGAAATAATTTCATTTTCACTATGTTTAGTTTGATGTTGGCTATTGGATTTTTGTATATTGTTTTGATTACATTTATATATGTACCTTGTATTCCTGATTTCTCTAATACCTCTAACAAAAAATGGTGTTGGATTTTTATCAAAGGCTTTTTCAGAGTCTAAAGAAATAATTATGTGATTTATTTCTGTTTAGTTTTATTATGGATTGCATTAATGCATTTTCATATATTGAACCATCCTTGTGTCCCTAGAATGAAGCCCACTTGATCTTAGTGGATGATTAGGTTTTCTAGATGGAGCTTGATGACTCTTGTTGAACAATACAAGATAGGATTGCAGGTTCCAAAGTGGATAGAAACTCCACAGAAACACCAACAGAGTAAACTAACCTAGATCTCTGGGGCTTTCAGATTCCAAACCATCACTCATATAAATTCACTGGACCTTGGCTTTCTAGCCCATATATAGCAGATTTGAAGCTTGTTCTCCATGTAGGTCTCAAACAACTAGAGCAGGGGTTATTCTAAAAGTTCTTGCCTACATGTGTGGTATTTTTCTTGTAGCTGGGCTGCCTCAGTGGGAGAGGAAGCACCTAGCCTTGCAGAAACTTCAAGTATCAATGCAGAAGGACACTGGAATGGGCACCTGTTCAGAGGTGAAGGGTTGGGGGGGGGAATGGGAGAGGGATTAAAAGAGGTGACAGGAGTTAGTAAGGGAGATGCAAAGTGGTTACACATAAATAAAATTAAATAATAGAAAAAGAAGCATAAATATTTTATTCAGTATTGTTAATGTTCAAAACAGTGCAATATGTGTGTATGTGTGTTTGTGTGTGTGTGTGTGTGTGTGTGTGTGTGTGTGTCTTAGGTCAGCCATTTGTAACCATCAACTCCTAATCTTTTATTAGGAAAAAAATTAGCTGAAGATTCACTATTAAATTAAATCTGGGGAAATGGACACAGGAGGATGCATTGGGTATAGAACAGTCCTGGAATTCTATCCCAATTCAAATATTGAACATATGGTTGATCCACTATAGTGTGTGGTGAATGTGCTCAGTGCCTATGATTTGCTAGTAAGCCTCAGACTAAAGAATATCTTCCTCTGTGGGCAGGCTTGATTTAGTGTGGAGCTAAGGGTAGAGGAAATGTGGGCATGGACTGGGAAGGTGTAGTAGGGCCTTAATCAAAAAAACTCTTGTTAATTTCTTTCTCTTCAATAAGGATTTATCAGTCATTTTGTCCTCAGTAAAGAAGTTGTTCCTAAAACTTCAGCTCCATAAACTCCCCACAAATGAGATTTCTTATCTTGCTTCTCCCTCAGGGTTATGTGACTAGTTATACTCAATGTCAGTGAGCCTCTAAGGCCTAACAGTGTTCTCCTTATCAAATCGTCCAAGCTAATTTTGGGAGAACTTACTGCCCTTCCTTTCACTGATTTTTGGATCCTGGACTCAACGTAGTATTTCTTCTTGTGTTAAACAGTGCTTGATGCTTTCTGGCTGTAATGGGGAGCATGCAGATAAGAATTTTACTAGTTATTCTTCAATTTTGTTAAACATTTTTTAATCTTAAATGAAGAGTGACATTTGTGTTTAGTGGAAAAGAAATTCAAAACTAGTTAGATTCTTCTCTGCATACAGAAAATTTTGTACAGTTACACAATGCAGTACTACTCAGCTATTTAAAACAAATACTTTCACCAACTGGGGACTAAATATTAAAATTTCTGAGCCTAGTGAGTGTATTCTCATTCCAATCACAGCAACCTGTTTAGTACAAGTAATGCTAAGTCTATATTCATGAATATAGACTTGCCATAGGATCGTGGTTACCATATCTGGGCACAATTTTAAACAAAATGGACTTTTCCATCAATAGATATCAGTTGTGAATTGTTTCCCAGTGGGTATGAGACTACATAAACTCTTAAACCATTTATCCTGGAATGTTGACAGGCTGAATCATTAGGTCCTCTTTACCGATAGACTCTCCAACCTGCTAGCATTTGAATAAATACCAGAAGACTTATTATTTTAAGTATCAAGTCTACTTCCCAACTAACTTGAACTTAATTAAACCATATATTCTCTCTTTCACACTGCTGAAGTCTCCCAGAGACCTCAAATTTAAAGTGAAGGGCTATAAAATAGATGTCCACCATATAAATGCTTATTGGTATCTATTGAGTATTTTAAACCTTAAGTATTTTGAAACAGTTGATACTGTGCCAATTTACCAATAAAAATAAAAGGCCCTGCAAAAAACACTGAATTTGTGTTCATATAGGGGGATAATTCTTCATGTAGAGTAACCTTAATTTCATATATCTCTATATTCTCTGGGATTTTGTTGAGATATTTATATTATCCTTTCTGAATTGTTTCATTATATTATTGTAGGTGCATGGGCGCTCACATCCTATGTATTCTTGTTATCACATTCCCTGCGGCTAAAGTTACAAACAGTTGTGTGACAACATGCATGCTCTGGAAATCAAATCTGGCTTGCCTGAATGAGAAACACATTCTCTTAATAGGTCAGCTAAATCTCCAGACTTATTTATACATTATACATCACCAGTTTATATTAACAAATATGCATCTATGATAGAGCTGTTTAAATTTAATATAATTTAAAACTATAAACAAATATAGTGAATATTTTTGTGGGAACAGAGATAAAATCAGGTTTATATGCTTAATAAAAGGTACTTATAATTACCATTTACCCTATATCTAATTTATTGAAAACCATTAGACTAAAAAAGAAAAAATTACATGTAGTAAGCTATTTCTGCTTTATTTTCTAAGAATATTTTGTACTTTATTATAAAGGGTTGCAATTAAAACATATCATACATGAGGTATACAAGATCCCCTGCCCCAGCCAGTGGAACAGGTTTCTACCAGTTTGAATGTGGATCTGAAGCAGACCTAGGGCTCTGAAATTGCACCCACTCCTACCATACTCAGAAAGAAAAAACAGGTTCCCAGATGCTCTGAAACACCCAGGATGACAAAAGGAGCCACAATATCTGCTCCAACACTGGGAGTAACTGTGTCCCTCAGGATCCATAGACACAGGAACACCACTCAGCCAGTGGCACGGCTTTCTTCAGATCTGGACATTCACTCAGAGAAGACCTTAGGTGCTGGCTCTGCATTCATTTTATAACACTCAGTCCAAATTCTGGGCGCTCTGAAACATCACAGTCTTACAGGATGAGAGGACCACAGGATCACAGAGAAAGCTCAACTCGCAGGAGATCAAATACACCCAAGAGCACTGGATTTCTGACATACTGAATAACTCAGTGTAGGCCAAAACATTTTTTCCAAACCCAGCTCAGCTGGGAACCTCACAGGTACCAGGGAAAGAAAAACCACTGCTCAGCAACAGGCAGATGTCCCTGCCAGCTTGCACCTATTTTCCAATCAAATCCTGATCGCTGGCTCCCCACCCACTCTTGCAACAGTAAAAGAAACCTTGATTGCCAGGAGTTCTGACAGGATAGAATCTGAGGAGCTTGGTCACTCCAAGATTTCAGAATGCAGAGACAGCTTGACTCCCAAGATCTCTGACACCAAATGCACAAAACAAAGAATATTAAAAGTAGTAAATAAAAAAGTTATAGTAATATATAAAGGGAGACCTATCAGAATTCTCCAATACTTTTTAACAGAGACTGAAAAAGGTCAGAAAATCATGGGCAGATATTATACAAACTCTTTTAAAAAGAACAGAAATGCCAGGCCAGGCTACTATATGCAGCAAAACTCTGAATTAAAATAGATGGAGAAAGCTAGATATTCTGTGACAGAAACAAATTTAAACAATATCTTTTCACAAAATGAACTCTACAAAGGATATAGATGGAAAACTAACAGAAGGAGAGATAGCACATCCTAAAAAATTTTAGCAAGTAATCCTTTTCCACAAATCAAAAAAAAAAAAAAAAAAAAAAAAAAAAAAAAAAAAAAAAAAAAAAAAAAAAGGTAGCCACACAAACATAAATCTATCAATAACAACTAAAATAATGGAGAAATAGCAATCACTTTTTAAAATATCTCTCATCAGTAATGGACTCAATTTCCTAATAAAATACATAGACTAATTCTCCAAATATGTAATCAGGACCCAGCATCTTGCTGCACACTGGAAATACAACTCAGTTGCAAAGACAAACTCTATCTCAGAGTAAAAGGGTGGAAATTATTTTTTCAAGCGAATGGTTCCAAGAAACAAGTGCAGTAGACAGTCTGAAATTAGAAAAAAATCAACAATCAACGAAAAGTTATGTAAAACATAAGGAAGGTCACTAAATGTTCATCGAAATAAAAACTGCACCAAAATGAACTCTCAATTCTGAACAACTATGCTCTAAATGCAAGGGCAAACATATTTGTAAAAGACACTTTAGTAAAGCTAAAGTACACTTCGTATTTCACACAATAATAATAGGAGACTTCAACACTAAACTCTCAGCAATGGACAGATCATAGAAACAAAAAATAAACCAAGACACAGGGAAAGTAAAAGAAGGTATGAACCAAAGAAATTTAACAGATATGCATAGAACATTTCTTCCTAAAACAAATGAATGTACCTTCTTCTTGCACTTCATAGTACCTTCTGCAAAATTTACCATATAATTGATTTTTAAAAAGGTCTCAATGATACAAGAAGAGTGAAATAATCCCATGCATCAAATTAGATCATAACCCCTAAGGCTTGTCTTCAGCAACAAAATAAAAACAAAACAAACAAAGAAAAACAGAAAGGCACATGGAACTTGAACAACATTCTATATGATGATAACATACCCAAGTAATAGATAAGAAAAAATTAGAGAATTTTTTAAAATTAATAAAAATAAAACTCCAATATACCAAAACTTATGAGACACAAGGAAAACAGTGGTAAGGGATAATATTTGAGTGGTCTCAAAAAAAAAAAAAAAAAAAAAAAAAAAAAAAAAAAAAAAAAAAACCAAACTGGAGAGATGATACACTAACAGCTTAATATCACACATGAAAGCTATAGAAGGAAAAGAAGCAAATACACTCAAGAAGAGTAGACAGAAGGAAACAATCAAAATCAAGGCTGACATCAACTAAGTAGAAACAAAAAGAAATACACAAAGAATTAACAAAACTAAGAACTGGTACTTTGAAAAAATCAACAAGATAGAAAAACTCTTAGGCAAGATAATCATAGGGCAAAGAGACCATATTTAAATTAACAAAATAAGAACTGAAACAATGGAAACTCAGGAAACTAAAATAAATAAATAAATAAATAAATAAATAAATAAATAAATAAATAAGCATTTGATTAACAACAAAAGACAATACTTAGCAAAACTGAAAAAATCTAGATGAAATGGACAATTTTCTAGCCAGATAGAAGGTACCAAATTTAAATAAGGAACAGATACATCATTTAACAGTCCCATAACTCCTAAAGTAGTAGAAGCAGTCATTAAAGACTTACAACTGTAAAAGTCATAGGATCAGTGCAGAAATCTATCAGACCTTCAAAGAAGACCTAATACAATACTGTTCAAACTATTCCACAAAATAGAAACAGCAGAAACAATACCCAATTTGTTCTATAAAGCCATAATTACACTCAAACCTAAACCACACAAAGACCCAAGAAATAAAGGGAATATCAGACAAATTTCCCTAAAATATATCTCTGCAAATGTACTCAATAAAATTCTTCCAAATCGATTCCAGATTCCAAGAAAACATCAAAAGCATGATTATCCACCATGTCCAAGTAGACTTTATCCCAGAGATGCAAGGATGCTTCAACATACAAAAATCCATCAAATTAATCTGTAAAATAAATACACTAAAAGAAAAAAACACGTGATCCTCTTACTAGATGTCGAGAAATCATTTGACAAAATTCATCATCCCTTCATGATGAAAACTTAGAAAGATCATGAATTCAAGGCCTATATGTTAACACAGTAAAAGCAATATACCGTAAACCAGTAGCCAACATCAAAGTAAATAGAGAGAAACTTGAAGCAATCCCACTAAAATCAGGGAGTAGGCAAGGTTGCCCATTCTCTCTCTATTTATTTCACAAAGCCAAAAAATTTAACAACAAGATAATATCAAGGGAGGACAAATTGGAAAGAAGTCAAACATCACTATTTGCAGATGATGTTTTAGCATACTTAAGTGACCCCCAAAATTTCAACACAGAACTCCTACAACTGATAGGCAACTTTAGCATAGTGGATAGATAAAGAATTTACAAACAGACATAATATGCAGTCACTGATAGTGGGATGCTAAACCCAGAGGCTTGCACTCCCCCAGAAACAACTCACAGACTGTATGAAGTCCAAAAAATAAAGAAAACAAAACAAAAAAAAATATTTACAAAACAAGAAGACTTTGACTATTTCCATGTTGCGTTTTGTTTTGCCTGTACTTTACGCTCATTGTAACTATTAGGTTTTCAATGCATACTGTCAAGCCTTTGAAAAAATCAAGTACTGACTAAAAAATATATTCATATAGTTTTATGTAAAAATTATTTTAAAATCTGAAACAAAGTAGTGACAAAAATGTATAATTTTAAGCAAAAAATGTTTAAAATCTGTACATTTATCTTTGTTTTGTAAAATAAAGTTGTTTAAAAAAAGAATTTACTCAAACTAAATAACAGCCTTCTGTGACTCAATTATGAAGTAATATAAAATACCTTTTTTATAACACTAATAAACCAAGTGAAAGATAGTTATGACAACAACTGCAAGTCTCTTAAAAAAAAAGTTAAGAAGATCAGAGAAGATGGAAAGATCTCCCATGCTCATGGATTGTCAGGATTCTTAGAGTAAAAATGGCCATTTTCCTGAAAGCAATCAACATATTCAATGCAATCCCTATATAATGTGCAACTCAATTCTTAATAGAATTACAAAGAACAATTTGCAAAATCATTTGGAACAACAACAACAACAACAACAACAACAAAATCCAGGATATCTATCCAGTATCTTCTAGCTTTCACAGTCTGTGTTGAGAAGTCAGGTGTGATTCTGATTGGTCTGCCTTTATAAGTTACATGACTTTTTCCTTTACTGCTTTTAGTATTATTTCTTTGCATTGGGGACTTAGCATTTTGACTATTATGTGTCAGGAGGAATTTTTTTTCTGGTCAATTCTATTTGGAGTTTAGTAGGCTTCATTTATGCTCATGGTCATCTCATTCTTAAGGGTAGGGAAATTTTGTTCTACGATTTTGTTGAAGATACATACTGTGCCTCTTAGTTGATATTCTTTGACTTTTCTATTCCTATTATCTTTAGGTTTGGTCTTCACATTGTGTCCTGGATCTCCTGGGCATTTTGGGTTAAGAGTTTTTTAGCTTTTGCATCTTCTCTGACTGGCTTGTCTATGTTTTCAATGTTGTCTTCGACCCCTGAGATTGTCTCTTCCATCTCTTGTAGTCTATTAGAGATGCTTGCATCTGTGACTCCTGATATCTTTTTTATGTTCTCTACCTCTAGGGTTGTCTCTTTTAGTGCTTTATTTATTGTTTCCACTTCTATTTTAAATTCCTTCTTCAAATCCTTCATTTCTTTTTATTCTGATTTTCTCTAGTTCTTTGATTTCTTTGAATGTTTTCCTGGTTTCCTCTTTAAAAGCTTCTATTTATTTATGCTTTTTCTCCTGTTCTTGTTTAAGGATCTCTATCATCATCTTGAGACCACATACAATCACAGACAACAAGGTGGCAAAAGGAAAGCAAAAGTGCATGCCCCAGGGAAACCAAGACAATCTGACAACACTAGAACCCAACTCTACTATCACAGCAAACAGTGGAATGCCAAACAGTCCAGAAAAAGAAGACTCGGACCCGGAATCCTACCTCAAGATGACAATAGAGATCCTTAAACAAGAACAGGAGGAAAAGCATAAAGAATTAGAACCTTTTAAAGAAGAAACAAGAAAAACACTCAAAGAACTCAAAGAACTCAAAGAACAAGAGGAAAACAGAACAAAAGAGATGAAGGAATGGAAGAAGGAATTTAAAACAGAGAAGGAAACAATATAGAAAACACCAAAAGAGACAACCATAGAGGTAGAAAACCTAAAAAAATAAATTAGGAGTCACAGATAAAAGCATTTCCAACAGACTACAAGAGATGGAAGAGAGAATCTTAGGGGCCGAGGACAACACTGAAAACGTAGACAAAATAGTCAGAGAAGATGCAAAAAATAAAAAATCTCCTTACGCAAAAATGTCCAGAAGATCCAGGACAAAGTGAGAAGACCAAACCTAAGGAAAATAGAAATAGAAGAAGTCAAAGAATATCAATTAAGAGGCACAGTAAATATCTTCAAAAAAATAATAGAAGAAAACTTCTCTACCCTTAACAATGAGATGACCACAAGCATAAAAGAATCCTACAGAACTCCAAGTAGGTTGGACCATAAAAGAAATTACTTCTGACACATAATAGTAAAAACATCAAATTCCCAAAGAAAAGAAAGAATACTAAAAGCAGTAAAGGAAAAAGGTCATGTAACATATAAAGGCAGACCAATCAGAGTCACACCCGATTTCTCAACAGAGACTATGAAAGCTAGAAGAGCCTGGACAGACATCATGCACACACTAAGAGATCACAAGTGTCAGCCCAAGCTGCTATACCCAGCAAAACTCTCAGTCACCATAGATGGAGAGATGAAGATATTCCAAGACAAAAATAAACTTATGCAATATCTGATTCAAAACCCAGCACTACAATGAATTATAGGTGGAAAACCCAATTGAATGATGTGAACTATATACTACTAAAAACAAGAAAACTCCTAAGCAAGAAAACCAAAAGAAGAAAGACACACAGAAAAATTTCAGCCTACAAAAGCAATAATAGCAGGAAACAGCAATCACTATTCCTTGATATCTTTAAACATAAATGGACTCAACTCCCCAATAAAAGATATAAGCTATCAGGTGTGATGCATAAACAAAATCCAGAATTTTGCTGCATACAGGAAACTCATCTCAGAGACAAAAACAGACACTATCTCAGAGTAAAATGGTGGGAACAAAACTTCCAAGCAAACAGCCCCAAGAAGCAAGCCTGAGTGGCTATTCTAATATCAAATAAAGTAAATTCCCAACCAAAAGTTATCAAAAAAGATAAGCAAGGACACTTTTCACTCATTACCGGAGAAATCTGTCAGGAGGAACTCTCGATTCTTAACATATATGCTCCAAATACAAAAGCACCCACATTCATAAAAGAAACCCTAATAAAGCTCAAAAAATACATTTCACCCCACACAATAATAGTGGGAGACTTTAATACCCCACTCTCACCAATGGAAAGATCATGGAAACAGAAACTGAAGAAAAACACTGTAAAACTAGCAGAGACTATGAATTAACTGGAATTAATAGATATCTGCAGAACATATCATCCTAAAGTAAAAGAATACACCTTCTTCTCAGCACCCCATGGCACCTTCTCAAAAATTGATCACATAATTGGACACAGAACCAGCCTCAATCAATATAAAAAGATTGAAATACTCCCATGCATCCTCTAAGAATCACCAAGATCTTAGGCTGCTCTTGAATAACAACAAAGACCACAAAAAGCCCATATGCACATGGAAACTAAACAATGCTCTATTAATCAACTGCAGGGTCAAAGGAGAAATAAAGAATGAAACTAATGATTTTCTAGAATTCAATGAATATGAAAACAGGAAATACCCAAACCTATGGGATGCAATGAAAGCAGTACTGAGAGGAAAACTCATAGCTCTGAGTGCTTTCAAAAATAAACTGGTGAGAGCATACACTAGCAACCTGACAGAACTGTTGAAAGCTCTAGACCAAAAGGAAACAGATACACCCAAGGGGAGTAGGTGGCAAGAAATAATCAAACTTATCCAGAAATAGACCAAATAGGAAAAAAAGAAAAGAAAAAAAAACATTCAAATAATCAGCAAAAACAAGAGCTGGTTTTTTGAGAAAATTAACAAGATGGATAAACCATTAGCCAGACTAACTAGAGGGCAAAGAGAGAGTATCCAAATTAATACAATCAGAAATGACTGTGGAGACATAATTACTGAAACTGTGGAAATTCAAGAAATCATCAGATCCTAGTAGAAAAGCCAATTCACAAAAAGGTTGGAAAATCTGGAGGAGATGGATGAATTCCCAGACAGATACTAAATACTAAAATTAAACCAGGACCTGGTAAATCATCTAAATAATTTCATAACACCTAAAGAAATAGAAACAGTCAGCAAAAGCCTCCAAACCTAAAAATGCCTTGGTCCAGAAACGTCCAGTGCAGAATTTTATCAAACATTTATTGATGTAACACCAATACTCTCTAAACTATTCCACAAATTAGAATCAGATGAAACTCTACCTGACTCATTTTTTGAGGCTAAAATAACTCTTGTTTCTAAAGCACACAAAGACACTACAAGCAAAGAGAACTTTAGACCAATCTCATTTATAAACATTGATGTAAAAATACTCAACAAACTCCTTGCAAGACGAATCCCAGAACACATCAAAATGATCATTCACCGTGATCAAGTAGGCTTCATCCCTGGGACGCAGGGATGTTTTATTATAAAGAAATCTATCAATGTAATCCACTATATCAACAAACTCAAAAAAAAAAAAAAAAAAAAAGCAAAAAACAAAAAAACCAAAAAACAAAAAACAAAAAAAAAAAAAAACCCACACATGGTAATCCCACTAGATGCTGAGAAAGCATTTGACAAAATTCAACACCCCTTCATGTTAAAAGTCTTGGAAAGAACAGGAATCCAAGGCCCATACCTAAACATAATAAAAGCAATATATAGCAAATCAACAGCCAACATCAAACTTAATGGAGGGAAACTTGAAGCAATCCCACTAAAATCAGGGACTCAACAAGGCTTATGACTCTCTCCTTACCTATTCAACATAGTACTGAAACTTTTGGCCTGAGCAATTAGACAGCAAAAGAAAATTTAAGGGATAAAATTTGGAAAGGAAGAAGTAAAAATATCATTGTTGGCAGATGACATGATAGTTTACTTAAGTGACCCCACAAATTCTTCCAGAGAACTCCTACACCTTATAAACAAGCTCAGCAAAGTGGCTGAATATAAAATTAACTCCTACAAATAAGTAGCCTTCCTATACTCAAAGGACAAACATGTAGAAAAAGATATTCTGGAAAAGATACCCTTCAAAAGAGTCACAAAATTATGAAATACCTTTGTGTGAATCTAACTAAGCAAGTTAAGGACCTGTATGACAAGCACTTCAAACCTGTAAAGAAGGAAATCGAGGAAGATCTCAGAAAATAGAAAGATCTTCCATGCTCATGGATTGGAAGGATCAACATTGCAAAAATGGCCATCTTACCAAAAGCAATCTACAGATTCAATGCAATCCCCATCAAAATATAAACACAATTCTTCATTGAATTGGAAAGAACCATGTGCAATTTCATCTGGAATAACAAAAGACCTAGAATAGTGAAATCTATCCTCAACAACAAGAAAAGTTCTGCGGGAATCACTATCCCTGACCCCAAGCTACATTACAAGGTAATTGTGCTGAAAACTGAATTGTACTTGTATAGAAATAGGCACATGTATCGATGGAATAGAATAGAAGATCCAGAAATGAGCCCTCATATATATGATCACCTGATTATTGTCAAAGGTGCTGTAAGCATTCAGTGGAATAAGACAGCCTATTCAAAAAATGGTGTTGGTCCAACTGGCATTCAGCATGCAGAAGAATGAAAATAGACCCTTTCTTATCTCCTTGTACAAAGCTTAAATGTAAGTGGATCAAAGATCTCCACATTAAACCAGGTACACTGAAACTATTAGATGAAAAAGTAGGAAAAAGCTTAGAATATATAGCCATAGGAGAAAACTTCCTGAACAGATCACCAATGGTTTGTGCCCTAAGGTCAAAACAAATGGGACTTAATGAGATTGCAAAGTTTCTTTAAGTCTAAGGACACCATCAAGAAAACAAAATTGCAGTCAACAGAGTGGGAAAAGGTCTTCACCAACCCCACATCAAATAGAGCCATAATATCCAAGTTATACAAAGAACTCAAAAAGATAGACACCAGAGAATCAAACAACGCTATTAAAATATGTGGTACAGAGCCAAAAAATTTTCTCAATTGAGTTATATAGAATGGATGAGGAACATCTAAGGAACTGCTAGACATCCTTAGCCATCAGGGAAATGCAAATCAAAACAAACTTTAGATTCTACCTCACACCAGTCAGGTTGGCCAAGACCCAAAACTCAGATGACAAGAGATATTGGCAAGGATGTGGAGAAAGAGGAACACTTCTCCACTGTTGGTGGGTTTGTAAACTGATACAACCACTCTGGAAATCAGTGTGGCAATACCTCATTAAAATGGACATAGTACTACCTGAATATCCAGTTATTCCACTTCTGGGCATATAACCCAGAGACACTCCAATATTCAACAAAGATACATGCATCACAATGTTCATAGCAGCTCTATTTATAATAGCCAGAAACTTAAAAGAACCCAGATGTCCTTCAGTAGATGAATAGATACAAAAATTGTGGGACATTTACATAATGGAGTAATACTCAGGTATCAGTAACAATGACTTAACAAAATTCTTAAGAAAATGGATGCATCTAGAGAATATCATCCTGAGTGAGATAACCCAGTCACCAAAGAACAGACATAATATGCAGTCACTGATAATGGGATACTAACCCCAGAAAGCTGTGAACACCCCAGAAACAACTCAGAGACTGTGTGATGTTCAAGAAAAAAAGAAAAAGAAAGAGAAAGAAAAATCAATTATGCTCAATCTTTACACACCAAGAAAATTTTGACTAATTTTGGGTTACATGCTGTTTTACATGTACTTTATGCTCATTGTAACTAGGAAGACCTTAATGCACAAGTATCAAACCTTTGAAAAAAAAAGCCAAGCACTGACAAAAATGTATTCCTATACTTTTATGCAAAAATGCTTCAAATTTGTACATTTTATTTTTTAAAATAAATTTGTTCAAAAAAGAAAGAAAGTAAGTAAAAAAGAAAGAATAAAAGAAAAAGAAAGAAAGGAAGAAAGAAAATAATGGAAAATTCAGTATAAACCTAATCTGTCCAGACTTACTTATATTCTTTGGCAGCTATAAAGAAATGTTTGCACAATATTTCAAAAGTAAAATAACTCACTCAATTAGACTGGCTACATCTTAAATGATCACTATTCAGTGTAAAATAGCCAAGCAATGTTTCAACTAGTGTGGGTAATTTCCTTCCACACCCAATCCAGAAAGCAGTACACCTATTTATTTCAATATGCCAGCAATTACCAACAAAAAATGCCTCTAATGAGACCATTAGTAACAACAAGGAACAAAAAGAATGTCACAGTCCTTTTTCTCTGCTTCTGCGGCTGTTACTGCAAAAGATGATTTCAAATACCAGGTCCAAGAACAATTTTTTTTGCCAACAATATTCAAATAATTGCAGCAGGTGGAAATACCACCTGTTCTAATCTTAGTCCAGAAAAAAAAAAAAAAAAAAAAAAAAAAAAACAACAAATCAATTGGCTCTTCAGTGTTCCCAGTTGTGGGGAATTCCAGTAACTTTGAATGTCAGCAAACCAGAAACGAGTCCCTTGGAAGAATGAGCCAGCTAAAAAACCAGTTTACCAATGTAAAGCAGGCACCTGGAAGGGTTAAAATGCACAATCCTGTGAAGGAGGCAAAGGCCTAAGCAGGTGTGAATCTTAATGGTTGTTAATTAGGTAGTAGTTCAACAGGAAAAGACAACACAGCAGGTGTGAGGTGTATATTTTTGCTGATGAAAGAGCAGGGTAAATATTCATCTCAGCAACAGAAAAGACAGCTCATTTCTGTTTTCTAGGTAGGGTAATCTGGGTTTCAATAAGTGGAAGACCATCACAGGGTGTTCGGATTGAATAAAGGTGTGTGCTTCAACTGACTTCCAAGATGAGAGAATGATCTCACATGGGTTGGTTAACAGAAACTCTTCTTGAACAAGCAGGTGTGGCTAAGAGCCTGTCCTTCAAATTTTCTTTGAATGAAGAATTAAAAATTCCAAGCTTATTGGATTAATCCTAGCCACAGTACTCCTGGAGTCTCCAACAAAATCAAAGATGATTGGTTATCTTTTTATTTTCTGATTTCTAAGCAAAGTCTCTTGACAGCTCTCTGGTACTGCTATTTATCATATTACTACAGATTTGGAAAGCTGTATGTTATAAATTTTTGGAGGCAAATAAATTAGCATTGTAATTTCATCATGAAACTCTTTCATTTCTGACTTTTCCTTTTCATTTTATAGAGACACAATTTTGCTACACAGAAAAAAAAAACTTTCCATTTGTAAAGTTTCACTGCACTAATGAAATTGCAGCAGTTTCTATCTTGTTTAACATGTTTATCAGTGTATGCAGACTTTCAATGTTTCCTGGGTTCATATTTTATATTTTATCTTTTAACATTATAGACAATTTTTGTTCAAATTAATTAATTATACAGACTTAATTAAAAATTGTATATTTTTACATGTATATATATATATATATATATATATATATATATATATATATATATATATATATTTCCTCAAATGGGGAAGAGATAGGTACTGACTACTATTCCTGTTGTTTGCATAAAGGAAGATAATGGCTCAATAGATACAAATTTGACATTTTAAAATTATCACGAATTTTTAGTCAATTGAACTCATGATAGTGGCAAATTCGAATTTGAATAAATAGAAAGAAATTATTTTCAAATATCATTAATCATTTAAATTAATAACTCTTCAGTGAGGATGTCTGTGTTGGTGATAGTATTGTTGTAACTATCATACAATATTGGGGATGTGCTGAGAGACTTCATTCTTGTTTCTTGTTCTTGCATATTTACTGAATATGCAATAAGAGTTTGTGGGGCTGAAAGATAAGCTGTCTTTCAAATTATCCAAATAATTCATCCACATTTAATTTTATTATGTTGTGATCTGAAGCACATATAAAAAGTAGTATTTAGCACAGGAGAATAAGAAATTCAATGTCATTATTATCATCTATGAGCTTCTCTCAAATCAACAAACAAACACAAAGAATGGATTTATTTTTTAAGATTTAGTTCTGACCCCAAATCTATAAAATCTGCTTTTATAGAATAAATCAAAACATCAATCCTAAGATTCTTTCTTATACATACTTCGAATGTTTAGTATCATGTAACTTACTATTTAAAATATTGATGTCAGAACCCACGAAAAATCTGTGCCCTCTTTTCGCGTTCCATAATGAACTGGATGCAGTAGGCGTAATCTTTTTGTGAACACAGACTCTAGCACTCATTGTCACATTTTATTGCCATCATCAAAACACTCGAAGTACCAAACCTAGTCTCTTTACCTTAGTATTCTTCTGCACTACAGAATTTCTAGCCTTAGGAGCACATCATTATCTTCAGAATTTCTGTCCTTTTTGCACATGTATAATACTGCCAGACCCAGAAAAGTTATGTTCATATCACTGCCCCACTATAGGTCTATAAACTAACATCTAAAAATCAACTATTATGATAAAATAACCTGATACAATTAAACATTGTATTTTTCAATTTGGAGATTAGATTTTGATAAACTATAATTCTAATTACTTTCAATTGTAGTAGAAAAATACTCTGGACACAATTTTTTTTATTCCCCAAATGACCAGTTTTCAGATAGAGTTGAGTTAAAATTAAATTTCATGAGTACCCATAGGTATGAAATATTATTGATGACTTATCACATTTCCTCTGAAAATGTCTTCACCCATGCTATAGAATTTTGACAGATTGGCTTAAATTCCAAATTAACAAAGTAAGCCACAGAATTGAGTAGTTCTCTTATGTGCAATGGCTTTTATTGTTTTATTAGATATTTTATTTATTTACATTTCAAATGTTAACCACTTTCTCGGTTTCCCCACCACCTGCTTTCATGAGAGTGCTCCCCCACGCACCCCAGTACATCAACCTGCCTGACCTGGAATTGCCCTATACTGGGGTATCAAGGCTTCACAATACCTTGATTTCCCATTGTATCCCTTTGATGTCCTTTTGCTGTCTAATTGCTCTGCTAGAACTACCAGTACTATATGGAATAGGTAAGGAGAGAGTTGGTAGCCTTGTCTAATCCCTGATTTTAGTGGGGTTTCTTCAAGTTTTTCTATGTTTAAGTTGATGTTGGCTCCTAGTTTGCTGTATATTGTTTTTACTATGTTTAGTAATAGGCCTATAATTTTTGATCTTTCCAAGACTTATATCATGAAGTGGTGTTGAATTTTGTCTTTCTCAGCATCGAGTGAGATGATTATGTGGGTGTTTTTGTTTGGTTGGTTTTGTTTTGAATTTTCTCACTTTCTGTTGTTATGTCTCACTATTCATTTCTGAATTTGTTAGTTTGAATACTGTCTCTGTGCCCTCTGGTTAGTCTGGCTATGTGTTTCTCTATCTTGTTGATTTTATCAAAGGACCAGCTCCTGATTTTATTACTTCTTTGTAAAATTTCTACTTGGTCAATTTCAGTCCTTAGTTTGATTATTTACTGTCATCTACTCTTCTTGGATCTATCTGCGTCTTTTTTTCTAGAGCTTTTAAGGTACTAGTGTATGCTCTCCTCAATTTCTTCTCAGAACGTCTTAATAACAAACCTCATAAAAACCATATGTGGTCAGCTTGACTCTGGTCTAAATCAAAATATTCCATGTGTCAACAATAATAAAAGTGGTTGCCAGGCAAGACTATGCGAAAGAAGCATGACTCAACATGCTTGAAATGCCATTGAGGAATTATTGCTATTGTGACCATTGGAGTAACCCCTTCCTACTTTCTATTGCAATTTTTATATACTTCACCTCAAAAGGGATGAAAACACGGCTATAGAACAAGAAAACTTACCAATGATAATATAAATGTTTGAGAAACAAGACACAGAGGAAATAAGAGAAGAGAAAATGCTTCTTTGCAAATCTGTGATGGTACCTAATGAAATTAAAGATTAAGAAAGACAGCCCATTGAGCCTATGGCACAACCTCTTAATGAAACTGAGGAAAAGTCATCAGACTCACTGACTTTCTGAGCAACCAGGAAAAAATATCAGAAAATGGTAAAAATTCAGTTAATGAAAAGTTATTCTGAAATCCTGTTAAAATGCAAGATCTTAAACATTTTAAACCATCAGTAATGACTTATGGAATGCACTCCCCCTATGTGAGACAGACATCAAATACCTGGACTACCTAAACAGGATTAACCCCCAAGATAGGAAGGATTTAGCAGGAACTTTGTTAGAAGCTGTTTCTCAGTTACAGTGGCTAATACAGTGAAGAAAAGAAGCTGTAATTTTTGAAAATCATAATAGGTTTGAAGCTGCTAATATCATGAAGATCAATTGTTATATGAAGTTCAATTTGATAACTTAAGTCAGCAGATGAAGTTTTACAACTCTATTGTGCAATGTACTTTAGGAGACTTAAGTCTTATATAAAAGAGAGTAACAAAGAAAAAGATCTTGTCATTTACCAAGATTATGCAAAATTCCAGAGAGACTTTTACTGATTATTACATTGAGTAATGTCTCCTATAAACAGGGCAATATCAGATCTAGTTGGGAGACAGGTATTAATTAAAATTTTAGCTTATAAAAAATAAGACTGCACAGTGGTGTACATTCATAAATGCCCAATAAGGACCCATGGATGAATGAATTATAAGTACCAAGGATATTGTCCCTAATTACCATATAATTAGACAAGCAATAGCCTTCAATGTTTGTTGTTTCATATGTGGGAAATTAAGTTATTTGAAAAGTGATTTAGGCAAGGTGTTTTTAGAGATTTTTTAGAATAACTCAGCTTTCTGATATTTGTAGAAACTAGTATAGATAGTCTTTAAAGTAATGAATGAAAATCTGCAAGAGATATTCCGTTACAATTTGGAAACTCCCTACAAGATAATCCTACAAATACAAGTCAACTTGTCCCTGTATAAAAACAACACAAGAAAGATATTTCCTTTCAGAAACTACAGAAAACTAAATTAGATATTTAGGACAATGTATATTGACATCTTTTGCAATAGGGCTTGACTTTCTTTTTTTTCTGTGTTTAAATGGGTGAGAAGCAGGACTTGCTGGGCTAGAGACAGGCATGGAATAAAAATTTCTATCTGTCTAGTTTAAGAGGTTGAAAAATTGCTAGTTCTTGATATAAATGGATTCATAAAGATATACTACCTCAATAAATAGCAAAAGAGGCTAAGAATAGTTGAAAGACACTGGGGATAAAAAAGAAAAGACAAACAACTGAATTATATGATCCTATATACATTAAAGATATTTTTAGTTCAGAACAAAGCCAGAGAACATGTTCCATTGGGGAAGAGCTTTTATCTGTATTTCTACAGGTTATAGAAAACTATGAATTTCATCAAAATTGAAATAAAATATCTAATTTGAATAAGAGAAGATTTCCCATGCAAGTCATAACTCAAGGAAATAAGAGATGCAGACAGATATCCATACAAATATGAAAATAGAATATACCAGTAAGAAAGAATTTCTACACAAAAGTCAAAGAGAAATGATATTAGCAACAATGACATCCTCAATGCATCTTTCCCCCTCTAACAAAAAAGGAAAAGTTGAGCATGAAAATATAATTCAGTTTTGGATATTTAGAGAGATGATATCAATCACATGGGTGATTGAACTAGGTAATAAAATCAAGACAATAAGAAGGACAGGTCTGAGTCAGCCATTCTGTGAACAGGATCAATAGTTTATATCATATGTTGGCTCAATATATTTTCATTGTTTGGGCTTCCATATGTATTTGATTAGTTTTGTTTCTCAGAATCACCTCTAAGATGTCTCAAAAAGTTTAGAATATAAGTCAAGTCCACACCAACACTAGCTTAGCAATATAAAGTTATTGAAACAGAAACAAATATTTTGATTTAAACATTGTCTATGGTTTCTGTGTGAGAGGATCTCCAAGACCCTCTATTTGACCCTTCAGTGTAAAACAACATTTATTACCTCTGGAAGCCAAAGAAAGGGAAAAGAATCTCTTAATTATTTGCCTAGGAAATAAATTTAATTATAAAACAACTGAACTTGATTTGCTAAACAATTTTGTAAACAGCTACTTTTCTTTCTTCTACTTCTGAATGAAGTCATTAAGCTCCAGTTGCTGTAGTGCCTATCTGCCTGCTACCATGACTTCTGAAATGATGGTCATGTACTCTAGCAGTGAGATTAAATTATATGTCACCTTTTAATTATAGACTTATACATAGTATTTTGTCACAGAAATTAAAAAGTGACAGATATATAAGTTGACACCAGGTGATGGGCCATTGCTCTGAGAATCCTGACCATGTTGTTTGTGAAGGAATATGAAGATTTGAGGACGTTAGAATTAGAATACTATTGAGCACTGTAAGCAGAATTTCATAAATCATCCTAGTATGAGGTTAGAAGACAGTATAGCTGGGAGACATGTGGAATATGGATACCCAACATGAGAAGATTTAGATTGAAACAAAGTCAACAGCAGGGCTAAGGGAAATTCTTGTGATAATCTGGTATAGAATATGACCATTTTTATACTTGTTCCAAGCATCTGCACAGAGATCAACTGAACATTTTTGACTAATTATCTTATCTTCGCACAGGCCTTGATTTAATGACAGTCAAAGACTGACTCTATCATACAAATATTACTAAACACTTTTATTCTGGGCTACAAGATAAAACATAAATCTTCTAGTTTCTGGAGAATAAGAACACCAAGAAATATATTTTTTGTGTGAAGGATTTTGTTATAAATATCAAGAAGATATACAGTGTTAAAAGACTTTGGTCCTAGCATATGCTTCAAAGAAAGCTACAAATTAATATGTAAGGAAATATTATTCAAGGAGCAGGTAAGGCTTTTATGTAGATACTAGTGGAACTTCACAGGGTTGCCCATGTCATTTTACTTCTGAGAGAAGGTTACAAGAGTATAGGGCTTGAAAAATCTACCTTTGCAAGAAAATTTGTGCAGTCTATGGATTTAGCAGGGACTTTTCTACATGTAACACTGAAAAATCACTATGTGCAACTGAATGTGGAAGCCTCATTACATTAGATATTATGGAATGTTAGAGGTTATAAAACTATCAATTATCTACTAAAAAGACCTACAGAGAAGTAATGCAGCCCATGTAAGGGAGAAAAGTGTGTGGGAGTCAGCCAAGCTGGCAAAATGGACAGAGAATACAGACTTCAGATATCATACATGAGCATACAGATTTTGGAGTGTCACTTCCTGGATCACACAATTGTATTGGTCAAGAATAATCATGTATAAAAAATCTTTAACATCATTTTGCTTTGAGTTCTATTAAAAACACAGATGTATAGACAATTTATTGAATTTTTAAAAAGAAATATATGTATCAATTAAACACAAAATTCATGACTTTAATACCAAGAAGATTGCCTATGAAATTTTGTAATAAAAATTTCATCTCCCTTATTCAGTAATATTACTGCAATAATTTCTAAAAGTACATGTCATATTTACTTCCACAGATGATGGGATAAAATAAGAGCTGTACTCAAGCTGTATGAATACACATCTTTGGGTGAGCCTCTCCACCATGTGCTTTTACTTGAATTTTTTTAATCTTAGTCATTCTAATTGGTTTAAGGTAGAATCTCAGGGTCATTCTGGTTTGTATTGGCTTGATGGATGTTCAATATGTTTATATGTGTTTCTTGGCATTAGAGATAATTTTTTATTCTCTATTTAGCTTTATACCCATTTTTTAATTTGGTTATTCATTTGTTGGTATTCATCTACTTGTATTCCTTATATATATTTAAATGTTAGCCCTTTGTCAAATAAAGCGTTGGAGAAGATCTTTTTTTTTCTCCATTCTGTATGCTGTCAGTTTGTCCCATCGACTATGTTTTTGTCTTATAGGAGCTTTTCAGTTGCATGAGGTCCCATGCACTAATTGTTGATCCTAGAACCTGAGCCATTGGTGTTCTGATCAGGAAGTTGTTTCTTATACCAATCAGTTCAAGGCTCTTTCCCAATTTTTCTTATATAAAATTTGGTGTACAAGTTTTATGTGGAGATCTTTCACCCTCTTGAAAAAGATTTCAGCGTTTGTTTAGGAAAAAAATATGGATTTATTTGCATCCTTCTACATGCAGACAACTAGTTTGACCAGCATCATTTATATGATTTTTTTCCTTGTATGGTTTTGGCTTCTTTGTCAAAAATCAATTGTCAGTTGGGGTATGGGTTTATTTATGGGTCTTCAATTTGGCTTCACTGCTCAATTTGTTTCCTTGCAATTTTTAGAACTATTGCTTTTTTAGGTAGCTTAAAGTCAGGGCTAGCGATTCCTCCCGAAGTTCTCTAATTATACATGATTATTTAAGGATTTGTGGGGGGTTTGTTTTGTTTTGTTTCTTTTTTTTTTCATATGAAGTTAAAAATTGTACTTTCAAAGTCTGGAAAGATGTGCCTAGTCCTGCAGTGACTTAGTATTCCATGGTTGGTTGGTACCCAGTAGGGTTTCAGCTTTCTCAGAGGGGGATGAAGGAAAAGACTGTGTGAACAGGCAATTTGGGGAGGGGATGTGATCAGATTGTAAAGTGAATAAATAAATTAAAGGAAAAAAAAATTAACATGCCTATTTCTAAAGTTATTAGTTTACCATTATGGAGACTTTTTTATTTGAAAATAAGATTTAATATTTAGAATGTTTAATATTTGTATTATTTATCAAAGCATAAAATCAGCTATATACCAACATGATCTTTACTTTGTTTCGCCTTCTCTATATTATTTCATCAATTTGGCAGATAATTAATTTTTAGTAAGTTTGAATCTAAATTTTCTTCCTTTTTTTACAACACAATATTATACATTAGAGGGATACATATACATATTTTTAAAGGCATCTTGGCATAACACTATATGAATATTTTTGTCAGTACTTAATTCTTTTAGAGATTTGATAGCATGCATTGAAATCCCACTAGTTACCATAAGCATAAAGTACATATAGGACAGAAGGAAACATGGAAACAGATTTCTTGGTGAGTATAGACCAAGCATAGTGATCTCTGAATACCAAAAATTGCCTTAAGGCTATCTTAGCTCTTGGATTATTAATGATTTAAAGTCCAGGTGTACCACACTCTTAGAAGGTGCTATATACTTTTTTTTTCTAAGAAGGACTGAGTCTAAAATTTCAAATCATTACAAAAATTTACAACAAAAAACATCAAAAAATTACAAAGCAATTCATAATAAGGCTTGAAGTAATCTTCATATTTTATAAAGGTCACCATATAATTAATTTATCCAATCTTACATAACACATAAAGTAATGAGGATCATCACTTTGGTAGTGTATGTAATAATGTAACAAATATAACTTCTTAAAATTCTTAAGACAAAATGAGAAAACAGGTAATTAGTCATGGACTTTTAAAAGATATAGATGAAATATGTAAACAAAAAGCTACAATTGTATTCATTAACTAATTTTATACATTAAGCATTTTATACATTGATATATAAGAATGGAAATATTGCTAATGCTTAATAATATCAAAATATTTAATATAGAGGTATTGTTTTTAATATACAAAAGATAAAACTATTCACTAAAAATTGTCTTGGTCATTGATAACAACAATTACATGATATTATTATAAATTAGAAAGCCAATTATACATGGGTAACATTGGGTAGAAAGTTAGTTTGGTTTTATCATATTTAAAAATGCAAACTTAACTTTATTTTATGTCCTAAATATTTTAA
This sequence comes from Micromys minutus, assembly GCF_963924665.1. Lineage (NCBI taxonomy): Eukaryota > Metazoa > Chordata > Mammalia > Rodentia > Muridae > Micromys > Micromys minutus. Next base: position 14,982,288 of record NC_137974.1, read on the forward strand.
TGATTTAGCAAGGAAGAAGAAAATGAATGACACTACTTTCTCGGGATTATGATATTGTGTAAGCAAGCAGACCACATAAGAAACAAAGAAAACATAGTGCATACATTTGACTTTTGGGTTAACAAACAAAAATCAATAAAATGAGAAAGCAGGGGGATTTTATGATTTCACAAATAGTAACAGAGGATTTTAAAGAGAAGTAACTATTTATATGAAAACATGCTTAGTGAATGATTTATTAGTAATGGATATTACTGATGGATGTTAAAATTGCCTCCTAGACAGAGGAAATGAAAAAAAGAATGTTCCTGTGGATGGTGGCTTTAAATGATATTTGGAATCCTTTGGCCAGAACTGCCAGGAATAATGAAATTGATGAAAAATGACATCAGAATTTAAGAATTTTCATTAGAGTCTTGTAGATAATTTTGTTTCATCTCTGAGTGAAATAAGATTATACTGGATGGTTGTAACCTAAACATTGATGTGACATCTAAATATTAATTTAGTTATTCTGATTACTGAAACTAGCATTGCTAAGATCAAAATCTCAAGGGATTGTGCATGTTGGAGTGGATGTAGAATAAGAATAGGAGCTCTCTTCCCAAGCTCATGAGATTGCATACTTGTATGTCCACTCTGGAAATCAGTCTGGCAGATTCTTATTAATGTGGAAATAGTTCCTACCTGAACACCCAGCTCTACCACTGCTGGGCATTTGCCCAAAGGTTGTTCTGCCATACTACATACTTATGCTCCATGTGTTCATAGCAGTCTTATTTGTAATAGCCAGAAGCTGGAAGCAGGGACAAAATCTGCAAAAATCACAGGAACAAAATTGAGCAGATACAAAGGAATGGGAGACCAGTGAGAAGCTCATCTTGTGCTCCATCCTATGACACTATTCCCTGACCAGTTCCTGACACTATTACTAATGCTATGTTATGCTTGTTTACTGGAGCTTAGCCTGGCTGTACTGGAAGTTGATAGCGACAGATGCACATAATCACAGCCAGCATTGAACTGAGGTTGGGGAGCCCTATGGAAAGGGTAGGAGAAGGATTGGAGGAGCTGCAGGTGATAGCAATCCCATTGGAAGACCAACAGTGTCAAATAATCTGGATTCCTGGGAATTCCCAGATACTGATTCTCCAACCAAAGAACATACATTGAGTAGTCTGAGTCACCAGCATATGAATAGCCATTGACTTTCCTGCCTGGCCTCACTGGGTGAGAATATGTCTAATCCTGTGGAGAACTGAGGCTATCATTTAGGTAGAAATAATTCTGGATTAAAAGTTTTAAGATAAGTGGGTGGCACAATCCCCCAATAATGAGTTTCTACCAGATATAGTCTCTATAGGTTCTATATCCCCTTTATTGTGCATTTCAGCTAATGTCATCCCTGTGGATTCCTGGGAACCTCTTGAGTCCCTGGCATCTGGGATGTTCTTGTGGCTAGCCCCAATTTTCCATCCCATATTGATAAACATTTGTTTTTGATTAAAAAGTTTAATTATTAGAGATTTTTTGTGATGAAAAAAGCTTTTTAAATATTCTTTTAAAATTTTTATTAGATATCCTCTGTATTTACATTTCAAATGTTATCTTCCCCCTTCCCACCCACCTCCCCGCTCAAATGTCTCCTCTACCACTACTTGTTTCCATGAAGGTGCTCTCTCTCCCAAACACCCACTCCACCTCAGCACTTTGGCATTCACCTACACTGGGAAAACACACCTTCACTGGAATAAAGGCCTCTTCTCTTATTGATGCCAGATAATGCTATCCTCTGATACATATGCAAGTGGAGCTATTGGTCTCTCCATGTGTGTTTATTTGTTATTGTTTTAGTCCCTGTGAGTTCTGGAGACTTTGGTTAGTTGATAATGTTGTTCTTCCCAAGTGGTTGCAAACCCTTTCTGTTCTTTCAATCCTTTCTCTAGCTCCTCCATTGGGGACCTAATGTTCAGTCCATTGGTTAGCTGCAAGCATCCCCACCTTTATCTGTATGACTCTGGCAGAGCTTCTGATGAGGTATCCATATCTGGCTCCTGCCAGTAAATACTTCCTGGCATCAGAAATAGTGCTTGGGTTTGGTGGCTGAATGAGGGATGGATCCTCAGGTGAGGCAGTCGCTGAATGATCTTTTTTTCAATCTCTGCTGCTCTATTTGTTTCTGTATTTCTTCCCTTGAGTGCTTTATTCTCTCTTATAACAAGGACTGAGGCACCACATTCTGGTCTTCCTTCTTTTTGTTTTTATAAAGTCTATGACTTGTTTCTTGGTTAATTAGAGCTTTTGGTGCTAGTATCAGCTTATCAGTGGGTGCATACCATGTGTGTTCTTTTGTGACTGTGTTGCCTTACTCAGGATGATAGTTTCTAGTTCCATTCATTTGCCTAAAAATTTCATAATGTCTTTGCTTCTAATAGATGAGTAGTACACCATTGTTTAAATGTACCACAATATTTGTATTCATTCGTCTATTGAAGGACATCTGGGTTCTTTCCAGGTTCTTGCTATTATAAGTAAGGCTGTTATGAACTTGGTAGAACTTGTGCCCTTGCTATATGTTGTAGCATCTTTTGACTATATGCCCAGAGTGTTATAGTTGAGTCTTAAGGTAGTACTATTACCAGTTTTTCAAGGACCCACCAGATTAATTTTCTGATTGGTTGTACCAGCTTGCCATCTAACCAGCAATGGAAGAGGGTTCCTTTTTCTGCACATCCTCCCCTGCATCTGCTGTCCCCTGGGTTGTTTTGATTTGAATTTCCCTGATAACTACAGATGTTGATCATTTCTTTAGATGCTTCTCAGTTATTTATTATTCCTCTGTTAAGAATTCTTTGTTTAGCTCTGTACCTTATATTTAACAGGATTATTTGGTTTTCTGGAGACTAAATGCTTGATTTCAATATATTTGTTGGGCATTAGCTGTCTATCAGGCATAGGGTTGGAAAATATCTTTTCCTAATTTGTGGGTTTCTGTGCTTTTGACAGTGTCCTTGGCCTTACAGAAACTTTGCAATTTCATGAGTTCCCATTTGTTGATTATAGATCTTAGAACATAAATCATTAGTGTTCTGTTTGGGAAATTTTCTCCTGTGCATATATGTCCTAGTTTCTTCCCCTCTTTCTCCTCTATTGGTTTCAGTGTGTCTTGTTTTATGTGGAGGTTTTTGATTCACTTGGACTTGAACTTTGTAAAAGGAAATAAGAATGAATTGATTTACATTTTCTGCATGCTGACTGCCAGTTGAACCAGAAACATTTTTTGAAGAGGCTGTCTTTTACCATTGAAGGTATTCAGCACCTTTGTTGAAGATCAAGTGACCAGAGGTGTGTGGGTTCATTTCTGGGTCTTCAATTCTGTTCCATTGAACTACCTGCCTGTCTCTCTAACAATAGTAGAGAGTTTTTTTTTTTTTTTTTTTTTTTTTTTTTTTTTTTTTTTTAATCACAACTGATCTGTAATACAGTTTTAGGCCAGGGATGTTAATTTCCACAGAAGTTCTTTAATGTTGAGAATAGTTTTTGTTTTTACTATCCTGAGGTTTTTGTTATTCTAGATGCATTTTCAAATTGCTCTATGAAGAATTGAGTTGAAATTTTGATGGGGATTGCATTGAATTTATAGACTGCTTTTGGCAAGATGGCCATTTTTACTATGTTGATCTTTCCAATCCATGAGAATGAGAGACCTTTCCATTTTCTGAGATCTTAAATTTCCTTCTTCAGAAACTTGAAATTCTTGTCACACAGTTATTTCAGTTGCTTAGGTAGGGTCACACCAAGATATTGTATGATCTTTGTGACTGTTGTGAAGGATGTCATTTCCATAATTACATTCTCAGCCTCTTTACTCTTTGAATAGAGAAAGGCTACTGATTTATTTGAGTTAATTTTATATTCAGCCACTTTTCTAAAGTTGTTTATCAACTGTAGGAAATGTCTGGTGGAATCTTTGAGGTCACTTCATTATGTTATCATATCAATGCAAAAATAATAAAATTCTTGCAAACTGAGTATAAGAACACATCAAAACAATCATTAACCATGACCAAGTAGGCTTTATTCCAGGGATGCAAGGATAGTTCAATATATAGAAATCCATCAATGTAATCCACTGTATATAAACAAACTTAAAGAATAAAACCCACATGATCATCTCTTTAGATGCTGAGAAAGCATTTGATAAAATTCAACACTACTTTATGTTAAAAGTTTTGGAAAGATCAAGAATTCAAAACCCATACCTGAATGTAGTAAAAGCTATGTACAGCAAACCAGTAACCAACACCAAACTAAATGGTGAGAAACTTGAAGCAATTCCACTAAAATCAGGGACTAGACAACAATTACTATTCTCTCCCTACCTATTCAATATAGTACTGGAAGGCCTAGTAAGAGAAATTAGACAGTGAAAGGAAGTCAAAGGAATACAAACTGGAAAGGAAGAGATCAATAGTGTTATAGCTGTTAAGTTTGGCTGTGTTTGTGATATGAGGTCAATTTTGAGAAAAGGCCTTGAGGTGCTGAAAAGAAGAATATACACTCTTTTGTGTTTCAGTGACATGGTCTGTAAATTCATTAGCTCTATTTGATTTGTAAGTTAGTTTCAGAATTTCTCTATTTACATTTTGTATCAAAGAAAGTGGAGTGTATAACTCTTCCACTCTCAAATAGTAAGAGTCAATATGTAAATTTAGCAGTAGTGTAGCTATTTTGGAAAAAGAAAATATTGGTTTCCCTTATGTTTGCTACACATTTTTTTTAAAGAATTTTATTATCTTTCTGGTGGCCTTTTCTTTAGATTAAAATGCAGTGCCCTCACTACAGACCAGCTTTAAACACTATTTTTTTCAAATACTAAAATGACTGCATTTGTCTGCTTCTTGTTCAGTTTACTTGGAATATATCTTTCTGTCCTTTTGTCTGGATGGGATGTACATACAGAAGAAGAATACATCCTATTTTACATGTATTCACCTAGTATGTGCCTTTATATGGGAGAACTAAAGCCATAGATATGGAGAGATACCAATGAGCAGCGCTTCTTAATTCCTTGTACTGTGTTGTGTTTGTTCTTGTAGGTGTTTCTGAAGACGTTGTTCTTGAGCATGTGCTTCTTCTTTGGAATTTACTGATCCCCTGTATTATTTACTAAATATTGCTTCTTTTATTCTTTTCAGATGTCGTCAACGTTTTACACTGATCTTTTCTCTCTAGCTCCTCTGTAGTGCTCTATCAATAAATGGATATTGCTTTACTGTGGTTTTGTCATGGAATATTTTTTATTTTCTTGTATAGTGTTTGAATGCTTTGCTGTGTTTTGCAATCTTGGCTAGCATTTTGGATCTGAGATTCCATTTATATGTATGTCCAATTTAGTTTATATATGACTATATTACAGAGACATTTTAATTTAAGTCATGTGTTTAGAATATGAAGGATATAATAAAAGGAAATTTGATGCATTTTATTTTTAAATAATTATAAAATCTTCAGAGTAAATAAACCTATAACTACTTCTCCACTCTTGGTGGGGATGTAAACTGGTACCACCACTCTGGAAATCAGTCTAATGATCTCTCAGAAAATTGGGCATAGTACTACCTGAAGACCCAGTTATTCCACTTCTGGGCATATACCCCAGAGAAGCTCCATCATACAACAAAGACATATGCACTACAATGTTTATAGCAGCTCTATTTATAATAGCCAGAAGCTGGAAAGAACCCAGATGTTTTTCAGTAGATGAATGGATGCAAAAATTGTGGTACATTTACACAATGGAGTACTACTCAGCTATCAGAAATAATGGCTTTATGAAATTCTTAAGAAAATGGATGCATCTAGAGAATACCATCCTGAGTAAGGTAACCCAGTCACAAAAGAACAGACATAATATGCAGTCACTGACAATTGAATACTAATCCCAGAAAACTCTGAACACCCCAGAACCAACTCACAGATTATATGAAGTTCAAGAATAACAAAGGCCAAAAAGAAAAAGAAGGAAAAGAAAATTAAAACCACTATGCTTAATTTTACACACCACGAAAACTTTGACTATTTCCAGGTTACATTTTGTTTTACATGTACTTTATGTTTATTGTAACTAGTAAGTTTTAATGCATACTATCAAACCTTTAAAATATCAAGTACTGACAAAAGTGTATTCATATACTTTTATGCAAAAATGCTTAAAATCTGTACATTTATCTTTGTTTTTTTTAAAAATAAAGTTGTTAAATTTAAATAAAGTAAGCCTGTAACATTCTACTTTCATTTAGTATACAAATGAATTATTTTAGAAATGATTCATTGAAAATATAGCTATAGACTATTTCTTATATTTTTCTTCTTTTCAAATTCACTACTACAAATTTATTACAAATGCTCCACTTTATACTGTATTACCATGATAACTAGATTCACTAATCTGGAACTGATGAATATAAATCTCATAGTTCTGGAGGCAGGAAAGTCAAAGTTCTGTATATGTCTTCCCATGATGGAAAAAGAAAGGGCAAAGTGGTGAAGGAGAACTAGTTCAATAATCTACAGTGCCATTAATCCCACAATGGGGATATAGCAATAATATTCTGTTATCACCCAAAGCCATATGCTACACCATCATAATGGCACTTTCAGCTCAAAGTGAGTCTTCAAAGACAAATAATGAAAGCAGTAGCAAGATAAAATAAAACTTAAAGGGCTTCAACTATTTCTGTCTCTAGATTACTTAAGTCATTACCCTCAACACATAATTTTAATTTCACAGAATAATTTGGATCTATTATAAAATATGTTGCCCAAAATACAGAATGTTTTTTATTATTTTCTTTATTAGAGCTTCTTAATATCATAGCATAGCATTTTTTCAGTGATGATAGAGAATATAAGAAACTTGTTATCACATAAAACCACATATGCACGTGTATCTTTTCTTATAATTTAGTATTTAATAATCCTGAATAGACAATAAAAACATGAAAACTACAAGTGTAAGACGATCAAGAACATGCACATAACACCATATACACTGAATCTAATAGAAGAGAAAGTAAGGAGGAGCCTTGACTACTTGGGCACAGCAGAAATCTTTCAGAACAGAACACCAGTGACTCATACTTTAAGATCAACAATTGACAAATGGGACATCATAAAATTGCAAAGCTTTTGTAAGGCAAATGATACTATCAATAAGACAAAAGTGCAGTCCACACAGCAGAAAATTATCTTTACCAATGTTCTAGTCAATGGACTGCTACTATCCAAAATATACAAAGATCTCAAGAACAGTCCAAATAACTGAATAACCATATTTTGAAAGTGGAGTACAGAGCTAAGCATAGAATTCTCAACCAAGGAATCTCGAATGGCTTAGAAACCTGTAAAGAAATATTCAACATCCCTAGTTATTACGGAAATGCAACTCAAAATGACCCTGAGATTCTACCTCACACCAGTCAGAATGGCTAAGATCAAAAACTCAGGTGATAGCAGATGGTAGTGAAGATATGGAGAAAGAGGAACACTCCTTCATTGTTGGTGAGATTGAAAGCTGGTACAACCACTCTGGAAATCAAACTGGTGGCAGAAATTTGGACATAGTGTTACCTGAGGCATACCACTCCTTGGCATGTTACCCAAAAGATGATCCAACATATGGCAAGGTCACTAGCTTTACTATGTTCAAAACTGACTAAATCATAATAGCCAGAAACTGAAAAGAACTAAGATGCCTTTAAATAGAAGAATGGATACAGACAACATAATATATTTGCATAATTGAGTACTACTCAACCATTAAAAACAATGGCTTCATGAAATTCACAAGCAAATGAATGGACCTAGAAATGATCATCCTGAGTGAGATAACCCAGACACAAAAGAACACATATGGTATGCATTCACAGATAAGTGGATATTAGACCAAAAGCCAACAATGCCCATGATTCAACCCATAGACCTTATGGAGCTTAAGAGAATGACAAAGTTTTACCTTGAGGCTGGAATAGAATCATCTCAGGAGGTGGAAGAGAGAGAGACCTTTTAGGGAGAGAGAAGGGTGGAGGAAATAAGAGAGCCGTATTAGGCCCTGGTGAGATGGCAGATACAAAGTGTCAGGAATCTGAATAAAACTATTTGCAAGCTATTATAAATAGAGCTGCTATGAACATTGTGGTGCATGTATCTTTGTTGTAAATTGGAGTGTCTCTGGGGTATATGTCAGAAGCTGGAAAGAACCCAGATGTCCTTCAGTAGATGAATGGATACAAAAATTGTGGTACATTTACACAATGGAGTACTACTCAGCTATCAGAAACAATGACTTAACCAAATTCTTAAGAAAAATGGTTGCATCTAGAGAATATCATCCTGAGTGAGATAACCCAGTCACAAAAGAACAGACATAATATGCAGTCACTGATAGTGGGATGCTAACCCCATAGGCTTGGACTGCCCCAGAAACAACTCACAGACTGTGTGAAGTTCAAGAAAAAAGAAAACAAATCAAAACAAAAAAGAAACATTGTGCTCTCTCCTTACACACCAAGAAAACGTTGACTAATTCTGGGTTACATCCTGTTTTACATGTACTTTTTGCTCATTGTAACTAGTAAGACCTTAATGCAGAGTATCAAACCTTAAAAAAAAGAAAAAAAAAGCACTGACAAAAATGTATTTGTATACGTTTATGCAAAAATGTTTAATTTTTTTTACCTTTGTTTTTTAAAATAAAGTTAAAAAAATAAAATAAAATAAATATATTTGCAGGGCCAGGGGAAATGAGGAACTGGGATAGCCAATGGAGAGTCTTAGATACCAGGTAAAATTTGCTCCCAGGACCCAATATGGTTGACTTTAGGAGAAATGTTCAGAGAAGGGGTGTATAGATCTGTTGAGACCTGATAGGCATGGCCCCTGGTCCAGGAATAGGTCACCCACTTGACTCAAAATTTTTAACCCAGAAATGTTCCTATCCAAAGGAAGAAAAAGGACAAAAAATGTAGCAGAGTCTGAGGGAAGGATCCTCCTTGAACTGCCCCACCTGTGTATTCATCCTGTCTTCACAAACCAAGCCCTATACTGTTGTTATGATCAAGAAATGCTTGCTGACAGGAACCTGGTATGACTACTCCTTGAGAGGTACAGGCAGAAAATGACCAATATAAATGTGAATGCTTGGAGCCAGCCATCAGTTTGAGCTCTGGAACACCATGGAAGGACTAGGGGAGCAGAAGGACTGGAGGAGGTGAGGGGGATTGCAAACCTATAGGAAGAACAACTTAGGCTGCTTGGACCACCCAGTGCATACAGAGGCTGGACCACAAACCAAGGCGTGTACATGACTTCAGATATATACATAGCAAAGAATGGCCTTGCCTGACAGCAATGGGAGGGGAGGCCATTGGTCCTGTGGATGTCTGATACTCCAGCAGAGGGGAATGCTGGAGCTGTGGGTGGAAAGAGTGAGGGTGGCTGGGAAGCACCCTCATGGAGGCAAAAGGGAAGGGGGAAGGATGAATAGGTAATGGGGAGTTTGTAGAGGGGTAGCAGGAAAGTGGGATGTCATTTGAAATATAAACCAGTGGAATGATTAATTTTAAAAAATTAAAAATCTATTAAACCACAAATTCTATAAATGGAAAATTAAAAGAAAATCAAACATTTTCAAAGTCCAAATAAGTATATCAAAATGATTCTAGTCCAGATGGTCTCCATCCACACTTCATTGAAATCATTCATTTCTGTTTCATTTTTTCCCCAAAAAATGAAATAGGGATGATCTTGTTCTTTGGAATAATGTTCCTGAATGAGTTCAATTACCAGCACATATTAATGTTGTAACTCTCTCTCAAATATTTGGTTTCTTTGCCTAATCCCAAAATCTCTCTTTTTCAATCACTTTTATGTTCATAGTTTAATAGAATTAGTATACAATGTTTAATTCAATCTCATTATAAGTACAGTAGAGGGTAAAATCATGTCCACTCTGTAAGGATCTTTTTATTTTACAGCTTCCAACAAAATCTCTGTGGTTTTCCTGTGATACATCATCTTCTCACAGTTTGGAAAGCCACTTCCCCAAAGAAGCATTACACACTAGCTAGGGATTTATTTTAATTACTTACTGAAATTAAACGCTTTTATTGGCATGGATTTAGTTTGCAGTCTTATTTATTTATTTATTTATTTATTTATTTATTTAGGGTTGTTTTTGTCCCTATATGATATTTTAAAAAAAGACAAAACTGTTTGTGGTTTAACCAACTTTTGTGAATGCCTATGGTATCTATCTAGTTATTAATTATCTTTCTCTGTTGGAGTGACTCTTTATTTTGAAAAGTTTTTTAGTTTTTCTTATACAGTTTCCCCCATTTCAGAGAAAGCAGAAACTGTGGGTACAAAATGGAAACATAACTTCCTGGAAATGACTCTTGGTCAGCCGGAACAGGCATCTTCAAATATGATTTCCATCACAAATCATTACTTTTTGGTTGAGACATCAGAAAGGTTGAGACATCAGAAAGAAGGCTTTGATCTTTATTCCATTCATTTTAGGTCACATAAAATAAACCTAATTTTTTAAAGTGTAAGGAAGAGCTTAAAAGACAAAGAAGAAAGAAATAAAAGACCAATTAATATTTTGTTTTTATTATTTTAAGTATTTTCTACCCAACAAGTTCATTTTTTTAGTTATCTGCTATTTCCTTAATTTTAATTGTGTTTATTTGGTACATCATTTAGTGATGTTTTATTTATCCTTCAGCTCCAAAACTCAAATTTGCCACCATCCATAAAAAATTTCTATGCTAGATAGAATTACCAAATTCTAGCATTTGTAGTATTTAATTTTATGTTCTTCCTTTCAAAATGCGTACAACTGATTCAGCAGTAAATACTTTCTTTCTAATTATATTATTTTCCTATTTCCCTTCTAAAGCTGATTTGAATATTTAAAAGTCAAGTCATTTTTCCTATGAGTGATTTCACACTTATATTCCTGTTAATATTATTCAACTTACTAATTTTTTTTTCATTCCTAAAAATGAGATAACATTGGGTTTACAATAGGAAAACAATTGAGTTAAAGTTGGTTTGAAAAGTTAGCAGATGAATTCTCTCTTTTCTGCCTCTTGACAATACAAAAATGTTTGACAGATATATCACTTGTTTATTCAAATAATTGAATTCTGTATACATAACTTTGCAGAAGACTAAGATAAGTAATCATTTTATTTGAGCAAAGTGTCACCAGTGAAAGCATTATAAATCCCAGCATCATATATTGATCTTGTCACATTAATAAGATGTGGTGCATGCACAAACAAAGTTAATGGTTGTAATATTTGAACTACCCAGAGAGGAGAATGAGGTCTGTCACTGTAGTCTCTAGAAAACCCAAAGGGCAAAACCATGTGACCCAGAGTGTTCTATGTCACAGCTGCAGGATGTGCTTTACACAAAGTCAATATTAGAATTATTGTGATAATCTGTGCTTACTGGGTATGAGGTTTTAGATACTAAGAGGGGTTTTCTGCAGGTGATGTTCTATCTCTGGGTTCCTGTTTATGTCCGATTTCAAAATCCAAGTCGCAGTTCTTATTTCTTCTTTCTTTAGAGGAATATTTGTAAAAGTGAGAGAAAGCATTTATTTTGATATATTTTCCTAGATATAATATTAACCCCAAATTTGGTTAGCATAGTCCTGAAGTAAAAATGGGTCTAGCTGCCTCTTCTAGGTCTTCAGAAATACCTTTGTTTCACATTATCATTCTCCTTCATTTCAATCTATCAATGGCCTGCATTACAAATAAATAAATATCAAACTAATATGTCTTTCTTTAAAATGTGTTTTATATTTTTTGCCACAATGTACCAGATAATTTTAATAAAACCTAAACTCTAGTCATGTTTCCTTATATAAATCTTTACATTTACTATCCCACAATTTGTTGTTTAGTGCCTATATTCACTTTTGTTTTAATCAATCCACTCATAGATTTCATTTAATTTAAATTTAATTTAAGTCATCAATTTAATTAATGGCTGATATATTTTAATAATTTTTTTTTGTGTTACTCCAACATACTAAACTTGTCTAGCCATGCATCATCTGGTCACTTTAGGATCTCACTGAATACAGATGTTTTCTTAATATTTCTTATATATTTGTTATAAAGAAAGATAAAAATTTTTATTAAGTTTTACTTTAATGTTTATTTTATTTGTATAAATCAAAAATAGTATATGTTTGAATAGGAAAGTATATGAATATATATGTGAATAAAGGTATTCTCTAAGGCCAGAGGACATTGGAATTTCCGGGAGCTGTAGTTAAAGGAGGTTATGAAACTGCCAGAAACAGATGCTGCAGAATGAACTCCAGACTTCTGTTATTGTAGCAGGTGCTCCTAACTAATGATCCATGTCTATAGCCCTCAGTGCTTTCATTTATGCAATTATAGTATGATTTGCCTTCCAGAAACCTCTTTAGGCTTGCAATGATCATTCCATCAAATGCTAGAATACTGGTAGAGGAGAGTGGGTTCTCCCTTTAGCATCTCTCTCTCTCTCTCTCTCTCTCTCTCTCTCTCTCTCTGTCTGTCTCTCTGTCTCTTTCTCTCTCTCTCTCACTCCCTCCATCTCTCCCTCCCTCCCTCCATCCCTCCCCCCCTCTCTCAAATTCTTATATCAGATTATCTCTTTTATAGCTATTATCCAAAGGGAAATGGTCACTTGGTTTGACTAGATAAAAATTTGTTCTCCAGTCTTAAACAGAAAACCTCAGAAAGATGTTCTGCTAGAACCTGGAAGGAGGGTGCTGTGTGGGTCCATTTGAAGCTCACTACAATCAACGTTCCCTATATGTGAAAACTCATCCATGCTTCCTTCAGGGGTTATTTCCGAAATCCTGATATCTGATATTTATGGGTACCAAAGTCCAAAATACTTTTTCATACGCAGACCACATTGCAAAAATTGATGATAAAAGCTCTTTAAGGGAGGTTGCTCAAGAAGGTGGTTTTGTGTTGGCTCCCTTGCCAGTTAGATGACAGAGGAACACTAGGAACACTTAACTGTGGTTGAAAATGCAGGTTTATGAACTTCTGGCACAAGATTGCAAAACAGTGTGTGTGTGTGTGTGTGTGTGTGTGTGTGTGTGTGTGTATTTTTCATGTTTGGTAAAATGGTGTAGGAATTGCAGCAGAAATAGATGTTCTGTGATTTGAAATATTTTAGGCAATTAAAATAATGTAAAAACTCAAAGTCCTAAATTATCAGATGACTCTTGATAACCTATTAAGTCAGCAGTGAAAGACAATAAAGTACTGAGCATTCATTACTCCTCATTTATACCATGGAAATTTCAAAACCTACAGCATCTACTTGGCAGTTCAAAACTGATAGAAATGTCCTGGAAAAAAAAGGGCAGCAGAGCAGAGAATAATACATACCACTTAATTTCAAAGATAATGAGTTTCAAGACTGTATGTGAATAAACAGTATTTGTAAAATATCATTAAACATGGATCTTATTCCTAGCATGGTGGAATGTCTTAAATTAATATTCTTGACTATTGAACTAGTTCAAGGCCAGAAACGGCTACATGAGTCTTTGTCTCAAAAATAAAATAAATAAAATAAAATAAATAAAAGACCAAATAGATCAAATTCATGGCATTAGCAGAATGCCTATAATAAGATCTTGACTTAGTTCAAACAAAACATGTTTTTGAGAAACAGAATTTGAAATATTTGGTTTATTTGCTAAGAGTCTTGAATTTTAGATTCACCCTCAAGGTCTGAGGCTAAGAAATATGAGAAAAGAGGCTCATTAAACGATAACACTTCCTCTCTGATTGTTGATGATTCAAAATCTAACTATTTCAGACAAACTGGGGCTTTTTTATAAATACTGGTAGTTCTTTTTCTGGGTACTAGATTGATGACTATTTTATTTAGTCTTTTATATCAAACCTAAATGTTACCAAGTACTGCCAGTATTTCAGGGATATTGAGATATAAACTGAGGCATGGGTAGCCTCAAAGTTTACTTCCCTGAAGAACTCTGGCTATCCTATCCGGAAGTCAGATGCTATTTAAAACACATTGATGTTACTAAAAAATGCAAGTAATTATACACTCAAAAATTGTAGTAATTTAACAAATGACTTTAAGCTTGTGTTGGAGCATAAGGAGGTGTACTTCTTTGAGATATTTTGTTCATCTTTAAAAGTGTCTTTACTTCTCTACTCTCCCCCCCCCCCCCGAGTTGAGTTTTGTATAGTCCACTGTGCTTTACCTCATTATTTCAGGAATTAAATCACCGTCTATTGACTGATTGTGATTATGTATTGTGTCATATACTATTTTTTAGATAATTTTAAATAAGCTTTAGAATTAATCATTATGAAGATATGAGGTTGATTTCCTCTTCCACCAAACCAATTCAATAATTATTTTCTTCCAAACTTAGATAACATTATCATTCAATGTCCTTTTTTTTTGTTTTCATCTTCAAATATATTCAAGACCACTGAAGTAAAACAGTGTTGGCACATATTTTTGTCCTCTGACTTTCATGAAGATTTCTTTGTTTTTTATTTTTTAATTTTATTCTTCATTCTCCAATATTTTTCTTACATGCCACCATGTGAAAAGTACTTGCTATCTTCCTATTTGATATGATTCTTAATGAAATTTGGTTTATTTGCTCAAAAATCAATGTCCAGATCATTTAATTTTACTAAACTTCATCTCTTGATCTTAGCCAAAAGGCCGAGAAGCAACTGAACCGTTACTTTTAAAAATGAAAAGAAAAAACTGCAGTAACAGCACTTGAAGTTACAATTTGTATTTAGAAATTGCCAAAAATATCAGTAAAAATGGAAACAGAGGGGGTAAAAGAGAATGACTCCTCCCAGTGATGCCAGATAAGCCAATCCTCTGCTTCATATCCATGTGGAACCATGGATACCCTCTGTGTACTCTTGATAACCCAGGATAGAGGGAACAGTAGGCTGCTGATGCAGGAGTAGAAGGGGTAGTTGGGAAAACATCCTCAAAGAGGAAGAGGATAGGGGAGTTGGAGAGGAAAAACTGGGAAGGGGGATAACAATTGAAATGTAAATAAATAAAATAACCAAAATACAAAAATAGAAAAAATGTAGGACTATCAAAAAAAAGCAGCAAACAATAACAGTCTAACTCACTGAACAATGTCTTAGCTTGAACATTGTAACACTAGAATCAGAAATAATTTTAACATAAAATACACACTTATGTTTAATTTTGTTTTTAGGATTTTTACAGTTGAATTTGTATCAAATCTACCCTCCATGCTTCCATCTCTCCAATTACTTCCTCTTCATGATCTGCATTTTTCTCTTGCAAATTCATGTGGCCTTTTATTTCAAACAGAGATGTTACCTCTTTTTGCCAGTATGTTCATGGGGACTGAGAAATGAACTGGAACACTGGTAGCCTCAGAGGTTACTTCTCTCAAGAACACTGCCTATGTGTATCCAGAAGTCATCAGTTGCCAAAAACTTCTCAGTGAAGTATACCACTCCATAAGATGTTCCACAATACACCTTAGGACTTCACCAGAGATACTAGTTTTTCATTAATGACAATTAATAATTATACTTGCAACTTTTCACAGTATAGAATATAAGAAATTGTGGCAAGTCCCCTAAATAGGACCTCTGTAACCTACTATCATTTGCCAAGTCTCAGTGGTCAATGCAGACTTGGGGTATTACAACCCAACATCATTGGATGGGTGCTACAAAATACTGCTTTGGAAAGAGTGAAAAAGTTTGCCACAAGGACTCACAGCTGTGATTCTATGGAAACATCATGCTCAAGATGATGCAAAATTCGAGTATGGAAAATTAAGAGTTGGTCTAAAAATTTTAATGACTGTTTAATATCAAAAGATTGGATGTACTTAGAGCATTTGATACCACAACCAGAGGATTTCCAGGAGATCTCTTGTACCCAGAACATCTGGCCCTACAGGTGGAGACATCCCAGGAGATCTATTGTACCCAGTACACCACAGTTTGAAGGTATCTCAGGAGTACCTCTGTACACAGGATGACCAGGCAATGACATCACAGTCTGAAGGCCTTTTGAGGGCTCTGTGGTATGCAGGACAACCGACACAAAAGATTGAAAGCCTTGCTGGAGTTTGGCTGCAAACAGGGAAGCACAAATAACAGTCCATAGCCCCCTGCTCCTGGAGAACAGCTTTACAGTCTAAAAGTTTGACTGCTCCTCTGAACATCCAACAGTCCAAAGATTTCAAATAAGATATAATATAGTCAGGGCAACAAATCAGCTGGTTTTCTGCCCCTCTGAAGACTCTCCAGTTAGAATGCCCCACAGGAGGTCTTCTACAGCTAGTGCAGTAGACCTACCAGGAGACCTGTAGCAACCCAGGGACAAAAGAGGTAGACTCCAGACAGAGTCATCTAGACAAGTCAATACCAGGGATAAGCAGATGAGAGGCAACTACAAGACCATATGCAAGAGAAGTCAATATTTGTGGCCATCATTAGAATTCAGTTTTCCCACCACAGTAAGCCTTGTATATGCCAACACACGTGAAAATCAGGAGGCTGATATAAAAATACTTTAAATCTTTCAGAAGGATATAAATAACTCCATGAGAGAAATACAAGAAAACACATAAACGTGTAAAAGCACTTAAAGAGAAAAAAATCCCCTAAAGAAGTACAGAAAAATGCAATCAAACTGGTAAAGGAATTGCATCAAGCAGTCTAAGTCCTAAACGTGGAAGGAGAGACAATAAAGAAGACAAATGGAGGTAATCCTGGAAGTTGAAAACCTCGAAAAGAGGTCAGGAATTACAGATGTAAGCATAACCAACAGAATACAAGAGAGAGAAGAAAGACTCTCAAGTGTTGAGGATACCTTGGAAGAAATTGACAGAGATGTCAAAGAAAATTCAGAACATAAAATATTCCCAATCCTAAAGATCCAGGAAATTCAGGACACAATAAAAAGACCAAATCTAAAAATAAGTTAAATAGAGCACAACGAAGATTCCCAACTCAAAGTATCTGAAAAAAATCATAGAAGAAAACTTCCCCGACCTAAAGAAGGAGATGACCATAAAGCTACAAGAAGCATATAGAACACCAAACAAATGGGACAAGAAATCTTAATGTCACAGAATAATCAGAACAGTAAACCCACAGAAAAAAGAAAGAATGTTAAAAGCAGCAAGAGAAAATGCCAAGTAATGTAAAATGGTAGACCAGTCAGAATTACACCATACTTCTCAAGAGAGGCTATGAAAGCCAGAATGGCCTCTTCAGAGCTAATTCGGACACTAGGAGAATACAGATCTCAGCTATGTCTATTATAACAGCAAAACTATTGATTAACATATATGGAAAAACCAAAATAGTTCATGACAAAACCAAATTCAAACATTATTTACCAATTCAGCCCTACAAAGGATCCTACAGAGAAAATTCAAATGAAAAGACAGTATCTAGATTAAAGAATAGACAAAATATAAAGCATCTCACAAAAAAGCCTAAAGAAGTGAATAACAAGTGCATAAAGCCACCTACCTTCAAAAACAAGTGCAATTATTTTAAAATTTATTTATCTATATTTTATGTGATTTGACTGTAGACTGTGTATTCCTTGAAAGAGTGGTTGAACGGCCTCTATAGAGATGTTCGGAACTGATATCAGATTCTCTTAAACTAAGGCAAGTTTTGCTAAGTTTGCACAACCATTTGTTCGGCCCATATGCACGTTTAAATTGAGCATTCATAACCACCTTCTGTAAAAGAACATAGCAAGAAACAAGTTGGTAAAATGTTATCCACATGCAGATGTGCTTCATATCTAACGTATAGAAATGATAGAGAATAATTAAGTCAGTGGGACCACATTTATTTATGAAGAATGTGTGCAAACAGCCTGGAAATTTAAGCTTGTGGTTTCATTGTTGATAATGTAATCACAATTAAATGCAAGTTTCCATCTTTACTAAGTAAAATAACAACTAGTAACTATTGAGTGTAAATATGATAATGTATAGTATTTAACCAGACTAAAGATAAACAGAATAAAAAACAAAAATATTTTCAAACAATACAATTGAAACTAAAAGAAAAAAATGTCCATGATTAGATTATATCTCTATTCAAAACAACTGATTAATTATAGCAAAGAGTATCATCATGTTTTCCCGAATTAAAATGAGCATTCTGAGCTGGAAGTACTAATACAAATTTTTCTTCATACAATTTCAGAAATTAATGATATAATTCATTTAACTTTGATTTCAAAGCCAGATATTAGAAGATATAATAAAAGACAATACAAGAATAAAGAATTTTTAAATCTGCCTGCTTAGTTTTATCTATTTGCAAATTCACTTATTCAATGAGTAATGAAGGTCATATTGTTTTGATAATTCAAAATAATGGGTTGAGGAAAAATAAGCAAATATTGCTATAAATTTAGTTTTGTTCAATAAGAACTTGGTATGTGTCATTGATTTTTTAGTCCTTTAATATTAACAATTTGTAATTGAATAAGTGACTTTTACTCTAGCAGGTGAATATAATATATATTGGTTCAAGTAATGTATTTTTAAAATACTAGGTATAAAATTGATTTACATAAATATTGGTTATTTTTTAAAAGAAAAGTTAAAAAAGTAAAAAAAAAAAATTGAAACTAAGGAGCCAAAAGTATTTCCAAAAATAAAGTTAAGAAACTAAGAATACCATGCTCATGGATTGGAAAGATCAACATTTTAAAAATGGCCATCTTATCAAAAGCAATCTACAGATTCAATGACATCCTCATCAAAATTCCAACCCAGTTCTTCATTGAGTTGAACAGAGCAATGTGAAATATCATCTGGAATAGCAAAAGACCTAGAAGAGCTAAATCCATCTTCAACACCAAGAAAACATCTGTGTGAATCACTATCCCTAACCGCAAGCTATATTACAAGGCAATTGTGCTGAAAACTGCATGGTACTGGTACAGAAATAGGCACATGGATCAATAGAATAGAATAGAAGATCCAGAAATGAGCCCTCACCTATATGGTCACCTGGTCTTTGACAAAGGAGCTGTAAACATTCAATGGAAAAAGGACAGCCTATTCAACAAATGGTGCTGGTCCAACTGGCACTCAGCATTCAGAAGAATGAAAATAGACTCTTTCTTATCTCCTTGTACAAAGCTCAAGTGGAAGTGGATCAAAGATCTCCACATTAAACCAGGTACACTGAAACTATTAGATGAGAAAGTAGGGAAAACCTTATAAATCATAGGCACAGGAGAAAATTTCCTGAGCAGAACACCAATGGCTCCAGCTCTAAAGTCAAAGATTGACAAATGGAACTTAATGAGATTGCAAAGTTTCTGTAAGGCTAAAAACACTGTCAAGAAACCAAAACGGCAGTCAACAGAGTGGGAAAAGATCTTTACTAACCCCACATCAGATAGAGGCCTAATACCCAAGGTATACAAAGAACTCAAAAAGCTAGACACCAGAGAATTAAACAACCATATTAAAAAATGGGGTACAGACTTAAAACAAAAATTTCTCAATTGAGGAATATCAAATGGCTGAGAAACATTTAAGGAAGTGCTCAACATCCTGAGCCATCAGGGCAATGCAAATCAAAACAACCCTGAGATTCTACCTCACACCAGTCAGATTGGCCAAGATCAAAAGCTCAGATGAAAACAGATCCTGGCAAGGATGTGGAGAGAGAGGAACACCTCTCCACTGCTGGTGGGGTTGTTAACTGATACAACCACTCTGGAAGTCAGTCTGGCGGTTCCTCAGAAAAATGGACATAGTACTACCTGAAGACCCAGTTATTCCACTTCTGGTCATTTACCCCAGAGACGCTCCATCATACAACGAAGACACATGCACCATAATGTTCATTGCAGCAATTTTTATAATAGCCAGAAGCTGGAACAAACCCAGATGTCCTTCAGTAGATGAATGGATACAAAAATTGTGGTACATTTACACAATACTACTCAGCTATCAGAAACAATGACTTAAAGAAAATCTTAAGAAAATGGATGCATCTAGAGAATATCATCCTGAGTGAGAGAACCCAGTCACAAAAGAGCAGACATAATATGCAGTCACTGATAATGGAATACTAACCACAGAAAGCACTGAACACCCCAGAAACAATTCACAGACTGTGTGAAGTTCAACAACAACAAAAAAGAATATATCTTAATTAAAATAAACTGTATCACATCCCCCTTTCCTCCCAACAGCCCCTGCTAGTCCCTCTCCAATGCCCTCAAATTAACAGCCTCTTTTCCTATATTATTGTTACATATATACATATGTGCATGTATATGTATCCACAAATACTTAATTACAACCTTAAAAAATGTATTGGTAAAAAAAAAAAGATAAAAGAAAAAAGAAACAGATTATGTAAAGTGTAAGTAGGGCACTTGGATGAATTAAGACTGAAACAACACATCTTTAGTCAGGGGTAAACCATGTTAAATTTACTTTTAATCTATGGATAGACACTTTGAAAATGAAATATATTCTTAAATGTTGAAGCCTTCAAATAAATCATTAATCCACAAGAATTAGAAAGCAGTAATACTAGTCTACCCTTTGAGAATACTTTCCTCTCCCTCATGATCTGGAATGGAGACTTTAATGAGCTATTTGCACAGAACACAGGAGACAACAGAAGGTATTTTGCCAAAATCAGAGCCGTGAGATTTAAGTTTAGACCCATAAATGGGATCTGCAAAGGGCAGGCTGATTGCTTGAACTGAAATAAATTCTTCTACAGAGACAATCCATGTTAACTCCTAATGATCATCTCTTGACAATTCCTAAAAAAAAACACATGTCTCTGCAACAGAATTCAAATAACTATAGTCCCAGTCTACAACTCTATAATGTAGTTAAAGGAGATCCATAGTGCTGTTTATCTAAATGATTAGATTAAAAAAATCAAGAATAAATTTGGAGATATTTTATTTTAAAATTTGACCAAAAAAGTTCATATGGAAAAACATTCAGGAACATTATATATGTTTTAAAATAATTAAATGCATGGTAAAATCCATTAATTAGCCTGAAATAACTATTAAATATAGAAGGAAAATAGGAGAGAAAACAAGATTGTGCTAAGAAAATCTCTTTTATTCTGTCCTCAAATCATTCATATCATGAAGCTCTCATCATCCATATTATCATATATAAGACCAAGTTTTTGAGAATTTCAGATATGTGTAAAATGTAATTTGATCATATTTCCCTTCTTACTCCTTTGAGGTCTATCTTATCCTGCCCCTCATTTCTTGAAAACTGACTTAAAATTAGATTGTTAAGAAGACTCATTGGCTTCTGGTTTATAATTATACTCAATGTACTGGTGACAGTTTTTTGGGGTGTCTGGTAAGGGACATAGTTGCTTCCTGGTGAGGTTGCCTGCTATTTGGTTACATAACTTTTGTTAGTATAAAACTGTAATGCTTGTCTATTTTGGCAGATCTCTCTATTTTTTCTCCTAGCTTTCATTTTATTTTTATAGAGAATAAGGAATCATTAGTTATAAAGTAATTTTTAATTAATCATTTGAATCAAGAAAGGAAAAAAAATCACTATTTCAGGTTTCATTTTTTATTATTTGCAAATATGATTTTTTATCATTCATAATTACTATTTAAACGATAACCACATCTTTCTAAGAGTTCCACTTTGTGTGCTGTAATACAAAATTATTGCTGATGCCAAGAAATGATTGCTGAAAGAAGCCTGGTATAACTATCCTCTGAGAGGCTCTGCCAGCACTTGACTAAGACAGATGCAGATACTTACATCAAACCATCAGACTGAGCCTGGAGACTCCAATGGAAGAGAGGAATCGAAGGAGATGAAGGTGATTTCAACACTATTGGAAGAACAGTATCAACCATCCTGACCACCCAGAGCTCCCAGAAACTAAACCACCATTGACCACATTTGAAGAATCCATGGCTCCAAATACATATGTAGCAGAGGATTGCCTTATCTAACATCAATAGGAGGTGAGGACTTGGTCCTGTGAAGGCTTGATGCCCCAAGGTAGGGGTATGCTAGAGCAGTGAGATGGGAGTGCGTGGGCGGGTGAGCACCCTCTAAGAGCCAATGGAGATGGGGAAATGGGATGGGGATTTTGTGGAGAGCAGACCAGGAAAGGGAACAACAATAAATCTGGAACAGTAGCTGAGAGATACTCATCGGCAATTAAGAAGCAAAACAGAGAAAAAAGTAAGTGGGACTCACTGGTGTATTTGAAACCTCCAAACCCATTTGCAGTGACACACTTCCATTAACCATACCATGACTTCTAAATCAGTAATTTTTTTCAAAGTAATTCCACTAATTAGAGATCAAGAATTCAAATAAATGAGCCTATAGGGGCCACCTCATTTAATCTGCCTTATGAAAACACAATTCTTTTTTATAGCATCCCATTATGTGTTTCTATTTGCTTTGTATAGTATTTAGACTACTTTTTAGAACTACCTTCATTTCTATATTGCAGCAGCTAAAATTTTATCAAGTATATCAGTAGGCTGTATGTCTTACAGTTCCTTTTTTATAACAGACATTCATAATATAATAATTATAATATAAAATATTGGTTATGTAAAATGTAACAGTGCAAGTGAAAAACACAATGTGTAAGTTATTGAGCCACCCAAATAAATGTCTTGATCTTAAACAGTAGAGACACAATAGATAGTTGTAGTATCTTATGAATTTGAAAACTAGATCACATACTTTTGAGGAACTTGGCCCGCCATAAGAAATACAAATATATGTTGATATCAAAGCTAAAAATCAGCAAAAAGAAGAGCATATATAAAATGTTACTGATTGAAGAACTACTAAATCAATTCTAAGATAAAATCTTAGGCAATCTGCTTTTGGTTCCTATAAAACATTAAAAATAAAAAAGGAAAGCACTCAAGCTTTCCTTTTTACAAACTTGATATCAAAAATATTAGCATGAAATCTAGGAACCTGCAGAACCATTCCACAGCAGGTGACAACAGCTGCATGATGACATTGTTCCCCTGCATGACAGGTGCATTGGCGCTATGGCCA
Source organism: Micromys minutus (assembly GCF_963924665.1). NCBI lineage: Eukaryota > Metazoa > Chordata > Mammalia > Rodentia > Muridae > Micromys > Micromys minutus. Next base: position 15,005,479 of record NC_137974.1, read on the forward strand.
GGAAAGGTCCAAGGTCACTGCTGATGTTAAAGCAGCTGCTGCTGAGAGACCACATCTATAACAGCTGCTGCTGAAAGACAGCATGAAGTCATTTTCGCAGACTGCTCCCTCCACAGTTTTGTTTGGGGCTGATCTGACTTTGATCCCTACACCTGCTACTTTATTCTTCTAAGAATTTTTCTGAGCAATATGCCCTTCCACAATAGCATTTTATCCTTTATCAACCAGAGTCAACTTCTATGACATGCCATGAAACTTTAAAACTCAATGGTTAAGTTGCCTTAGATATTTCCTTAAGGTTTTAAAAATTAATCAGTAAGTAAATTATATCATTTGCAAGGCTTTTACTCATTTAATATACATTATAGTACTTGAAATCAAATCACGTTGTTATTTCTTTGTAATAATTTACATTTGTATTGTCATGAAGACATTGGAGGTCAATTTATTTCCATCTTAGATTACTTTATCAGAAATTACATTGATTTAGATAACCTTCTATTTTTCAATTTTATGTTTTTGTTTTACCAAATGAATCTTTTAACTCATAACATTAGTTAGGTTTATATTTCTATGGAAGTTTTATGAGTATATTAATTATATTTTTTCTCATTGTCCACTGAGAAGTGATGCATGTGTGTTAGTGTTTGTGTGATTATGTTTTTCTGTGTGTGTGTGTGTTGAGAGAGGAAAGGCAGGAATGAAGGAGGAAAAAGGGAGGGTGGGAGGAAAGCAGGAAAAATGAGATGGCAAGGGAGGGAGAGGGAAAGAGAGATGAAGATGGAGTTATAGAGTGATAGGCAGGGAGAGGTACAGGGACAGTAACAGGGATAGGGGCAGTTTAAATCATGAGGTCATGTTTAAAAAACTCACAAAGAGGAATGATGACAACAACTTATAGAGCCATGAAAAGAAGACAAAAAAGAGAATGAATGAAAGAGAAAGAGAGAAAAGGGGGAAAGAAAGAAAGAAAGAAAGAAAGAAAGAAAGAAAGAAAGAAAGAAAGAAAGAAAGAAAGAAAATTAAAACTAAAGTGAGTTCTAAACAGATGCTTTATGACCCGCGTCAGGTCTCTTCTTTTAGGCCTAAAACATGTTAAACATGCAATTAATATAACAATAACTCCGTTAAGCTAGCTAAGTTCCTTGCTTCCACCAATGAATTTTGACTTACACCTGGCCTTATTTCCAGTTTTGAATGAGTTGCTAACCCTGATCTCAGTTGAGTCTGTGAACTCAGACTTTAAATGCCCTCATTACTTTGTGTGTTCTTGCGTTAACACCCACCGTCTAAATGCTGCTGCACTTACTGGCATCCTAGAGCTTTGCACCTGCATAGGTACAGAAACATCAACACAGTTTCTATATTTTTTTCTTTCTCTGTCTTCGATTTTTGCTCAGACCTTCTATTTAGTTCAAATCCTTCAGGGGATTTTGTAAGTGCACTATTTCTGTGTGGCTAAACACTCTTGCTTGCTTGCACCAGTGTCAGGAAGTTAGGCAACTTAGCAGCAGGTATTAGCAAAAGACTGAAAGTTTTTATCCATGTTTAAGTGCATGGAGGATTTAGAGTGGTTTCAATTTTTCTTTGGACTGGACTTTGGCCAGAAAACTATTATTTTTATGGGTATATTGAGAAATAGCTCAGAACAGCTGTAAGTACTAAAATAGAGACAGGAACTAACTTAATAGCACCTTCCATATCCTGAAATCTACCAACAGAAAGCTGGAACTTTGGAAAAGTATTTATGAGTGAGCTTCTCTGAATCACTCAAACCACTCCTAGCAGTCAGTGTGTTTCCTTGGAGGTTTCCCATCCACTCAATTCAGTCAGCCAGGTTTATGAGATGTGACAAGCTTGTAGAGCAAAGGAGAAGGCTGCTATTTATATAGTAAAGGGTAAAATCTCACTGTAAACTTAAGTTTGCAAAGATTCTTCCCATTGCTTGGAGTTCCTGGGGTGTTTTTATGGGGTGTTTTATCTCACATAGCACTTCAATATAAACTCATTCTTTGGGCAAGGAACAAATATGTAATTAAAATATAAGTAATTGCTTATCTTGAAAATGTGTATTCTTGATCATTACACATAATGATGTTGTGCCCCTAATAAGAAGTGAAGGTTATAACAACGCTTATTAAATTAAGTGTGGCATTATAGCTTTTTATATTATTGCTCAGTGCTCCAGTTACTGCAATAGATAACGTCAGCTTGATTATAGCTATGCAATTTAAATTATAACACACACAATAAAACAAGGGCAAGAAATTTTGATGAAAAAAATTGTGTGGTTCTTAATATGGAAAATTAGTTTCAATAAACTGGGTCTTGCAAGTCATACTGGCTTCTGGTAGAATATTTTGTCTCTTTAACTCATGGAACAATAGTTCTATAAAAGCTGTATTTCATTTCTATCTGCTTAAATGTGTGTGTGGGGGGGGGTGTATAGGAACACTAATGTGCTAGTTCATGAGCAAGATTGTGTGTGTATTTGCATATACCTGTGCATACATATATATTGTCACTGGTAACTACCCAGTGCCATCTTCAATGTATCCCAAAATTACTTTTAGAAGAAGAGTCTCTAACTCTACCTTGGGACCAAAAATTTAAAGGATAATTTTATTTTTGTGCCCTTCATTGCTGGGATAGCAGGGATAAGAGGCATGCACTGTTTCTCCTAGCTTTTTATGTGGGGCTCAAATTCTAAACTCACATTCTCAGTCACCATACTGAATGCATGTTTTCATTCCTTCTGTTTCAGTGAGGTTTTATTTTGGTATAAATAGCTTCTTGAAAATGATCAGGGGATTCCTAATAATTCCCAAAGTATTATTAGCTCAATATCAGGTAATTCCTTCAGAGAGCTCCTAAACCTGATAACAACTTCAGCAAAGTGGCCGGATATAAAATTAACACAAAAAATTAGTAGCCTTTCGCTAATCAAAGAATGAACAGCCTGGGAAAGAATTTGGGAATCAACACCTTAAACCATAGTCACAAAAATATTATAATTAAAGTATAGATTGTAACTTCTGTAATCAAAGCTGTTTGAGAATAAAGTTAACATCTTTAACCCATTATTTAAAAAAATGAGACATTTTCATTAATATTATTTTAATAGATTTTTTTCAAGTTCTCAGATCCTTGAAAATTTAATCAGAAACAACAATTTAAATCATTAATGGTATTTACGGAATGTAAAGGTTGTTTCTCTTTTTTGTGTATTGAAATTTTCTTGCAGGCTAAATTTACTTATTTTATACAAAATAAATTTACTTTCAATATGTATAAAATTGAACTGAACCTTAGCTGAAGTCTTCCTTCTTTTCAAAAGAAATTAGAAATTAAGCATCTAATTGAATACAACTCTATTCTAGCCATTATTTCATAACTTCGAGGAAGCCTGGAGCCTTAGATTTTTTCCATATCAAACTTGCATTTCTATTGGTGAGTAATGGCATTGTTATTACATTAAATTCTAAATCAGTCTTTAGTGAATCTTAAGTAACATGAAACATTTACTTCTTTAATTCACAGTAAATATCTTTTTTGATCCACTCTTTTCTAAAATGAACTTAAAACATGCAGTTCTTTTTTTCTTCTTTCATTTTATTTCATATTTTTATCACATAGTAAATTATCTACTAGATAAAAACATAATGTAAGAAGGAAGGATGTAGTATAGAATATATGAACACCTACATATATAATTGAATTACATGTATGTGACCTTGTAGGAAAGCCCTTGAGGGGGAAAGGGAGAAGTGTTGATGGAGGTAAGAATTTTATTAAGTCTGCTAACTTATCTAAAACAGCTCTTTGTTTATTCACAGTTAATATACTGAGGTAGACAAGTATTTACTCTAAGCACAGCATATGAAGAGACATTTTATTTAGACTTCTTGTGTGTTTTCACAGTTTTTACATTGTTTTTTGCATAACACATTTTAAGAATAAAGAATCAGCCTTTTCTGAAATATTTCAGTGGGTGGTGGTAACATTACTCATATGGAATGACTTCTGGCAGTTACCACAGAAACAATTTTTGTATACAAGAATTTACAATTTATACATAGTTACTAAAGAAAACTAAGACCATTTTTACTTTTCTGTCTCACATACATCTAAATGAAACATACAATAATTATGCATATATCATATTTTTTCTTTAATATTCATTTTATAAAATACATAAAGTAGGACAGGGAGGTGTTGAGTCACGACATCAACTGTTGTGTTCTCAAAACTCTGGAGGGTAAAAAAAAATTGATTTTTTTTCTAAGTGATAAAATTATATTTGTTCCTCCCCGCCCCCGCCCCAGTAACTAAATAGTTTGCAAATCTCCTGAAATGCTTTGTCTAGCTCTCTTACTGTAAATGGCAAATCTTCTTTTTGGGCTTTACTAACCAATTACTTTCTGATCACCAGGCCTGGTCCTTAGAATGAAGGTCAATTTTACACTGTATATTATGGCAAAACCATAGTTGAAGAGTACACAGACTTCAGTGACAATGAAGAGGCTCTTGTTCCTCTTCTGCTAAAGGGTGTTGTTGGGATCATCAAAGTGTATTGTAAAATTTAATGCTCATGCTTGTAGATGTCTCATATCATCCAAATAAGCTGATGAAGGAAACATATTTTCTCTTGTGAAGAAATTATTTTTCAGTCTGGTGGGAACAAATGCTTATTTTGTGGTATAATGGCTCATTACTCATCCAAAAGTAGACAAAACAATCAGATATTTGTGTCACTTCCCTCAAGGCTAAGGGAGCAGAGCACTAGATGAAGAAAGGAAATATTAATTTGTACCACTTACCTCTGAATTAAATTATTAATTTCTGCCAGGAGGAGGAGTGCTCAGAAGAGTCACAAAGACCAAAAACATCCATAAGATATAGATGCACTGTCTTTTGTCATGGTAGATGTAGTCTGGAAGTAGAGGAAACTTAGCTGTGTTACTGATGTTGTATCTTGAATACGCACTGGTGCTAGGGTGAGCTTTTGGTGATGCAGCTGGCTGAATAACACAATTGCAATACTTTACAAATACCTCTGTGAATAATTCTAATAAACTGTTGATAACAACGTTTGACTTAGGTAATACCATTTCCCTGGACTACTGCTGTTACCTTTTTTAGCTGAGTAGATGTGTGGGCAAATATCTTCGTGAAAAGTTTGGCATAAAAATTATTCATTAAAAATTAGTTTAGGATAATCTGTCTCAATTTTTGTCAAAAAGAATGTTAGAATGATTATGTCTAAATAAAATTTGAAATATTTGTTTGAGTTTATCATCTTACACTGCATTTGTCTAATAAATACATTCACAATGAATATGTGAACTTAGAGATATATGTATTAAAATCATTGCCAAAAAGCTAAAGTGAAAACAGAGAAGATATCTGCTTAATGGCACCTCAAGGAATTTACCCTTTAATTATTTAATAACAAAAGTTTACTAAAGGCAATAATGTTATCAAATGATTGAGACATAATGTCTGTTTATTCTGAAATGTGACAAAGACTATCTGGCATCAATAAATATCCCAAAGAAGAATAAGTTCCATAAGTTCCATTGTTTGAAGGATAAATCTTGTGCATTGTTCCTAGTGTTTGTATCTTTATGTTCCTTTCTGTGTACTCTTTTTTTTTTTTTTTTTTTTTTTTTTTTTTTTTGATATTCTCTGTATTTTCATTTTGGATACTATCCTCTTCCCCCAATACCATTCCCCCTCCTGCTCCCATTCCCTCTATGGTGGAGCTCTCTCTCCCAACCACACTCACCCACCTCACCCTTATACTGTGAAAACCAGCCTTCACTGGACCAATGACTTCTCTTCCCATTGATGCCAGGAAATGCTATCCTCTGCTGCTTATGCACCTGGAGCGAAGGGCCTTTCCGTGTGAACTAGTTGGTTGGTTTTTAGTCCCTGGGAGCTGTGATGGGTTTGGTTAGTTGATCATTCTGTTCTTCCCATGGAGTTGCAGACCCTTGCAGATCATCCAGTCCTTTCTCTAGCTACTTTCTGGGGGCCCTCGTGTTCAGTCTGATGGTTAGCTGCAAGAATCCTCTTTTGTATCAGTATGGCTCTGGCAGAGCTTCTGAGGAGGCATCCATATGAGGTTCCCGCCAGTAAGCACTACTTGGCATCAGCAATAGAGCTAGGGTTTAGTTGCTGCATATGGAATGGATCACCATTTGAGGCAGTCTCTGGATAATTTTTTCTCCAATCCCTGCTCCTCTATTTGTCCCTTTATTTCCTCCCATGAATGTTTGTTCTCTTTTCTAAGAAGGACTGAGGCATTCACCTTCTGGCATTCCTTTTCTTTGAGCTTTATAATTCTTTGAATTGTTTCTTGAGTATTCTGAGTTTTGGGGCTAGTATCTGTTTATCAGTGAGTACATATTTTGTGTGTTGTTTTTGTGTGTGTGTGATGGAGCTTCCTCACTCAGGATGATAGCTTCAAGTTCTATCCATTTGCCTAGGAAATACATGAAGTCATTGTTGCTAATAGCTGAGTAGACAAGGGAGTAATACACAGCCGTACACACGTTTCAAATATTTCAGCATATTTTAGTATTTTTTCTAGTCTTTCTTTCTTTTTAATAAGAACTAGTTTATTTATTATAATCTATGTGCCCACTGTGCAGGAAAGACAAGCTCTCAGAGTCCACAAAATTACTGACATGTTCCTACCCACCTTTTCCCCTTCTTTTTTTTTTTTTTTTTTTACATATATCATTTTTAATTTTTAAACGACTTTATTTTACAAAACAAAGATAAATGTAAAGATTTTAAACATTTTTTTTTGCTTAAAATTATACATTTTTGTCAGTACTGTTTTTCAGACATTAAAATAATTTTTACATAAAACCATGTGAATATATTTTTTTTAGTCAGTACTTGATTTTTTCCAAGGGCTTGACAGTATGCATTGAAAACCTAATAGTTACAATAAGCATAAAGTACATGATTTGTTTGAGTTAATTTTGTACCCAGCCACTTTGCTGAACTTGTTTATCAGCTGTAGGAGTTCTCTGGTGGAATTTTTGGGGTCACTCAAGTACACTATCATGTCATCGGCAAAGAGTGATGTTTTTATCTCTTCCTTTGCGATTTGTATCCTCTTGATCTCCTTTTGCTGTCTAATTGCTCCAGCCAGGACTTCCAGTACTATGTTGAATAGGTAGGGAGAGAGTGGGCAGCCTTGTCAAGTCCCTGATTTTAGTGGGATTGCTTCAAGTTTCTCGCCATTAAGTTTGATGTTGGCTGTTGGTTTGCTGTATATTGCTTTTATTATGTTTAAGTATGGGCCTTGGATTCCTGTTCTTTCCAGGACTTTTAACATGAAGGGGTGTTAGATTTTGTCGAATGCTTTCTCAGCGTCTAGTGAGATGACCATGTGATTTTGGTCTTTGAGTTTGTTTATATGGTGGATTACATTGATAGATTTTCTTATGTTAAACCATCCCTGCATCCCAGGGATGAAGCCTACTTGGTCATGATAAATGATCCTTTTGATGTGTTCTTGGATTCGGTTTGCAAGGATTTTGTTGAGTATTTTTGCATCAATGTTCATAAGTAAGATTGGTCTGAAGTTCTCTTTCCTTTTGGGTCTTTGTGTGGTTTAGGTACGAGGGTTATTGTAGCCTCAAAAAATGAGTTGGGTAATATTCCATCTGATTCTATCTTTTGGAATAGTTTGGTGAATATTGGTGTTATATCCCCAATAAATGTCTGATAAAATTCTGCACTGAACTCGTCTGGACCTGGGCTTTTTTTGGTTGGGAGGCTTTTGATGACTTCTTCTATTTCTTTAGGTGTTATAGGGTTATTTAGATGGTTTACTTAGTCCTGGTTCAACTTTGGGACCTTGTATCTGTCTAGGAATTCGTCCATTTCCTCCAGATTTTCCAATTTTGTGGAGTATAAGTTTTTGTAGTAGGATCTGATGATTTCTTGAATTTCCTCAGTTTCAGTTGTTATGTTGCCACTTTCCTTTCTGATTTTATTAATTTGGATACTCTCTTTGCCCTCTACTTAGTCTGGCTAGGGGTTTATCAATCTTGTTGATTTTCTCAAAGAACCAACTCTTGGTTTTGTTGATTTTTTCAATAGTTCTTTTTGTTTCTATTTGGTCTATTTCTGCCCTAATTTTGATTATTTCTTGCCGTCTACTCTTTTTGGGTATATCTGCTTCCTTTTGTTCTAGGGCTTTTAGCTGTGCTGTCAGGTTGCTGATGTGAGCTCTCTCCAGTTTCTTTTTGGAAGCACTTTGGGCTATGAGTTTTCCTCTCAATACTGCTTTTATTGCATCCCATAGGTTTGGGTATGTTGTGTTTTCGTTTTCGTTGAATTTTAGAAAATCCTTAATTTCTTTCTTTATTTCTTCTTTGACCCTGCTATCCTTTAACAGAGCATTGTTTAGTTTCCATGTGTATGTGGGCTTTTTGTTGTCTTTGTTGTTGTTAAAGACCAGCCGTAGACCATGGTGATCTGAGAGGATGCATGGGAGTATTTCAATCTTCTTATATCAATGGGGGCTCGTTCTGTGTCCAATTATGTGGTCAATTTTCGAGAAGGTGCCATGGGGTGGTGAGAAGAAGGTGTATTCTTTTACTTTGGGATAGTATGTTCTGTATATATCTATTAATTCTAATTGGTTCAAAGTCTCCGCTAGTTTTGCAGTGTCCTTGTTCAGTTTCTGTTTCCCTGATCTGTCATGTAGTGAATTTAACTTTCATTCTTCATCAGTATGATTAAACTTCATGTTCATATTTAGGAAGCTTCAATATGAGGTAATAATTTTATATATTCACATATACGTGCAGAGAATATGCATCTGAAATACTGTCACTTATTAATTCTTTAGATTCATTGATGTTTTTTACAATTTAGTTACTATTGTCTTTGTAATTCTATACCTATTGTATATTACACTTATTGTTTGTAAAATGTAGTTTTTCTTTCAATATCTTTACAATATTTTTATCTTACTTGGATTTATAATACTAGCAACTGTTAATATTTTAATATAATCACATAATAATTATTATCTAAGAAATTTCATCTCAAAATGCTTTATGCTTAATTTGTAATTCATTAATTATCTATATAAATAACAGCTAATATTATGAAGTTGATCATTTAACATTAATATTGGAAAATATCTTTTCAACATTTGAAATATGATAACACTTATGTGCTATTAATACAAAATCATATTTATATAGTTATTGATGTCTATGTCAGCCACCTAAAATCTTACATTATTAAAAAATTCTTGCATGAATTAAGAAGAGTAAAATTTGCTCTTATTTGCCAGATGCAATTGTTGTGTCAGAGGCTTACTGCTTGATAATCTTAGCCTTTCTGTCTATCTCTTTCTGAACTCTTGCTAGCTGGTTCAAATCAGTTTTTCTGGACTTTGGTCCAGAACTTTTCTTCTCCAAACTTACTGACAAAAACTGGTTTCTGAAAGACTCTGACTGAGTAGCTCTGCTTGGCCTCAAAATAATACTATCAGTCTGCTCTAATCTTCTTGTTACTCCTCATTTACTGGCTCATGCTGTCTTTACCTATAACCTATCTCTGTAAAACTGTCCTACTAAGACTGCATCTTATCTGTCTGTCTGTCTGTCTGCCTTCCTGCCTGCCTATCTATCTATATCTATGTATCTTTCCATCTATCCATCTATCTATCTATCTATCTATCTATCTGTCTATCATCTATCACATACCTACTTACACACACAAACACACACACACACACACACACACACACACACACACACACATCTCTGCTGCTTTCTTAAGTCACCTCTTTCTTGTCTATTTTCATGAGAAATGTCCATAACCTGTCTGACTTATTCTATCAAATGTTTCTCTGAACTTGTCATTCCTTTCTGCCCCTCAATTCTTTGTCACTTTCAAGCATGTCTACTTCCACTACAAAGTAACTTTATCTTCAATATTAAAGATTAAATTGTGTAACTTAGGTTTTGTTTCAATTATAGCCAGATCATATGTTAATGGAGCCTCTCTTCATCCTAGCCAGATTACACAGACCTAGGATATCTTTGGATGTGATCTCTTGCCAGAGCATTCATGCTGCTGAATTAAAATTCTACTACAAAGGAGTACATGTAATCCAATAAAAGTATTGGATTTGTTTATTTACTAGTGAGATTTGTGGGCTTCTTTTCTTCTTTCTTTGAAAAATAAACTCCCTCTTGCCTAAGAGGCAATAGCACATCCTAGGTCCCTAATGAGGTATCTAATATTTTGCAATTTCTAGGCAAATAACATGGTGATATAATTGTGCCGCAGCAAAAATAATGAAGCTGGATTAAATATTTCTCCTAGTTGGATTCCTTTATTCTTTTTCTTTACTTTCAATTCCCAACAGCCAGCCTTATTTTAAGGAGCCTTGCTCTTTAATGATATCTGCTCACAAATCTTAACTGTTGGGGCTTAGAGTTTCACTATAAGTTTCTGAGCCGTGCTGAGGTTTAGGGAGTAGTGAGATATAGAAAATAATGAGACAAATTAATTTCCTTCTCCCAGAGGTACTGTACTCCCCATAGCTATCACTCAGAGGACACTCTCTTTTCTGAAAGATTGATATAAAAATAATTTATGTCAGGCTAAGAGGCAGAGCAAATCTATCTGCCTGGAAAAGCACATAAATTCCTTTAAGAGGAGAATAGTAGCTTGTGGAGACAGAGCTCCTTCGTAATTAGGGGTGTTTATTATCCTTGTCAGGGTTGAACAATCAATTCTGGAGTTGTATAATGAAAGGGATTTCAGCATTTAATATATAACTATATCAGCCAAGTACCTACATAATTTAGTTTCAGATAATTCAGTGGCCATGAGTTACTAAGGTGAAGAAATTTATTTTAGCTAAAATTCAGTAGAAATAATTAGAAAATACTGGAAATGAACATCTTACTAAGCTGAATGCCATGATGGAATATATCTTAAAATATACAAGTACATCAATTAATTTATTTATTCCGAGTAAATAATACTGTTAAAACAAATCATGAAAACAATTGTTATAAATATAATGAACATATTATAGAATATATTTCATATTCAAATTATAGAATATCAAGTAAGATTAATGAATGTTTCATTTTAATGTAGTCTTTTACACATGGTTTGGAATATCACCAACAGCAATATTATATCAGATGACTCCCAGTGGGAAAAGGAGAAATTATTAACAAGGACGTTGGCAATATATACAATCTTTTATTTCTGTTTTGCTTTCATTTATTTTCTTTTTCTCAGTTTGACATTAATTTTTATGCAAGACAATGGACATATGGGTTTTATAAAACAAGTAAGAAGATATGTCTGACTCATTCTAGGACAGTGTTTTCTAAGTATTCTTAACTTGCTTTCAAATGCTGAGCCAAAGGTGCTTTTGTTCATATTATTTGTATTTTCTGTGCTTAGATTACAAGACAAATATTTAGTATCTTTATACAAATTTACATTAAATATGTATTGAAAGAATTTTCATTTTTAAAAGACAAATATGTGCCTTATCAACATCCACAAAGTTATTTTAGATTTTTAAGGGATTTCACACATGGAACTAATTTAAAAAATGCTATAGTGTTTTATGTCAATTATCTACCTTGTGATTTGTGACATGTCTAGATAAAATTATTAAGTATCATAATGCGTTTGTCTATAATAAAATATCTGTATCAATGTCTACATTTTTCACATTGACTTATATTTTAATTTAGGCTCAACTTAGTCTCATGTCATTATATGCTATGAATATGAAATGAGACTGAATTTTAATTCTGTTGAGACTATTAGAGAATATGATTAAGCCGAAATATCAACCCAGGTATTTGCATTTTAAGAGGTTCACCAGTCATTTTTCCTGTTTCTGTCTTAAATAACTGAATTGTGTAACTGTTAGGAAAATCCTTAATGATTCATATTCCTGATTCATACATTTTGAACTATCTTAGGTACATTTGCTCATTGCAATTGCTGTATTTTATTTGTCACCCAGGGCCATGTGTTGAGGATTTGGAGATGAAGAAGTGGTATTTACTCTGTAAAGAGGTAGAACCTAACGGGATGTCGTAGTTCCACTGGGGACTACGGTAGTTGGATGGAAAACTTCTCCCCACTGGCTGAGCTATTTGAACACTAGATCCACAGTTGGTGCTACTATTTGTTCAGATTATTAGGAAGAACTACCTTGGTGGAGGAAGATTATCACTGGTTACAGTCTGTGATCATTAATAGTCTCACCCCACTTCCTGGTCTTTCTCCTTTTTCTCTGATGGAATACTGTTTCTTGAGCCACCCTAACCTGAGTTTACTCACCACATGGACTCCCTCCTCAGCCCTATAAGACAGTAGGATATTTTTCATCCACATTTAGATTTTGGTCTTGTTATTTTTAAATAACGGACAAAAATGAAGAGATAACTAGTACAATATAGCATAAAATTTTAGAGGCACAGTCACTATAGATTCCTGTTTGTGAGATGTGATTTTTCCTTCACACCTGCAACCCTCATTGTTTTATACCAAGGTATAATACTTCAAAGGGAAGTTTTATTAGAATCTACATCATGATATTGTTAGTTATCAAAACATTGAGTAAAATAGGCTATGAGAAAATAATATTATTTGTATTGCTTAATAAGTCAGATCATTTAAAATCATGGAAAGATTTTACATGAAAAACAAAATGATAAAGTTAAGGATTGGTATTGGCTGACTCTAATGAAGAAGGCAGAAAGCTATCACCCATCTGAGAAATCAATGACTTACGTTAAGTATCTTTTATTTTCCTCAGAGTAGTCGCAGAAATAGTTAAATCAACTCATTAATCAAATCGCTGTACATATGCAAATATACATTTGCATAAAGTATTTTCATGGTTGAATAACCATGAGTACATGCATACAAATGACATGAGTATACAACATGCTTTTTTGTTTTGTTTTGTTTTGTTTGAGACATGGTCTCTCACTGAATCTTCTCAGTCAGTGAGATTATCCTTTGACCAAGCCTATGTGATGCTTCTTTTTCTACTCTCAGATATACACAGGAATTACAAATAATAAGTCCTTGATACAAAGGTACTAGGATTGTGAATTTGAATTCTCAGACTTACTCACAAGTATTTTGCCAACTGACCCATCATCCAACTTCCAAATTCTATCTTATGAATTAATAGTCTTGTAAATATAAATATTTCATTTTTTAAATTCTTTTCATATAAATAATTGATCCATATGCAAAATTGTATTTTATATGTTATTTTTATTTATGTATTGTTTAATAATTATATATAAATAAGTGTGCTTTGATCACACTCACTAACTTTCCTCTTCGAGTTCCCACCTAAACCATATGCTGCTTCTTTTCCCCCCAGACCAAAAGTCTAACTAATTCTTCCTAGAAGTATTTGTGTGAAGACTAAATGTTCAAAGTTAATTTGTAACTTCAAAGAGGTTACAGCCTAAAACAATGAAGAAAACCCCATCTCCCACACCCATAAACCATTCACTGTTAGTAGTTCCTATCCTAATGGTAGAACCTTTTGACATCCTCTACTCCCTCTATGATGGAATAGATGCACTATCTAGTGCATACCTTTACTGAACTTGCTTTGAGATTTGTGTAGTGTTTCAGTGTGCTCTCCAACGCATATGTAACTACAACTATATAGTTGAGCATTTAAAATTATAAAGTACCTGGGTATAGTTCATATAATATGAACTAACAGAAACATAAACTATAGCCCTAATAAAAAGTTTAAATCTATTTTTTCACAAAATACCATGGTAGAGACCAATTTAGTTGCTTGTGATAATTATCTGGTATAGAAGGTATAAAAGAGTAAAAAATACTGTTTATTAGAGCCAATTTAAACATATGATGACCAATGAAAACTAGATATTACTTACCCTTGTACAATGTAACAAAGAATCATAATGCACAAAGTTACCCAGATTTTTCGCATATCTGTCAACTGAACTGTGATGAATTTGGTGGCACTGACTGGCATTCGCTGGACCATGTTGAGATATAAGGAGAATGAACTTGTGATGGGCATAGTTTGTTCTCTGAAGAACAACTTTATCACCAACCTTCAGGGCCTGTCAATGTTTGAGGCACTATCTTCAATTTTAACAATCCAACCACAACTTTTGCTCAAGAGGAAATGCAACAACTCAAATCCTAAAACCGTTGCCACCTAAAATGCATCAACTTCTTCAAATCATGGAAGGAATATTATTATGTTTTTATAATGTTTCTCATACCATGATTTTGTTGATCAAGACATGGAATTGATTATTTCTGCAACTTATTCAACTTTTATTCATTTTTATCAAGATACACAGAAAACAAACAGTGAAAACACCCACCCACGTGTTTGGTTTATTTATCAGTTCACACTGTCATATTGAACCCTCCTGAGCTCTCAATCATAACTGATCAATGCTTGCCAGGGTACCTATATGTCATTTGAACAGGAAGCTCTAAAGATCTCCCTTCTCTTTGAGCTATGCTCAAATGCAAACTGTCATGTGATGAAGAATATAACGTTCTGTTTGACTGTCTATCTGCAGTAAGATTCTTGACCTTCTGTAGGTCTCTATAATTAATGACAGATCATATGGTTTGTGATTTATCCATAAAGCTGTAAAATAAAATATACAATGTCATCTATCTCTGTATTCTATAGGACAAAATATAAGTCTGTTAATCTAGCTTTATTCTAAAATGATTTATGCATTTTAAATATTTTGAAAAAATAAAAATTATTTTTTGTGAATCAAATTATTAAAATCTTTTGATACACTGAAAGTTTTTAGGACTTCATTGTAAATTTTCTACTAAGAACATGCTTTTCAGTGTCTTTTCCTTGTGCTATAAATTAGTTACTATAGAGTATGAGTAGTTAAAAGAAATAAAAATGAACATAGGTTGTTGTTACAAATTGAATCTTATAGTAACTAAAATTTCATAATTGCAGGAAATAAGTACTGATTCAGTTTAATGGTTAAGTTGAAGAAAGATAATTATATTAGAATTCTTGGGTAAGGAAGAGTTTGCTGAATCTACTAACCTAAATATTCTCTCAGAATTTCATGCGTTGTTCATTTAAACAACTGTAGATCAGTTCTGCGAGCATCCCTCATTGCTGGAATAATAACATGCAATTTAAAAACAGACCATTGTGAAATTAAGATCAAAATCAAAATAACTATATAATTTTTCTGAAAATGAATATGACATGCTTTAGTTCTAGGTCCAAAACTATAACATGTATTTATCCAATAGGTATTGCTTATAACTTTGTTTCTAGAACTTTCTCTAATGGAAGAGAATGAGTTTCTCTATAAAAACAGCACTTCTATGACACGTTCATTAATATTCTTCCCTCACCTTTAGCCTCATCTCTATCAACCTCCTTATATTCTTTCTCTAAAACTTCCATGTATCTACTGTCATTAAAAGACTTCACTCCCTCCAGGACCTTACTCATATCCCAGTGCACAAAGTTATATGTGGCATAGATTAGATAAAACATAATCTATGCTAGTCCAGGCCTCAGCAGTAATGATTATGTTACTCAGCAGGCAAACAGATTTCAGTACTTTGGCCAGTTTCACACATGCTACCACCCTGGTTTTAGTAATTAAGTCCAGCTTTGGAGCAGAGATATACTACAAATTGAATAATGTCAATGGCAGCCCTGATATGTTTTGGAACTACATCACCATAGCACAACAGGAAACAACCCATGTAATTACCATTTCCCTGGTGACTTTACATGGTTAGCTGACTTAAAGTAGGCTTTGGCATCTCTTCTTCAGAGAGATGTTTACTGTAGGCTTTCTCAATAGATGACAGGAAGACATGTAGCTATGATGAAATGGTTAAAAGGTGAGGGTAGCAGATTAGCCTCAATTTCTGTCAAATGAAAATTTATGGTCACAGCAAATCTGAATGAACATGAGATGAGAAACACAACTGGACATATGGACCTTTCTAGGTTAGTGTAAATTGGGCACTCAGTACTAAAGTTTCTATGACAGATGTCATAGGTGACCTCATTGTCTACCATGAAGGCAAAATCATAATACAATAAAGTGGGTTGAGTTGTGATAATGAAAATATAGGGGCTCTGCTACAATGCCACATGCAAGGTGAGGAGACCAGGTAAGTGAAGAACTCCAGGTAGGACTTTTTACTATAATTAATCAATAGTCTTTCCAACAGCAAGTAGATGAACACAGATCCAGTTCACACAAAAATGCTATGAGAAACCATGAAGCTCTGTATACTGTTCAATCTCTCTAGAAAGGTTTGAAGAGGGTGGAGTAAGTTCTACAAACACTTTATGGAATTCAGCAATGAGGATGAGTTTTCTCTTTGGACATTGTATAATAAACTCACTATCTCCTGTACTAATGACAAAAAAATCTCAGATTAACACTTGTATTGTTACCACTTGTGCAATTTTTTTTACATAGGTTAAATAAAAACTTGAAGAAAATACTAATGATAATAATAATGATAATTTTCTTACTGGAAATATTTTAATATAATTATTATTTTCAACTGATATAGAACATTGTTCAGTGTTTGAATCTATATAGATGTATTTCCTAGTATTGTAATTGGTTCCTAAGTCTTAAGTAAAATTTGGTTTCTAATGCTTTAATTCACTTGGCATTTCAATATTTAAATGTTTAATATTGCTTATCTATGTATTTCCTTCCTTATTCTTTCTGAATAGATAATTGCACCATTATTTGGATATCTTGATCTTTTTTGTTTTTGTTTCTTCTTTTCTTTACGAAAAGTCCACCATTCTCTCTTGACATCCATTTGCATGGAATGTATATTCTATCCTTGTATTTTCAGTCATTTGTATTGGTAAAATAATTTGTTGACTTTTATATTTCATGTTAATAGTATTATTTTTGTCATTTCTGCCTCTATTTTTAAATTTTATGTATGTAGTCTGTGTATGTATGTAAATATGTATGTATAAGTACATATATGCATGTATGTCTGTATGTATGTACTTGTTTGCACATATTTCCTGGAAGTATGTCTGTTCAACCTGTGCGTACTTGGTTCTTTTGGAAGCTATTAAAGGATATCAGTTTCCCTAGTATTAAATTAAATATTGCTGTATATTATCATGTCGGTACTGAGAATTTAACCACAGACCACTGGAAGAGCAGCCAGAGATTGTGCTACTCTCTCATTCTCTTACTCTAAATCTTACTTATAACTATATTTTGTGTCATTTCTTCTCAGTTATATGGGTCTAGCATAGTAATAAACAATGTGGTAGAAGGAGGTCTACTACCTCCTTCTCCAATGACTCTGCTGTGTCTAAGCTACTCTCAATCCATGTCTATTATGCTTTGTTACAAAGGAGATGATTCTTCATATCACTATTACCTCCATATGGTCATAAATATGAGATTATCTCTTCCTAATCTAATATTGGGTTGAGATAGCCCTTATGCAGTATTATCTAAATTCAAAACATTTTTAAGCCCAAACCTAGATACAATATATACAATATTATAAGTACTACCTTCTCAAAATGTAATGTTTATTCGAAATCTATCAAAGGTTTGAACATAAAACAAAAGATTTTCATTAGTACATAGTTTTTTTTTTATTATGCTGAAATGAAGGTAAAATATAAAAGCATATCCAACTATTTTGTCCTGTTTGTCTGTTTTCTCTTAGAGATGTACTCTTTTATGAAGAGGATTATGAGAGGGAGTATGTCTAGGTGAGATAAGAGATGGTAGTGGAATCTGGGAAAAGTTCTGCAAAGGGAAACAATGGTCAGGATGCATTCTTTAAGTGAATTATCGATTTTCAATAAAAATTAAAATTATTAAAAATTAAAATAAAACAATAAAATATATAGTCCTTATTCTAAAGATAAAGGATAAATGATTAGATACAGTCAACTTCTAATTAATATATATGTATGAGTTTATGTAGGTAGTGGGTGATAGAGAAAAAAAGGAGTATTGTGTATGCATGTAATTGTTAATGTAGTTTCTGGATGTCAATATTAATTTTCTTTCTTTTCTGTTATTCCTCTTCAACTTAATCTTTGAGGCAGGGTTTGTAGTCCAAATTGGAGATGGAAGACTAAAAAATCTACACCTAGATGATTCTGTTAGATATGCTGAACAAGAGGAACTACAATTCCAATTCCTCAACACTGGTATTACTGTTATGGCTGGTAATAGGGATTCATCTCTGGTCTTATTAGTTTGACACTTTAAAAACTTAGCTGTCTCTGAAAAACCCATCTCCCAATTGAATGTAATTTTAATGTAACTCATATGCAGAAGCAACTCTGTGCTTATGTTTTAATATATATATAATGAATGGATTTACAAACTAGTTGATTATGAAAGATTTGCCTGAATAATATATCTGTAAAACAAGTGTATAGCACTAATGGTGCTAACATATTTCAATACTTTAGAATATTGGAAACTGTGTTTGTAGATTTTCTATATTATACTTAATAAAAATTCTGAATTGATAAATATATTGAATGGTGTTTTGATAAAATATTTTCTTGAATAAATATGTAGAAATTATAGAAAACATAAGTAGAGATTAGTTTATAGATACCTGAAAGTTTAAACTATTTCTAACCAAAAAATTGTAAAATATTTTAACAATATTCTTCAAATATTAACTGCACCTACCAATGATGTGAATCTTGGTCCCCTAATCTATCATTTCTCAAACCATCTTAAGTGACCCAATATTTGAGAAAGAACATTAGATTATTCAAAAAACACTCAAAGAAAAAAATCCACCTACACTGTATTAGTGAACCTGACTTTTGTCCCAGTATTGTACTAATAACTTTTCTCTTAAGAAACCCATGCAAACTTCATTGGATATTATGGCAGAATGGATTACTTCTGCCTGGTGTGCTAGAAGAGGAAGGCAAATGAGAAAGGAACCTACAGTTAAAATGTATGGCCCACACTGAGAACCAACGCATCAAATGACCACAGAAGAAAGTTGTTCTGCTTTGCAAATGTGAAATATTTCAGGATGTGTCATAAAAGATTTATAAACTTTGATATCATTTAGTTCTCTTCTCTGGATGTTTCCTAAAGAGAGACATTTCACAGGAAAACACTTGGTTTTTTATTGTTCTAGGTGGAATACAAGGGGCAGGTACCCGTGAAAGTGATAGAATTAAATTTAACAGGCTGCAAGGACACTTGATATATCTCAGTTGGTATCAAGCTGAATTTAAAATATTTTTCTGAAGACCACCAGATATTAGTTATCTGAAAACAAGGCAAATAGACATTGTGGCAGCACAGAGGCATAAGAAATAGTTTGCGTGTGATGGTTTATGGAAAAGTCATTTTAATTCAAGTATGACTGCCCTGATTAAAAATCATATCCAAACACAATATCTTGCTAACATACGGAGAAAATAATATGCAGTAAACAATAAAAAATTTCTACATTTTTGATTTTATATTTTATGCCATAAGACAGTCTAAATGTATCCTCAGTGACTGTTGAACTGTAGATATATGCTTCTTTTCAAATGTTAGAAATATTTCTGTTAAACAAAACAAAAATATAGAAACAACTGATCTAATTATCTACTCAAAACATCTCAGATTATATGACATGGAACATATAAAATTATGTGAAAATTTGCAATTTATTTTGGTTTGTTCTGTGTAGCATTATTAAGAAGGCCTTTCACTGACAAATTATTTTGACTATATGGATATACTTATAATTGATAAGACAGTACTGTGCTGAAAAAAAAAAAAAAAACGGCACATTCCCATTTCAAATATAGGAACCCAGAAATACCCTTAGACTAAATAGATATCTTAATCAATTCAAGCCACATCTCACACACACACAAACACACACACACACACACACACACACACACACACACACACACACACACATTTCTAAAATATGTTTATTTAAAATGCTATAGAATTGATTGCTTATATGCAAAACAACTTAAGTAAAACTTAGTTTAAACAAAAGTTCTTACTAAACATTAACCTTTCGTCTTTACTGTTTTTTTGGAATTTACATTGCTACTTAACAGGGATGAGTTAATACTACTCGGGGGTTTTTGTTTGTTTGTTTGATTTGTTTTGTTGTTATTTGTTGGTTTGCTTGTTTGTTTTGTTTTTGTGGAATAAGATGGAAAGGGGTGAGCTTGAGATTAGGAATGAAAACTGGGTAGAAATAAAATAATACACATCACACATTTATGTGATTCAGTTAAATTGCTATTTAAAAGGGAAAAGTTAATACTCCTCAGATTTTTGTTTGTTTGTTTGGCTTTTTGTTGTTGTTTTTGGTGGTGGTGGTAGTTTGTTTGTTTTATTTTGTTTTGTCTTTGTGGGATAAAATGGAGAGCTATGACCATGAATTTAGCAATGAAAGCTGGTTAGAGAGACCCATGTCCCCAGGTGCATATGCAGCAGAGGACAGCATTATCTGGCATTAATGGAAGGAGAGACCTTTGGTCCAGTGAAGGCTTGTTTTCCCAGTGTTGGGGAATGCCAAAGCTCTGAGGTGGGAGAGGGTGGTTGATAGGGACAGCACCTTCATGGAATCGAGGGGGATGGGAGGGGGAGGACAGATGGGAGTGCAGGGGGAAAGGGATAACATTTGAAATGTAAATTCAAAGAATATCTAATTTTAAATAAAGAAATAAGATAATACAAATCACACATTTATGTGATTCAGTTAAAACCTACAGTGAAGGTTGCAAAGTACAGGTGCCCTGGAGACCAACATATCTGCCACTGTCTCTTCTCCACCACCTGTTCTACCTCCTCCCTCTTATCCTCTTTTCTTCCCCCTGGGACCTGGAAATTCTACCTTTTGCTCTTTGCCTAGCAATTAGCTTTTGCAATCTTTATTGGCACACTCAAGAACCAATCAGGGAACTGATACCTCCTCTAAAGCCTATTTTTATTTATTAACTTCAGATTTAAAGAACAACGTGATAGTTTTAAAAGACAGAAAACAAAGACCTGGTAATAACAATGAAAATATAAAGTCAAAGAAAAGAAAGAATCAAGATGTTATTTTTCTATTGGCACGGGTAGGGCTGTAATCATTATGATTGTAAAGACGACATGGAAAAATATAAAAATAGTTTGGATTTTAATACATAATTTTGAAAATTTTTATAAATATTTGAAATAGAAACTTCAGTTTTCTCTAAAAATCAACTTGTGGAAAAAGCATTGCATACATAAGAATAGAAACTGTGTGCCTATAGTTAGGAAATAGATAAGAATCAAAGTACATGCTCTGAATTACTCCAGTTTTACAAGTCAGAGTAATTAGATAGTCTCACACAGGAAGGTAAGGAGTCTCAGTGAGATGGAAATTCAGAAAGAAAGAAAAAGCTAATAATATAGCATCCTGTAATTCAAGTAAAAAAATGCATTTCAAGGAGCAAGAATTACCAGTGATGTTAAATGACAATGACATGTCAAGTAAGAAAGGACCTTGAGAACTGACAATTGTATTTAACAACAGTGGATGTGGCTGATACCCTTGATAAAAGCTGTGTCAGTGGTGTGGTGCCAGGGACCTGTTTGAAGAGGTAAGAGGAGAGATACTTGATGTAGTGAATTTAGATAACTTTTCTCAGGAGTTAACTATGGCAAAGAAATATAGTTTGTGCACAAGTTTTAGATTTCTTAGGATTTTAAATACAGAAATGATTTTCCTTGTTGGGAATTTCAAATATACTTTCATGTACATAGAAATAACATAGTCATGAAAATAAACGACAGACAGGTTGTTATATAATACTGGAAGCAGTACCAAAGTACATCTTGACTGTGTTGGTCCATGAATAATCTGAATTAACCTTAGCACCTTAATATAAAATATGGCGTCATTATGGGTAATAAAATAAAATAAATTTAATTTAAATGTAAACAATTTCTGGTGAGTCACACCCAGGTTTTTAGAGCTCAAAAGGCTAAAATACAAGAAGAAGTTCCTAGGAATTTCTGACTCGGCTGTGGCACATAGTAAATATTTGGGAAGTGTAAGATGTCTTTTAATGTTTTATCTCTATAAAAAGGGAAAACAAATTCATTTATAATTTCTAAGAATAATCTTATGTAGACTACTTTAAGTTTATATTGTTTTTGTCTGCTTACTGAGAACACTGAGAAATACGGATTCCTGGGATCTATGAACAAATATTTACTCAGACAGTGAAACAATGACAAGGACATCGCCAAAGTAAAACTATGTGAACCAAGGAGCTTATTGGTAGGCGTTAAAGGAACATGGGCAACTAAAAGATAGGTACAGTATTAAAAAGATTCCTGAAGCAAGAGTGGTAACGCAAACATCTAGAAGTCTTCAGTTGTATGCATGACTGACAGGTCCAAGAGTCCTCCTTCACATAGCTGGATGATAACCTTCCCTCCTTTCACAAATGTTCGCCATCTCTACTGACTCCTGATGGGTTGGCAATCTCATACATTTTATAAATTCCAGGTGTTTTCTTCCTAAATCTGTGAAGTTTATTTACTTCTTGAGTTTTATGATCCTGCAGTAGGAAGGATTATTTAAACTCAGAGGAAAGTATTAGAGAACAAAATGTCTTTAATACCATTAATCACAGACAGTTATCTTAAGATAAACTGTTGCAACCGTGATTTCTCCTAAAAGTGAGGTGAGCAATAGCTCAAGAGAAGTGATGACCATGTCTAGCAGATTTATATATTTTATTTTACATTCCTGGGTCTCCTGTGATTTGGATGAAGAGGGATGATTTAATGAGTAAATAGTGATCATGAATGTTTTTCAAAATAGTATGCGTTTTGGAAGAGATATTCAGAAAAATCTCAGGTTAGATTTTGAGGACCAGACAGGTGGTATGTCCATATAACAAATGAAAAGATTGACTGAGCAAATTATAGTGAATAACATCAACATCTGCACATTTCAGGGTGTTACTAGTCATTCACTAATCTATACGAGTGTACTAACCAAATGCAAAACTTTTATTAGGAAGTTTGGGTCTATGCCGCATAATAGGGGAAAGAATGCCAGAGCTATGAGGTGGAAGTGGGTTGGGGAGTATCTTCATAAAAGGCACAGAACAGGGCATGGAAGAGGGGATTTGTGGTGGGGAAAACTGGAGAATGGACAACAATTTAAATGTAAGTAAATAAAATATCCAGTAAACAAAGAAATCACTGAACTACTTTTGAAGTTTAATAACCTCAATAAGTAAATACTTAAATTTCTACACTTTTACTTGTTTTGTATTTTCCTTTTAACTTGCAAGTTTGTAGTTAAAAATGATACATAAGTAAATAAAGTACCCAATGAAAAAGAAGATTTAGCATCACTTCAAATTAATCTATGCTAAATTGGAAAAATCATAAAGGGCCAGTTCAAGGTTGGAACTTTCCCCAGCCTGTAGTTAAGACATTATTAACTGGGAGCCACAACTTCACTATGGCAACGGGGACAAGTCATCTTGTGATGTTTCTAGGAACTGGGCACATATATGACCATAGATAAAGCCTAATGCAACTATTATTATTAAAATAATAAGTCCATCATTATTTTTAATTAAACAGAATTTTTTCTATCCTTTATAAACTAAGAAAGGCTTAAAATCCATATGTCATGTCCCGGCTAGCTAGTGTACTTTCTGAAAACTATCCAATTAAATATTTTTCTCAATATTAAACAGCCTCGGTAGTCGTTTATAAGACTATAATTAGTCTTCAACCCCAACAGAAATCTGAGAATGGCCAATACTATTCTATATACAATACTATACAGGCCAGAACTGAGACAAGATGTAGAGACAACTGCTTACCTATGCAATCCTCTGCTAGCAACACATAAAATTCTCATGGAGCCCATGTTAGAGAATATGAGCCACCTGCAGACCATACTTTTATCTGTTAAGCTCTCTATCTGATCTCCTAACTTAGCTCCAAGTCATGGGCTAAATTCCTCACATGATTCTGACAAATCTGTATATAAATCTATCCTAAAAGCAAATAAAGCAGTGAGTAACACCACACTCAACTCCCTGACCTAAGCAACAGGTACTTATCACAATAGGGGACCTTAAAGCCCTCTGGGTTTATTTGTTTCTAGGTTCCCATGCTTGAATCTAAGTGACCTGTACCTGTGCCACCCCATTCTGACTTAGAAAATCTCTAATTCTCAGGCTGAGAATCTTAAATTTCTTGGTACCACTCTTGTTTCACGTAGAAAGCAAAACTTTTATCATTTAGGATGATTCATATCTCTGACAGAGCAGCCTGTTCCTTTTCACAGCAGGGGACCTAAATTTTGTGACCAGGAACTCCCCAAGCTTGAGTCCATGTCCTGTCACTACCCCTCTTTCACTTAGAAAATAAAACTTTAAATCTCAGGCTGATAATCTTACATTTCAAGTGGATTCTTGCCACCTGTAGCCGTAAATATTAAACAGTGGTTCCAGGCACCATGCCATGCTATCTCCTGCTACTCTCTGTCCCTGCCATCCCTAGGCTCTCTCCTGAGGAACTTGCTCTATTTCCAGCCTCTGCCCCCCTGTGATTATAGTCACAATTCCCGGTAATCTAACACAGTCAAAACTGTATAAGTTTTGTATCAGTAAGTTCCCACTCTGTAAAATGCCCACACAATAATCTCAGAGCCAATTGATATTGGCACAATTTTCCCACCTGGATAAGACGAATTTTCCTGTAATAATCCATCACTTATAAGATATTCATAGCTACCTGTGGCTATTTAAAGCCACATGGGTACTCGTCATCCTTCTGTCCTTCCATCTTGGTTTCAGGATGTTTTCAACTTCTTATGCTTAACACTGAAAATGTCTCTCAGAGAAGCTACTTCTTAACTGCTACATTCTGTAAGTCTTCCCTTTCTGGTCTTAGTCTTTCCCTGACTAATATTTTGTCCTATTCCTAAAAAATGAGTCAATTAGTGAACATGACTACATTCTACTACAAAAAGAAAAAAAAGATAAATTAAAAACTTTTGATGGTATTTTAGTGAAATATCTCTCAAAATTAAATAATATGTTACATAAAATAGCATTTTAAGAATTTCTAAATCTATTTGAGCTTGAGTGATTTATTGGTATTTAATTTATATTTTCTTTATTATATATAATAAGCTTTAAGTATTATTTTTATAGTTGAATAATTTTCATTAATGTTAAATGTGCTTAAACTTTATTACAGAATCCTAAAACATAATAATTTCTTAATACACACAAAGTAAAGAAAGTCATGTTCAATGATGGTTAGCTTGGAGCCTCTATATCAGGTTCCTGCCAGTAAGCACTACTTGGCAGCTAACCATCAGAACAAGAGGATTCCCAATAAAGGAGATAGAAAAAGGACTGAAGGAGCGGAAAGGATCTGCAACCCCATGGGAAGAATAAAGTGATCAAATAACCAAACCTACCACAGCTCCCAGGGACTAAAACAACAACCATTGAATTTGCATGGAGAGACCCATGGCTCCAGGTACAAATGCAGCAGAGGATAGCATTTTCTGGCATCAATGGAAGGAGAAGCCCTTAGTCCAGCAAAGGCTCATTTTCTTAGTGTAGGGGAATTACAAGGCACTGAGTGGGGAGAGGGTGGTTCGGAGAAAGAGCATATTAAGTTAGGCTGTGGGAGAAGGAAGGGGAATGGGAAAGGGGAGAGGAATAACATCTAAAATGTAAATACAGACAATATCCAGTAAAAATAAATAAAAAAAAAAAAGTTCATAAAGAAAGCCATCATAGTTCAAGTTATTTGTGACTTGTTAGTAGATGTTGAACTTCTCAGTTTCAAAGCTGTAAGAGAAAAACAACCTCTTCTTTCAATTGTAGCAAATGGTAGGTTGATAATTCTGAAAAGACCAATACTGTTAGAGAGAACTACATGAAGACTGTAAGAGAATCACTTACTTGGAGTTTTGAAGCAGATTTTCATCATCTTAAATAGAAAATTTATAAGAATTTTAATATACATCATGTTTCATCATGACTGCTCAGATGTGATAGAAACTTATGTGAACATGAAAACTCTACCTTTCTTGCCTGCCAGTAAATCCCATTCCCCTAGTTGAGATGCCTGTCTGGCACCAGTGAGAGATATCATACTTAGTTCTGCTGTGACTTGATCTGGGAAGGTGGGCTGGAACCCAAACTGGGCTTCCATTCTCTGAGGAGGAGATGGTGTAATGGCCATAGGGATTCTAAGGGTGGGACTGAGAGGAGAAGAAGGAGAATGGGGCTGTGAGTGTGATACAAAGTGAACATACAAATAATTAAATTAATTAATGAAATGAAATAAATTATGAGGTGAAGAAAGTAATGAAGGCCAGCTATGAGTGGTCCTGTTAATGTGCCAGCAAACAGCATTACTCTGTGGTTTTCAGTTCTAATTCTTCCTGGAGTTCCTGTCCTGGCTTCTGGCCTTTTGTTTTGTGTTCTGTAACCTGTAAGCTTTCCTCACTTAAAAGAATATGTTTGTGTTTAGTAAATGTCTTATCTTACAAAGGCAAATTATACCAGAACAATTTCTAGTTACTTATATTTACAATGACCTGTTTCAAATTATCAGATACTAGAAGTGAATATTGGTTACAATATATGTGCATGTATTAGAGGACTCAGTTAAACTTATAACAGAGTCTATGTGAAAAATTCCTCATTTGTTTTAGTAAATGTATTATTCCCATTGGTGAATATTTAGTCAAAGTATTCCAGTGTTTATTAAAACAATTTACAAAAGCCATAAATTTAAAGTAATTTGAACAATGTAATTTGGAACCACCTACTTGTACCATGAAAATTCATTGATTTAGGATTTAGGTATGCTTTCCAATTTCAGGATACACAAAATATATTTGGACAAAACAGTATGAACAAGCTATTTTTTATTTTAATATTCATCTTTCCCTCTACCCAAACTATGTGTAGGAACTATAATTATGAGAAACAAGAGACAAAGATTAAAAAAAAAACATATTGCTCAATTGTGAATTATAAGCACATTGTAATGTCAGACTTCCAATGCACACTGAAATATGCTCCTGAAAGTTTAAAGTTATCATCTTGGAACTAAATACAAATGAACAAATGGCCTGATGCCTCTAAACAATTCTATTTTTTTGTTGGTAGATTGGAAAATGTTCATTGAAGTAGGTGAAAAATGTATCAGGATCACAGAGTCATACATGTTCCAGCAACATCAGGGAAAAGTTGTTTGTTTGTTTGTCTCAACTTTAGGAAATATACACTCACCTTTTATGTACTTCCTTATGACCTTAGCTTTCTGTCTTACAAATTCAGTTTACAAATACAAAAGGAAGCAAAGATAACTTTACCAGCAGTTTAAAAACAGCAAATGACAAAACTCAATTTCTTTAAAAATTTGTGCTATATTTCAGTCCATAATAATAACTTATATTAAAAAAATGTCATTTCTAACTTGATGGGAACAGTTACATGGTGAAGGATTTAGAATGACTCTTCTAAAGATGCCAAAATTTGAATGACAAAGCTATGAATTGTATAAATGCCAAGAGGAATACTGTTTCTTCCTTTGTACAGCTAAAGGGATTTACTCAAGATAAATAAAAAATGTGAAATGATCAAGAATAAATAATATAAAACACATGAAAAGTTTAGGCTACATAAATATGAAATTAAGGTTTAATTAGAATTATAATAATTTACAGTAGGTGGGAAGATAATTTATTCTCTCAAAGTACAAAATAACATGCAAAACTATGAAAAGGTATGATAGGAAAATTCACAAGAAAACTAATCCAACTAGAAACAATTTGGGGGAATACCCTGGTGGTTGCCAACCCTCTCAGAGGAGAAGAAGAGGTGGAGTTGGTGAAGGACTTAATGACGGGGAAATCAGGAGAGGGTCAGCCACTGAGATAGTATGTAAAGTGAATAAATAAATAAATAAATAGATATATATATAGATAGATATATAGATAGATAGATAGATAGAGAGACAGATAAATAAATAAATGGAAAAGATGAATTGAGAGCAATTGAATGAGTGCTATATTTCACAGAAAAGTAGAGAGGAGACAGGTATTAGGAAGTAAAGTAAGTCTCCATATCAACTTGAAACTGAAAGACAGGTTTCAAAATGCTTAGAAAAGACAAGATGAGCATTAGAAAGGTTAAGATGCAATCATGTGTTTGAAGATGAAAATGCAGATAAAAACACACACTTCAGAAGCAGTGATTCTAAAAGGGTGAGTATTGTCTATCATTTTAATAAGTGTACCAATACAATTACCCTAGCTTTACCTACTAATACTTTTATTCTTTTTATATTAAATTGTTTCAATTACCATTTTCAAATGTTTTTTTGGACCAAATATATTTTGATCAATAAGCTCACTCCTTCAGTGATAAAAGATAAGTTGAATATCTTAAACCAAGCTTATATTTGATTAATAATGATTCTAGTACCTGTGTGATGATATTGAGAGTTAAGTAAAATGAGCTTCAACTTCCAATGCAGCGATGTTACATAGAACCTTTCCTGTGGTTTCATCAAAAACAGTCAGGAGCAGTTTGTTTTCCTAACTCTTCTATGATCTCATGTGCACTCATAAATAATATTTAGTGCAATAAGAATGGCTTATCTCTTCTGAAAATAGAAACCAACTACATTTATGCATGAGATCTATCCTACATTATGACACTTTTATCATCATCATTATCAAAAATAGCCACATACAAACTTGAATCTACTTCCCCAAATCTGTGTGAGCTGCTATTTCATTACTCTCAACTGTGCGGGGAGAGGCTCAATGACATTCCAAGGCACTTTGGAGGTAATTTTCCATTGACAAGAAGTTCAGGATGTTACTCTAGCTCAAGGACAAAACAAATATCCAGTTTTAAAAATTATTCTTAGAAAATAATCAAATGCCTTTACTTTCCTTTTGTTTAAACTCATGCGGCATTGAGGTTCACTGGTTTACTGGCTATAGTTTTCTAAGTAATCACTTTCACTTGATAACCGAACCATTGTCAAATATAGGTTTTCCAGTTCCAATCTGTACCATTAGTGTTAAGATCTTTTAGATCTACATCACACAGAAATGTATGTTAAAAATTTTTATCAATATTCTTTATGTTAATATTCTATTCTGCTGAGTCCAATGAAAACATGCAACATGCAGAAGTATAAGCAAGAATTTTAGCATCAAGAAGTAGTATGTGATATGGAAAGTAATCAGAAAGTATATGAAGATATCATTTAGAGGTATTCTAAAGTAATAGGGAGTCACAAATAGATCAGTGTTGCACTAGTTACGTAGCAGTTTTCTGAATGACAGATAGATTAATTGATGTGGCTGGCTTAGAAACCATCCTCATAGGAAACTAAAATCCAGAGTAGACACAGACATCAGTGAGCCAGAAACCTGAACATACAAAAGTGGTGAGAGGTTTGGCAGTTGCAAGGTAGAGATTTCAGTAACAGTTTTGAAGACCTAGATTTCCCATAGAATTACACCAGCAGGCACATCTTGAACAATCTTACGTAAGCAGGAGGACATAGAATGTGAGAACTCATGGTGAATCCAGTGCTGTGCAAAGGTTGCCAGAGAATGTTCAGCCTGGGCCAGTGTTCTTAGGTAGCCTAGAGAATACATTCTAGCTATACATTGGTTAAGAGTCTGGAAACTGTGCTTACTACAGGGGACCTTTGAAAGAATCCTATCAACTATTAGAGACTATTTACAGAAGAATTAACCTGAGTTGGAAGTAGTAAACAAAACCAGATAAGAGTATTATCAACTGTTAATAAGATAATAAAATTAAAAGATAATAACCACTGTTACTATCTTTTGAGACTACAGCATTTGAACTCTGAGTCTCATTTGACTCTGACTAAATAAATAGTAAAAATTTTCCTGAAGAGTTTTGACTTTGGGAATTCTTAACATTACAGTCTTGTACTTTTACACAATTTAGAAATATCATCAACTAAATAAATAATCTATCAACTAAAGAAAAATCTACAGAGTGCATATGTGTGTGTGTGTGTGTGTGTAATTTATATATATATATATGCACATATATATATACATAATATTCAATATTCTGATAGAATTTTCAAATAACACACAAGCAATTATGGCAAACAATTTATTGTATAATCAAAACAAACTTTCTGCATTTTAAAAATACAAAGAAGTTTGGAGATCTACACATTGTCAGGTTTTGGTTTTAATTCATTTTGTACAGCTGCTCTGTCAGCATGTGGCCACTAACACATCATCTGCCTTGTCACATAATATGTTGTGATTTAGTGTGAAGGAGAGATCATTCCTCTTAGGGAACAAGGGGCCTTGACACCTGTTTTCACTTATTAAAAGTTTGGATTTTAAAACTTCTTTAATAAACATATGTGATGACCTGTTCCTAAGTATGATTAATTTTCAAAGAAACATATTTTCACTTTATCCAATTGGGATTGTTTATGCTAAAGCTCATTTTGAACACTTTCATAACATCAAAAAACTATGTTCTACTTAATATTTGAATGTATCTGATTCTTCAACAATTTCTACAGATTCATGTTTACCATTTCATCATGGTTCTTAATCTTATATGATAAACTATTGAGCTTGTTACAGCTTCCTCATATCAAGAAAAACTTTAATAATGACTCCTGTACTTCAAACATGCATGATTTAGGTATGTAAGCAACTGGATTGATCTTTATTTTTCTTTAACAATTTATTATAAAAGTATAGAATTTGCTCTCTAAATGCAGTTTTCATAAACAGAGGGAAAAACACATATATATTTGTGAGATTTTAAAATTGCATCACATATAAATATATGTTTTATTTTTTCCTGTTTTATATACATATTTGTGTATGATTTATACAATTAATTCTATAGCCAATGATATTTTAAATTCATTCTTTATGCGCTCAGTATGAATCATATGTTCTAACTTCTTTATAGACCTTAGTGTTTCATTAAGTGAGGGTACCATAAGTCATGTCTCTAGGTTCTGGATATTAAAAATAAGGCTGATATGAATATAGTGGATCATGTGTACTTGTGGTCTGGAAGAACATCTTTGGGTATACGACCAGGAGCATTATACATGGGACTTCATGTAGAACTATTTCCAGTTTTTTGAGAAACCACCAGACTGAGTTCCAGAGTTGTCGTACCAGCTTGCAATCTCACCGCAATGGAGGAGTGAACCTCCTTCTCCACATCCTCACCAATAGGTGCTGTCTGCTTGAGTGAGTCTTTATCGTAGCCGTTCTGATTGTTGTAAGATTAGAATCTCAGGGATATGTTAATTTGTCTATTCCTGAAGATTTAGGATGTTGAACATTTCTTTAATTGTTTCCGTACCCTTCGAGGTTCCTCTCTTGGTTTAACTCTGTTTCACATTCTTTAATTGGGGTATTTGGTTTGGTGCAGTCCTCTCCTGAGACCAGCTCAGACACCCAACTTGGGTTCCCCTAGAACCGGAGCGATGATTGAAAGAAGAAAACAAGTTAGTTAAAGTTGCAACATGACTTCAGCCCGACTTTAGGCCTAAGCCTCATGGCCGAGGCGAAGCCTTTGTTTATTAGTCTTCTTATATACCACTCTAAATGCATGCAGAAAGATCAGTTCTAAGATAGGAACTGAACAAGCAAGCACAGATCAAAGATACTGTAAACTTTCTCCTGGAGGCCAGGTGTGAATATCAGGGACAAAAGAGGGTCTCAAAAGACAAAGAGACTGCTAAGCCTACATCCAAAGAATCTGAGCTGTCCAAAGCTGCTTTCTAAGAACTTCAAATGCAAATGTACTTTCCCAGGTTAAAGTCCTAAGTGTTTTGCTCTGAACTTCACATGCAAATGTGCTTAATTCTAGCCCTTAAGGGGTGCAGCACAAAAGCCAGTTTCCTGCTCATGGTCAGCTTTAAGGTGTCCTGAAAAATTAACATTTCTCCACCACCAGCTGACCAGAGGTGCCAAAACGGCTCTCCACACAGTCCAACTTCTTTAGTTATGTAAATACTTTTGATATTAGCCCTCTATCAAATGTAGAGTCAGTGAAGATCTTTAGCCAATCTCTATGCTGTTGATATGTCTGATTGACAGTGTCCTTTGCCTCACAGAAGCTTTTTGGTTCCAGGAGGTCTTACTTAGCAAATATGAGTGGGGGTAGTGGGTGTGTAAGTGAGGAAAAAACTTTTCGGAAGCAAATAGGAGGGAGAATGGAATGAAGAACTTGGCAGGGCAGAGCCTGAAATGAGGGCAACATCTAGAATGTAAAAAATGCCTATCTTACCAAACTCAATCTACTGAGTTTATCTGAGAAAACGAAAGCACAGAATAACCAAAACTATTCTTATTTTCTCGTTGAAAAATACATTTTGTTCCTGACTACCATTACTATCAACTTTCTTATAGGTATACTTCTTTGCAATGACACACACTAAATGTCAACTTCTTAGACACTTGTCTCCAGACATCAATGTTTCTATACCCTGCTTGTCAGAGTTCTATATTCAGTGACATTACAAGGTCATTTGAAAGGAGTTTGGCTACTTAGACAGAAGATGATATAGTCTTTGCCTTTTAAGTAAATGAGAAATGTTCAGTAAGACTAATTTCAAATCTCTCTGACTCATTTAGTTTCCCTTTCAAAGGAAGCATATGAAGATTGCAAACCAAAAGATTACCAAGCTCACTGTGAGTCAGAGAAATAGGTCAATCTCCAGTCCTCCCATTGTTCATTAATGACATTTGGTGTCCTAAGGAAAAATGACTAATTTAGGAATGACAAAATCCTTAATCTGAATTTTCAGGGTTTTTTTTTAAATAAACATTACAAAGCAAAATGAATAATTTCCCTTCTCCTACATAAATTTCAATAAAGTTTATTATATTTTCATGCAATACATTAGTATGAGTCTTAAAGAATAAATAAAATCTCAAAAAATTGGGCCGAAGATAAAGAGACATGTTAAAATAGACAATACAGGCTATAAAGAAAAGCTATATGTTAAGGCCTAGAAAGGGTATTAAAATCCATATTACTTAAAAAGTTTCAGAACTTAAATTATGAATGAATCACTTAAAAACCCTTTGTAAGCAAGAAATTAGCAAAATATTATATTTATTTATTTATTTTGTCCTAAACATTCAAGATATATTCAGTTTCTTTTTTTAATTGAACACATTTATTTTAAAAATCAAAAATAAATGTACAAATTTTAAGCATTTTTACATAAAAGTATACTAATACATTGTTGTCAGTGCAGGTTTTTTTTTTTAAAGGTTTGATAGTGTGCATTAAGATCTTATAGTTACAATGAGCATAAAGTACATGTAAAACCCCATGTAACCTGGAATTAGTCAAAATTTTATTGGTGTGTAAGGATTAAGCATAATGTTTTTTCTTTTCTTTTCTTTTTTTTTTTTTTTTCTTGAACTTCCTATAGACTGTCAGTTGTTTCTGGGGTGTTCAAAGCTTTCTGGGGTTAGTATCCAATTATTGGTGACTGCATATTATGTCTGTTCTTTTGTG
Source organism: Micromys minutus (assembly GCF_963924665.1). Taxonomy (NCBI): domain Eukaryota; kingdom Metazoa; phylum Chordata; class Mammalia; order Rodentia; family Muridae; genus Micromys; species Micromys minutus. The sequence continues at coordinate 15,039,161 of NC_137974.1, forward strand.
ACTGGGTTATCTCACTCAGGATTATATTTGCTAGATGCATCCATTTTCTCAAGAATTTCATAAAGTCATTGTTTCTGATAGCTGAGTAGTACTCCATTGTGTAAATATACAACAATTTTTGTATCCATTCATTTATTGAAGAATATCTGGGTTCTTTCCAGATTCTGGCTACTATAAATAGAGCTGCTATGAACATTGTGGTGCATGTGTCTTTGCTTATATTGGAGCTTCTCTGGAGTATATGCCCAGAAGTGGAAAAACTGGGTCTTCATGTAGTACTATGTCCAATTTTCTGAGGAATCATCAGACTGATTTCCAGAGTGGCTGTGCCAGTTTACAACCTCACCAACAGAAGAGAAGTGTTCCTTTTTCTCCACATCCTTGCCAGCATTTGTTGTCATCTGAATTTTTGATCTTGGCCAATCTGACTGGTGTGAGGTGGAATCTCAGGGTTGTAATGATTTGCATTTCCCTGATGGCTAATGATTTTGAGGACTTCCTTAGATGCTTCTCAGACATTCGATAATCCTCAGATGAGAAGTTTTTGTTTAGCTCTGTACCCCATTTTTTAATAGGGTTGTTTGATTTTCTGGTGTCTAGCTAGTTGAGTTCTTTGTATTCCTTGTATATTAGGCCTTTATCTGAGGGGTGAGGATCTTTTCCCACTCTGTTTGCTCCAGTTTTGTTTTCTTGACAGTGTCCTATCCTTACAGAAACTTTGCAATCTCATTAAGTCCCATTTGTCAATCTTTGACCTTAGAGTACAAGCCATTGGTGTTTTGTTCAGGAAATTTTCTCCTGTGCCTATGTGTTCTAAGGTTTTCCATACTTTCTCATTTAATAGTTTCAGTGAACCTGGTTTAATGTGAGATCTTTTATCCACTTGCACTTGAGCTTTGTACAAGATGATAAGAAAGGGTCTATTTTCATTCTTCTGCATGCTGAGTGCCAGTTGAACCAACACCATTTGTTGAATAGGCTGTCCTTTTTCCATTGAATGTTTACAGCTCCTTTGTCAAAAATCAAGTGACCATATATGTGAGGGCTCATTTCTGGATCCTCTATTCTATTGCATTGATCCACATGCCTATCTCTGTACCATGCAGTTTTTAGCAAAATTGCCTTTTAATATAGCTTGAGGTCAGGGATAGTGACTCACACAGATGTTTTCTTGTTGTTGAGGATGGATTTCGCTATTCTAGGTCTTTTATTATTTCAGATGAAATTGCACATTGCTCTTTCCAATTCTATGAAGAATTGGGTTGGTATTTTGATGGGTATTGCATTTTGGTAGGATGGCCATTTTTACAATGTATATCCTTCCAATCCATGTTCATGTGAGATCGTTCCAATTTCTGAGATCTTCCTCGATTTCCTTATTTAGAAGTTTGAAGTTCTGGAGAGATGGCTCAGCCATTAATGGCTAGGCTCACAACCAAAATTATATTTATTTTTAAATTGGGATTGGTAAGTAACCGAAAATTCAAAATGGAACTTAATTGATGTCATTAGACCAATTCTGAGGTGAATTGAATATGGTGGTTTGAATTTTCTTTTTCACAAATTATGGAAGAAAAATAATATTTTTATCATTGACTAGAAATAGGTATCTCGTGGGTCTGTAGAGACACAAGTTGACACTAAACTTGTTTGAATGCTAATAGTAGGGTTATATCCAAATGAAAAGAAGTAAAAAGCAGAGTCTTAAGCTCTCTAATGAAGGCAAAGCAGGTAACTAAAATACAGAGAAACATTCTCAATAAATTTAGATTAAGTGGATTCTATGATCATTATGTTAAATGATAATAGATATTTATCCAGATGTTTGACCCTAGCTATTGACAGAAATGGTGCTATGCCAGATTTCCTATTGTTTGCCATGGGAAGTTGAATATGTGAGGACTACAAAGATTCAAGTAACCTTAGTAGAAAGATGCTGTATTAGGCACCAGCATCTGCTGGAGAAGGGCTACCTTAACATCATAAATGGCATTAATTGGAATTTAGATAAGCATAAAATAATCTCAAAAGTATTGTGAGCATGTATTTTCTATATACCTATTGCATCTTCTAACAATCTGCATCCATCTGTCCATCATCATGTGTTTTGGTATCAATTAAACTTCAGTATGACTTACTGGCCTTTTATGCATGTGCTAGCATTTTAAATAGCAATGCACAACCTAAGCTCAAGCTCTAAGGTCAAAGATTAACAAATGGGACTTAATGAGATTGCAAAGTTTCTGTAAAACTAAGGACATTGCCAAGAAAACAAAACGGCAACCAACAGAATGGGAAAAGATCTTTACCAACACCACATCAAATAAAGGCCTAATATCCAAGGTGTACAAGGAACTCAAAAAGCTAGACACCAGAGAATCAAATAACCCTATTAAAAATTGGGGTACAGAGCTAAACAAAATGTTCTCAGTTGAGAAACACCGAATGGCTGAGAAACATCTGAGGAAGTGCTCGACATCCTTAGCCATCAGGGAAATGCAAATCAAAACAACCCTGAGATTCCACCTCACACCAGTCAGATTGACCAAGATCAAAAATTCAGATGACAGCAAATGCTGGCAAGGTTTCAGAGAAAGAGGAACACTTCTCCACTGTTGGTGGGGTTGTAACCTGATACAACCACTCTGTATATCAGTCTGGCGATTCCTCAGAAAATTGGACATAGTACTACCAGAAGTCCCAGCTATTCCACTTCTGGGCATATACCCCAGAGACACCTTAATACACAACAAAGATATATGCACCACAATGTTCATAGAAGCTCTATTTATAATAGCCAGAAGCTGGAAGGAACCCAGATGTCCTTCAGAAGATGAATGGATACAAAAATTTTGGTACATTTACAAAATGGAATAGTACTCAGGTATCAGAAGCAATGACTTAACAAAATTCTTAAGAAAATGGTTGCATCTAGAGAATATCATCCTGAGTGATATAACCCAGTCATAAAAGAACAGACATAATATGCAGTCACTGATAGTGGGATGTTAACCCCAGAGGCTCACAGGCTGTGTGAAGTTCCAGAAAAAGTGAAAAGAAAAGAAAACAAACAAACAAAAAAACATTATGTTCAATCCTTACACACCAAGAAAGTGTTGACTAATTCCGGGTTACATCCTGTTTTACATGTACTTTTTGCTCATTGTAACTAGTACGACCTTAATGCAGAGTATCAAACCTTAAAAGAAAAAGAAAAAAAAGCCAAGCACTGACAGAAATGTATTTGTATACATTTATGCAAAAATGTTTAAATTTTTTTCTTTTATCTTTGTTTTTTAAAATAAATTAAAAAAAAATAAAATGGCTATCTATCCAATTCCTTCTATTCCTGAAGGAACACTAACACTAAATGTATAAGTTTGCCAGAATAGCAAAGTTATGCTAAAATAAGAGAGATATTCAAAAAATATAAAATTATTCCTTATAAAGGACCAAAACAAATATAAATATAATTATAAATGATTCCATTCTTTAAAGTAGACCATATTACACATACATTATGGATATTTCTTTTCTCATTTCAGTTCAAAACTCAGTATAGCAGTTTCCCCAGAATAGAATTATGTATTGTTTTAAATATTATAAATATCACTATTATAATTCAAAAGTCAATGCTCTTAAGAAAATCAACCTAAAAAACTCATATAGAATTTTGCTCAGAAATAAAATAATGTGATTTTGAGAGACACTTCAAAAGATTATTGAAAAAGATACAAGCAATGCTTACCATACAAAATGAAGTAAAACGAAGCTACTTTGTTGGCGTGCTGTGGGGCATGGTCACATTTCAACCTTTTTTCCCTTTTACCTATACAATGCATTATGAAATTTTTAATTTGCCCTGAAAGGGTAAGACCCATATATTTGCCCTTACGTATTACAGATTTACACGTCTAATATTCCAATATATTTTGCTGGGCAGCTGATCTTCCAAAAATTAATATATACACATTTGAAGAGATGTGACGCTTTATTGCTCTGGTGACAAGGACTGCAGTGAGCCGTGAGTCCCATCCTTTTATGCTATGCCAAATCACATAGGCTTTTCTGTGTGACAACACATACGGTGATGGAAGGTGACAGCAGAAACGTAATGCAATATGACACACCAGAAATTTAAAGGGTAGAGATATTAGCCCTTTGATGTCAAATTAGATTGGAATGTCAAACCCAAAATGAGGCTGGCAGTTGCTAATGGACTGAAAGGTACAGTATTCACCCTGTGTGTGTGAAACAATGAATTCTGAACTTCATCACAACACATTTTGTCAACACAGAGATACAGGCTGATACATTAGAAAGTGCGGTGAAGGAGCTTGGGCCGCCAACAAATGGCAACTTATTTCATAGTGCCAACTTTTGTAATTATGACGTGATCTGAATAACCTTTGTGGTTAGCAGGTGCTACCACTGCAATGTATGGGGACATACAGGACCTGACACAATTTTGTAGGAGGAAGTAACATAATGCCTTATATTACGATAGCCATGATATATGTATGTCCCTCAAACAGGAAAGGTAATTTTAAATCATCACAATGGTAGAAAAAGTGACTTCAATATCACAGTCTAGAGAATCCATCAACCTCTTTGGTACATAGAGCAAGGTTTTCAACTATTGTGACATGAAAGGATTTGATTCAGGGAATGATTAAATTTATCAACTTTTTATTCCATCCCTGATTTGTAATATTAGCTTATAAGCTTTCTGTCTTCCTGGTTTGTTTTCACTGAGTGCATTAGGCTTCATTCTCTAAGTTTATTTAAAATATCTAAGTACTTGCTTGTTTTATAGAAAGTTTCTTCCAGCCTTGACACTTTTCTCCGCTGTCACATGACAAAAGAGTATGAAGGAAAACAATGATCGTCTACAGTGGAAGAACAATATTAATTCAAAACCAGTAGTTAAACTACAATAACTGCTTATGCTGCTGGCTTCAGTCTTTGTCTGTCCATTGTTTTCTGGTCTGTCTTCCAAGATAATGCTGAGCCCAAACAAAGGCTCCCTAGTTCTGACCCTTCACCCCTTTGCAGACAGACACTGCCAATCTCCTGCCACCTCTGAACTGTTTTTATCTTCCGTCTTGGATTTTCTGTGTATAGATAGAAAATGTGCAAAAATTAAGGCCAATCTAACCGCAAATGCAGACTGATTAATTGTGACCCAGCTATCTACTTTTCTTACTTTGTTCATTTCAACAGCCAGAGAATTTCTGAAGAAAATCTGGAATAAAAAACTGTGATTGAACGAATAAGTAGCTGATTGTTTTCTGGCTCTCTGAGAGTAATTGTTTTAAATATTATAACAATAAATTCATCAAATTTAGTAAGATTACTAGACTATGATAACCACCGTTTTCACCTCAGAATAAAGATATCGTAATTAAAAAAATAGAGACGTGGTATCGATAAAAATTCACATTTAAATGGCTGTGTGATTTATAAAGCACTGTGCCAAAACTCCGTTTATAAAGATCAAAATAAAATATATTTTTTCAAATAGTCAGACTTAAACATTCTCATGAAGAATTAAAAGTCCCTTTGCTGTGATTTCACTTATAATAATATGAAAAAAATAAGACATCAAGGTTTATCACCACATTCTGAAATAGATAAATAACTTAAATTTATTGTATCACTAAGGTTTCTGAAAGTCGCTATTGTTTGGGTTCAGGAAGGAAGCTGAGAAAAGTAACTTCAGATAGGAAAGCTTAAAAATGAAAGGTTTATTTTCTTAGTGCTCCAGATACAGTCAGCTTTGGAACCATATGCCTAGGGGGAAGCCAATGCATTGTATATTTTAACAGTGAAATGACGAAAGAAGGGGAGGAGTTTGAACTCCTAAGTCAGCCAATCATATTTTGACAATAAGGGTTAAGCAAGCGAGTATCTGTTGGAGGCTGGGCCTCTTCCAGGACACTTGGATTCAAGGCCATAACTAATTCCTTTAGACGTTTTGCTTCAGAATCCAAGGCCCATAATCCATCCTCCTGGTCATTTGGTGTTAAAGGAATAAAGCTTCACACACTTAGTGACAGCGTGGCTGACACTGGTTATAGATTTTTACGACTCAGTTACCTGGTTTAAGATTACAGCATGTTTTACATTCTTCTATGGGTTGGACAAACAGACGAGGGACTATTTGGCGTTGGAGGGTAGGAGTAGGTCTTGGAGCCTGGGCGTATGACCCTGGCTTGACCCTCTAAACAAAATGGGGAGATAGTGTTACTCAGCAATTGTGTTAAGAAGGCGAGAAGAAGGAACAACTCTCTCTCTCTCTCCCTTTCTCTCTCCCTTCCTCCCTCCCTCCCTCCCTTCCTCCGTCCCTCCCTCCCTCCATTCCTCCCCCCCTCCCTATCTCCCCCCTCTCTCTTTCTCCCTCTTCTACTTGAGGTGACAGCTCTTAGTACCTGTCAAATGTAAATGAAAAACATTCAAAAGTTTTGTATTGTACACAATTAAAATATAATTCTGTATGTTTACAAATTAAAATAAATAAATCTGAACCAAAGGAAACAATCTACTTCATCTAATGGCAATTTGCTGCAACCAAGAAAATGCATCAGGATCATTTTTAAGCTTATTATTAATGCAATATTTTCATTTAGTAATTAAACTGACAGAAGGAAAGTTACTAGAAATACAGTTGTAAAGACCTGGGAATACAATCCTACACTAAAAGACTACCATGTTTGAGGCCTTGACTACCATCCTCTACAGTCAAAAAGTAGTCAAAGAAATATTAATTGATTTTGAAACATTTATAAAGATGTAAATCTCTCATCTTAAGAAATAGATTCATAGTTTGAAGGACATGAATACGGTTATATTTTAATACTCCTTACATTTGGATTTGATTTTGATCATGTGCACATGAATAGGTTAGAAGAACATCTGAAAACAGTGTCATAAATGGAGTGGTCATTCTTGTTTATGGAGTGTTTAGGATCTTCCCAAAATATTGGCACATTCATATTTAAGATAAATATACTGATCCATATTGACTTGGAATTTTCCTTCAAATGAAATAACTGCAAGTGTGTTTTGTCTTCTCAAATTTACATTTATAGCATGTGCTAATTCTTCATGATCAGGCTATTTCAACTTGCTTGCAATTGGTTCTTGGACAGCCTTCTATGCCATCTGCCAGGGAGATGGGATGTTTGCCTACAAAATTATCATTTTATGCATTCATTACCAAGTGGATAATATGTCATCCACATCACTTACATGAAGACATAAGAGGCTGTTAAACTAGACTAGGTGGCAGATATATGTGATTTACATAATGTGATAAAGTATAATATTTAAGAAACACAATACTTAAATAGATTTTTAAATCACTTTCATTCCCCATTATTTGGACCAGCATCAATCCTAAAGGGCTCGGGGACCTTAAATTGATTTTGATTATAACCGTTTCATTTTACAATGAAAACTGACTTTACATAGGCACACATCATGTATTCCTCAGCACTGGAAACATAATTTCAATGGACCAAGGCTTTGCATTACTAATCCAATCAGTGCTGTATTTAAAAATATACTACACAGTGTCTTCTGCCAACTAAGTGCATATCAATAGATTTTACTTCCATTGAATGAACGATTTTCATGAGGCTATGTTGAGCCTTTTGTGAAAAATTAGGTTAACAAAGCAGAAATCAATTAAGCTGGATGACACTTTCTTATTTGTTGAAAACCTGAAAGCTTCTTTAATGGACAAAATAATTTATAAAAAATGTTATATTTGAAGTTGTCACAGCCCCTTTCTAATACATACTGTAATTAAATTGTCCATTGTACAATGAAGGCACATGTGTTGCTCATTCTAATGTTGATCAAAAACTATCATTATAAATTTTGTAATTAATCTTAATGAACAGAAATGGATATACTGCGATTATAGGAGATCACTGTATTTTGTTGTCTTCTGTAAAATTTAACTTTCATATTAGAAGTCACTGTTGAGTTAATGCTATTTAAGTTCATTGAAATGAATGAAGAAAATCATATTTCTCCTCCTTTGTTTGTTTATTTTTATTTATTTGGCAAAGAGGGAAAGTGATAGTATATTCCCAGGCTGAACTTGTATACTATTGCCTGGAAATTAAGATTTCTTTGTAAAACTCTTTGTTAAAGTCATTGTCATGATGCCTGCTGGTAATTTCATTCTCACACCAGCAGTTTTGAGAGATTAGTGATCACTAATCACAAGAGCCTGAGGAAACCAGATAAGGAAACCAGAAAAAACACAGGAATGCTTAAGAAAAGAGTCTCAGCATAGAGACTTATTTTATAGAGAACCAAAGAGTGATACTTTCATTTCTGACATTTTCATCAAGCTTAATCTTAATCGCTTCCCAATAACTTCTTTTAAAAAATGTATGTGTTCACCTACTACTTTCCATTGACATATATACTCTATGAGAAGAGATTCCACTAGAGTTGAGGTATTCAGTGGCATACTTCCATTTGCAGAAAGAGGTAGTTGGTATAGAATTATAAAATCTCCCCTCATTAATTTCAGAGCAATGTTTTAGAAAGTACAAGCCTAGAAAACAAATTTTTGTCCAAAATTTAATGTCCAATGCTAATTTAAATTTAAATAAAAGATTGATTACATTATATATAATTATGGTTAAGGAGACAGTAATGATGGTTCCAAAGTGCTTAATACCAGAAAGACATATATATATCTTTCTTATATATGAAAAGAAATATACAATGAAAATAAATATACATTCTTTTTCCTTTTGTATTGGATATTCTCTGTATTCACATTTGAAATGTTATCTTCTTTTCCCCTACTATTATCCTCCTCCTCCTCCCATTATCTCCATGAAGGTGCTCCCTCTCCCAACCACCTGCTCCCACTTCAGCACACTGACATTCCCCTACACTGGGAAAATGAGTCTTCACTGGACCAAAGGCCTCTTCTCCCATTGATGCCAGACAGTGCTATCCTCTGCCACATATATAACTGGAGCCCTGGGTCTCTCAATGTGAACTCATTGGTTTCTGATTTAGTCCCTGGGAGCTCTGGAGCATTTGGTTGGTTGATAATGTTGTTAGTCCTTTTCAGCTCCCTTAGTCCTTTCTCTAGCTCCTTTATTGGTGTCCCTGTGTTCAGTCCGATGGTTATCTGCAAGCATACTGATCTGTATCAGTATGGCTCTGGCAGAGCCTCTGAGGAGGCATCCATATGAGGTTCCTGCCAGAAACCACTACTTGGCAACAATATTTGGTGGCTGCATATGGGATGGATCCACAGGGGAGGTGGTGGTCTCTAGATGATCTTTTCTTCAATCCCTGCTCCTCCATTTTTCCTTTTATTTTCTCCTTTGAGTGTTTCATTCTCCCTTCTAAGAAGGACTGAGGCATCCATATTCTGACCTTCCTATGTTTTTAAAATTTAAAACTGTTTATGAATAATAGGAAACATTTAAATGATTGCATATCTGGTAAAAACACATGACCTAGGAAGATTACTTGTTATAATATCATAACTGTAATAGACACACATAATTAAATCCCTACTGCATACTTTGGGGCCTGGATATGACTTATATTTCCTAGGTCTAGGTTTACTCATATAAGACTCATAATAATACATGGATTATAGACAGGTCAGTCTACATGGTATATCAAAGAGTAACAGCAGTTATCAATATTATGAAAATTATCAAATAAAATGAACTGTTGAGCTGCTTACCATAATTGCATGGGTAGCAAGCATAGCATTTGCTTCTGTATTGAAATTTGTGGGGGAATTATTTTTGAGTCAAAATATTTGTATTATATATTCCATTCACCTCTTTTTTGTTGAAATACACGTTACCCTTTTTGCTAATACATCCATCAGTTGATTCTGAAGTTATTCCATAACTGCATATTCAGTTCAAAATTAGGTGGTATCCTGAGTGAAGAAAGTGTGATTCAATGGGTAAGAAAGAATAGCTGCACATTTATTTAACATCAGTCTCTGGAGGTGCATTTTTATAATATTGACAGTTTGCTTCCTTCTAACCATACTACACTGAGGGTTCTGACCCTGCTGTGAAAAACCTTCAGTTATCAAAAATTGATGCTAAATGCAAGCTGTTAGCAGAAGCTTTCAATGTAAGTGCAGTAGATTGAACAAACACTTTCTAAGCCCTGGAGTCATGGAAAGGCCAGAAACAGCACTGACCATTAAATGATATCTATTAATTTTGCTCAGGAGAACAAGCTACCAAGTTAGGCAGTGATAGAGATAATCGCTTTGACTGTGAAGCCATTAAGCAAGTTTTGCAGAATTTGAACAGTCAAAGGTGTGGTAATGCTCTTTAATACTTTAAGGTAAACCGAGTTCAAAAGTGAACCAAGAAAGAAAACTATAGCTTTATTGCCTTCATCCCTGAATTCATTTTCTGTTGCTGTGGTGATCTCCTAGTGTTTTGTGATTTATTCAAAAGGGCTTATGTTAATTCATACCAGTCAGAACAGGATAGTCTATTGAGAGTTTATGTGTGTAACTGTTCTGTTTCTAGTGCGGCACCAACACTGTATGGAGCATAGTATGGTAGAAAACCAGAACAAGAAGACAAGTGACAGATGCCAAAGCCCAAGCCATAGCACAAGGGTAGTAACTGTTTCGTGGTTTTCCACATTCAAAGAACATGTGAGAATGTTTATTTGACCGATTTAAGTGAGTGGAACATAGCACTGCCTTTGTACTCTTGAGAGACAAGGATCTGGTAACCACTCCATTTTTAGGACAAGAGAGAATGATAAGAATACACTAGTCTCATGACCTAGAAGGTCTAACTCAGTCTCTGACTTAAGGTTATTTTTGTTATTCTCTCATATATTACACATGCAAAACAGTTTTTCCTACCTCTTTTTTATCCAGTTCAATCTTACCTATGTGCATTCTCCCTCCTTCATTATTTCTCTTTCAAAGAGGCAGGCCATGTATGGATATCAATGAAACATGGCCTATCAAGTCAGAGTAACACTAGGCATTGCTCCTTGCACTTAACCTGGATAAGATGGGGCTTCTGCTAAAGCAGGGGTCTTCTCCTGGAGTTGTTTGTCAGGATATGGAGAGGAGAAGAAGGGGTTGCTACAGGGGAAGCAAGACAGAGTGGACTTGTCTGAAGAATCCTTGGATATCTGTTGGCAGATCTTACCTGGGCCTCCAGGATAGGTCTGACCTCCAGAAAAGAAGTGAGATTTGAAGTTTTTGTATAGGATACAGACACTGAATTGAGAAGATTTCATTTCATTTATTTACTCTGCTTTTCCTTCCTTCCTTCCTTCCTTCCTTCCTTCCCTGCCTCCCTCCCTCCTTTCCTTTCTTTCTCTCTCTTTCTTTCTTTTTCTTTCCTTCCTGTCAGCAAGTACTCTTGGCATCACCAATAGTGACTAGGTCTGGTTGCTACAGTTAAAATAGATTACCAAGTGGGGCAGTCCCTGGATGGCCTTCCTTCAGTTTCTGCTCCACTCTCTGTCCCTGTATTTCCTCTAGATTGGAGCAATCCTGAGTTAAGATATTGAGAATGGTAGGTGGCTCCATCCCTCAACTGTACTTAAAAGGAGAAAAAGAAGGTCCTTTATTTTTTAAGAAGTATCAAAATATACAATGGAATGCATGAAACCCAGAAATTAACAACAACACTAACAAAAAACAAATGTCAAATGTAAAAACATATTTTGCTTAACACCAGACATTTCAGTTAAGGAATGTGATTTACTACTTCAATATGAACTTACCTGTGCAAGGAAAAACAGAGATCTGACACTTTTTACAAAAGTGTAACCCAAAACAAAAGCGAATATCCATGTCCAATATGTGAAAAAGTAAATGTGAATCTATTATGACAATACAGACAGATTCTTCTCAGACTTGTGTTGGTCGTGCACATTATTATATGCATGAGAGAAGACATGAGAATAAAGCAAAGAGTAAAAATCTATTCCCTGTTTGCATTTGCTAAAAAATAGACAAAAAGAGGCCTTGTCCAACTAGACCTCCATGAAGAGCTTATTGCACAATTATGAGGACAAAGTATGACCGCTGTAGATGACTATATCTCTGATGGTGTGAAGATGGACACAATCATCCTGTAGAACTCACTCCCTCTCTGATAATGTGGCTTATCAGCTAGCTCCAAGTTCAGTTTGAGATTTTATAGCTGAAAGTCGTAAATTCACAATTTAAAGAAGACATTGATGTCAACATTCATTATTTACATACACATTTACATTGACATATGTACACCTACACATGTACTCAGAGACAAAGATATATTACACAAACAAAAAAGTCTTTAAGGAAATTAAATTTTATTTTCATGTCAAACTTTATCAGCAAATATTTGGTCCATACTGTATATGAGAAAGTAATTCAAGTGAAATTTGGATCTAGTAAAACAGCATGTTTGATAATGTCAGAGACACCCAGGGGTCATAATGAAAGGATAAATAGCCTTTAATGGAGAAAGCCAATACATTTACTGGACAATCTTTGTTTTTAAAATTATTTTCTGCATTGATTGAATGCCTTCGTCAAAAAATATGTGCATATAATGAGACACACTGACTATACTTTGTCAAAACCCTTCTTTTCATTGTCTTTTACTTAATATACTTTATCAAGGAATAAAACAGAGTACTGCATGCTATGCAAATATTTTTCTGAAGCTAAATGAGGCTCTCTCTATCTTGTCTTGATAATGTTAATGACCTGTTTTTCATGATGTTGTTTCTAGTGTGTGGTATCTTGTGTGATGGGTTCATCTTTTCACTTTCTCTATAGCTAGTAGCTGTATAGATTGTATGTATGTCAGATGGTAGTTTTTTATTACCATACAATGTCAATTTGAAATGCAAAGTACCTTATTGCTAACTATAGAAAAATAATTAGCAGTGGGTTTGTTAAACATCTCCTATTACTAATATTCTATAAAAGTAGAACATCAGTGTTCCCTTCCCACTACAACCAATTCATTAAGCAAATTGTTGTATTTGTAGCCCAAAAATGAAGCCAGATATTTTTCTTTAACCCATTACTAGTGTATTTTACTAAGGAGTGAGGTTTCTAGGTTAATTCCTGTTGCTTTATTTGGTGATAAATGCCTTTTCAAAAAGAGAGAACAAGATTTTATTGTCCATGTTTTCTTTACTGTATTGTCTCCTGTGGATGTTTATATCTTTTCCCTATTTTAGATACTATGAATATGACAAATTTGACAGAAGACTGTAAGTACTTCTTAGATTTAATAATTTTATTTATGGTGTATCATGAACAGATCTATGACATTACCAGTCAATTATTTAAGTAATATTAATATTTTGCAGACATTCTATAATTATTACATTGAGTTTACATTTATTATGGTAGTATATAAGGGTTTAAGTTTCTTCAATTTTTTTGTCCATAAATTATTTTATGCTATATAATACCTTAAATTTATATTTTCCTCAAATTAGTGGTGTTGGAAATATTTTTTATAACTGTGACCGTTTTACATGTAGTTTCTAGAGAAACATCCATTTAAGTCATATGACCAAGTTTAAATCCTTTCCATAGTGGTTTGTTCTCTTTTGTATTTAACTGATGCAGAACCGTACTTCATGCATTACATTTCAGACACAAGGCTTTTGCAATGTATTCCCCATTAAGAATGTTATTATTAAATTTTTATTATTATATGTTTCTGTGCCTGTATCTTCTATTTTTATATATACACAGTTGTAAATTGTCATGTTGTTGACCATATTTTTGTAACCATGTACAAAAATCTGTGCCAAGCCTGAAGGCCCAAATCTTGGACTTGAATTATGTGAGTGCAGCACATGAATGTGTGAGACTGTGGTTGGGGCTCTCCTGAACTGAAACTGATGTTATGACAAAGAATGTTCATGTGTTTCCTCCCAATAATTCATGCTCTTAGATTTAAATATTCAATTATTTTGGAAAAATTTGGAGAATAATAAACACTAAGGATCCAATTACATTTTTATAAATTGATATCAAGTCCCCAATCATCATTTTACATAAAATAATGCTTTGTTTATAATATGTTTGCCCCCTCTATAAAAATAAGTTAATTGAATGTGAATTAATTTCCTTATTATCAGATCTCTTTCCTTAGCCTACATACAAATAACAGCCTTGTACATTACTACCATTTTGTAAATTTGGCAGGCAAAAAGAATGACATCACCAAGGTTACTGGTTTAAGACTGCCCTGGACCTCTGAATGTTTGTGTCCCATACACATTTTTAGATTCTTCTTTATTTATTATAAATTTAATTAATGTAATTTTGTAAAATTGGAATGATCGGAATAATATTCTAACATTGATGGTATCCATTAAAATATGTCATTGTAATCTGTGAAGTTATATGTTTCCATTTTAGTACCCTGGCTTGTTTTTATAGTTTCTTTAGGTAGTTCAGGGTAACTTAAAAGTCCTGGGCATATCCCTAAAAGATGTTCAAACACATAACAAGGACACATGCTCCACTATGTTCATAGCAAACTTATTTATAAGAGGTAGAATCTGAGTAGAACCAAAGTGTCCCTCAAAAGAGTAATGGATACAGAAAAATGTGGTTGGTTTTTACAATGGAGTGCTAATCAACTATTAACAACAAAGACTTCCTGAAATTCATAGGCAATGGATGGAAATAGAAAATATCATCCTGAGTGAGGTAACCCAGACACAAAAGCACACACATGGTATGCACTAACTAAGAAGTGAATATTAGCCAACAAGCTCAGAATACCCACAATACAATTCACAGACCACATGAAGCTGAAGAAGAAATATCAACACGTGGATGCCTCAAACCTTCTTAGAAACAGGAAACAAAATACTCACAGGAGAAAATACAGACTCAAAGTGTTGAGCAGAGACTGAAAAAAAGGTCATCTAGAGACTTCCCCACTTGGGGATCTATCCCATATACAGTCACCAGACACTATTGCAGATGCCAAGAAATACATACTGACAGGAGGCTGATATAGCTGGCTCCTGAGAGTCCCCAATGGAGGAGTTGAAGAAAGAACCGAAGGAATTAAAGGAGTTTGTAACTCCATAAAAAGAACAAC
This sequence comes from Micromys minutus, assembly GCF_963924665.1. Taxonomy (NCBI): domain Eukaryota; kingdom Metazoa; phylum Chordata; class Mammalia; order Rodentia; family Muridae; genus Micromys; species Micromys minutus. Next base: position 15,054,286 of record NC_137974.1, read on the forward strand.
AATATCAATCAACCAGAACTCTCAAAGATCCCAGAGAGTAAACCACCAATTAAGGAGTACATATGGAGGGACCCATCCAGCAGTATATGTAGCAGAGGATGGTCTTACTTGATATCAATGGGAGGAGAAGCCCTTAGGTCCTATGTAGGTTGGATGCACCAGTGTGGGAGAATGCTAGATAAGGGAAGAAAAAGAAAGGACATGGGTGGGTGGGGGCACCCTTATATAAACAGGGCAAGGGGGAATGGGATAGGGATTTTGTTGAGGGGAATCTGGGAAAGTAGATAACATTTAAATGTAAATAAGATATAACCAATAAAAGAAAAGAAAAAAAAGTTGCTCTCCAGCTGCTTCACCATTGCATCTTTGGGTGTCTGAACAGGTTTTTGAATGTTTCATTATACAGGAATATATACATTCCATTTGTATAATTTTTCATCTTTGCTAGCAAACATATAGTTTATGTTGATGAAGTAGTAGTTTTACTGTAAATTGAATTGTTTTCCTAATTATTTTAAACATTTAATTTATATTGTATAAAATAAAAATCATGTATGTTTTTCCTGTATCTTTTCATAATTCTGAAAAATTACTTCTAATATCTTTGGGTCAGAATTTTAGCATCTTCTACACACTGAATCCTGACATGTTTGCAAGTAGATTTTTTTTTCTTAGCAGTTGAATTCTTTTTTATGTATTTTCTTGTATAACACTTCAGATGGGACCCTTGGTGCTATTTTGATTGTAATATGTGATTTGGGAATTCTAGCACTCTCCCTATCTTAAGAATATAAAGTTTTCATCTTTGCATCATTAAATATGATATTATTTGAGGGATTTTTCACAATGAACTTTATTGGGTAAAGAATTTTTTTTATATATATCTGGTTTTCTGTGACCTTTTATTCCAAAACAGTTGAATCTCCTCAAATGCTTTTCATGATTCTATTGAAGTGATGATTGTTAATAGTATAACTTGGTAATAAATTTTATTTAAATGATCACTTTTTCTGTCTTTAGCCATCATTACATACTAAGATCCTGTGCAGTCAAGTTACATAATCTATTTTCTAAGCTACAGTCTTGGTTTGTTTGTGGTTTGATGGGAAATTCTGGATCTAATTCTCAAAAGTATTACACAATACTTTTTTCCTTTAATTATTTGGTATACAATTTTAGTTTCTTAAAAGTTTTTTGTCTGGCTTTGACATTACTGTACACTAATGTATTGATTAAATTTTTTTGGAATGTTTAGATTTTTATCTCTAGCTATTTTCTAAGACTTAGCTTTTGTGTAAAGAAGCAGGAACTTCCTGGGCTACCCTGAGGACATTTGCAAATGCTGAAACAGAAATCCAGTTTTATTTTACAGATTCAATCTTTGTGGTTTTCCAGTGTTATGGATTGGAAAGACTTAGCTCAGGCTGCTGTATAGCTATCTGCTTGTCACCGTATACAATTTTGACATAAACAAATAAGGTTGTTAAGTTTAACAAAAGAGCAGAAACAGGTCAATGCCCAAATTCCAGTGCTCAAACTTGGCCTTCATTCCATATTACAGTTGAAATTAATGACTGTCAGTGTACTCTATTTTCAGCAGCTTTAAAAAAAAACGTGTAAAAGAATGAAAACAATTAATCTATCTATTTTATTAAAATCTTAACATCTCTCTACCCACGTCCCTTTAGTTAAATGAAGAATACATAGAACATAAGTTTCTCAATGATGATTATTTAAAATCTTAATTAATATATTCATTTATGAAACTTGAACATTATACAATGCTTTTTGGTAGTATAGTCTTCTTTCAAAAATGCATTTTGACTTTCCAACCTGACAGCTGTTCTCTCTACACTCTGATTTTTTTAAGCAATACACTCAAGGCAGAATGATGTCACTTAAAGAATATGGAAATTGGGGAAAGCACTTTTTTTTTACTTAGAAATTCAAGGATGTATCATTTATCTTCAGATGATGCATAAATTACAGATTTAAGAAAAGCAATAAGTTACAGGTTACTCAGATGTTTTCATGATCACATTCAAATAATTCCTGTCAAAACACTAATTAATTTTTAGAAACTCTGTATAGGCATATATTAAATACACAAGAAATCAAATTGTGATGCTACCTCCTAGACTAATTGTCTCTGAATTATCACTTTCTTTTCATTGCTCTTTTCCTGCATGCTTCTAGTCCATGAGTTTTTTCATTGTTCTCTTGGTATGTCATTTCTCAATCATATGATCATCTACTTAAACCGAATAGTAGATGAGAGAACAGGCTTATTCAAAGAGTCATCCAGCATCTGAAGTTTCCATTGGCAGGACATAGCAGCATACAAGTAGCTTGGTGATGGCAGATCACTTCTTTTATCTTCTTATTTTTCAATGCAAGTAGTTCGACATTGTTACATGTAAAGTGGACATATTACAAGTAAGATCATGAACACATGACACTTGTCAATAGTATGGTATTGATAATAAATTTACAAACACATATATTATTAAACAATCAACATAACTAAGGTATTTGATATTCATAAATCTTTAGAAGTAAAGGTAAAGATCAACACTTTGCACATAAAACAAACTAGAATAGAGGCAGTTGGTTAGTTTTGTGCTATTTTGCATAAAACACATAGACAGGGCTTACACGGGTCCTGCTGTTTCATTTCTTCTTCTTTCTGATTAAAAACAAACAGACATGAAAAATAATAGAATAAAATTTTCAAAATATTAACTTGACATTTATCTTCTACAGATACAATGCGATAAAAACAGAAGACATAATCCATAAAAAGCAATTGAATAAAAATAAAGTTTCTAAAATATATTCTCTCCTCACATCATTTATCACAAACACAATTCTGAGATTTGTAATTTCTCAACATTAATATAAAATGCAAAGGATATAAAATAAAATATCTGACGTAATGGTCAAGGTTTTTCTAAACATCTTGAGTTTCACTTGTATATTTTTATTGTCCTTAATCTTTCAACTGATATTTAACCACATATAACAAAGAAAGTGGTATCTTAGAATTCATATTTTTAACATAATTTTCAATTTGCCTTTCCTTACCTAAAAGGCTATGTAATGATTACATTACATTATTGTTGCGTTAGATTTAATGTGTCTTCCAAAGTGCTTCCCAGTTATATTTTTTAATACTCTGTGTAAATTAACATCAAACATTAAGTTTCAAGGGTATCTCAAAGATAAATCGTTATCCTTCAGTGATGCGGACAGTCGAGCAGCCTTAAGGCAACGGGTGACAAGAAAGAAGTCTGAGGGCAGTAGAGATTGTAAGAAGGGAGTTGTAGTGAATGTTGAAGAGCTATTCAGAAATCAAGTAAAACGAAGTCTGAAAAGTCCCTCCTAGTTCAGACTCTGCTCTGATCAGGCAAAGCTTGTTTTCAGGCTAAAGCTTCCTCTCATGTGCATTGTGTTCTTTTCCTTTCCCCTTTCAAAGGCCCTCGGCTTTGGCTAATGTTCCGCGAGTCAATATAGTCATTACCAACTCCAGTGAGAGCACTCAGATTCTGTAATGGGACTGAAAGCCCAATTTGTCCAGTTTATCAAGTGAGGGAGATGTAGCAGAGATGAGATAAGTAGAAAATTAACACTGAAACTGTTTGTGAACGACAGAGAAAGACTGGAACATTTTCCCCGGAAACTATGCCCATCTGTTCTTTTATACTTTATCTCACTGGGTAAAAGATTTCTGGGTTTTTCAGCTTCTGCATGGACAGCTCCTTTTCTGCTGGTTTAGGGGCTTTTCACCTGTGCCAGCTCCACTCCAAATATCCAACCTTCTTTACAAAGCTTGCAATTAAAAAGGCTGCCTCCTTACCTCCATTGGGAAAAGAAGGTAAATTAAAATTTATTGTATACATTGATTATTGTTACCTTCAGTAGATACTGTTTCCCCTTCCAGCTTACATCTTAAGATAAATTTTTTTAAATAAAATTAATTTCCTCAAATGAGAATTGACACATTTTCTATAACTTTATAATTTCTCAACTTTGATATTGCCTCGTAAACAGTTAACAATACATGTAATCTTTGCCCTTCATATACGAAAACAGCAGTAGAAACTTTCTGGAACCTATTGGGTTCACCCTAGCGAGGACTCGTACTAATAAAAAATATGGTGCAGTAAGTGAAGCATCAACCATATGACCCGCATGGCTGTGCACCGGGCAATGAAACATGCTGTAGTTTTCACCCCCCCCCCTTTTTTTGTACTCCTAGCCGTGCGAGTTAAAGTGTCTCTGCCTGTTTTCATGCATCTGAGACATTTTTTCCTCCTACTAGATTGCGTCATACAGCCTTGATCTGAGGTTCTTATTGGATTTTGTTATGGTCAGATTGGTTGATATTTCTGGGAGGTCTGCTCTTTTCCAAAGGTAAACAGAAGAGAAGTGGGTCTTCGAGAGAGGAGGGAGAAGGTGGGGGAAATGGGAGGAAAGGTTGGGCTTGGGATGTATTGTATAGGAGAATATATAAATAAAGTAAGAATTTCAAAAACAAAAAAAATATAATAATGATTCACTATTTTAAGTTTTTTTTGTCTTTATAATTTGTAAATTGAACCTTAGGGAAACACGTGCACACACATGAACACACACACACTAATAATGAATGTTCTTCACAGGGTGGCTGACAGTGCACATAACCAATAAATTAAGACAATTGTTTCAAAACTACAAGAGAAGAAATATTTCAAATCAGAGTTCAACTGCATGGCTATGCCAATACCTTATTCTTTATAAAAGCATATTCAAAAAGCTTAGCTACTGATGACCCACCTGTGTCCCAAGCATCCTACTGAGAAAGAAAGGACTCAAATACAAGTCCACATGTTGAGAAGCCAGTTAATAAAGTGTAAAAAGAAACAAAATATCAGATTATAATCCTTTTAAGGGAAAATGAAAATGGCTGTGCTGTATTCCTAGGTCAAAATTAGAAATAGGTCCTCTCTGTCTCCCGAATTCTAGGGTTAAAATATAAAGAATAGACTCATTTTGACTGTGGGGAAGCTGTAAACACAGTTGTACATGTATCAGATGTTTTCTCCTGCACTTTAGTTGATAGAATTTTTCTAGTTTTCAAAAATATCCACACATTTCCAATCACCTTGATTTGAACTTATTTGTGAAGTGCCATTTTTCTTCATCTTCGCTCTCAAAGTAGAGGTCATAAATTGTGACAGTTTGAAGGTAAGTAATTTATGATTGCAGCTCATTTTCTGGACATTGTAGAGATGTTTGTTAATATAAATTCTCTATTTCTTAACAGATGTAAGAGAAAGAAATATGTGCCATTCTACTATATTTAACGTGTTCATTTCAAGAATATGAATTAAAGCATACTTTTCTTGCTTTTTGATTTACAGTCACCTAATAAATTTTCGTTTCCTATGTATTCGGTACTAAAATATTCTAAAAGAAATCTAAAATAAAGAAACAAGTGAATATAAAAATACATATTTATATAAATAATTAAACAATAAGCCTTTATAAAATGAGATTCTGTCATATGAAAGAAAGTGGATAAAAAGAGAATATTTTCTTTCCAGGGAAAGTCATGGGCAGGAAGACAACTATTATGTGATCATATTACTCATGGGATCTTAGAATGCAGCAGAGCTTTGTGGCGATTGTCTCAAGGTAGGAACAGGTAGAATGCAAAGCATTTGTGGAGATGTGGAAATGTCAAGGCAAATATTTTCGACAGGATGATATAGCAAACTTATTCCAAACAAGCAAAGTAACAGAGGTGCTTTGTCCTCTGATTTTGAAAATGAAGAAACCAAAGCAAGGAGTAGGTTCAGGCAATATTCTCTATGTTCAAGACTTTCAAAGTGAGAAGTGAAATTCAAACATCTCGTGTACCTCAAAGCTAGTAACAAAAGCCGCTTTTAACCTTTATTAAAATATTGTTGTAATTATGTTATTTTGCCTGAATAAATATTTAATTTTATAGGACCTGCTCTAATTTTAATAATTTCTTAAAATATTTTGGTTGAAAGTTAAAATGGTCTAAATTTTTCTTATTTGCTCCAGTAATTAAAAGCATGTCATTTTTATGCATGTGCTAATACAATTTGGACACATGCGTAAGCATTACTTAAAATAAAGTTTGCTATTCTATTTAAAAGTCAGGCTAAAATTTAAAATGCTTTGTATCCAAAATCTGTCTGCAGTCCAAAGATTTAAATTACTTCTGCAAATATATTCTGCTTTTTAATAAAACAAACTATTCATGGGTAAACATAATGCATTATGAATCATTTTCACCACGTTTCCTGCTATATTTACATTTGTAGCAACTATTTTATGATCTGAAAGAAAGACATTCAAGAGAGAAGAGAAACAGAAATAAATTCTCTCTAATACAAAAAGTGCGTTAATGTGTCATTTAAGTTCCTCATCTATATTCTGCGCGTTGGCACCAGGCCAATTGTTTCTGCCAGAAACAGTAAAGTTAGAAGGGTGGTGTCAGTTTTCGCTTCTGAGTTTGTTTTTATTTGCTGGTGGTGTGCAGGAATTGAGAAAACACGCTTTCAAGAAATTTGTTAGCTCATTAAACATAGATTATTCTTGTAAATCGTAGTCAGAAAGACTTGCTTATAAAATTCTTTGAGCCATAAATACAATATACTCTTAGGACATTTCCTGTGGGTTGATGTATTCATTTCTGTTTACAATGAATATGTAAAATGCTACCTTAATGTAAAAACATGATTCCATTTAATTTCTTTCTTTTCTAAAAAACCAGAAATTGAGTTTATTACAAGGGTGTCGAGGAAATCAGAAAAGGGCCAGGGGAACCCAATGTAGGCTATAAAGCTGGCGGTGGTGCCTGATGATGCCAGCAAATGGTACTGACAATGCTACGGAGCACTAAATAGAGCTTAAGGAGAACTCTAGTGCCTGGGTACGGAAATGATACAGACCCCGCTGCCTATTGTTATACCACATTGTCTCCTCAGACACAAGAGAGAACCTCATGCTCTCTAGTTGGACCCATAGTTTCCAATTTAAAGTCAGAAGAGGTACATCTGACTGTTTTATCTTCAGTCACTATGCACGTCCTGTTTGGAGGGAAGGCCCTGGATATTAGACTCTGACTTAAACCGTTTGGTGGGGAATCAGAGCTAAAAATGTGCATTAATTCTCGACATAGAAAAAGATTCCGAAAGGCCAAGAAATGTTAATAGCACTTTGTTGAAAACAATGTCAAATGTCAAACATGTTTTTTGGCCCACCTAACAAATTTATTTGTGTTTGGAAAACACTATTTTCATGTCCTGTCCTGTACTGCTATTACACATTATATGCTACAATATTACTGCATCATGTATGTCATGATTACTTGCTGTTAAGGAATTCTTGTTTTAACTGACAGTTATCTCTGTACTAGCTCTCTGTCTTCTTAATATTTTTTAAATTATTGATTACTTTATCTATTTACATTTCAAATGTTATCCCCCTTCCCAGTTTTCCATCCACAAGCTCCGATCTCCTCCCCCTCCCCCTGCTTCTATCAAGGTGCTCCCACACCCACCCAGCCTCTTTATCCCACCTTTCTGCTCTGGCATTTTCCTACACTGGGGTGTCAAGCCTTCACAAGACCAAGGGGCCTCCCCTCCCACTGATGATAGATAAGGCAATCTTCTATGTGTAGCTGGAGATATAGGTCCCTCAATGTGTACTCTTTGGTTGGGGGGTTAGTTGTTGTGAGCTTTATTGGATCCAGTTGGCTGTTATTGTTATTCTTTCTATGGACTTCTAAAATTTTTAGCTTCTTCAGTCCTTTCCCTAACTGCTCCATTAGGGTCCTATGCTCAGTCCAACTACTGTCTACAATCATCCACATTTGTGAGGTTTTGTCAGAGCCTCTCAGGAGACAGCTCTTTCAAGCTCCTGTCAGCAAGCACTCCTTGGCATAAGCAAAAGTGTCTGGGTTTGGTGTCTGTATATAGAATGAATCCACAGGTAGGAAAATCTCTGGATGGCCTTTCCTTCCTTTTTCTTCTCTTTCTTTTGTCCCTGCATTTCCTTTAGACAGGAGAAATTCTGAATTAATATTTCTGAGATAGTGATTCCATTCCATTTCAACTGAGAAGTTCAAGGAATGCTTATTTTTTAAAATACACAGCAAATAAATTGTGAGTACAGATATGCCTCTTCTAGCTTGTCATTTAAAAATCAGTGGTAAGTAACATGATTGATACATGACTTTCATGATAATCTCTTCTGAACTCAGTAATGCAGCCCTTCTGAAGAGAGCCCTAAATATTCTATGCATCTTTTGAACATTACCATGCTTATTAATTTATCTTTGCAATTTTGTTTATAGCTAGATTTGTTAATGCCAAGTTGAATTAAAACAATTATTTCCATGAACAATGCAAGAAATGAAAAAAATAAATGGCCATAATTATCACATTTGCAATGTTATTAAAATATGAATGGTATAATAAGACACTAAAAATATTCTCTTCTCCATATTAGACCATGTCTCATATGATTAGTAGAGTGGGTAGAATTTAAACACTTATGAATGAGGTTATCAACATACTCAGAGACAAGTTGAAATAGCTACTCTTATGTTTGCATCCCATGTACTAAAGGAATTCTCCACATGTAGGAGAAACTTGGTAATCTATTTCTTCCCCTCCTCTTATTACTCTCCATCATTCATTATTCAGACACTGCAATGGTTTGAACATGCTAATAATTAACTCAGAATCAGAAGGAGTATATTGGTGTAATATTAAAAAATATGTATCAAACAATTTGACATAGTATCATTTAACAAAAGTTGTATGACTGTAAATTTGTGCTGCCTTAAATTCTGTAATGGGATTTTGTCCGTCAGTGTGGTGTGAATTTGTGTGTGAAAGGGGAGGGAACCGAAAAATGACTCTGTTACTAGTTTTTTTTATTTAGAATGATAACTGAAACACATTTTTATTTTTATTTTTCATAAATTCTTACTTGTTAAATATCTAAACTATGTGAAAACTTAGCTATTTTTATATATCAGCTATTCCTTTTTGGGTTAAATTATCATTAATTATGAAGCAAATATGAAATATTCTCTTAGATCCTGAGAAATTAAATTTCATAAAAGAGAAATCAATTAAATCACATTGAATTCTTTAAATTTCTTCTAAGATTAGAAAGCCAGAAAGAATAAAAATTGCAACCTGTTATTTTTTAAATGTAAACAACTGTTTTACATACATATTCCATCATATGTTTCCTTCCCCCAACTCCTCCAAGGTTCTTCTCATGTCCAAACACATCCAACTATATACTGTGGCTTTCTCTCTTTTTAGGAAAATTAATCAAGCAAACAAATGAAATACATAATGAAAAGAAAAAAAACCACATAGAAATACACACATGCACAAGCAGAAAATCCCGAAAAAAAAAAAAAAAAAAAAAAAACTGATAAAATCAGAAGCTATCGTACAGAAGATAAAGGCATTAAGACAAAAAAAAAAAAAAAAAAAAAAGCCCAAATAAAACAAGAGGATACATTGTTACAAGTTAGACTTCATCTGAATATGATTATTTTATCCAAAGTGACTTGTTTTGGTGAAACTGATTTTGACATTCAAAGCATGTGACAGCTGGAAAAAGCTTCTTGTTCAAACACATGAGCCTATGTCCTTTATTCCTTTGGGCTGCATCTGTGTTGAATCTGGGCAGCCCCAGTATAATGATTTAAAGTGTCTTTAACTTTTCGGCCATGTATTTATTTGTACAAGAATTTTAATGCACCAACATGGAAGTTCTGGCAGGGCATAACATCCAAATACCTAGTTCTGTGTAATTCAGATGGAATGCAGAAAGGGTACACACCATAATTCCTCTGGCTGGGATAGAAACATACACAAAATACATACATTTTATGTAAAATTAATTTGGAGAAGGAAGCAGCTGTCTTTAAATGTGGCATCCAATTGAGAGGCAGACAAAGTGACAAATCAGAGAAAGATTTGACAGAATAAGTCAGAGATAGGGTACACCGGACTCTAGAACAGCCCAGAAAACAGAAGCTAATGAACAGCAGTGTAGGGAAAGTTAATCAGATATTGGGGGACGTTTTATGAATGCATTGTGGTTGACTTCAGGCAATACAGTGGAATTGTTGCAGTCAGTGCTGTTCAATTCATAAAATGCAAGAACAATTTGTCCAAGCAGAGCAACAGAGTAAAAAGCTATGAGAAGCCTGGGTTTGAATCAGTCACTTTGGATTGGAGTTCTGAGCTGGAATAGCTGAGTTAAACCAGACAGCAATAGTTGAGAAAGAACTTGAAAGGGTAAGCTTACTCAGCATTAATCATCTGAGATAGCTATTACATTGGGGAGAATAAAAGTCATTTTTACACTTATCCGTCCTGTTGTATCTGGAAGGCACTGTTTAAGTGTGCTTTCCATTCCTATAGGCCCTTATTATCTTCCTGCCTTCTCTTCCTTATATATCCCTAAGACCTGAGGGAAAAGGTTTGATAAGGTATCTCATTTAGGACTGAGTGTTTCAAAGGGCTGAGTATTTCAAAATATTTTCATTCTCTATGGATTATAAAATGGTAGGTCTCTGTGTTGGTTCCTGTTTATTGAGAAGAAACACTTCTGATAATGGCTGCAAAAGACAACATGTATTAACATTATTATTCACAAAGACATGATAAAATTTGAAAAGTGATTTGATCTTCTGATAGCTATACCTAAAATATAAATAACATTTATCCATACTCATTGATTAATTAGCACATTTTATCCTAATTATGATTTTTTTTATTTTCTTACTCATATTTTCTCTCCTCTGTTCTTCAACTTACTGTCCCTTAAGTCCGTAATCATATTTCTTTTACTCCTTTTTAAATACCATTTCCTTTGAAAATATATATGTTCTCTAAAAGAAATCTTTCAAATTATCATAGAAATATTTTTCTGCTCCGTTGACACTGTCTTCTTTGTGATTATGTGGACATAGTAAATCATAGAAGAGAATTCAGGTTGGCACAGTTTATCCACTGGATAGTGGCTTGTGTTCTAGAAAGAAAGACTGAGTCCAGATGGGTTAAGATGATAAGTTTTCAACAGTATAACTGCTTCCTATTAGTCCTCACATTTAATGACACTATTACTTGGACAGAGTGGCCCCCTAAAAAATTGCAAAAATATTTTCACTAATTGCATACTTCTGATAGAGGGAAAATATTTCAAATGTATAAAGAATTCAATAAGTAGTTACCAAGAACATAAATTACCCAATTAAAACTGTGGTACAAATCTAAAACAAAGAATTCTCAAAAGAGGACACTTAAATAACTGAAAAACTCTCAAGAAAATGTTCAATATCTTTTGCCAGGAAAATGCAAATCAAAATTACTTTGAGACTTCATGTGACACTTGTGAGAATAGCTGAGAGTAGTAAAGAAAAAGACATCAAGGGCTAGTAAGAATCTGGAGTAATGCAGACACTCATCTATTATTGTTGGGACTGAAAATATTAAAGAAACCAACAAACAAAATGATCAAGCTTTGTCACAGAAGAGTTCTGTGGGTTTTCCTCAAAATTCCACCTTTTTGACAAGACTTTATGTTCTGCTCCACAAATGTAAGGCAAGGACACACAGCTAAAGAGAATACCTACACAACTCTTTTACCGGGAATAAAACTATCTAATGCCTACCTAGAACCTTCAGATATAAGCTGTAGAGTCATTGATAAATAAGTTCTCAAAAACAAACCTAAGAGTAATGTAAATATTAAGTCAACAATAATCCCCTTGATCTATAATGCTAAACAGTTGCAATGTATGCTAAGGAAGTGATGTCACAAGGATTGTCAGAATAACCGATAAATATCTCCTATGAATTAAAGCCAAATCCATGAGAAAGAACACATACCTAACACTGCTAGTCTACATTTTGATATTCTAATAGATCAGTGCTGTTTTAAGCTATCTACTAAGAAACTTCTGAAAGCAGATAGGAACAAATACAAAGACCCACAACTAGACTTTAGGCAGAGTAGTAGACCATGCACAGTAACTTGTGAATGGAATTTTATATCTAATCCCTTCCTTGAGAGCTCAAAGAACCCTGTGAAGGAGGAGGCAGAAAGAATATACAAGTCACAGGGAGTAGAGAGAAGGTAAAAGACAGAGGCAGGAAGAACAAAAACATAAGTAAACTGAGAAACTCTAAGAAAACTGAGAAACTCATAGGAACTCCTAAAAACTGAACTGGAAGCGCTGGGCCAGCATAGATATGCACTAGTTTCTGTGCATGGCAGTTCATGGCAGTGAGTTTAGTGTTTTTATGGGATTTCAGAGTCTGAGAACAAATAGGTTTCTGACTTTTGTAGCTTCTATTGAGCTCTTTTCCTTTGGTTTGTTTTGTCTGACTCTGATCTGTACATTTTTTGTTTCATGTTATATTCTCATTTATTATTATCCTTTGGAAAGATGTTTTCCTATAGAACAACATAAAGGTATTGTGTCCAAATAGGAGGTGAGATAGAGCAAACCTGGGAGGTAGAAAGCGGGCAGAGCCCTTAATAAGGAAAATATATTTATTTTCAATAAATGCAGAAAAACTAAAACAGTGAGAGTATTATGATGATGATTTCACTAAAAATACACTCTAAAAATAAGGAAAAGAAAGCAAAAATAAGTGTTGTAGCATTATTTCCTATTGTGTTATGTGACACGTACATACCGAGCTACATTAGGATGCGAACCATTCCCTTCATTTCTTATTTCAGTAACCACTTTGCTTAATCCTATCATTGGTAGAAAGGCAGCCAATCTTTTCAAAATTGTCCAGTAACTCCTGTTAAAATCATTGTAAGTGACGCTGTGCATCTCTTTCCCCTGGTCTGACAGTTTGGAAAGGAAGATAACGCATCTTAAACAACAGATCTGGAAATACATACTGCAAAAAGAACATAATAGGATTGCAACTCACTGTTCATTTTACTTATCAGCTTTCTGCACGTGGGTGATTTAAAATCCTTGTTAAAAGAGGAAGGAGATTTATTTATAGTTTTTCATAGTAGAAATGAACACAGTTTGAGTTCTGGCAGGTTTAAATATGAAATATGTTAAAAATATGTCTGCTATTTGATCCGAGATTAAAAAAATAGACACAAAGTAACAAAATATTTGAATTTAAGAATGTGACTCTATTCAGGAGATAAGAGCTGACATTGATAACAAAATATTTATGTTAGTGGGTAAGGCAGCCTTCTCCCATGCCTTTGCTATGTCTTTAGGTATGAAAAAGCACACTGAGGTTTTATATGCTAATGGATGTTCATGGTGAAAGTTATTTCCAGAATGTATTATTTTGAGGCGAATAAAAAGCAAGCATTTGTAGTTTAATGTTATAATAAATATATAGATTTTACGAAATTCAGAATATAAATATTCACCCTTGATTTAATGCACACACAGACTTCTGTAATAAAATGTATATGTTGCATATATGTGAAAAGAGCTGTAATAATTCTCATACAAATAATATTTGTTTTTCAAAAGATTTCCTTTCCCTGGACCAATTTCCATAGGCTAGCATACATCACTTTAAAAGTATTTCCAAACTGTCCAAAAGTAAGAGTAAACTACTTGCCTCACATTTATTGCAAGTTAATTTACCACTACCACTAATTCATGATTAATGGTTAATCAGTTTTTAATAAGTTATATATATATATATATATATATATATATGTGTGTGTGTGTGTGTGTGTGTGTGTGTGTATGTAATATTTAAAAACATGTCATTAATTATTACATAACTAAGCAAATGATTTGTAACACCTTCTTGCTGTCGACTTAGTGACTTTAAAAATTGTATTTACTTAGAGACATTCATAATGTCAACAAAACAGCTGCAATTTTTTATACTTACTTTGTGGTATTCAGTTATAAGAAGAACAATTATATTCATATAAGCTACATCAGAGAAAACCAAAGATGAAAAAAAAAAAAAAAAAAAAAAGGAACCCAAAATAAAACCAAAAGAAAAAAAAAAAAACAGAAAATCAAATCAAAACAAAACAAATCCAACCAAACTACTGTCCCCATATATAACTACTGTCCCTACATATAAGTAATCTATTCTGTATACCAACAAGAACCTGCTTTAAATTTCCATGCCAATTTACAAGCCCCAGACTTTACCAGGCAATGTTAGGGACTATTGACTATACCAGAAGGACAGTGCTGGACTATCTAAAGACACATTAAGTAGTATGTTAACTATACAAAAAAGACATTTTACAGTTTAAAAACAAATCTTACGCAACCTTACATTTCAGCTTTTTTTAAGGAGTGAATTGTGTATAAGGGGATTAAATTCTTTATAGACAAGGGGGAAAACTGTGCTAGGAACAACTTATCATCATTTTCCTTTTCATCATCGTTTTCCTCCTCTTCCTCCTCCTCTTCATCTTCCTCTTCGTTCTTTGTCTTGCTCTTTTCAGCCTTGACCACCCCATTTTTTGCTGCATCATGATTTCCTTTAGCTCTGTAGGTAGTAATATCCTTAACGTCCTTCTTCTTCAGCTTGGAGGCCTTCTTCTCATAGGGCTGCTTGTCATTCGCGGCAGTGTTGTTCCACATCTCCCCTAGTTTCTTTGTGACATCAACAGTGGATAAGCCAGAATGCTTGCCTTTGATTTTTGGATGGTACTGAGAACAGAACACGAAGAAGGCCGAAACAGACCTCTTGGGTGCATTCAGGTCCTTGAAGTCTTTTAGGTCTTTCTCTGGGGGGGGGGGGTGGTGAATGTAGGTTCTCATTTCTCTTTTATAATGAGCCTTGTCAGCTTTTGCCATATCGTCAAATTTCCCTTTTCTTTAGCAGACATGATCTTCCACCTCTCTGAGCACGTCTTCCCCGCACTCACAGCCATTGCAGTACATTGAGCTCCATAGAGACAGCACCTGGGCAAGCCAGAGCTGGTCAGGCACTGGGCGACTCTGTAGTTGCTAAGAAGAGCAAAGGAGATCCTAAAAAGCCTAGAGGCTCATCCAGAGACTGTCTTACCTGGGGATACACCCCACATGTGCCTAATAAACCCAAGCAGTATTGCTGATCAAAGTAGTGCTTACCAGCAAGAATCTGATATGGATGCCTCCTCAGAGGCTCTGCTAGAGCCATACTGATACAAGGATGCTTGCAGCTAATCATCAGATTTAACAAGGGGGACCCTAATTAAGAAGCTAGAGAAATGACTGAAAAAGCTGAAAGGTTTTACAACCCCTTGGCAAGAACAAAGTAATCAACTAACCAAACCCACCACAGTTCATGGGGACCGAAACACCAGCCAATGAGTTTGCATGGCTCCAGGTGCATATGCAGCACAGGACAGCATTTTCTGACATCAATGGGAGGAGAGGCCTGGTCCAGGGAAGGCTCATTTTCCCTGTGTAGGGGAATGCCAAGGTGCTGAGGTGGGACAGAGTGGTTGGGAGAGGGTGCACCTTTATGGAAGCAATGGGAGGGGGAGGAGGAATGGATAGAATTGTGGGAAAGGATAACATCTGAAATGTAAATGCAGAGAATTTGCAATAAAAATATTTGGGGTGAAAAGTAAGTAGTTTTTGCTAAAAAAATAAAGAAAAAAAAAAGCTTACAAAATGTCCTCATATGCATTCTTTGTGCAACCTGCCAGGAGGAACACAAGAAGAAGCACCCGAATGCTTCTGTCAATTTCTCAGAATTATCTACCTGACATTTTAACATTTTTTAAAATTGACAATTATATACATGAATATACCAGATTTGTCCTCTGATGTTTCATTCTAAATATCTCCCATATGTGTTCCCCCAGTTATCTATCTATCTACCTATCTGTCTATCATCTATTTATCTATATTCCATCCATCATCTAACAACTATTTTATCTATGTATATATATTTATCATCTACCTACTTATCAATCTTTTTTTCATCTATTTTTCTGCCTATGTATCAATCTGTCATCTATCTACCTGTTTCTAAGTCAAACGACAGTTAGTGTTCTCTAAAGGAATATGAGTGTAAGACCATCTACTAGATTATGGGACACATTTCAATGGCTTTATTTTTATTAAAACATAATTAATTTTTCTTTCCCAGAAGCCATTGATTAACACCTGTCTCTCCACTTTTGGTGGAAATTTATCATTCCATTCATCTTTCCTCATGTATTCTGAAATATTGATCTTCTACAGGACTTCATGTAATCATGCCTATGATTCCTGGAGTCCAAAGGCCCCATAATTATTGTTTAAGAATACCCACAAACAATATTTTAGTAATATTTCCAGTTTTGTTTGTTTAAACCAATCTAAGAAGAGTAATCTCTAGCATGTGGCTTATGGCCAAGAGTAGTCACACATGTCTGTAATCTCATTATATAGGGAATAAGTAAAAGAATCCCTACCTGAAGGCTAAACAGTGCTAATATACTAATCTTTTTTTAATTAATCAATTTATTCATTTACATTTTAAATAATATCTCCTTCCTGGAAACCTTCTACCAACTCCCAAGCTTATCCCATCTCTTCTCCCGCCCCTTTGCCTCTGTGATGATAGTCCTCCACCCACTCATGAACTGCCTCACCTCTCATGTATCTCCCTGTGCTGGGACATCAAGTCTCCACAGAGCCAAGGGCCTCTCCCTTTGATGCCAGATAAAGCCATTCTCTGCTACCTCTGAAGCTGGAGCCATGGGTCCCTCCATGCATGCTCTTTTGTTTGTGGTTTAGTCCCTAGGTGCATTGGGTGGTCCAGTTAGTTAATATTGTTCTTCCTATGGGTCTGTAATACCTTCAACTCTCTCAGTTCTTCCCCTAGGCTTCTCATGGGATCCCCATGCACAGATGGTTGGGTGTGAGTATCTGCATCTCTATTGACCAAGTACCTCTAGAACCTCTCAGGGAACAGCCATTCCACGCTCCTGCTAGCAAGTGTTTCTTGGCACCAGCAATGGCTGGGTTTGGTTATCTGCAGATGGGAGGGGATACCTTGGTGGGGTGGTCTCTGTATGCCCTTTCCTTCAGTATCTATTCCTTCCCCCCACCCCTAATCTTTCATTTGGACAGGAACATTTGTGGGTTAAAATTCTTGAGATGGGTGTGTGGCCCGATCCTTTAATTGGGAGTCATGTCTCTCTACTGTAAGTGGTCTCTGCAGCTCTCTCTCTCCTTTGTTGTGTCATTCTGCTAAAGTCATCCATGGCATAATTTATAGTAATTAAAATCTCAAACATCTGTCAAAAAGGAACTGTTTGGATAATCTATAAACCATTTACATAATCACATATCCTGTACTCAAACAGCAGTAAGGACACACTGTTGGACGTCTAAGAATCAGAATTATCACATCCAACAATAAAATAAAAAAAACAAATAATAAAATATAAGTAAGCTGGAAGGTGAGTGTGGCACCACACAAGAATCTTTCTCAAGTTAAAATGTACAGCATATAAAATGGGTAGGGGAGTGGAGGCATGGCCATTACTACATTACTTTGCTGGCATAATCATCCCAGTTCAGATTCATGTTTCCCACAGGGAAAAAAAAAAAAAAAGAGTTCCTATAGTATATACCTGCCCTTCCAATGCTAGAGACAGTGGATGCTAGGAGTTTGATGACCACTTGTTTTAGATAGCGAAAGATATATGAATGATCTATACAGCCACAATGTGAAAATAGGAACTGACAACCTAAGGAAAAGTCATTTTCCTAACTCACAACAATTAGTGTACATCAGTATCAACTCATACCATAATCCCAACACCTTCTCCAAAAGAGAAAAAATTCTACAAATCAGCTAAAAGAAATAAGTACTTAAAAAGTAATGGAAAATATGAAAAATATAAAAAAGAAATGGGGGACATTTATAAATCCATGATATAGAATACACATCTTAATCACAAAATTATAAAATAACCCATGAATACAGACAGATCTATGAATAGGATAGAGATTGCACTAAAAATGGAAATCTATAGAAATGGTACTAAATCATGCAGAAAAGGAAATAGCAAAACAGAAATTGAATTACAATGTGAAAATAATTCACTCCTACACTAACATTATACCATAAGACAACTGTAGAGTTCTTAAGAGGTAGTAAACTAAATGCATTTATGAAGACCTGATAGTATTAGTGAGCCATATCCTAATATAAAGACCAATATGGTTAAATTAAGTATTCATTTAATTGCAAGAAATAATATCAAGGATAAATTAATGTCAAAAGAGATAGTGCTGAGTCCAAACACTGTATTAACACTAAGAAAATTATTTTCAACATATTTTTAATGACTACAATCAAATATTTTTAAAAGCAACTGTTTGTTTATGAAAACTTTATATTTATCCTGTTAATATGCATGTGGGTGTCATGAGATTGATGTGTGCCATGGTGTGACTTGGGACACTATAAGAGAACTATTGCAAGTAGAAGTCTGCTCAGTCCTTTTACCCTGTGGTTATGAAGGTTACACAGGCCTTATGGCTTGGTAGTAATTGATTTTAGCTGCTGTTATAATGCTGTTCCTTAGTCAATTAAATTTATTGTATTAACAATTATATGGTTTTATGAGTTTAATTAAAAAGGTAGATATATATGTGATCTCTTACTTGATCAAATCAGAACAATTACTTTACTTACCATCAAAAGACATTATTATTTTTGTGATGATATTCAAAGTCTTTTTCTAAAGCCATTTTAAGTAAAATTTAATTTTGCAGCTAAATTAATCCACTGTTTTAAAATTCCAGAACATGTTTATTCAATCTATTTCTAAATGCCAAATCCTTCAATTTCTTTGGTGCTTTTAATAACTAGTCTGCTCTTTATTGAGATTGTTTTAGCATTTATATTTCTCAAGTAAAAACGGTCATCTCTTTTTGCCTACATTTTTTTTTAATAATATGATATTTAGCCCAATTCTGACTGTGCTAACTGAAAATATTGTGGTGTTACTTTCTGCATTTTTGATATAATATGTTTAATTGTTTTGATATTTACATTATAAATGTTAACCTTCTTCCCAGTTCAACCTCAATGAGTTCTTCACCCCATTTTCCCTGTGTTTGCCAATGAAAGGGTGCTTCCCCACTCAATTACCCCCTCACTAAATCAACCACAACCACCTCACTTCCCTCCAAAGCATTCCCCTTCTCTGGGGCATCAATTCTCTATAGGAATAGGCACATCTTCTTCCACTAAGGCCAGACAACACAGCCCTATACTGCATATGTGCTTGGGGCCACAGACCAGGCAGTGTATGTTTTTTGGTTGGGGGCATAATCTCTGGTAGCTCCCAGGGGTCCATGTTTGTTGATAGTTTTGTCTTTCCTATGGGGTTGCCATTCCCTTCAGCCCCTTCAGTCCTTCTTTAATACTCTTTAGGGGTCCTCAACCTCAATCCAGTAGTTGCCTTGTCTGCATCTGTCTTTGTTAGCTGTTACTAGAGCCTCTAAGAGGACAGCCATGCTAGGATGCCTATGAAAGGTAATAGTTCAAGGTTGCTGCTTTCTAATATGATAGATTTAAAGTTAGGCAGGTCATGTTGTCTTTCCTTCAATATCTGCTCTATTTTTCTCTCTGTATTTCCTTTAGAGAGGAACAATTCTGGGTTAAATTTTTTTCTTAAGACAGATATGATTTTCTTTGATTAGTTTGTTGTTCTTCTTTATGTATTTAATTTTATTTTCATTCTTTTTTGATGAATTAAACAGCTACATTGTAAATAATACAGCAGTAAACATTTACTGCAATTTATATTTACATAATATGTAAATAATATATTAAATATATATAAATGTAATGCAATTATATTTATATGAATATTATACACATAACTCTTATAAATAGATTATATATTATATATGTATATTACTCAATATATTAAGAAATGAATTCTCATATATATGGTCACTTGATTTTTGACAAAGGAGCTGAAAACATTAAAAAAATTGTGGTATATTTACACACTGGAGTAATACTCAGCTATTAGAATCAATGACTTTATGAAATTCCTAGGAAAATGGATGCATCTAGAGAATATCATCGTGAGTGAGGTAACCCAGTCACAAAAAACAGACATAATATGCAGTCACTGATAATTGGATACTAGCCCCAGAAAGTTCTGAATACTCCAGAAACAACTCACATGCCACATGAAGCTCAAGAAAAACAAAGGCCAAAAAGTGAAAGCCTCAGTCCTTCTTAGGTAAATATATATATATATATATATATATATATATATATATATATATATATATATATATATAGCGCACCCTTTCAGAGTGTGGTACACCTAGACCTTAAATCATTAATAATCCAAGAGCTAGGAATATAGCCTTGTGGCAACTTTTGGTATTCAAAGATCATTATGTTTAACCCATACACACTAAGAAAACTCTGATTTTTTCCATGTTACGTTATGTTCTACATGTACTTTATGCTTATAGTAACTAATGGGATTTCAATGCATGTTATCAAACCTCTGAAAATATTAAGTACTGACAAAAATATATTCAGATAATGTTATGCCAAAATGTTTCTAAAAATCTGTACTTGTATCTCTCTTCTTTTAAATAAAGTTGTAAGAGAAAAAGTCCCCTTAAGAGTTATTATCTTACACGATATTTTTAAGGCAATAAAATATAAAGTTTAAATTATATATTGATCATTTGCTACAGAACAAATATGGTGTTGACAAGCTTAGAATTAATATTAATCTCATCATTTATTTAAAGTAGAAATCCTAAGTGAACAGCTATTTTTATTAATAGGCTATAATACTTATATTGTAATAATATTTAATTCTGAGAAATAGGTGTAAACATTGAGTTTAAAATCAATACAGCATGTATTTTAAACAAATGGGTTATCCTTCAACCTCTGCTGTTCCACTCAAAAGACAGTGTAAATTTAGTATGTTCTTCTAGGATCTAGGACATGCGAAATGGGAATAATGCTGTGGTTTAACTTGATCTCATCAGCTGCATTAGCATCTAACCAAAGTGTCAGGCTGTCTGGGAAAATTGTGCAGCTAGGAATTGACATCTCTTCAGCTATAAAAGCCTTAGAATAAATTTCTCCAAATATTAGCACAGGAACTTTGAAAAATGATCTTAGCTCGATACTCTAAGTCCCTCAGCTTTCACATCCACAGGAGCTGCTTCACCTTGCTTTCACCTTGCATTTCTGCAATGGAAGAAGCCAACTTCCTTGAACTTTGTACTGCAACCTCTTCTGCTTAATACTTACTCTAAAGCTTTCATGTATCTCTCAGCAAATAAACAGTGCCAGGGCCCTTGTCAGCATCGGGCTTTAGCTTAAAGAAATATTGGAGATGCTTTGATCATCTATCCACACCACTAACACATTCTTCACATGAAAGTAAAACTTTTCTTCATGATATTTGTGTAGATGTTCGAGTGGTACTTTGTTTTTCCCCAGCAACTTTTTTTTGCATGTGGTTTTACTAAATATTACTTACTATCACTTTTTCTCATTCTTGACATTTCCTTCAATTTATGTGTTGCTGCCTCTGGTTCTAAGCAGCAATCACATCTCTTTTTTTTTTCAAATTTAACTTAGATAATTCTGAAACAAACACATGGCCTTTAAAATTTTGGTGTCTCATGAAAGACTTAGAGAAAAGACAAGTATGGGAGACGCTCACCAGCAAACTGTTAGATCACATGCATTTATCTGTTGACTATGCTGTCTTTTTGGAATGTTTAACAGTCCAAAGAGTTGTGTAATTTACATCAGCTATCCTTGAACATAGGACACTGTAGTAGTTATACTAATAATGAGAAGATTCAAAATGTTGTGAAAATTATGAAAATTTAAAAACAATAATCAATAAAGAACAAACATCTTCTGTAAGAAAATTAATAATTATAGACGCCCTGAGCTTAGGTTTGCCCTCAGCAGAGTCCTCATAAAGTTACAATAGAAAAAATCAAGCAAAGTCAACAGTAACTATGGAATGTAAGACAAACGAAAATACTATGTCCAGACATGAACAATACAATAAAAAGGTCATCATAAATTCCGAAGAATTAATTCTGTACATAAGCATTATAGTGAAAGATTATAACATAAAAACTGGGAAAAAAACCCAAAAGTTTTGAATTCACATTTTAGAACAGAAAGAGAGAAACCAGAATGTTGTAATTTTAGGAAAGTGAATAACATATAATGTGTTTACATCACTTAATCATTTAATTTTTTCTAAATATGAATTGAAAGTTTTTTCACAAAATACAATTTACTTCTCTCTTACAAAATCATTTATCTAGATACCAAAATGAGTCACACCTCATATATTCATGCTATTTCATCAGTGTCCAAATTCATATTATGTTGCTTTAGTGTTTGCTAAATATATTTTAAATAATGTATCACAACTTATCGTCAAACTGATAAGTACACTGACAAAACAAGGTATAAAAATGTTATAATATTAGCCATAAAATATGTGAAGAAAATAACACATATGAATTAAAGTTATGGTTGTCCCAATTTCTGTTTCTACTCAAAAGAATTTATAGATAGTTATGGCTTTCATTGCTCTGTCCTTAATCTGTCTGTTAACCAAGCCAGGACCTCGGTTGGTCAGTATTCAATTACTAACAATTACGTAAACCTTCATTCTTGAGATATGTGACTGGATGTTCATCATGCTTTACAGATTTGTGAGAGTGTTTCATTAGGTTTTATAACCAGCTATGACATAATGGAATGCACCATAACCTAAATAATTGTCTTGCATCCCCAATTGCCTCTTAGTCCCATTTTTAGCAGTCATATGAGTACCTTTATTTAGGAGACTGTTCATGCCAGAAACAGCTCATTTTCACGTGCTTTTCTCGGAGGCAGAAACCACACCGTTAGCTTGCAAACTAAAGTGATGTCCAGGGAAGTATTTGGCTCATTACTTGAAATACTTTATTTCTGTCATCTGGGCCTGAACTACTGAATGAAATGAAAGGGAATATATTCAAATGAAAATAGAAGGACATGCCCAAAACCAATTAATTACACATTTATTTATTTATTTATTTATCATATAAAATTTCTCTGTATGACATTAGAAGAAACAGTTTCAAAACCTCCACTCATTTAAAAACTTTCTATTAGCAGATTAAAAAAAAATGAGTTTTCAAGTATTTTCTAAAGCATCTTTTGTTTTTGTGTTGAAGCATGTACTATGCTCCTTACTTTTAAAATAAAAAGTTTCATGGTGACCTCAGAAGATGTCAGTGAGTAAAATGCTTACTGTACATACCTGAGGCATGAGTTTAGATCCCAAGCAGCTATGTAGTATAAAAAGTCAAGTTCGGCAAGGTGTTAAAGCAATCTCAGGCCTATATAAAAGCAGAGACAGGAGGGTTTCCAGGACATCCAGAGTAGCTGGTCAATGACTTCAACGTTTCATTATAATACTTTGTTTGACAAATCAAGCAATAAATCAAAAAATAGGAACTTGACAGTGGAAGACACTTGAATTTGAACTCTGTTCTCTTCATGTGCAATTGGTACAATTCCATGTGTACCAATTATATATGCTTGCAGATACATACCCAACAAAAGTACCATTCATGGGTAAATTATCACTTGATGGATTTTCATAGAAATTCCATTAGTTTGGTTCAGAAGACATCTGCATTTGCTTTGTCCCGTATGGCTTCTCACTATATAATTAAAATTATCAAGTTGGGAAGCCGTATGATTCACTGTCTCAAATGTTTGTGTTATTTGTTGCACTAGGTTGAAGGCTCCTACTAATCCAAAGTCTCATGAGTATCTCTGGGTTTTCAACATTACTAAAGGAAATGATGGTTGATATGGAGATACTCTAATGCAAATTTACCTCTTCAAGCTTTTGTCCCAATGGCTGTCATTTGTGACATTTTACTTGGATTTTCTCTGCTTTCTTCAATGTTGGTAGGATTTCTCTGTCTCTAATCACATCTAGCAAAAAGATATGAACCTAATTTTGCTTGCCAGATGTAAGTGATGTTTTGGAGGCTTATTGCTAAATAATCTCACTCTTTATGGCTCTTTCTAAACCCTGGCTGGCTGGTTAAACTCTGTTGTTCTGGACCGAACTCTTCCACATGCTTATTGATTCAAACTGGCTTGTCTTGGCTTCTGACCAAATTGTTCTGTTTGGCCTGAAACTGTCAATTTCTTCTAATCTTCTGGCTCCTTTTTATTCTGTGGCTCATTCTGTTGCTACCTCCATCCTGTCTCTTTTAAACTACCCTGGTAAAAGGGTTCTCATTCCATGCCCTCATACATAGCTTTTTTTTTTTTTTTTTTTTTTTTCTGTTTTTCTTATGGAACTTGGACATTTCTTTTTTTTTTTTTTAAACAAACACATTTTTTATCAGGTTGTAATTAAGTATTTGTGGGTACCTATACATATACATATGTATATATGTAACCATAATATAGGAAAAGAGGTTATTAATTTGAGGAGAGAGGAGAGAAATAGGAGGAGCTTTAGGGAAAAAGGGGGATGTGACACAGTACTATTTTAATTAAAATATATTCTTCCCCCCCCCTTTTTTAAAGATATATTTATTTTATTCATATTCATTGTAGTGTCTTCAGACACATCAGAAGAGGGCATCAGATACCATTACAGATGGTTGTGAGCCACCATGTGGTTGCTGGGAATTGAACTCAGGACCTCTGGAAGAGCAGTCAGTGCTCTTAACCACTGAGCCATTTCTCCAGCCCTTCCCCTTTTTTCTTGATCTTCACACAGTCTGTGGGTTGTTTCTGGGGTGTTCAGGGCTTTCTGGGGTTAGTATTCCATTATCAGTGACTGCATGTTATGTCTGTTCGTTTGGGACTGGGTTATCTCACTCAGGATGATATTCTCTAGATGCATCCATTTTCTTGAGAATTTCGTTAGGCCATTGTTTCTGATAGCTGAGTAGTACTCCATTGTGTAAATGTACCACAATTTTTGTATCCATTCATCTACTGAAGGACATCTGGGTTCTTTCCAGCTTCTGGCTATTATAAATAGAACTGCAATGAACATTGTGGAGCATGTATTTTTGTTGTATGTTGGAGTATCTCTGGGGTAAATGGCCAGAAGCAGAATTGCTGGGTCTTCTGGTAGTACTTTGTCCATTTTTCTGAGGAACGGCCAGACTGATTTCCAGAGTGGTTGTATCAGTTTACAACCCATCAACAGTGGAGAAGTGTTCCTCTTTCTCCACATCCTCGCCAGCATCTGCTGTCATCTGAATTTTGGATCTTGGCCAATCTGACAGTTGTGAGGTAGAATCTCAGGTTTGTTTTGACTTTCATTTCCCTGATGGCTAAGGATGTCGTGGACTTCCTTAGATGTTTCTCAGCCATTCCATATTCCTCAATTGAGAACTTTTTGTTTAGCTCTGTACCCCATTTTTAATAGGGTTGTTTGATTCTCTGGTGTCTAGCTTTTTGAGTTCTTTGTATACTTTGGATATTAGGCCTCTATCTAATGTGGGGTTGGCAAAGATCTTTTCCCACTCTGTTGGCGGCCTTTTTTTTTTTTCTTGACAGTGTCCTCAGCCTTACAGAAACTTTGCAGTCTTATTAAGTTCCATTTGTCACACTAAGAAAACTTTGACTAATTCCAGGTTACATCCTGTTTTACATGTACTTTATGCTCATTGTAACTAGTAATACCTTAATGCACACTATCAAACCTTTGAATAAAAAATCCAAGCACTGACAAAAATGTACTTGTATACTTTTATGCAAAAATGCTTAAATTTGTTCATTTATCTTTGTTTTTTAAAATAAAGTTGTTAAAAAAGTTTTATATAAAAAAAGACAACTATAAACAAAGAAAAAATTTTGATTGATAATTTATAGAAAATATTCTAAAAGTAAATTTTAAGGCAAATATATGACCGAATGTGAAGTTTGGATACGGAGGAACAAATGACACCATCAGTGATGCTATGTTGTACTTACAGACAGCAGCCTGGCCTGGCTGTCCTTGGAGAGGCTGAAGGAGCAGCTGACCAAGACATAAGCAGATACTCACCTCCAAGCATCGTTCTGAATTCTGGGACTCCTATGGTTGAATTAAAAAAAGGCTAGAACTAAGTGCTTTGCGTCATTTTTTTAATTACATGAAAACATCTAAGACATAAAATTATGTAAACTCACTTAGACCTAAAAATACCAATACAGCTTACATTGGTAATATTAATATGTGAAATTTAAGCTAGAAAGCTATGTTCACTACCTCTATTGTATAACATTATCGGTAACAGTAATGCATTTTATTAATGAAAATCTCCAAGGAATCAGTTTTAAATGTCCATGTCACATAATATTATATGTTAATAGATATATAAATAAGCATAATTTAGCCTTTTAACATCTCAAAACATACAGAATAAATATATAGAGTTAATTGGTCCATCTACTCACATAAACTCTTGAAAATACTTTGTAAATTTTTATTTATTTATTTTTATTGGATATTTTTAAATATATTTACATGTCAGATGTTATCCCCTTTCCCAGGTTCTCTTCCAGTACATCACTATCCAATTCCTCTACCCCTTCTTCTTTAAGGGTGCTCCCCAACCCACCTATGCACTCACACCTTACCTGTCACGTGCCCACGCTTCCCGCCGCTAGGAACAGGCGTGCAACAAACAAACAGCTTCTTCTGCGGATAACCTTTATTGAACAGCACTTTGAGCAGGGGTTTCTTGAGCAGAAAACTTCTCTCTGGGCCGGGGACTCTCTACCGAGTTCTACTGTCTAGGCGACCTCTCACGCGCAGTCCCCCACGAGCGATCTCTCTGTCCAGTCTCTGTCCACGCAGGAGTTCTTGCAATCTCTTTTACCGAGTCTCTCTCCACGTGGTACCTCTCCGCCATCCCTCCACGTGGGGTCTCCCGCAATCTCTCCACTGTCTTCCTCTTCTCCTCACGTGGGGGAGAAAATGCACTGCTATATATGCCTAAGAGACTTGTGTCGCTACCTGATTGGTGCGCCCTCCAGTAACTCAATAGTAGGCCCCGAGAGCAGGCTATGACATATGTGGCGCATGCGCATTAAGTCTCTTGGCTGGGCAACAGCTCTGTTTGCTGAGTTCTCGGCGGGAAGCCAGCGCCTAGTTTGGGTGCAGCACAAATGGCTCCCTACACCTCACCCTCCTGGTATTTGGGTCTCAGTCCTTAGTCCTGTGGTTGGCTTTGAGCATCCACCCCTGTATTTGTCAGGCTCTGGCAGAGCCTCTCAGGAGACAGCTATATCAGGTTCCTGTCAGCAAGCACTACTTTGCATCTGCAATAGTGTATGGAAGTGGTGTCTGTGTATGGGATGCATGCCCAGGTAGGACACTTTTTTTATCAGATACTTTGTATTTACATTTTCAATGTTATCCCTTTACCCTGCCCAACTCCTAAATAACTGTCTATGTTCATTTTACTCTCTTCTTCACTATAGTACTGTTCAGAGCAGACAAGACAGTGAATTCCCTAGATGCATGCTGACAGATTCATGGACAAAGAACATATTACATATTACACATATTATGTCTGCCTTGGAAAAGGACATGCTGCAGCTTGCAGCAAAACTGATGAAACTGAAAGACCATGTGCAAAACAAAATTTGTTGGATGTAAAAAGACAGCTAGGGCATGATCCCAGTGTGTCACGTTCCATAACTAAAAGTGGTGTTCACTGGCTAGCTGATGGATGAGTATGAGAGGGTATAAATTTGAATCTGAGTGTAGAGGAAAATATGACAGAGTTTAAGAAAAAAAAATATGGATGTCATAATTAAATTATCATATCAAAATTAAATAGAGATGTTCACTAAATAACCTAATTTTTCTCTTATGGTAGTGAACATGGTTTTTAGCATCATATAGCATAAATAGATTTGAAAGAGTAAACTACAAATGTTCCTCCATACAAACTTAAATAAGTGGGGTGGTGAACATGATTCTTGAAAAGCATATTACTCCCCAAGGGGTACATTAATCAACCATAGAGCAAAAATTATTCTGAAGTATACCCAATCTGGCCAAAATTCTAATATAGGTCAGGAAGAAGCTTAAAATGCTCACCCTTGCTGGCAGCAGCCTGAGAGTCTCTGTTAGAGCCTTACCAGTACTGCTGTGGATATTTGCAGCCAACAATTTGACTGAGCACAGGAACCCAATGGAGGAGTTAGGGGAAGAACTGAAGAAGCTGAAGGGGTATGCAACCTCATAGAAAGAGCAACAATATCAGATAACTGGAACCCAAAGAGCTCCTAGGGACTAAAGAATACATAAGGGGGAACCCACAGCTCCAGCCATATATGTAGCAGAGGATGGCATTGGCTAGCATCAATAGGAAGAGAAGACCTTGGTCCTGTAATTTTTACCTATCCCAGTGTAGAGGAATGCCTGAGTGTTGAGGTGGGAGTAGGTAGGTAGAGGGAGAACACCCTCATGACCTCATGGGAGATGGCCTGGGAAATTTTTGGAAGGGAAACCAGGGGATATCACTTGAAAAATAAACAGAATGGCCAATTAAAATAAATATTCACCCTTAGCCAAGAAGCTACTGGAAGCAGGAAGAATATAATAGTGTGACTACTACAAGGTATTATATCCTTCAAGAGATGACCCTATACCTACACTTTAATAATTTTTTCAAGTAACAGTAAGGAATGAAAGTCTAATATACACACAGATCAATGGTGAATTATAATATAAACATTAATTATGAGCATGGGAAAGATGGTTGAAAAAGAAGCCACACACAGGAATATAAAACACATGAAAACAATAAAAGAACATCATAAATATTTGTCAACATCAAAAGTACTTTCAAAATTAATGAATGAGTATAATTTGTGTCAAGTTAGCATGGCATGCATCATGTAGGCATCTTCTAAACCTAGATACAGAAGGAAGCTGTTATAAGACAGATTTTATCATATTGATACCCTAATAATTAAACATTCTACAATTAATAAACAGGAAAATATTTGAACAAAATATAAATTAAAGAGAAAATGGTGAAAATGTCAAGAAATTGCCAGTCATTTAAAATGATTTTTCTATTTACTATAAAGTACGGCATATATGCAATTTTCAGCAATTTTTGGAAAGAAAATACTAAGAAGCAAGAGTAAAAGGGAGGAAAAGATAACTTACTTGTATAAACATGAAATATACAAAATAAGCTACTTATTAAGCCTCGGGAAGTAGTGAGTTATCTTGAGAATGACTTATCTTAGAAGGTAAATATGACTAGTAAGATACAGAAAATGTTCATGTGTGTACATTTAGATAATTTTTGTCAGGTCAGTTTTTAAGACAAGTAAACTCTGTGATTATGTACTGAGATAGGGCAAGTTTATTTTTTGAAAATTTGATGTATTTTTAAATAGTGTGGCAATTTCTATTATTAAAGCAGTTAAGAAATATTTTATACATATATTTTATTGCATTATTATATTATAATTTTACTTGTGAGTTTATAGTATTTCTCTACATTTATGCTATAAATTAGGTACTTGACAATATTTTATAGATTTTTGAACACTGATATTTTGTTATTGAAAAATTTCCTGACCTTAAACTCTAATATCTGTAGAATGTTTTCTCAACAACTACTTTACTAATAGAAGCAGACACTGAAATAAAGGTATTGATTTTAATATTATGTAATAATTGTGTCCCCACCACTTCAATTATAAAAATAATAAATAAACTCTGCTCTTTTTCAAAGGATGTTGTACTTGTTAGAGCATCGTTTGGATTTATGCCAGAGTGGTATACCTGAGTCTCGAAGTAGAAATATTTCCAACTGTCTGAGAAACTGCCAAATGAATATCCAAAATGGTTATACAAGTTTGAACTCCCACTTGAGACCCATCTCTTTTAAATGAGCCCGTTGCTGACACTATTAATGATACTCCGATATATGTGCAGATAGAAACCTAGCATGTTTCCTGAGGGGTTTCATAGAGCAGCTGATGGAAGGAGATTCAATGAATCACAGCCAAACCTCTGGGTGCTCAGGAGTCTTGTGGAAGAGTGAGGGATGGAATTGAATAAGACAGCCATTGAATTCCCTTCCCCTTACTAGACTACCTGGTTGGGCCTCAGTGGGAAAGGAAGCCTTTAGGCCTGCTAAGTTTGGATGTCTCAGGGCAGGATGCTACCATTTTCCTCACAGAATGAAAGGGTAATGGTGAGGAGTGACGAGCCTATGACCAGAATTTAAAGTGAATAACTAAAGAAAAAAATTAAATTATTGTATTTAGTTTAAGATAATATTTATGATGCTAATAATTATAGACATGATGGTAGAAAATCAAAGCATCCTCTATAGTTCTGATGCTAAATTCACCCATATAGGAGCAGAACATAATTTTAGAGTATCAAATTTGTGAAAGAAAAATTCACCAAGGCTTTTCTCTGTTTTAATATTTTTAAATAAATGTTTAAACTTAGAATGAACTTTTTTTTTTACAGAGGTACTTTATCATAAGAGTTAATTTTTATGGCTAAAGTTGCTTGGCATTATCTAGGATGATTTATTAAAAAATACAGATCTGAAATGTCCCCAAACTACTTGATAATCTCATGTAATCTGCATTTTTACAAGTTTCCATATAATATCTGTATTCAAGTGAGTTGGAATACCACTGTTCAGAACAGTCTCTGACATATTGAGAAACGTAATTATGTAAGAAACTATGAGAATATAGTGAATAATTTCTTATTTCTCTGAGATATGCTTTCAGCGTGAGCACTGATGTTCACAGATAGGAGTAGTTAAAAATAAAAATATCAGTAAAACACATATATATGATATGCTTGTAGCTCTCCATTACCACGAAGCATATGCCAGATGGTAAATGCTCCAATTACAAAAGTTGGGGAATTGAATGATTCCCAAGCTAAGATCCCTGGAAAATAATTTGACTCACTCAAGGCACCAAAAGATACTGATAAATTCTGCTCAGTCAACATGAAAGTGATTGGATTTAAACTGAGAAACTTGAACATGTGGCATTATACAACAGACAATACCTCATCTATTCTAATAAAGTTTTCTTACAAATATGTCTCTTCAGAAAGCCAAAATAAATGTATTAAATCATTACTCTTTCAATGGTTATAAATGTTAAAGGCAATTTTTTGGTTAGTGTTGGAATCTTTATAATAGAAGCATATATATACACACACACACACACAGAGAGAGAGAGAGAGAGAGAGAGAGAGAGAGAGAGAGAGAGAGAGAGAGAGAGAGAGAGAGAGGGAAGATAGAGTGGGAGAGGAAGGGAGGGTGGGAGGGATCTGTCACTTTAAAAGATGACAGATGATCACTTTCTAAAATATGAATTTAAGAGTTGAAATAACATAAATATAACACACAATTATCTGAGAAATCCTATCATAAACTTTAAAAGCAACATTAAGACACAGTGATGCATTTATTTTACACATTTTTTTTCAGCCAGAATATCTGCTTTTCTCTATTTGCCCAATACGTATGAATTTTGTAAAAATTGGTTAGATACATATACAAAATTACTGTAAAAATGGTCCTTTGAAAATCGATGTGTGCTTTCTGTGTGCTATATATTGTTTGTCCTTCTGAAATTATTTATATATCATTTATGTTTAACTTTTCATTATATAATTAAAAAACTATTGATGAAGCAATTTTCTATGTATCATCTATTTAACTATGTGTCTCTTTATAAGTATATTTTATTTTGTTGTTGAAAAAAATCTTCTTTGTAAGAAATATATATTAAGTCTATAATCTGTTGGACATTCACATTTTGAATGATGTAGCCTCTGCAATATTGATTTTTATTTACTTTTATTTATTAGATACTCTCTGTATTTCCATTTGAAATGTTATCCCTTTTGCCCACGCAGCTCCCATTCCCCTCCACCCTGCTTATTTTAACAGTGGTGCAGTAGCTGCCAATCACCCTCCCTACCTCAGTGCCTTGGTATTTCCCTACACTGGGAAAACGTTCCCTCACTGAACTGAAGGTCTCTTCTCACATTGATGCCAGGCACTGCTATTCTCTGCTACATATGTAACTGGAGCCGTGGGTCTCTCAATGTGTACTCAATGGTTGGTGATCTAGTTTATGGGAACTGTGGAAGATTTGGTTGGTTGACAGTGTTGTTCTTCCCATGAGACAGCAACTCCCTTCTGCTCTTTCATCCTTCCCCCAACCCCAGGACCTTCACTGGGGTCCCTGTGCTGTCTGATGGTTCGTTGCAAGCCTTCTCAGCTACCTGACTCTGGTAGAACCCCTCAGGAGGCACCCCTATCTGGTTCCTGCCTGCAAGAGCCTCCCAGCACCAGTGATAATGTTTGAGCCCAGAGCTGCAGGTGAGGCAGTCCCTGAAAGATCCTCTATTCAATTTGCACTGCTCTTCCACTTGATCCTGTAGCTCCTCCTGTGAGTGTTTTGTTTTCCCTTTTAAGAAGGACTGAGGCTTCCACGTTTTTGGCCTTCTTGCTTTTTGAGCTTCCCAAGGTCTGTGAACTGTTTCTTGGGTATTCAGAGCTTTCTGTGGCTAGTATCCACTTCTCAGTGACTGCATATCATGCCTGTTCTTTTGTGCCTGCGTATTAGCTTGATCAAGGAGGTTAGTCATTGTACAGTCCTTAAATGTTCATAGAAGGAATTCCAAAGAATTCATTACAGTTAGGGATAATCAATTAATACTTGCTAGAAAGTGGAGAAATGATGTCTGTAGTAATAAGGATCTGGTAAATTCCTGATACAAAGAATAAAAAAAATGCGTTTTGCTCTTCAAGTTTCTTCTTAAGTTGTAATCAATATAGAAAGGTCGTAAACAATTTAAAAGGTTGAACAGTGTGTTAAAACTTGAAAAAATGCCTGTGTAATTCTCAAAAAAATGTAAAATTGTAAAGATGAGGATATGAGAGTAACAATTAGGAAAACTCATCTACACATATTATACTTTTCTCAGCCACTGAATATCGAAAGAGAGGAAGAATGGGAAAAAAATAGCAAACTTTTACAGACCATTCTTGTTGGTTCTAGAAATTTTCACATAATATATATCAAAATGACAGGAAGGAAGAAGCTTCTATTCCCAGAAGGAATCTGTACTCTTCATTTTAAACATCTCAGAAATGGTTTTATTGACCAGCACCTACTCTGGGCACTACACTGTAGAAGGGTTTCTGGTTCTCACCATCTCTGCTCCAATATGACTGTGTAGAATTACTTCTACTCTTCTCAATCAGAGATCCAGAGAATTTCATTAACTTCTGAATATGTGTTCTCTGTAACATTTAAGTACAGTGAATATATTTTAAGACATAAATTTAAGGATGTTTCAACATTTATTAATACAATTCAGTGTACAAAGAATAAAAATGCTAGTTTTTATTCTAAAATCTTCAGAACATACTGTTTATATGAAAGTATGAATTACTTTATACTTTTTTATATCTTCACATTATTATCAAAACTCAATCGTTTATTATATTTTTACTATTACTAAAAGTCATAACAATTCTGTGATAGTTGCGTACTCCTTAATAGGTAAAATTGAAGATAGTTTAAGTATTAATGCACAAATACTAAATCTGTAAAAATTCAGTGCATATATTAATTCAAAATAAAAATATAAGACACATTTTTATAATGTACAATTTTAATTAAGCATATGATACAAATTTAATCTTCATAAAGATTCTATTTTTCTTTTTGATTTGCATTTTGTATTGAGTTTGAGAAAAGGCCTTGCACTGGCCCTCAACTTATTGAGTATCTAATTGTCTAGGCAGTTGGTCCCAGGAACCACCTGTCTTCAGGTCCTCAGAACTGCGATAACACAGGTTTACCCTGATACTTTTTTTCCAACATGGAAATATGTTTAGGAATCAAAATGGTATGAAAACCATTTTACCTACAGTGTTCTCCTTAACTCGCAATTCTGTTGTTTATGATATAACCAAAAGATTCTAGAACACTGGAAAGGAACTTGGAACATCTAGAGTGAGAATTTAAAGAAAACAGTTATACAGAGTAAAGTTTTGGGAAAACAAAACACTTAGAATTAGGTTAAGCTGGTATTCTCTATCCCCCTAACTTCGCTCCGTTTTTATTAAAGAGAAGACATGAATATTTGATTAAATAATTTTATGTTTTAAAAAGGCAATAAATGTTTCACAAATATGATTAAATCATAGAAAACATTAATTCTGTATATTAATATATAACTTAAATAACAATATATTATGTGTCGTTTTGATATTTATAACTTTTGAAATAATAAGAAGAAATCAACTAGCTTAGAGAGTATAACAACAAATCTAATAGAATAAATATATTTGAGTCATTATGGTCCGTAACTCTGCCTGTATTTCTGGTTGTCTCTAGATACAAGGAATAAGCTAATGTGTCAAGGCCAGCATGGAAACTCGATCAACAAGAACCATGGCAAAGCAGTCATGCCAGAGTCCAGTTATCCTACTGAAGGAAGCTCTGTAGGGCTCTTACTACAGACAAAGGACATGAAATCACCTTGAATTCAATCTTAAGAATATTATAGAGGCCTTTAAAAACAAACATACATGAAAATCTTTGTGTAGTCACTGTTTGGAAATAAAAATAATTAAACCAGGACAGGCTTTGAATATGAAACATTATCAAAAACGTTCTTGATGTTAAGGTATATTTTCTGATATAAAATTGCTTCTTGATTGAGTGCAGAACTCTCACTTAGACCATTTGCCACCAGGAACAGGGGAGAGGCAGGCTAGCCGGGGTGCAGAGAGATCTCTGCAGAGTGCACGAAAGTGCAGTTTCCCAATCCCCCTCCTCACCGCTGCTTGGTTCAGGGATCCCGTAACCCTGCATTGGGCTATTCCCAGTCCAAGGACATTGAGTGTAGAATGTGCACTCAGACCATCTGCCACCAGAAACAGCAGGGCCTGGTTGAGAAGGTGTTCTGACTAGCCAGGGATCAGGATATATAGGGACACAGGCAAGGTACAAGGAAGAGACAAGAACCAATCACTGACAACAAGATGGCAAGATAAAAAAGAAAGAAAATACCCCAGAGAAACAAGACAACCTGGCAACACCAGTACCCAGCTCTCCCATCCCAGCAAACAGCAGAATGTCAAACACTTCAGAAAAAGAAGATGCAGACCTGAAATCATACCTCAGGATGATGATAGAGATCCTTAAACAAGAATGGATGAAAAGCATAAAGAATTAGAAGCTTTTAAAGAGAAACAAGAAAAACACTCAAAGAACTCAAAGAATTAGAGGAAAACAGATCCAAAGAGATAAAAGAATGGAAGAAAGAATTAAAAACGGAAATGAACACAATAAAGAAAACAGACAACCCTAGAGGTAGAAAACCTAAAAAAGAAATCAGGAGTCACAGAAGCAAGCATTTCCAATAGACTACAAGAGGTGGACGAGAGAATCTTGGGGGCCGAAGACAACATTGAAAACATAGACAAAATAGTCAGAGAAAATGCAAAAACCAAAAAGCTCCTAACAAAATGTCCAGGAGATCCAGGACACAATGAGAAGACCAAATCTAAGAATAAAAAGACTAGAAGAAGACAAAGAATATCAAAAAAGAGGCACAGTAAATATCTTCAACAAAACTGTAGAAGAAAACTTCCCTACCCTTAAGAATGATATGACCATGAGCATAAAAGAAGCCTTCAGAACTCCAAATAGGTTGGACCAGAAAAGAAATTCCTCCCGACACATAATAGTCAAAACACCAAGTGCCCAAAGCAAAGAAAGAATACTAAAAGCAGTAAGGGAAAAAGGTCAGGTAACTTATAAATTCAGACCAATCAGAATCACACCTGATTTCTCAACAGAGACTATGAAAGGGGTGAGTTAGTTCTGGCTCTGGGCACAAATAGAGACCAGAACAGTCCATTCTAGGCATCACCATGTTACCTTTACATGTATAATTCTTGGTGGTCTCTTCTTCGATAGTAAAACACTCAAGAGGGAGAGAAGTTCTGACACTTTTTTTGGATGATCAGTTCTTTTCAGGCAGGCTGTGCATCCTTAGCATTTCCTTTAAAGGCCTTCCAGGCATCTCTACAATTGCTTGAACAGTAGAATTTTAATATATTTGTAAAATATTTTATTCTATAAGACATAAATAATTTGTTGTATTCTAAAGGATACATATGTTGGAGTATCACCAGTTCTAATCTACAAAGTGATCTCAAAAATAGCCATCATCTTTATTAAAGTACAATATTAGAAAGATCCTTTTAAGAGCATAAGGAAAAGACTGTTGGATTTTTGGTTATGTACCAATAGTATGATGTATTAACATATGTATATATCTGAATTGCCCAAAATATAATATCTACTTATCAGTGAGTGCATGCCATGTTGTACTCACTGATCAGTAACTGGGTTACCTCAGGCAGGATATGTTCTATTTCCATCCATTTGCCTAAGAAAATTTACTTTCAACTAACAGTAATCAAAAAAGATAAGGAAGGTATCAAAGGAAATATTAGCCTAAATTTCAGAATACCCAAGATATAATTCACAGCACACGTAAGAAGAACAACCAAAATGAGAAGAAGGATAACCCAATATGGATGCTTCAGTTCTTCTTAGAGGTGGGATCAAAAATATTTTATGGAGGAAATAGAGAGAAAAAGCTTAGAGAAGAAACTGATGGTAAGGCTATCCAAACACTACCTCACCTGGACATCCAGCTTATATTTATCCTCCAAACCCAAAGTTTATTGCTGGTGCCCAGAAGTGCATGCTGACAGGAGCCTGATATATTTATCTCCTGAAAGTTTGTGCCAGATAGTTACAAATACAGAGGTGGATGCTCAAAGCTAATCATAGATTGGAAAATGGGGTCCTCAATGGAGGAGTTATAGAAAAAAATTGAAAGATTTGAAGGAGTTGGCAATCCCATAAGAATAACAATACCATCCAACCAGAGCTTCCAGGTATTAAACTACTATCCAAAGAGTACACATGGACTGACCAATGGGTCCAGCTATACATATAGCAGAAGATGGCCTTGCTGGTCATCAATGAGAGGAGAAGCCCTTGGTCTTGTCATGGCTTGATGCTGCAGTGTAGGGTAATTTCAGGGTGGGGAGGCAGGAGGAGGTGAGTGAACACCCTCATATAAGCAGGGGGGATGATGGGATAAAAGACTTCGAGGGGATTCGGGAAGGTGGATAACATTCAAAATATAAATAAATAAAATATATCCTAAAAATAAGTAAAAATTTAAAAAGTACATTTATAATAGAAAAAAGAAAGAAAGAAAGATTTACCAAAAATAACTCTGAATTCTGAACATCTATGCTCCAAATGCAAGGGCACCCACATTTATACAAAGAAAAAACATTATTAAAGCTCAAAGCATTCATTGTAGCACACACAATAATAGTAGAAGACTTCAACAGCCCACTTTATTTAATTGACAGATCATGGAAACAGAACCTGAATAGAGACACAGTGAAATTAACAAGAGTATTTTGTTCCCCCTTTTAAGAAGGATAAACAGCAACCAACAGTTTGGGGAAAGATCTTTACCAATGCTACATCTGATAGAGTGCTAATATCCAATATATACAAAGAACTCAAGTAGTTAGACTCTAGAGATAAAAATCCATATTAAAAATGTGGAACAAGATCATACAAAGATATTTCAACTATAAAATTATCTAATGGCTGAGAAGCACCTAAAGAAATGTTCAACATCCTTAGTCATCATAAAAATGCAAACCAGAGTAACTCTGTGATTCCACATCAAACCAGTCAGAATAGCTAAGATAAAAAAAAAAAAAAAATCAGGTGAGAGCAGATACTAGCAAGGATGTGGAGAGGAACACACCTCCATTGTTGGTGGAATTAGAAGCTGGTGCAAACACCCAGGAAGTTAGTCTGCCCGTTCCTCAAAAAATTGGACTTAGTAATACCTGAGAACCCTGATATACCACTCCTGGGCCTATATCCAAAGGATGCTTTAATGTGTAACATGGACTCATGTGTCACTATATTCATATCAGCCTTATTTATAATAGCCAGAAGCTAGAAATAACCCAGATGTCCTTCAACAAAAGAATACATACAGAAAATCTACATTTACTCAATGAAATATTACTCTGCTATTAAAAAAAATGACTATGAAATTCTTAGTCTACACTCTTAACTCAATATATAACTCTCTATGGCTTGCCATTCTAAATGTTCATACCTTTGTGGATTTTTTGCTATTTTACACTTCCCCTTTTTGCTGTTCCTCTAGGTTTCATGATTGAATTCCTTGAAGGTTCATTATTCTGATTCAGATTCAGATTCTGAATCTCCCATATTTATCTATTTCCCACAGTCTCTCTGTCTCTGTCTCCCTCTGTCTCTATCTTCCTCTGTTTTTCAATCTCTCTCTCTCTCTCTCTCTCTCTCTCTCTCTCTCTCTCTCTCTCTCTCTCTCTCTGTGTGTGTGTGTGTGTGTGTGTGTGTGTTCTGCAATGTCCCACATTGTAATCATGCCTCAGATTATTAATTATCAGATTTTATTGACAGGTGATACGCTTCTAGACATTAAACAAGATATCTCTACAGGCACACCTGACAAGATCTAAGAAGCATATGATACCCAGCAAAACATGTACCATACCCTCTTAGAAATCAGAAATGTCAATAGACACTACAAAAAGTAAAATGAAGACAAGACCAAATATATGCACGTAGAAATATAACACCCTAAGTTTAAAGGCCTACGTTCCAGAATAAAAACACAATCAATACAAGTGCATATATGTCCCCTCAACAGAAAAATAGGTAAATAGACATATAATATTCACAAGAAACTATTAAAACTCTATTTAAAAATGTAAATATAATATATGTTAGTGAATTTTAGAATCTAGAAAATATTATCATGATTGAGCAACAAACATAGAAAGTTAAATGTAGTATGTCTTCACATAAATATGGATATTTTCTATAAAAGATTATTGTGGAGGGATAGACCTCCCTAGAATGGAAAAATAGAATAGACAGTTATGAATGGAAATGAGTCAGGTACTAAAAAAGATGATTTAATGGGTAAAAGGAAATATGTTGTGGGACAAGTAAAATTAAGGGCCATGTCATCTCCTAATGAAGTTTATTTATTAAAAATGAGTACATTAAACCTAGTTGTTGGTGTTAGATTTCCCAAGTGAACCTTGAAAGTACCTAGCCTACTGCCAAAGGTAGTGTTTGCTCTCTACAAACTGACAGCAAGACTTTCTTACTTAAGACAACGTCTACACAATTTATTTAATGCAGACAGTTTTAGCAGGTGCTTACACAGAGCCTTTACTCCTGTACACTACCAAAACAACAACAACAAAAAAAGGTAAATATCAACATAGTTCCAAATTTTTAGTCTTCAACTATGACTAAAGTAACCTTTTGTTGGTAACTTTATCAGTTTATGAATACTGAATAAAGTAAAGGTAGAACACAATTCAATGAATCTTTTCAAATACATTAGTAGATCAATATCCCTACAATGCTGATTCAATAATAAGGCTTCCTTATCATTGTAGGATGGACAAACAAGAGAAGACTATATTAACCTTGCCTTTGAATCTGAACATGGTTTTAAGTCTTATTAGTTTTAATTCAAGTGGTATAATAGCTAACATTTTTAGAAAAAAAAGTCAACATGTAAAACCTTTCAGGGCTGTCAAATCTGAGTTCTGAGACTTTTGCCAGACAAAATGAGACAGATAAACTTAACCTGGGATGGCATGTCAGGTCTCATCAACTAAAGAGTAAAAATTCAAAGGCAAATCAAAATAAAGTAATAATATACTTTCAGATAGCATAAAAAAGAGCAGATGTCTGAAGTTATATGTAATATAATACATGTAATTATAAAGCTTTGACATCACCAAAGACCAGTATTCTGAATACCTAATATGACATTTATGATTTTATGAGTTCTGTATTCACATTATCTCATTCCCAATGAAGTCAGTTATTAGAAGACATTGTTCCCCTAATACATTTAACTACAAGTTCTAAAAGTGTTGCAAGGCAGCATTTTTCATCATTAGAAGCCATTTTGTAGTCCCACTATTTGTTGATGGAACATGTAAAAGAAATGCCATTTAGTGTCAGATATTCTGAGAAAATGCATTCCTGTATATCATTAGGATTAATTTAATATAATGAAGCCAGTATCATTCCTATTAAACTACACCCTTATTTATTCCGTAAGTTATTATTGTAAGTTTTTTCTACCTTTTTGTATTGCATCCTTGTTTTCTTTTTGACAGTATTCTATTATAATTCTTGTAGTCAACTATTAGGATACTCTGAGGTTTTGTATTTTCTCTGACTCTGAAAATAAGCCACATCTATTTTTTAGAATTTAGAAAGTTTCTGAGTCTATTTTCTGAAATTCCATTGAAGCAATGAATAACAATGAAGCAAAACATGTGACTGATGGACTATTTTAACTTTTCTTTTCTTGTCAGCTTCTTTATAACTATCATTAGAAACAGCATAGATCTCAATATCTAAAGTAAAGAATAACATCACTAAAGTTTAAATCAAAATTCTCAGGCAAGATATTGCTATTACTCTTTTACAAATAACAATGACTAAAACATTTTTTGTCATAAATCTGCCATTAATGGTGATAAAATTCTTTTATAAAAATTAGTATAGACCATAATGTCAAATATCTATTTTTATATGTGGTTAAATTTTCCATTGGGTTATATAAGAAATGAAGCTGCACTCAAGGTCTATGAATACATACCTGAGCTGACCCAGAGCATTTCTTTGACTTTTCTACCTATCCCCAGGCCTAGGCCTAGACACTTAACCTCCTATCAATCTATCTTCTCAGATGACTAATTCTAATCTGGCTTTTCTAGGCTGCTGATTAAATTTCTTTGCTTAGCCTTATACTGAATTTGGCAATAAAATTTCATCTGGTTTGTTCTCATTGCCTAGATTATTCTGTCTTTACCGGTATTTAGGTTATTCCCACTGTAGATTTTTCTCTGTTACACTCTCCCTGTAAAACTGCCGTACCCACTTACCACCTAACACACCACCTTTATTTCTTCTCACTGCTCTTAGGTAACCTGTCTTTCTTGAGGTGTTTTCATTTGATTTGGGCATATCTTATCTTTGACTCATTCCAATAGTTCTCTAATCCATCACTTTGTCTGGTTGTCAATTAGATGTCACTTTTAAACATGACTTCTTCATTCTATATATTAACTTTACCTTCATTATTAGGTATAAAAGGTGTACATTAAGAGTGTGTCTGTATTCCAGCCAGATCATACTATAATTTCAGAGTATGTTCAGATTTCTCTTGGATTATAACTTTGAATAGGTACTTTGGCAACAGCAGCCTTGTTACTGGATTAAAGTTTCTCTATAAGTCTCTCTGAGAAAAAGTTTGCTGTTCTTTCTTCTCCTTGTCCAAATATGAATCCCTAGTTACTCACAATATTTCTATTCAGTATAAATAGCTGTGGAAGGCTAGGGAGATAAGATTTAATTATAGTCACTGATACAATAAGAGATATGGGGCTATAGTAGTACAATTAGGTTTTGTATTTGAAAAAACAATAAACCTCTCAGTATTGAGCAAATCTAGAGAAAATAATTTTTGGAGACTGAAAAGCAACAGATTTATTAAAGAACTGCCTGATTTGTAAACTGTAAGATACGGTAAGAGCAGTATCAACTATGATATTAGCATCCCTAGATTCCTTATATTTTATTCATAAACAGTTACATATATATATATATATATATATATATATATATATATATATATATATGGCTAAGTACTAAAATTTACATATCTCAATCTCTTTCAAAATTAGACTGCTCAATAAAATTATGCTATCTTCATTAGCATATTTGAGGTCTAAGAAATCCCAGCTGTCTTCAATTTTACCACATAAATGATAAAAAAGATTTTTTCATGATGGAAGGAACTTATGAGCAAATCCATAGAAAATGTTTAAAGGTTGAAAATTCTGCTGCAGACAATAAAACAGAATTTAAAGCATAAAGGTTCAATTGGGTTACTAAAGATCAGCAAAGAGGCTGAGGTATAGAAAATCAATGTAATCTAATGCAAGTATATAAAGTTGTAACCATATTTCTTATCTCTTGTTTTTACACTGTATTTTGTTACTACAGTAGCATTCTGTTTAAAGAGGTGATGTTAGACCTAAGAAGATTTTTAATTTTTCTGTCACATATGTTTTGTGGTTCATATCATTGGGCTTGAGACAGTAATACTCAATTGCTCAGGCTGGCCTTGACCTCATCCTCCTATCTTAATGTTACGAGTGCTGACAAGTGTGAAATATCATCTTCACCAGATATGTACTGTAAAAATGATCCTTCCTCCTCCATTTTTTTTTGTTTCTAAATGGGAATCAGATAGCATAAATTGAACTCCAACTCTTTGAAAAGCTTAGACTGAACTTGAACCACTGTTCTTCTTGCCTCTACCTCTCACATGATATGGCTATGGCAATATACCACAACACTGAGCTACATAGTACAATTCTTAAACTAGGTACTATAATCCCCATAAAATTAATAAGATTTAAAAAAATCAAATTCCTGTATGTATTCTCTAATGCATATAACTTCAGCACATAGTAATAATATTATATAATAACATGATATTTTGTTCTAATTACATCAACAGCTGTAAGTCTTCAGAAATAAATAGTAAAAAAAATAGTGGTATAGCAACATGTAGTGCAATGAAAGCTAGATAAATAAAGAATATAATTTCTGGATTGAAAGGAAAACATTTTTTGATTAAATGCACTGTCAGGGGACAAGTATAGACAGTTATATGCTCTTCAGTTTGCAGAGGTCTTAAGGCCAAGCACCTTACATGTTATCAAGTACAAGAGCTGACCATAAACTAGATTTACAAACAAGTCACCCTTTCGTTACAGGACTTTGAAAATTGGCATTGTTTCACAAATCAGCCAAAAACATAACAAAAGCCAAATTGCTCTTAAAAATTTCTTTTACCTATTTCAGCATAAAAAGTTTAGTCACAGAAGTAAATCTATAATGAAAAAGACAAGTATAATATTTTGAAAGTGAATTGAATACAGTACAACATACTTTAAAGTATACATGATATGTATTAAAGAATATGTACTGAACCCCATTGTCTAAAACTTTGAAGGTGTTTAATATAGCTGTTAAGTATTTGGTTATCACATTTACACTTGTTTTTTGTTTGTTTTTGTTTTCTTTCTTTCTTAAACTTTATTTAAAATAGAGGAATACATATACAGATTTTTAAAGGCATTTTGGCATAACACTATATGAATATTTTGTCAGTACTTAATTCTTTTAGAGATTTGATAGCATGCATTGAAATCCCACTAGTTACCATAAGCATAAAGTACATGTAGGAAAGAACGTAACATGGAAACAGTTTTCTTGGTGAGTATAGATTAGGCTTAATGATCTTTGAATACCAAAAATTGCCACAAGGTTATATTCTTAGCTCTTAGATTATTAATGATTTAAGGTCCCGGTATGAGTTATTTTAGAAGATAAAAATTAAAGTGAATTTTTAATTCTATGAATCAATATAAAGACATAAAATATAAAATATATGTATACAAGTCAATAGTAGGAAGGGGAGGATGGGGGGAAAGACTATGGGAAAGGGGCAGTGAAAGAGATATAAAGTGAATAAGTTTAAAATAATTAAAATTATCTGGAAATTATGTGCATATGTTTGTATAAGTTTTATTTCCAATACCATCATGACTGTTTGAGCCTATAGACATTAGAAAAATTCATAGTTAATCTGAGTCACATGCAGTTGTGAGCTACCATGTGAGAGGTATAAAATAAAACTTGGTCTTAAAAGTAGTAATTATTTTGTTATATTTTACAACTTATTTTAAAAAGAGAGAGACACATGTACATATTTTTTAAAGCCTTTTGGCATAAAACTATATGAATATACTTTTGTAAGTACTTGATTTTTATAAAGGTTTGATAGTATGCATTGAAATCTTACTAGTTAGTATAAGCATTATGAACATGTAAAACAAAATGTAACATGAAAATAAACAAAGTTTTCTTGGTGTGTATAGATTAAACATAATGATTTTTAAATTCCAGGGATTGAAAAATGGGACTTAATGAGATTGCAAGTTTCTGTAAGTCTAAGAACACTGTCAAGAAAACAAAAATGGCAGCCAACAGATTGGGAAAAGATCTTTACCAACCTCACATCTGATAGAGGCCTAATATCCAAAGTATACAAAGAACTCAAGAAGTAAATATTCTTACCTGTTTATTCATATCACCAACTCTCCCATAGTACCCTTTAAATGTACTATGTACCAACACAGTGCACACTTTAAATCTTCAGTCTTTATTCTGGATATCTATTTACATTATTTTCAGTGTACATTTTATTTTTCAATGAAACTAGGTTCCACTTTTAAAAAGTGACAATTGAGATTAGGTAAATGTGTTTCTTATGTTAATTTTCAGTGAAATCATCTGCTACAGGTCATCAGAATGTTCAAGGCCACGAATGCCTGTGTAAACAGATGAATACTTTCATGAACACTTTCAGTATGGCCATATATCCTCACAGCAAATGTTCTATATATACAATGCTGAAATGAAAAAC
This sequence comes from Micromys minutus, assembly GCF_963924665.1. Classification (NCBI taxonomy): domain Eukaryota; kingdom Metazoa; phylum Chordata; class Mammalia; order Rodentia; family Muridae; genus Micromys; species Micromys minutus. The sequence goes on from NC_137974.1 coordinate 15,099,085, forward strand.
CTCTTTGAATTATTTTTTTCTTTTCTTTCTTAATTGAGTAAGTAGTTTATTTACTTCACAACCTTGTTGCAGCTTACCCTCCCTTTTTACCCCTAGTCTTGCTCTCTCATCTCTTTTTTCCCCATCCACAGCTCTTCCCTTCTTAGAAAAGGTGAAACTTCCCATGAATTCCAACCAGCCTTGATATATCAAATGAAAATAAGATTAGGCATTTTCACCTATTGAGGCTAGTTAGAATAAATAGGTCCAGAAAGAGGTTATATAGTTAGAGACAGTCACTACTTCTACTTTAAGTATCGTTTATGAGGATCCAACTGCACAACTGTTACATATGTGCAAAAGGCCTGCTTCAGGCCCATGCATGTTGTCTGGTTGGCAGTTCAATCTATATGAGATCCTACAGGCAGAGGTTAATTGATTATGTAGGTTTTTGTAGGGTACTCCTCTGTCTCATCTAGTCCTTCTTCCACCTCCTCTATGGGATTCCCAAAACTCTACTTAATGTTTGGCTCTGCACCAGTTTCCATCAATGCTGGGTGAAGCCTCTGTGATGGTTTGTATATGCCTGGGTCAGTGGTATTATCAGTAGGCATGGTCCTTTTGGAGTAAGTGTGTCACTATGAGTGTAGGCTTTAATACCATAGTCATATCTGCTTGTGAGTATTCTGCTAGCAGAAGAAGATGCAGAATTTTTAGTTCCTCCTGTGCCATGCCTGCTTGGATGCTGGCATATTCATGCCTTGATGATATAAGATGGAACATCTGAACATTTAGCCCACCTCAATTGAATGTTGTCCTTTATAAGACTTGACTTTTTCATGGTGTATGTTCACAGCAGTAAATATATAAGACTATTTCTCTGACGACAGTGATACTAGATTTATTTCTGAAATTATAGAAGATAGCACAGTATTGTCAGGTGTTAGATCAAAGGTATATGCTCAAATTTCACTGAAAATGGGAAAAAGACTAGACATAAAAGTAATGGAGGGAAGTGATTGTGTGAGGGAGGGGATTGATATGGTTACAGGGGGGTTGAGGTAGGAGGAAGACAGGGAGAGAGTATTGGAAAAGGTTACTGGACGGTGGGGGACATCTATGTGACAAGCTAGAAACCCATGACAATGGCAACTCTCAAAAATCCATAGAATTACCCTAGCCAAGACTCTTGGCAGTGGGAAATATGTAGTACCATCTCCACTGGGATACCAACCCTGCCTCAGAACTATAGACCCATAATTTTTCTACCTACAAGATGTACAGGGGTAAAAGATTGAGCAGAATAAGGGAAGGGCCAACAAAGACTGGACCAGCTTAATACTCATGCCATGAGAGGGTTATTATTTCTCATACCCAAACACTTATAACATTAAATATTTATGAATCTTAAAGGGTTAAATAAAGTATATTTAGATAACAACATACAAAATTTTAAATCATCTCATTTAGAATGACAGAAATATCATATGTGTATAATCAAAGGCCACATCTCTATTAATGTAAATTTAAGAAATTTGGTTACAAAAGTAAGTAGAATGTGATCAAAACAATTATTCATAAATTCTTCTTCGAAGGCATTCGTTCATTTATACTAAGATTCAACAAAATTTGTGAACAAACTTTCTGAAACCATTTTTGCAGTTCTTATGTGTACTTATGACACACATATATACAGCAGGATATGTGTGTTTATGTGTGTGTGTGTGTGTGTGTGTGTGTGTGTGTGTGTGTGTATTATCTAGGGTTAACCACAAAGTTCTGATTTCCTATCTCTCAAAGTCTGCAGTCACACTCATAATATATGCAATTATGAAATACTGGGCTTTAAACTAGGATTTTAGGCATTCTAAGTAAACTTTTGAAAAACTGAACAATATCTAAACCAACCAGTATATGTGGACAAATGTGTATTGTTATGACAAAAGTATAAAACTATAACAAATTGTTTAAATCCCTTTGTACACTTTTAAGTTATAAATACTGATTTTCTTGTAGTAAATCGTGATTTCAGGTCAAAAGAAGGCAGGGGAAATTTTACCATGGTGTAATAATTTATCATATCTTAGCACAGAGAGGCTATGTTCATGTAGTCACAAATCTATTTCAAAACATCAATTGGTATTTAGAAATGTTCATTTATTGGTTTGCTCTTATCTTCTCTTTCTTATAACTTCTCGGACAGCTTTGGAGATTATACTAGTTGCTTTGTTTTCTTTTGAAAATAAACATGTAATATTAACATGAAGATGGAAAGTAGTCTTGAAGAGTCTGTGCATCTGAATATTCATAAGTTCTTAAAAATACAGTGTTTACAAGATTTAGTTCTAGAACTGAAAGGAAAATATTTCTCTTTGCATTCAGTGCATGCAATTTTAATATGTAGCATTTTAGATGAAAAATTATATAGAATAAAGTTTCAGATTATAGGCCAGAACAATCCCTGTGGGAACAGTTAGAACAAACATAATATAACACTACATGGTCTTGTTGACAAATTCTATTGTTCACTAAGTAATAATCTAAAATCAAATGCATCGTTTAACACAGTAGAAAAACAAAGTCACTTAAACATGTCATTTTGTCTGGCAGAAAACATTTAATACTATCATGATTTAAAAGTCTATAATTTAATGTTAGAAAGAAATTGCAAGGCTTCTAGTTCCTTCAAGTACCAACTCCTATCGGGTTACTTTGGGTCCCTTTAATCAAAAATAATTTTTTACAACAATAAAAGATGAATTTCAATATCAAAATCAATAATTTTGAGAAGCCTTAAACAATTTAATTTTGCTGTATTTATACTATCACTTGGAATTTTATTGTATCAATTGGTGATATTTATTTAATAACAACATTTACAAATTATTAATAATATCAAATAAGAGAAATGATAGGTAGTCTACATCTTCTCAAGATTACCCACACTTTTCAAGTATTCTTAGGCTTGTTTTTTGTTATGTAAAACATTTTCTTACTCTCTTTCCTTTTGTATATTTATATATTTTTCTTTATTATTAGAAATTTTATGTATTTACATTTTGAATGTTATTTCCTTTCCCAGATCCCCCCTCTCCTATCATCCTTATTCTGCATCTATGAGGAGGCTTCCCGCATCCACCCACTCTCACCAAATTTCCCTAGCATTCCCCTACTTTTGGAAATTGAGACTTCACAGAACCAAGAGATTCTCCTATTGATGCCACACAATGCCATCCACTGCTACATAAGCAGCTGGAGCTATTGATGGCCTCATGTGAACTCACTCATTGGTAGTTCGGTCCCTGGGAGCTCTGCAAGGACTGGTTAGTTGATATTGTTGTTCTACGTATGGGGTTACAAATTCCTTCAGCTTCTTCAGTTCTTTCTCTAGCACCTCTCTAGCACCAAGCTTAGTCTGGTGGTTATCTGCAAGCATCCTCTTCTGTATAAGTAAGGCTGCTGGAAGAGCCTCTCAGAAGACATCCTTATCAGTCTCCTATCTGCAAGTACTTCTTAGCATCAGCAATAATAACTGAATTTGGTGTTTGCATATGGGATGGATCACCAGGCGGGTAGTCTCTAGATGACACATTTTTCAGTCTTTGCTCCTCTCCCTATCGCCATTTTTTGTTTGTTTGTTTGTTTTGTTTTATTAGTTATGGATTTGTTTATTTATTTATTTATTTATTGGATACTTTGCAATTACATTTCAGATGGAATCCCATTTTCTAATTGCATCCCTTACCCCCTCCCATTGCCTAGATAAAGGTGCCTCCTCTCCCAACAATCCTCTCACACCTCGGGACATCGGCATTCCCCTACACTGGAAAAAGGAGCCATCACTGGACCAAAGGCCTATCCTTCCACTGAGGTCCAAAAATGCTACCCTCTGCTGCATGTACAGCAATGCATCTCTCCATGTGAACTCATTGGCTGATGTATTAGTCACTGAGAACTGTGGTAGGTTTGATTAATTGATCATTTTGTTTTTCTGATTGGGTTTCAGACACTTTCAGCTCCTTAAATCCTTTCTCTATCTCCTTCATTGGGGTCCTCCTGTGCAGTCTGATGGTTAGCTGCAAGCATCCTCTTCTGTATCAGTATGGCTCTAGTAGAGCCTCTGAGAAGGCATCCATGCCAGGTTTTTTCCAGTAAGCACACTTTGGCATCAGCAATAGTACTGGGATTTATTGGGTGCATATGGGGTATATCTCCAGGTGAGGCAGTCACTGGATTATATTTTGTCCAATGCCTGTTTATCTCTTCATGCCTTTATATTCTCCAAACCAAAAAATAAAAAATAAAAATAAAAGAAAGAAAGAAAGAAAGAAAGAAAGAAAGAAAGAAAGAAAGAAAGAAAGAAAGAACTTTTTGTTCTTCCTTCTTAGAAGGACCGAGGAGGCATCAACTTCTGGTCTTTCTTATCTTTGAGCTTCATGTTTTCAGTGAATTGTTTCTTGGATATTCCAAGCGTTTTGGGCTAATATATGCTTATAAGTGAGAACATACCATGAGTGTTCTTTTGTGACTGGGTTACCTCACTCAGTATGATAGCTTCAAGTTGTTTATATTTGCCTAAAATTTTCATGAAGTTATTTTTTATTAGTTAAGTAGTATTTTATTTTGTATATGTATACCACAGCTTTTGTATCCATCTCCGGTGAAGGACAACTGGGTTCTTTCCAACTTCTGGCTATTATAAATAAGGCTGCTAGAAAAATGGAGGAACATAAGAGTTTATTGATAGATTTTCCTTTGATGACCTTTGATTGAAAAATCTATTTTATTTGATATTAGAATGACCTCCCCAAGTTGCTTCTTGGGACCCTTTTCTTGGAAATTTTTTTCTAAATTCTTACTCAGAGTAGTGCCTATCTTTTTGCTGAGATGAGTTTCCCGTATGCAGAAAAAAATGCTGGATCCTGTCTATGCATCAAATCTGATAATCTATGTCTTTTACTGGGGAAATAAGTCCATTGATGCTAAGAGATAGTAAGGTATAGAGGGCATTTTTTCCTGCTATTTTTGTTGTTAGAGGTAGAATTATGTTTGCGTGTTTTTCTTCTTTGGGGTTTGTTGCCATAAGATTAATTTCTTCTTTTCCCTAAGGTGAAGTTTCTCTCTGTGATGGAATTTTCAATCTATAATGCTTTGTAGTGCTAAATTTGTAGACAGATACTGTATAACTTTGTTTTGTACTGGAATATCTTGGTTTCTCCATCTATGGTAATGATAGTTTTGCTGGATAAAGTAACCTGGGCTGGCATTTGTGTTCTCTTGGAGTTTGTATAATTTCAGTATAGGATCTTCTAGCTTTTGAAGTCTCTGTTCAAGAGTCTGTTGTAATTCTGATTTGCCCTCTGTCATGTTATCTGTCCTTTTTCTCTTACTGCTTTTAATATTCTTTTTTTGTTTTGAACATTTGTCATTTTGTCTATTATGCATCAGGAAGAATTTATGGTCCATTTTATTTGGGGTTCTGTGGGCTTGCTTCTTGTATTTCTTTGGCTATTTCTTTATGTTCAGAAATTTTTTTTCTATAATTTTGTTGAAAAACATACATATATTTATACTGGGCCTTTTAGTTGAGAGTCTTTAATCTCTTCTACTTCTACACCTATGATCTTTAGGTTTGATCTTCTCACTGAATCCTGGATTTTCTGGACATTTTAAGTTAGAAGCTTTTTGATTTTTGCCTTTTCTATGATTGTGTGTCAATGTTTTTCTATGGTATCTTTTGCTCCTGATGCTTGTGTCTATGATTCTTGATGTCTTTCCTACGTTTTCCAACTTCAGAGTTGTCTCCTTTTGTAATTTCTTCATTGTTTCTAGTTTAAATTCCATTATCTGTTTGATTGTGCGTTCCCTTAAGTGCTTTAAGTGTGTGTGTGTGTGTGTGAGTGTGTGTGTTTCCTCTTTAAGGGCTTCAAATTGTTTGTGTGTGTTCTGGTTTTTATGTACTTCCTTAAGTGTGTTATTTGTATACTTCTCAAGAATCTCCATCATCATGAAGTATGAGTGTAAGTCTAAATCCTGTTTTTCTGATGAGCTAAGATATCCACTCTTTCCTGTGATTGGAGAACTGGGTTCTGATTTTGCCAGGTTGCCTTGGTTTCTGATTCCTATATTCTTGTGCTTGCCTCCTGCCATCTTGTTATTGGTCATGCTAGGTGATCTTATTGCCTCTTTCTGGAATGTTTCCCTCCTGTGGATCTGTGGGTTCGTGGTCTCTAGAGGGAGATTCCTCCTGGGTGTTAGGCTCTCTCAGGAGGATGTGAGATCTGATGGCAGCGTCCAGTCCAGATGAAACTGGGCTGGGTCTGGCCTTGGGCTGGAAGTGTTTGTTTCCAGGCAGCAGCCTACCTGCACTCTTAGATTTCCAGGAGGCCACTCTGGGTATAGTCAATTTAAAGGGGCCTGGACTAACTCCTGTGCTCAGGAGTTAAAAGCTTCCTGAAGCTCTTCAGGGCTTCCAGTAACATATGTGCAGGGCACCAGTTCTGATGAATCTCTATGTCCCTTCCTTTGTCCCTGTATGTCCTTTAGAGAGGAACAATTTTGAATTTAGAATTCTGAGAAGGGCGGGTTGCCCCATCCCTCAACTGGAAGCTTTGCCTAACTCTAGACATGTTTTCTAAAGTGTCTTCCTCCCCTTTGTTGGGCACGTAAACTAATCTCATTCCTGTTAGGTTCTGGGATTATCTTTCTCTCCTGGCATCTGAGACTTGCTGGTTGCTACCACTAGTTCCCCATCCTTCATTGCTACACAGCTTTGTTCAAATTTCTGACCCTCTGTATATCATCCACTTTGCTTCTCATACCTGATGCTTCCCACTTTTTCATACCCCCTCCTCTTTTTCTTTCAGGTACTACCAACCTTCTACCCTTCATGCTCATGAAGAGAGTATATATTACGGTATCAGTGCCAAAAAAAGTTTAATGATCTAGCATTTTAAATATAATACAAATTTTTATTGACTTTTTTACTTTTCATTTGACCACACATTTTAATCGCAAAATAAAATATTATATATTCTAATATCAAGTATGCACATAGAAATATACAATTGTATAATAATAATAGTAATAATAATAATAATAATAATAATAATAATAAGAAGAAGAAGAAGAAGAAGAAGAAGAATAAATGTAGATGTCTCAGGGGTATACAGGGAGATGTACTAAATGATGATTGGCTGCAATTTATTATAAAAATATATTTCTATACTTTTTGATAATTTTAGGTAAATGTATACTGTTATCTTAGTTTTACCTGTATGTAATCACATCTTGACTTCTCTATTATCTTTATTTATATTCACTGATAAACACACACAAAGTGTAGTGCCCTGTTAGAAAGGTAAAAACTATAGACTAAAATCTGCAGACGTGGAAGAGTTGTTTTACTCAGAGTATTTTATTTCATGTGAAGACTCATTTAATTCTTAGTGAAGTAAAGCCTAAACTAAATAAGTTTCTGTTAAGAAACAAATGTTAAAATATGATTAGTCATAGTATTTGAATAGACATATAAATAACATGTATATAACACTCTTATATTGTCTGTGTGCTAATTTGCTCATCAAACATTAATATTTCTAATCTAACATCAAATACATACACAAAGAACAAGTAATCTAAAAAACAAAAGTTTGAAGCCACAAGTTTCCTGTGCCCATATTCTGGTCCAGAGTTTAAAGCAATTCCTTTAACTATTTTCTAGTTCCCAGCACATGATGAATATGGCATTGGTCACACCCCAGAGGCCAGATTTTGAAGCCATTTAAACAATTATAAAGCTTATAATTCACTTTGAATTTTCCTCTAGATTGTTGAGTATCTAATCACTGTCTGGGACCCAACACTTTACAAAGGTGAGAGTTCAGTGAAGTCATGCACACTCAAATTTTACATTAGCAGAGTAACCTCACAAATGCAAATTAATGAGTGTCCAAGAAGCTATGTTCAAGACCAGGACTTATTTTTACAACTACACACAGAAACATTTCTTCAGATACTCCAGGTTTATATTCTTTGTATACTTATGTATACACAGCATTATTTTCAAAGAAAATTACCCACAGACACAAAGCAAAATCAAAGCAAAACATAAGAAGAATTTCGGTGCTTCTCCATTTAGACTTTGTATAATTGATAGCTTAATTAATTTTCAGCACCCTAAAGAACTGATGAGTTCATATTTATGGTCTAGAAAATATTTATGTTTTCACATTTACTGGTCTAGGTATTAGAAAATAATGCTCTCAAAAATTTATTACTAGCATCCCTTCTGCCTGTGAATTTCTTTTGTGCGTGTGCATTATTATTTTATGTAAGTTGGAGCATGAATAAGATAGTGAAATTTTATTGTTTGATTGTATCTTATTTCTCAAGTAATTTCTATCAGAAATTATAATTTTGACTTTGAATTTATTCAATTACTTACTGGAATCAGATGTGTCTTGTGATAAGACTAGAAGACCCCTCAAGTTAAATATGATGTGTTATACCTGAAATGACTTGAGGCAGAAGTGACCTGTAGGGAGCCATTTGTGCCACACCCAAACATGGCGCCGGCTTCCCGCCGAGAACTCAGCAAACAGAGCTGTTGCCCAGCCAAGAGACTTAATGCGCATGTGCCACATACGTCATAGCCTGCTCTCGGGGCATACTATTGAGTTACTGGAGGGCACACCAATCAGGTAGCGACATGAGTCTCCTGGGCATATATAAGCAATGCTTTTCTCTCCCACGTGGAGAAGTCCCCTGCTCAAAGGAGAAGTCCCCTGCTCAGGGAGATCCCCTGCTCAGAGTATTGTACAATAAAGGTTTTTCGCAGAAGAATCTTGTGGTTGCACGCCTTTTCCTACCGGCGCGGGAAGTGGGGAGCGTGACAGTGACCACTACCCAATACTTCCTAAATATTCTTATTGTGGTATTTTTTTGTTTTTTTCTTTCTTTCTTCTCTTCATAAGCATGCCCTGAGAATAAACAAGAACCACAATTTACTCATTTTGTGGTACAGATTGATCAGTATTAAGGCATCCATTCAATAAAATACCCCTGTCTATCTAAGATTTGTGCTTGTATGGTTTGTGGAATAACTGATAGACCACAGTATTTGGTGTGTTGGCTGGGAAGCTTCCAACTATCAGCCTTGGCTCAGTTACTGACAATGAGTATCACCAAGCAAGAAGAGCCCTCTGTAAGAAGGTAAGTTCTTTCTGTGCTTTAGCAGTACTTTTTCTTTGATTGGTCTTGTTTGTGGTGCTTTAAAAAAAAATCACCCAAGAATGTAACACCTGACACAATATTTCCTTAGGTTATAAGGATAGGAATTGCTCTGACTCCTTTTGACTAAGTGTGTAGAACACAGTCCACCCACTTTGGACTGTGATTCTATTCTGAGAGCCAGTGAGGCAGTGTGTTCATGTTTTAAACTCTGTCGTTTCATTTTCTGGGTTTTTGTTTGTTTTCTTTCTTTTCTGTTGTCCACTTTCATTTTGTATTTGGTGCCTCTATCCTTTGTCTTTAATTCCTTCACTATTGGACATCTGGATCTCTTTGATGGGATATGAGGGCTGTTTCCTCTCCTCCAATTCTCTATATTGATTGTCCTTAGAATGCAGATCTGTCCACAACTATTAGTTTATATTTATAGTTTTGTTTCACTGCTCATGTGTTGCTCTGTGTTTTATATTTAGAAAAAAATGGTTAAACTTCATCTACTAGTCATTTAAATATTTGACTTAGTTTTAACTAATTTCAAGAGTTTTGATAAAAAGTAGAAGCCTCATTTTGTACAACAAACAAAACAAAACAAACAAACAAACAAAAAACTCCCTTGGATCCCTGCCTTTGCAGCTGGAATTTGGTTTCTGGAGAGGCTGGGGGCTTTCATATGAAACACTCTTAAAGAGGCAAACAGCTTCTTAGCTTCTCTGTTAAGAAAGCTGATTTCTAGTTTTACTACTACTACTACTACTACTACTACTACTACTAGTAGTAGTAGTAGTAGTAGTAGTACTTCTTCTTCTTCTTCTTCTTCTTCTTCTTCTTCTTCTTCTTCTTCTTCTTCTTCTTCTTCTTCTTCTTCTCTCCCTCTCTCTCTCTCTCTCTCTCTCTCTCTCTCTCTCTCTCTCTCTCTCTCTCTGTGTGTGTGTGTGTGTGTATGTGTGTGTGTGTGGGGGTGTGATTGTGACTTTCAGATTCAGGAGGTAGAAATGTGCTCCTCTCTTGAAGTGAGACCTAGAAAAATAAGAAAAATTTGTCAATCTATTCTAAATGTATAAATATACATGGCCACTTCATATCTGTTTCTGTCTGTTCTTAAATGTATACGTATGTTCTGCATGTCTTGATTACAGAATATTGCCTTTAAGTTATTGAGTATGATTGAAAATCTGTAAAATCCGCAGTACATGTAAAAAAAAAAAATTGGCTTAAAGCAATTAACTTAGTGTTGAAGTCATCCCTTGCAACAATACATGGCATGAACCAACCTTGAGAAAGAGATTACTAAACATAGTTTTAAATTAAGATGATATTTTATATACTACTTGTTCTAAAATTAGATTTATAAAAGATGGGATTTAAAATAATATGTATCTTTAATGAGTTATTAAAGCTGTACCTTCATGTGTTTATGTACAAGAATTTTTCTTGTTGGCAGTCAAACTATATAATAACAACATAATACACTTTATACTAATTTTTGGAAAGATTGAATTATTTAAACTATTAAAAATTGTTTTGTCTTCCTTAAACTCTGGTTATGCTTTATAACTATTATCTCAAAAAAAGATATTTATTTTGATATTACAATAACAACATTAAAAAGACACTTAAAACCCCACCTGGAGATCCAGCCCACATTCAACAACCAAGCCCAGACAATATTGTTGATGCCAAGAAGTGTCTGCTGACAGGAACCTGATATAGCTGTCTCCTGAGAGGCTCTGCCAGAGCCTTACTGAGAAAGGGGTTTGCAACCCCATAAGGACAATAATACCAACCAACCAGAGCTCCCAGGGATAAAACCACTATACAAGGAGCACACATGGACAGACCCTTGCCTCCAGCTGCATATGAAGCAGAGGATGGCAGTGTTGGGCATCAGTGGGTGGAGTGATCCTTGGTTCTTCCAAGGCTCCATGCCCCATTGTAGCTGAATTTCAGGGTGGGGATTCGGGAGGGGTTATAATAAGAGGAAAAAAGTTTACATATATAAAGCTATAGGACATTTTAAATTTTATTAAATATTTTATTATAATGTGTTAATGTACCATGGTAACAATAAAGGAGGGAATTATAATGAAAATAACTATAATGGTGAGATAAAAACTATAATGATTTTAGAAAATATAATGGACAATATCAATCAAATTATTGACTCTTGTAATGGAGATAATTATGAAGAAAAACAGCTGAGACAATCTCTGATTGTCTATGGATCTGGTTGTTATAGATCTGGTGATGGAAACGGTGGATCCAGTAGCAGAAAGGTTTAAAATCATACAAAAATGGACTGTAGTTCTTAGGAGAAGAAAGCATTAGGAGTTGTCAGGAAAGTTGAAGGTTACTTTGAGACAGAAGTCACAAATGTATTAGAGAAACTAAAAAAAATCTGTCACATAAGAAACTGTGATTCATAGTCATAAAAGTAACTGCAGCTTAAATAGGAAACACTTCCTGTTCAGGACTTTCATAGCCACAGTTTTCAAAAATACAGATAATAATTAATGAAACATGATAGCAATTAATTATGCATCCCAGAGATTTTTAATCTGCTTTGGCTTTGACTTTTTCTTTTTGGTATGTCAAGAATATTACTCTCTAAATTATGGCAATGATGCCAGATGTGAAAATTTTCAAAATTGTATTAGTTTTTTTTTCTGAAGTTTGCAATATTAAAAAACTAAGGATAAATGACTCTTGAAATCTACCCCCACCCCAATTCTCTTCAGTTTGCCTAAACTCAGGCAAGACTCCAGCAGCCAAAAGACAAAGTGCCACAACCACGTTTGAAAAAACTTTATAGACTCTTTTTGAAATATGTTTATGGATTATTTTTTATTTTGATAGCAGAAGAGCTTCAATTCAAAACTATAACTCTAAAGGCTCAATCCTAACTGAGTTTGATAGTGTTAAAGGTGATAAAATCTTTTAATGTGTTGCAAAATATAGGTAAAGTCATGCTAAGTACTAATGCTGATAAGTACAAGGTTCAATCTTCATATTGTCTTCTGTTTTATGTGTGTAAGGTACAACTGAGAGTAAAAATCTAGAAACACACAAAGTCTGTAGAACTCAGATGTGACAGATAGTTACTAGCCTTTAAACTAGTCAGAGATCTGTGGAATGTGGCATTTAATATTGTAGATAGAAATTCCAAAATCTAATAGTGACCCACCAAGTTCTCCCACAATATATGAGCACAAAGACAGGGGACATGACCAGCATTATGTACAATAACCAATGATCATAATTGCCCCAATGTCTTACCTGCTAAAAAGGAATGACCTGAGCTGTGTACTAATAGAAGACAACTGGAGAATTGATTGATGCACATTGCTGTAGACAGTGTGAGGTCAATCTCTTCTATGGTCTTCCTCTACATAAAAAAGTACCTTCATCATCTGGGCCTGATGACCAAATATTACTTTTCCCATAGTAACATGAGACATGGAAGCCTAGATATAGATAATAAAATATGGAACTATTTCAGTCATTTTTCTTAATACATAGGCCATTTATATTTTAACTATCTTTCTTCAACTCTCTGATCACCTTAATGGCTAAATTGCTTATAGCTTAACAGCTAAAAGAAAAAAAAAGAAGCAGCAGGCAACTAGGTTCTTATTTCAAGGTAATTCACCACTATATTAGTTCATTAGTCAGTTCATTAACTAATTAAGACTACTAGGCCTGGACTGGATCTGTTTCCATCAGTACCCAGAGACACAGGAAAAGCCAGCACACAACCATCAGGACTATCAGCCTGTGAATTGAGCAACCAGAGGACACCCAGGAATGCTCTCCCTCCTGAGCTCATGGGTGACCCCAAGCACTTTATACACTGCCTATCTGGGAAGAGAACTCTGCTAAATCTCAACTCTCAGTGGAGAAGTATCACAGTGCCACTTGTGTCTGTTCCCTTCAGGCTTTCGTCTGCTCCCAGAGACCCTTCAGGCTTCCATTTGCACCCAGATCTAAAAGGGGCCCATCTGCATCGGAACTCACAGCCTGACCATTGAGGGCTGAAAACACAGGACCAATCTCCCTCCAGACCCCATGACCCACAATCACACAGGAAAGACGAGCTTCATTCAGGAAAGACAAGATCAACTAACAAAAAAGATAAGAAGATGGTAAGAGGCAAGCACAAGAATCTAAGAACAAGAAAGCAAGACAATTTGGAAATATCAGAAACCAGCTTTCCCACAACAGCAAGTAGTGTATATCCCAACACACCATAAAAACAAGATTTGGACTTAAAATCATGACTCATGTAGATGCCAGAGGACCTCAAGAAAAACATGAATAACTCCCTGAACGAAGTACAAGAAAACACAGATAAACAAGTGCAAGTTCTTAGAGAAACAGAGGAAACATGAGAAAACAGATGAAGGAACTGGAAAAAACCATCCAGCATATAAAAATCAAAATGGAAACAATAAAAATAAAACACAACGAGAGACAACCCTAGAATTAAAAACCAGGAGTCATAAACACGCGCATCACCTACAGAATACAAGAGATGAAAGAGAGAATATCAGGGGCTGAAGATACCATAGAAAGCATAACAAAACTGTCAGGGAAAATGTAAAAATTAAAAAGCTCCTAACCCAAATCATCCAGTAAATCCAGGCCACAATGAGAAGACCAAACCTAAGGATAAGAGGAATAGAAGAGGGAGAAGAATATCAACTAAGAGACACAGTAAATATCTTCAACAAAATTGTAGAAGAAAACTTACCTACCCTTAAGAATGAGAAGACCACGAGCATAAAAGAAGCCTTCAGAACTCCAAATATAATGGACCAGAAAAGAAATTCATCCCGACACATGATAGTCAAAACACCAAGTGCCCAAAGCAAAGAAAGAATACTAAAAGCAGTAAGGGAAAAAGAACAGGTAACATACAAAGGCAGGCCAATCAGAATCACACCCAATTTCTCAACAGAGACTATGAAAGCTAGAAGAGTCTGGACAGACATCATGCTCTCCTTAAGAGAGCACAAGTGCCAGCCCAAGCTGCTATAACCAGCAAAACTATCAATCACCATCGATGGAGAGATGAAGATATTTCAAGACAAATCAAAATTTACACAATATCTGACCACAAACCCAGCACTACAACGAATTATAGGTGGAAAAGCAATACAATGAGGAAAAATACAGCCTAGTAAAAACAAGAAAACTCCTAAACAAGAAAACTAAAAAAAGAAAAAGACAAAGACACAACTCAACCCACAAAAGCAATAATGGCAAGAAACAGAAAAAACTATTCCTTGATATTTATTAACATAAATGGACTCAACTCCTCAATAAAGAGACATAGGCTATCAGACTGGATACATAAACAAAATCCAGCCTTTTGATGCATACAGGAAACTCATCTCAGAGACAAAGACAGACACTATCTCAGAGTTAAAGGGTGGGAAAAAAACTTCCAAGCAAACAGCTCCAAGAAACAAGCTGGAGTGGCTATTCTAATATCGAATAAAGTAAATTTCCAACCAAAAGTTATCAAAAAAGATAAAGAAGGTCACTTTTTACTCATTACCTGGGAAATCTGTCAGGAGAAACTCTCAATCCTTAACATATATGCTCCAAATAAAAAAACACCCACATTCATAAAAGAAACCCAAATAATGCTCAAAAAATACATTTCACCCCACACAATAATAGTGGGAGACTTTAATACCCCACTCTCACCGATGGACAGATCATGGAAACAGAAACTGAACAAAGACACTGCAAAACTAGCAGAGACTTTGAACCAACTAGAATTAATAGATATATACAGAACATATCCTAAAGTAAAAGAATACACCTTCTTCTCCTTACCTCATGGCACCTTCTTGAAATTGACCACATAATTGAACACAGAGTTAGCCTCAATCAATATAAGAAGATAGAAATACTCCAATGCATCCTCTCAGATCACCATGGTCTACGGCTGGTCTTTAACAACAACAAAGACAACAAAAAGCCCACATACATATGGAAACTAAACAATGCTCTCTTAAAGGATAGCAGGGTCAAAGAAGAAATAAAAAAAGGAATTAAGGATTTTCTCGAATTCAATGAAATCGAAAATACAACATACCCAAACCTATGGGATACAATGAAAGCCGTTCTGAGAGGAAAACTCATAGCCCTAAGTGCTTCCAAAAAGAAACTGGAGAGAGCTTACATCAGCAACCTGACAGCACAGCTAAAAGCCCTAGAACAAAAGGAAGCAGATATACCCAAAAAGAGAAGACAGCAAAATAATCAAAATTAGGGCAGAAATAGAACAAATTGAATCAAAAAGAACCATTGAAAAAATCAACAAAACCAAGAGTTGGTTCTTTGAGAATATCTACAAGATTGATAAAGCCCCAGCCAGCCTAACTAGAGGGCAAAGAAAGAGTATACAAATTAACAAAATCAGAAATGGAAGTGGGGACATAACAACTGAAACTGAGGAAATTCAAGAAATCATCAGATCCTACTAGAAAAGCCTATACTCTACAAATTTGGAAAATCTGGAGGATATGGACAAATTCCTAGACAGATACAAGATCCTAAAGTTATACCAGGACCAAGTAAACCATCTAAATAACCCTATAACACCTAAAGAAATAGAAGAAGTCATCAAAAGTCTCCCAACCAAAAAAAGCCAAGGTCCTAAAGAGTTCAGTGCAGAATTTTATCAGACATTTATTGGGGATATAACACCAATACTCTCCAAATTATTCCAAAAGATAGAATCAGATGGAATACTTCCTAACTAATTTTTTGAGGCCACAATAACCCTCGTACCTAAACCACAAAAAGACCCTACAAGGAAAGAGAACTTCAGACCAATCTCACTTATGAACATTGATGTAAAAATACTCAAAAAAAATACTTGCAAACTTAATCCAAGAACACAACAAAACGATCATTCATCATGACCAAGTAGGCTTCATCCCTGGGATGCAGGGATGGATTAATATAAGGAAATCTATCAATGTAATCCACCATATAAACAAACACAAAGAACAAAATTACATGGTCATCTCACTAGATACTGAGAAAGCATTTGACAAAATTCAACACCCCTTCATGTTAAAAGTCCTGGAAAGAACAGGAATCAAAGGTCCATACCTAAACATAAAAAAAGCAATATACAGCAAACCAACAGCCAACATCAAACTAAATGGCGAGAAACTTGAAGCAATCCCACTAAAATCAGCGACTGGACAAGGCTGCTCACTCTCCTTCTACCTATTCAACATAGTACTGGAAGTCCTGGCTGGAGCAATTAGACAGAAAAAGGAGATCAAGCCGATACAAATCGGAAAGGAAGAGATAAAAACATCACTGTTTGCCAATGACATGATAGTGTACTTGAGTGACCCCAAAAATTTTACCAGAGAACTCCTACAGCTGATAAAAAAGTTCAGCAAAGAGGCTGGATACAAAATTAACTGGAACAAATCAGTAGCCTTCCTATACTCAAAGGACAAACATGTGGAGAAAGAAATTAGGGAAAAGGTACCCTTCACAATAATCACAAAATCTATGAAATACCATGGTGTGACTCTAACTAAGCAAGTGAAGGGCCAGAATGACAAGAACTTCAAACTTCTAAAGAAAGAAATTGAGGAGGATCTCAGAAAATGGAAAGATCTCCCATGCTCATGAATTGGAAAGATCAACATCTTAAAAATGGCCATCCTACCAAAAGCAATCTGCAGATTCAATGCAATCCCCATCAAAATTCCAACCCTGTTCTTCAAGGAATTGGAAAAATCAATGTGCAATTTCATATGGAATAACAAAAGACCTAGAATAGTGAAATCCATCCTCAACAATAAAAAAACATCTGCGGGAATAACTATCCCTTACTTCAAGCTATATTACAAGGAAATTGTGTTGAAAACTGCATGGTACTGGTACAGAAATAGCCATGTGGATCAATGGAATAGAATAGAAGTTCCAGAAATGAGCCCTCATGTATATGGTCACCTGATTTTTGACAAAGCAGCCATAAACGTTCAATGAAAAAAGGACAGCCTATTCAACAAATGGTGCTGGTCCAACTGGCACTCAGCATGCAAAAGAATGAAAATAGACCCTTACTTATATCCTTGTACAAAGCTCAAGTGTAAGTGGATCAAAGATCTCTACATTAAACCGGATACACTGAAACTATTAGATGAGAAAGTAGGGAAAACCTTTGAACACATAGGCACAGGAGAAAATTTCCTGAACAAAACAACAATGGCTCAAGCTCTAAGGTCAAAGATTAACAAATGGAACTTAACAAGATTGCAAATTTTCTGTAAGACTAAGGACATCATCAAGAAAACAAAATGGCAACCAACAGAATAGGAAAAGATCTTTACCAACACCACATCAGATAGAGGCCTAATATCCAATGTATAAAGGAACTCAAAAATCCAGACACCAGAGAATCAAATAACCCTATTAAAAAATGGACTACAGAGCTAAACAAAACGTTCTCAGTTGAGGAACACTGAATGGCTGAAAAACATCTGAGGAAGTGCTCAACATCCTTAACCATCAGGGAAATGCAAATCAAAACAACCCTGAGATTCTACCTCACACCAGTCAGATTGGCCAAGATTGAAAACTCAGATGACAACAGATGCTGGGGAGCATATGGAGAAAGAGAAACACTTCTCCACTGTTGGTGGGGTTGAAAACTGGAACAACCACTCTGAAAATCAGTCGGGCAATTCCTCAGAAAATTGGACATAGTACAACCTGAAGACCCAGCTATTCCACTTTTGGGCATATACTCCAGAGACACCTTAGTACACATCAAAGATATATGCACCACAATGTTCATAGCAGCTCTATTTATAATAGCCAGAAGCTGGAAAGAACCCAGATGTCCTTCAGAAGATGAATGGATACAAAAATTTTGGTACATTTACATAATGGAATACTACTCAGCCACCAGAAACAATGACTTAACCAAATTCTTAAGAAAATGGCTGCATCTAGAGAAGATCATCCTGAGTGAGATAACCCAGTCACAAAAGAACAGACATAATATGCAGTCACTGATATTGGGATGCTAACCCCAGAGGCTTGCACTCCCCCAGAAACAACTCACAGACTGTATGAAGTCCAAGAAATAAAGAAAACAAAACAAAAAAATATTTACGAAACAAGAAGACTTTGACTATTTCCATGTTGCGTTTTGTTTTGCATGTACTTTATGCTCATTGTAACTATTAGGTTTTCAATGCATACCGTCAAGCCCTTGAAAAAATCAAGTACTGACTAAAAAATATATTCACATAGTTTTATGTAAATATTATTTTAATATTTGAAAAAACACTACTGACAAAAATGTATAATTTTAAGCAAAAATGTTTAAAATCTGTACATTTGTCTTTGTTTTGTAAAATAAAGTCATTTAAAAAAACATATAGAAATTTTTCAATGTACTCCACTACATAAGAAAACTCAAAGGAAAAAAAAAATGATCATCTCTTTACATGCAGAGAAAGCATTTGACAAAATTCAATACCATTCCTGTAAAAAGTCTTGGAAAAAGCAGAAATTTAAGGCCTGTACTTAAGCATAGTAAAAAGCAATATACCACAAACCAGTATCCAACATTAAACTAAATGCTGTGAAACTTGAAGCAAATCCACATAAATCAGAGACTAGACTAGGCTTCTCACTTTTCCTCTACATAGTACTAGAAGTCCTGGTCAGAGAAATCAGACAGCAAAAAGATGTAAAAGGAACACAAACTGAAAAGAATAAACTCAAAATATCACTATTTGCAGGTTGTATGGTAGTATAATTAAGTGACCCAAAAATATCCACCAGACAACTCCTACAGCTGATTAACAACTTCAGCAAAGTACCTGGATATAAAATTTACTCAAACAAATCAGCAGCAATCCTCTACTCAAAGAATAAACAGTGTGAGAAATAAATTAAGGAATCGACACCCTTCAAAACTGTCACTAAGAATCTGAAATGTCTTGGTGTTCCTAACCAAGCAAAATAAGGATGTGTATGACAAGAACTTTACTTCTCTGAAGAAAGAAATTAAAGAAGACTTCAAAAGGTGGAAAGATTCCCCGTGTTCTTGGATTGAAAGGATCAACTTGGTAAAAGCAGGCATCTTTCCTAAAACAATCTACAGATTCAAAGAAATTCCCATAAAAATTCTACCTCATTTCTTCATACAGTTAGAAAAAGAAAGTTGCATATTCATTTGGAATGATAAAAGACCCAGGATAGCAAAAATTATTCTCAACGATATAAAATCTTCTTGGGGAATCACCATTCTTGACCTCAAGATGTATTACAGATCAATTGTGATTAAAAACACAATTGTATTTGTACAGAGACAGGCAGTTTGATCAATGGAATAGAATTGAAGACCCAGAAATGAACCAACACACCTATGGTCACTTGATCTTTGAAAAGAAGCTAAAACCTTTCAAAGGAAATAGAACAGCCTCTTCAAAAAATAGTGTTATTGCAACTGGCAGTCAGCATGCAGAAAAATTGAAATTAATCCTTTCTCATGTGCAAGTGGATCAATGACCACTACAGAAAACCAGGCACACTTGGTGTCCATGTTACCTTTTGTTTTTACTTGTACTTTATGCTCATGGTAACTAGTAAGATTTCAATGCATACTAACAAACCTTTAAAAAATCAAGTACTGACAAAAATATATTCATAAAGTTTTATGCCAAGATGCTTTTAAAAATCTGTACAGCCATTCCTGCTTTTTAAAAAATAAAGTTGTAAGAAAAACAAAGTTGTTATTATAAAAATAAAACAGGCACACTGAAACTATTAGAAGAGAAAATGGGGAAGAACTTAGAATACATAGGCACAGGGGAAATTTTTCTGAACAGAAAACCAACTGTTCATGCTCTAAGATCAAGAAACAACAAATGGGACCTCATGAAATTGCAAAGTTTCTGTAAAAGTAAGGACACTGTCAAGAAGCCAAAACAGCAGCCAACCGATTAGAAAATGATTTTTATCAATCCTACATATGATATATGGTTAGTAACCAATATATACAAAGAACTCAAGAAGTTAGACTCTAGAGAATCAAATAATTCTATTAAAAATGAGTCACCGAAAGTTCTCTAAAATGTTGTTAAGTTGGAGGACCTAATACAATGATTTAAGATGCACATAAAACAGAAAATGTTTGGTACATCTTAATCCCTTGAATGCTATTATTATTTCAATGTTCAGAATTATAACACCAATAAACTAATGAAGAATTGTCTGCTCACAGTTCAGTCTCAAGCTCATGATTTTAAATTCCCTTTAATATAGACTGAGTATAGACTTAAAATATGAATTTCATTACAATGGTAAATATTATTGTATTTCTTTTTGTAAACTAAAGTTCACATAAACTGCAGAAAATTTAAAAACTTTAAAAAATCATAATATTCTGATCCACCTGGCACAAATCAAATCGACTCCATACAAGTACACCTGCCTCTTCTTAAAAATGGGATTTTCCCCTAGGTCTTGGGATTTATTCCCATACCCAATTACTAGAAATTTGTAACTTCTGTTCCTAGTCTATATTTTTGTTCAGAAGATTGTCTCCAAACTAACACACTTCATCCAGGGATCAATCACTGTTGGAGCTCTGTCCTCTGGACTATCTGAAAGCTGATGTTAACAGGTTCAGCTTATAGGATTGGTCCCTGTCTATCAGATGGACCAGATAATCAGAAAATTTCAATAAATATCTCACTTTCCAGCCTTTGACTAGCATGTCAAACTTCTTTGGCCCCATTGACAACAACCTAATGTTAGCAGGAAACAGTTACAGAAGAAACATATGATGTTCCTGGTTCCCTCCTTTCAGCCTGAAATGCTAAGTCAAAGAATCCTGCCTTGGCACAGTCTAAAAATTCCCCCATTTCATGATTCTGAACATACTGGTGGGCATGAAAATAGATGGGATCTAATCCTGGATTTACTATGCTCATGTGAAGTTTGTCCCCTGGGAACATTAGGACATGGAACAATGATGGATCATCATACAATACCCATAAGACCTATTAAAATAAAACAAAACAAAACAAAAAGCTAAACAACAACAACAACAAACTATGGAAGCCCTGCTAGTAGCTGAGTGAGACAGAAACAGATACTTATCGCCAACCATTTGATTCAAGTCAGGAACCCTGATGGTTAAATTAGCAGAGGGATTGAAGGAGCTGAAAGGTAGAGGGACCCTATAAAAAGACCTACAATCGTTATCATAGTGCACACCTGACCCAGCATGAATAATTTTTCTTGATCAAAAATTTGTGCCAACAGTTCCCAGGGACTAAAACAGCAACCAGTGAATTTGCATGCAAAGACCCATGGCCCAGGGTATAGCATTTTCTGACATCAGTGGGCAGAGAGGCCTCTGGGCCAGCAAAAACTCCTTTTTCCAGTGTAGGGGAACACCAAGGTGCTGAAGTTAGAGAGGATGTTTGGGAGACGGAGCACCTTCATGAAGGAAGTGGGAGGGGAGGGGAGAATGGGATTGTGAAAAAGGGATAACATCTGAAATGTAAATGCAGAGAATGTCCAATAAAAAATTGGGGGGGGGGTTGCTAAGATGATTTCTGTTTTGAACATAATTCTCAAAGCACATTTTATTCCTTATCATTGAGCCTTTACTTACTATTCTATGAGGAGTAGGCACATTCTAGTCTTGACAGCAACTTTATAATATATTCTTGCCAAAACAACTAACATCATATCTTAAAATATTCTTTCTAAAATTATGTGAATCACATCAAGAATTTTATGAAATCATTAATTCATCTAGACAGCATTAATTCATGAAAGCGCATCTTTATATTGATCTGCAGAAATTTGCCTAACAAAGTGGGCTAATGAAAAGGAATTACTAGACTATGAAATAATGATGGGAAAAGCCATATCAGTTGCAAGAAACAATCATGAGATGAAGTCTCTTGGGACATTATCTATCAGAGCTCACCCATCATAAACCATACAAAAATTCTAGGGCACCTCCAGGGAATTCACCTGCTATTTATAGCTTATCCTAGATGACTCCTGACATTCTTCCAAAAAACAGTCAGGCCTGTCACAGAAATACCGTAGTCCCTGTTACCAACTTTTGTCTTAGTCATTATTCTATTGCTGTGAAGAGACTATGGGCATGCAAACTTGTATAAGGACACTGCTTATACGTTTAAAGGGTCCGTAGATTACCATCAATGCAGAAAGCAGGTAGACACTGGAGGAGTAGGAAAGATGTATATCATGATCAGTAGGCAGAGAGAGTGATACTGGTTTTGGCTTTCTGAATCTTCAAAGTATCCTCTACCCCATGAAACATTTTCTTTAACACACCCTGGTACCCTGACTCTACTAATCTTATTAATGTCTTCCAATCTCTGGTGACTAAGCATTCAAATATATGAAGCCATGTGGGCTGTGCTAATTTAAACCACCACACTGGTCATTATTTTCAAAGACAATAATCACTCTAGCTATACTTAATTATGTTTTGTACTTTATTTTACATCATATTTTGAAACAACTGAAACTATGTATTTTTGAACTTATGGGAATTTTAATTTTTATATAAAAAGACTATTTTAAATGATAATTTAATTAATATGTAACACTCCCATTTCTATATTAAATACTACTTTTAAAATGTCTTGCTTAATTGTACCAGAGATAGGTGAAGAGAGAACATAATAGATCCAATATTTGTTAAATATTATGAAAGACCCTGAACACTCAATTCTGCCATTACAGATGTGAATGACATTACAAACTCTCCTTAACTTGCTACAGATTTTCACTGGATCAACATTTGCCCTTTATTATATATTCAGAATGAATGCCCTTTAAGGTTTTACTTTTCTGTTTCTTCCTCTCAAAGCTGCCTGTACAGTTGTATTTATCCCACAGACAAGAACTAAATATTTCTTCCTAATTCATGTTATCCTTTTTTATTCAGTTGGAAGCATCACTTTATCTGAAAGTCAGCATCTTAGGTAAAAGCTGTGTAATAGCTTTTGTGAACCAGACTAGTACTTGAGCATTTGTGAACTAGACTAGCACTAGTGCACACAACTTGAGTTTTCATATCAACAATCACAAATTCTTTGTAGATGATGAGTCAACACTAATATATTTGGTACAGTGCTATGGTTGAAATTTTTTGTATATCATTCCACTCTGGGAACTCATGTATATTATTTAGTTACTCATATTAAAGTGAATACTAAACAAACATATTTAGGACTGCCCCAGAAACAACTCACAAACTGTGTGAAGTTCAAGAAAAAAATAAAAACCAAAACAAAACATTAGGCTCAATCCTTACACACTAAGAAAACTTTGACTAATTACGGGTTACATCCTGTTTTGCATGTACTTTTTGCTCATTGTAACTAGTAAGATCTTAATGCAGAGTATCAAACCTTAAAAAATGCTTAAAAATTTGTATAAATAAATAAATAAATAAATAAATTTGCAATGGTTATTTGTCCTTTATATTTATTTATTTTAAATGACACATTTGCACAATTTTATTGAAGAAAAATTATTAAATTAGAAAAAGGAAAGCAAATATAATTTAACCCCGAAATAAGCATTATTAACATAAGGTGAAAAGTCTTCTAATGTGTTTCTAATGAGCATAAAATGTATAAAAGTGCATTTTAGCAGTATGCTGATATTATACTGATTTACATTGTTTCCTTGTACCATAATCATCAGATTGAACTGTACAAATAAAAGTGACTGTTTTTAAATAAAAAAAAAAAAAAAACTAACTTTGACTTATGAATAAATATGTTTCTTGAATGGACAGATAATTTTACTTTATTTTTGGTTTTCTAACAATTTAACATATTTCTCCAGCATCAAAACACAATGATAAACTTCTAAATTTTATGTCATTGTATAATATAATGAAAAGAATATTTTCAAAAGAAATTTCTTTTACATTTAAAAACTGACTAGTTTTGAATGCTACAGGTAATGTGAATATAGGTTTTAATTTACTAGGACTAATTTGATTCATCTAGCAAGGCAATAAAATTTTTATAGAAGTTACTGTCATTATTAGTCATTATTCCTAGAGTGATATAAATGAAATTATTGCCACAGAAAGGTTACCATACATATAAATCCATCCACTAAAATTTTGTAATTTTAAAACTTTTTTCAATATCCTCTCTGCCACCCATCCCTTAGGCATGTATTATATTAAGACAGCATGTGTTTTATATTAAAACAGCATATATTCCACTTAGCATTAACAATTTAAGAAAGGCCAAAGTGAATAGATATTACAATTCAGTTAACAAATTCTCATTAGAAAACAATTTATTAGACTCTTATGAATTTATATTATCTTCTTATGTTAAAAAAGATATTATGAATCTAAATGGAATAACTTGTGATATAGCACATTTTTGTTAATTTAATATTATGAATATATATATAAATCATGGAGTACAACTGGAGTTTATTGTCTGCAACTTGTGTTAGTCCCTGTTATGTTAGATGCAAAGATGGCAAATATGTGTGAATACAATTTTCACTGATATTAGGTATCTTAATGTGTAAAAAATTCTCCCTAAAACTTCAATGAAATTTTATCTTTCAGAGTAGTGTGTGATAACAAAAATCATAACAAAACAATTAGCAACATATAAAATTCACTTCTCTTTTTATTCTACGAAATAGATCATGTGTTGGTTTGAGTAAGAAGATACTTTATATGTTTAAATATTTGAGTAATTTGTTCCCAGTTGGTGGTACTGTGTGGATAGATTTTGATATGGTGACCTTCCTTGCAGGACTATGTTAATGGTGCATGAACTTGAGAGTAAGCAGCTTAAGGTATTGCCATTACACTGAACATCCATGCTTTCAGCTTGTAGGTATAGATATGAACCTCCAGTGTCCTACTTCTGCCATAATACTTTTGCTCTACCAAGATTCTAACTCTCAAGAATAAGGAGTTCTTTCTTTATCCTAACTTGAGTAGACATATAGCCTTTTATAAAATATCCCATTCTTCATACTTGTACATAGTTGGTCCCATCTCTAGGAAGACACTAGAACTTAAATAGACACACTCCCAATACCTGAGAACTACCTTTCTCTAGAAAGAGTCACAAGAGATTCAAGAGAAATTTTATGCATTGCTGACGCTCACAGAAGAATCATGTGCAATTTTACCTCACCCCACTTTTCATGCCTTACTTTCTGAGCAATGCATCTCTCAGTCCTCATCTGAGTAACATTTATTTGCAGTAAATTATGGTATGGTGTCTAAGGGTTTTATTGCTATGAACAGATATCATGACCAAGGCAACTTTTATAAAAACAGCATTTAATTGGGGCTAGCTTACAGGTTAAAAGGTTTTGTTCATTATCACCAATGTGGGAACATGGCATCATCTAATCAGGTATGGTACAGGAAGAGCTGAGAATTCTTTTTTTAAAAACGACTTTATTTTACAAAACAAAGATAAATGTACAGATTTTAAACATTTTTTGCTTAAAATTATACATTTTTGTCAGTACTGTTTTTTCAGATATTAAAATAATTTTTATATAAAACTATGTGAATATATTTTTTAGTCAGTACTTGATTTTTTCAAGGGCTTGACGGTATGCATTGAAAACCTAATAGTTACAATGAACGTAAAGTACATGCAAAACAAAACACAACATGGAAATAGTCAAAGACTTCTTGTTTTGTAAATATTTTTTTTGTTTGTTTTCTTTATTTCTTGGACTTCATACAGGCTGTGAGTTGTTTCTGGGGGAGTGCAAGCCTCTGGGGTTAGCATCCCAATATCAGTGACTGCATATTATGTCTGTTCTTTTGTGACTGGGTTATCTCACTCAGGATGATATTCTCTAGATGCAGCCATTTTCTTAAGAATTTGGTTGAGAATTCTACATCTTCATCTGAAGGCTGGTAGGAGAATACTGGCTTCAAGTAAGCTAGGACAAGTATCTTAATCCCATACTCATAGTGACACACCTACCCCAAAAAGGCCACACCTCATAATAAGTGCTCTGCCCTGGGCCAAGTATATACAAACTGTGGTGACAGCTTGCTCCCTGTCCCTCATATGCTGGCCACACCTAAACATAGCATAATGCATAATATATTTAGTCTAATTTCAAAAGTTCCCATAGCCAATATCAGTCTGAACAATGTTAAAGAGTCCAAAATTGAAAGTCTCTTCTGTGATTCATCCAATCACTTACCCTCAAACCCCTAAGCAAGACAGGAATTCAATCACTTACACTTATCCCCCAAATAAGACAGGAAACCTGCTGAGCAAACTCAAAACTCTGCTTCTCAGTGTCTTACTTCAAAGCAGTCTTCAAATTTCCAACTCCCTTTTTATCTTTGTTGACAGGAACAAACTTTTTTCTCCTGGGCTGGTTCCACTATCTATTAGCAGCTTTCATCAGCAGATAACCCATGGCTCTTGAACACACTGGGGTCTCTAAAGCAAATTCAATGTTACAGATTTTTGTTTCAATGACTGGAATCCACACATAATCTTTGGAGTTCCTCCCAAGAGCTGCTGTCATTTTTCCATCTTTTTCCTCTGTAGAAGTCTAAACTCAGGTAGATCTAATCCATTGCCAATGCTGCTGTTATTTCTTGGTGATCATCCCATGCTTTGGTATCTCCAAAACGCTAGGGTCTGCTGCTGCAAATGGGCTTCACCAATAGACTCTCATAGGTTCATAACCTTCTTCATGAATCCAAACTGTAACTCCTTTACATGGTACCTTAAAGCCTGGGCTATCAACTGCAACTGAGGCCAATGACTTTAGAAGGCCTATCATGGTACCAAATCTAGGTAGGCTACTCTTTATTATCCCTTCATGCATTCAAAACTAGTACCATCTGGGTTACTCTTACATGTTACCAAGTACAGCTGGAACATGAGGGTACAACATTGAACCTTGACAATCTTTGAAACACAGCTTCTTTGTGCTCTCAGAAAACACTTCCCAGGAAATTTCACCCCAGTGATGCTGCTTTCTTATTAATAACTGCTATGTTTTCTAGCTCCAGCTAACCAACATCAACTGTTGTAATGGTCACTTCTATTCTTCACTCTAAACCCAGAGCTACACGGCTGAAGCTGTGGAGTTCTGCTGCTCACTGGGGATGAAAATTACTCCTCCCCATTCTATTTTAAAATGGAAAATATAGTTTTACCAAGACTCAATCCAGAAGATAGTGGAGAAACTATCATTGGTGGTAGATAAATACAAGAAACATTATACTCTGGCCTTAGTGGAGGAGGCATATTATGAATTCACAATAGATGTGACAGAATGCAAAAAAGTAACAGAGCTCAGTCAGACAAAATTCCAACATTGAGAGAGGAGTGGGGCTTTTAATAACTTGTAAAATTGTGTGACATTTAGCTACTCTGAATTTGGGGGAGGAGAATGAATATTTTTAATGTAAAAGTTTATGCCCTGTAGTGTTCCACCAAACTCCAATGAAACACTACACAACCAGGAATATTTGAACAATACAAATTGATCACAAACTATGTAAGGCCAGAGAGGGGGGGGAAGGTGGAAGGGAGGGAAGGAGGGAGGAAGAGAGAGAGAGAGGGAGAGAGAGAGATAAAGAGAGGAAAAGTTGGTTAGTGCCTTGACTACTATTTATGTTAACTTGACACAAGCTAGAGTCATGTAATGTGGGAACTACAGTTGAGAAAATTTCTCCATAAAACTATGTTACAGGCAGGCCTAAATGTCATTTTCTTAATTATTGATTAATATGAAAACGTCTACCTTTTTGAATGTGGGACTTATTTAGGCTGAGAATATCATGAGGAGCAAGATAGTCAAAGCAGGCCTCTATAATTTCTCAACTCCTATATCCAAGCTCCTTTTCTGCTAATAAAATATATGCTTCTCTTTAAAAGATGTTTCTTGCTGTTGCCTTCTCAGCCTTGTAGTAGATGAAAAAAATGTAGATTATATAAAATATAATATTAGTAAAACTCTCTATCATAGAAGTGTTAAGTTATAGGAATTTTAGTGTTATTAGTAGTTGTTTCTATATGCAAGCTGTATTTGTCTTTATTCACTAAGAAATAGTAATCAAATTTCCATCTTGAAAAATGATAAATCTTGACAAATAAGACTATATAGGAATTTAAGAAGTCTTTGAATTTTGAGAATAATATTGACTATTTAATGCTTTTAAAATACTGAGAGTAATGACAAATTTTGAATATCTGAGTCATTACTTTCATTCATAGGAATAAAATTTAATTTTAAAAGTATCATGAATTTTAAAGACAACATTAAATTAAACATAAACTTTAGATTTCCAAAATTATCTTTTCTTGTGTGGAAAATAATATATATATATGTTTGTATTAATTATAATAAACATTTAATCATGGCCTTTATAGATTTTACTATTTCTAATAATAGTTTTTGACAAATAACCATTAGAGATTATATTTTCTTTTCTAGGTAACTGACATGTTAAAATAAGTGGACAATTTCCCTTAATCATAAGTTTTTCATTACTTAGTTGTAGACAGTAACTATCTATGTGATTGTCTTTTTTATGAAATACTTTTTAATGAATTTGTCTTTGTTTCTCAGAGGTATTTGTTTCCTCCAGAATATTTTCCCAAGTTTCTCAAAACAGATGTGTTATTTCCCATTCTGTGATATTTATCAATAATTGAAGATATTCTTGAAATTTTGTTTGTTTGTTTTGTTTTGTGTGGCAAGACAGAGTTGTCTCTGTATAACAGCCCTTGGTGTCCTGGAACTCATTTTGTAATTTAGGCTATCTTGAACTCACAGAGAGGCTCTTCTTTTGTTTCTCTAATGCTGGTATTAAAAGCAAGGTGATTGGCCATCATGCCTAGTTGATATTCTTGAATTTGTAAACAGGTGTCAACATTACACATTCCAAAATATCAATAGAAACTATGTGCCTTCACAAGGAAATTATAAGTTTGGAGGGAAAATGTTTTACAAAATTATTCATGTCATAGAGCAACATTTAAAATATCACTAATGTCCTACTATACAATCAGCATATTAAAAGGTCATTTAATATGATAAGTTGAAATCTATGATTTATCTTATAAAATAGTTTGCTAAAAACTATATTTTCTAGCAAATAGTGGCTCCAATTAATATAATCTAAAAAAATATTTTTTTTGGAAAAGAAACAAATATTAGGCCTCATATGTGTTATATCACAGAAGTATAATATAATTCATAAAAGTAAAAAAAAAGATATCATTTTAAACAAGTATATATTTTTTCACAGATTTTTTACATGAGAGTTATTAAGAGTGGTAATATAAATTTGCATTATCAATGAATATTTTCACTATATTCTTTGTATATGCACACATCTCAAAATTTATAAGTTTGGATATTAAGAAAATATTTTAAATATTAGCTTAAAATTATAGAATTGATATATATGTTTGATAGAGCAATACACTCAATTTAGTCCTTGTTGTGATTATTTTTAATAAGCTTGACACAAGCCCAGACATTCTTGAGAGGCAGCAAATAGTTGTACTTCCACATCAGGACTCACTGCCTGAGAGCCCACAGATTGCTGAGATACCAGAGGAGAGACAGGAGGGCTTTTCCTCCTGAGCTCACAAAGGAGAGGCTGTCAGGAACTCTCAGGGCTCTGATAGCTCTGGGCAACCTGGGAACAGTTCCAGCCCAAAGCCAGAGACAGTCCACTGCCATCAGAATTCACAGCCTACAAAGAGATTTGAATATCCAAGAGCAAACTCCCATGAGGTCATAGACACACAGGAGAGACAAGATCCAGTCAGAAACAACAAGGTCACCTAACCTCACAGATAACAAGATGTCAAGCAACAAGCACAAGAACCTAAGAAACAGAAACCAAGATAATTACTTTGTAAAAATTTTTGGAAAGAACTAGAAGCAATCATCCTGAGTGAGGCAACGCAGTCACAAAAGAACACACATGGTATGCACTCACTGATAAGCAGATACTAGTGCCCAAAGCTCGGAATATCCAAGAAACAATTCATGGACCTTATGAAGCTCAAAAACAAATAAAGGCCAGAATGAGGATGCCTCACTCCTTCTAAGAAAATAGAACAAAGCACTCACAGCAGGAAATCAACTAACAAAACCCTCCAGAGCTCCCAGACACTAAAGCACCTAAAATTGAACACACATGGCTCCAGTTGCATATGTAGCAGAGGATAGCATTGTCTGGTATCAATACCATAAGCGGCCTTTGGTACAGTGAAATCATGTTTTTCCACGGTAAAGAAATGTGGAGGCAGTGAGGTGGAGAGGGTCATTGAGAGAGGGAGCAACTCTATGGAAACAAGTGGAGGGGGAGAGGGGAAGGGAGTGGAGGGAAAAGAGATAATATTGGAAATGTAAATACGAAGAATATACAATAAAAAATAAAGGTACTACTGCCTCTATGATCTTGGCTTTGAATAAGACTCTGGCAAATTTTGTTGACTGATGACTGCTGCATGCTAGCTCCGGTCAGTGTGGGTTGTTCCATCATGGGTAGACGAGCCTTGGTTTTATTAGAAAACAGATAACAAGACAACACAAGCAGAACAAGTGCCTAAATTTGTTTCTGTCCCCGTTTCCTTCAGTAATAGACAACAATCTATAAGCAAATGTTTCTTTAGGCATGTTAGTTCAGAGCTTTATCAGATTCCTGTTGTTGTTATAGTTAAATTTTGTTAGAGGTGTTGCTGCTTTCTTGTAGAGGAAAACTCAATAGGCACACACTGGAAGCTTATGCTGGATGGTGACTTGATTTGAGGTAAACACTTCCTCTGGGTGCAGAAAAGGACTATGCTTAGTTTAGCTAATCTGATTAATAATTAACCTATTTTTTAACACTTACTGTGGGATATTAAACTTCTGAATTCCCTTTTTCATCTCAATTGATCACTTGATTATTTTCAATGTAGGCCTTGCATAAACATGAAGAAAAACAGGACAGCCATAGATTCACCTTGCTACTTATATGGATGAGTGATATTAATTATTTTCAAAAGAAAAAAATTGAAAATGTGGTGGTGGAGCATACATGATACCAACATTGGAAACAACTGATCTTGCATTCAGAACAGAATAAACAATCAATTATGTTGATAAAACAACACTTATTGAAATGAAAAAATAGGCATTTATGTGATTTCACTTTACAAAATATAGTGTTGATCATTCACACTTATAATTTGTTAACCATGTAAAAAATTTTAGTTTAAAGGAGGTGTGACCATTTTTAGATTGACCTACAGGGAAACTTTAAATAAAGGAACAGTCTAATATATGATTAACCTTGAGGACTTATGAAAATGATCATATTTTGTACAACTTTTAAAATAGTATATTAAACTCAAGTAATAATAGCAACTAACTTTCAAATAGAATTAATTGTTGAATTTTACAGTATTTTCTAATAGCTTTATTTTGACAATCATTAAGACATGATTCTCTTCCATTGGTTTTGGAATTTTAATCCGGTTTGTGAGAATAGGAACCAATTAGTCAAAAATATCACTATATTTTATTTTCAATAAAACAAACTTTTTGCTACCTTGTATTATATAAATTTTAGTTGATATTTATATCACATTTAATATACATTAAAGAAACAGTCCATGAATAATGAAGTCTGTTTAACAATGATGATTACTATCTGTCAAATAAATGTCTTGACAATCATATAGAAATTAAGCTAAATGTTTTAAATCATGCAGAAAATGAAAAATGACTAAGGGCAAGAGAAATATTTATATATCATTAATTCCTGTATTTATTGATGTCTTATTTATTAAATATATCACATGTAGATTTTATTTTTAGGAATTTTTATTAAATGCATTAAATTTTAGCAATGTTCATTTGAAATATTTTCTATATAAAACAACTGAACTAGTAATTTGAAGTTATTCTGCTTGATGAAGCTAAAGATAGAAAACATAAATGAGGATCCTCAAATAAAGTATAATGTGCTTTAAAATGAGAGACAAAGTTCAATGAGCTAAGAAAATTTGAGACAAATGAGTCTAAGATGTGGTATATTTGAATACTGTAAATTAGAATAACATTGTTTTAAAACACTAATACTGAAGCAAACTAGCCCTCTTTTTTGACATATTTGTATTTGAGTTTAATTATGTAAGGAAAGTTTAAATAAGGAAAATAAATAAATTAAGTGACTTTAATTTTACTAAGAGCAAATATAAATGGTCTGACTAGCATTATAAGCAGATAACCTTTAGACTCTCTTAAACATAAGCTTTTCTTCTTTTCCAGACTCATATATGAAAATCCATGCCTTTTTGTTGACTTTATTCACTGCTCAAATTTCAATTTCATTCTGTACACAAGGAGCACAGATGGCAAGGAATTTGCTTGACTGCCTCCATGTAATTTTTATGTGGATATATCTTTCTGAAAATAGCATATCATCTCTATAGTGAATTATTTACAAAAGAAATTTAAAGATATATTTGTGTACATATGTATATATGTGCAAGTTACTACAAAATTAACATTACACAGACAGAACATAGCTCATGGTTAAAGAAACTTGTTTTTTTTTTTAAGGCTTTGATCAAGTTTACAAGAGTTGAAATATTTTCAACATTTATTTGTAGATTTGCCATAGGGGATAATAACATGGATGTTGTTTTAGGATTTCCACTGCTGTGATTAAACCTCAGGACAAAAAGTAATTTGTGGGATAATGGGTTTATTTTAACTTACCAAAGCACATCACAGTTCATTATTGACAGAAATCAGGACAGGAACACAGGGTATAGATATGAAAGCAGGGGCTGAAGCAGAATTTTGGAATAATATCATTCTTCCTTCTTCCCTTTAAGTCCCAGTACAACATGCCCAATGGGCTTCAGTTCATTGATCTGGAACCACCCACATTAATTATTATTCCTGAAAAAGCACTACTTAATTCTCCCTACAAAACTCTTATAGCGGAATTTTCTCAAATGAGAATAGTTATTCTCCAAAGACTCTAGTGTATGTCAAGTTAACATGAAACTAACCAGAAAGCATGTCGACACTGATTTATACTTGTGGGACAAGGGACAAAGACAGGCTTATTCTCTACCTGGGAGTCAAAGCTTAAATAGAAACAGAAGAAACTTTTGGGACTTAAAATATTTCAGGTTCTTTGTGTTGTATAAGATTTCATCATAGTACAGTTCAGTTTTAAAAAATATAGGGTGATTTTCTTGGTGCATGATTTATTTATTATATTGTCTGTATGATTTTAATCAGTCTTCTCTTTACAGAATGATGGCTGACCAGTAATCACTTAATGGTTTGGTTTTAAGCTAAGACCTCTGTAAATAAAAATAAAATTGACATGAATCATTTTACATATTACCAGAACCAATTATTTTTTTAAAAAAAATCAGTCTTTTTGGCAAAGGTAAAGCAAATCAAACACGTTGTTATTATGTTAATACTAAATATTTTAAGATGAAGAAATATCAATATATTGTTCTTTAAAATAGTCAAAGTCTATGATTAATAATATATAAGACTCATTAAAATCAGGGGCTAGAAGAGTCTGCCCACTCTCCTCACCTCCCTATTCAATATAATATTGGAAGTCCTGGCCTGAGCAATTAGAAAAAAAAGGAAATCAAAGGAATAAAAATCAGGAAAGAAGAAGTCAAAATATCACTACTTGCCTACAACATGATAGTATACTTAAGTGAGCCCAAAAATTCCACCAGAGAAGCACATAAAACTACTTCAGCAAAGTGGTTGGATAAAAATTACCTTAAAAAATCAGTAGCCTTCCTCTACAACAAGGATAAACATGCTGAGAAAGAAATAAGGGAAAAGATGCCCTTCACAATAGTCACAAAACATATGAAATACCTTGGTGTGACCCTAAGTAAGCAAGTGAAAGATCTGTTTGACAAGAACTTCAAATCTCTGAATAAGGAAATTAAAGTAGATCTCAGAAGATGGAAAGATCTCTTGTGCTCCTGGATTTGAAGAAACAACATTGTAAAAATGGCTGTCTTACAAAAAGCAATCTAAAGATTCAATGAAATCCTGATCAAAATTTTTACTCAATTCTTTATAGAGTTGGAAAGAAAAATTTGCAAATTTATCTGGAATAACAAAAACCTAAAATGGTGAAATCTGCTCTCAAGAATAAAAACACTTCTGTTAGAATTACCATCCCTGATCTCAAGCTATATTACAAAGTAATTGTGATAAAAACTGCATTTTATTGGTACAGAGTAGGCAGTTAGACCAGCGAACCAGAACAGAAGATCCAGAAATGAAATCTCACACATATGGTCACTTGATCTTTGAAAAAAAGCTGAAAAGATTCAATGGAAAAAGGACAGCCTCTTCAACAAAAGGTGTTGGTTCAACTGGCAGTCAGCATGCAGAACAATGTAAATTGATCCCTTCTTATCTGTATGAAGCTCAATTTTAAGTGGATCAAAGACCTACACATAAAACCAGGTACACTGAAACTGTTAGAAGAAAAAGTGGAGAAAGCCTTAGAAGACATAGACACAGAGGAAAAATTCCTGAGCATACTTTATGAGATTATAAAGTTTCTGTAAGGCTAAAGAGACTGTCAAGAAAACAAAAAAGGTACCCAACAAATTGGGAAAGGATATTTACCAATTCCACATCTGATAGAGGTCTAATATTAAATATATACAAAGAGCTCAAGAAATTTCACTTAGCGAATCAAACAAGCCTATTAAAATGGTGTATAGAGCAAAACAAAAAATTCTAATTGAGTAATATCAAATGAGAAACACCTGAGGAAATGCTCACCATCTTTAGTCTTCAGAAAATTCAAATCAAAATAACGGTGAGAGGCCACCTCACTCCAGTCAGAATGGTTAAAATCAAAATTTAGATGAGAGTAGATGCTGGTGAGGATGCAAAGAAAGAGGAACACTCCTCTACTGTTGGTGTGGTTGTAAGCTTGTGCAATGACTAAAACAGTCTGGAAGTTCCTCAGATAACTGGACATAGTACTACCTGAAAACTCAGTTATTCCACTTCTGGGCAAATACCACAAAGATGCTCCAACTTATAATAAGGACACATGCTTCACCGTGTTCATAGTAGCTCTATTTATAATAGCCAGTAGCTGGAAAGAACACAGGTGTCCTTTAGTAGATAAGTGGCTACAGAAATTGTGATACATTTACAAAATGGAGAATTGCTCAGCTATTAGAAATAATGATTATGAAATTCCTAGGAAAATGTGTGGAACTAGAGAATATCATCCTGAGTAAGATAACCCAGTCACAAAAGAACAGAAGTAATATTCAGTAATTAATAATTGGATACTAGCCCCACAAAGCTCTGAATACTCAAGAAACAACTCACAGATTATATGAAGATCAAAAAAAAAAAAAAAAAAAAAAAAAAAAAAAAAAAAAAAAAAGGAAAGGCCAAGATGTGGAAGCCACAGTCCTTCTTAGAAAAAATTAAGTGGATAGCACCCTCTCAGAGTGTGGTACACTTAGACCTTAAATCATTAATTATTCAAGTGCTAAGAAAGTAGCCTTGTGCCAATCTTTGGCTTTTAAAAATCACTATATTTAATCGTTAAACACCAAGAAAACTTTGACTATTTCTGTTATGTTTTATTTTACATGTACTTTATGTTCATTGTCATTAGTAAGATTTCAATACATATTATCAAACCTTAAAAAAAATCAAGTACTGACAAATATATTTATGTATTTTTATGTAAAAAATGTTTCGAAAATCTGTGCATTTGTCTCTGTTTTTGAAAATAAAGTTCCTCAATTAATGTATATATACATATATAAGAATTAACATTAAATTTATTGTACCCAATTAAAAATGTATTTATTCTTTAAAGGAGTCACCTTTGAACAAAAATATGTTTTATTTTGAAACTCTACCTAAATATGTACATTAAAATTAGTTTAGGCCCACCTGCCACAAGGAATAGCAAAGATACAGGGACTCAGGACTGGGGAGAAGGCATTCTGAGTAGCTGGGTGCAGAGAAATCTCTACCGAGTGCAAGGAAAGGACGCCCCCTCCTCACCTGCCTGATTCAGGAAAGAAATAACACAGCATTGGGTTGTCTCCAGCCAGAGGCCTTCGGGTGCAGAACAAGCTCTCAGACCATCAGCCACTAGGAACAGCGGAGATCCTGGGACAAAGGCCTGGTGAGAAGGTGTTCCAAGTAACCTGGAAGCAGTAGATCTAAGAACATAGGCCAGGTACAGGGAGAGGCGAGAACCAAGCACTGGCAATGAGAACATGTATAAACACAGAAAACAAGATGGCAAGGAGTAAGTGAAAGAACATACCTCAGGGAAACCAAGAAACCTGGCAACACCAGCTCTCCCATCACAGCAAACAGCAGAATGCCAAACAGTCCAGAAAAAGAAGACTCAGACCTGAAATCATACCTCAAGATGATAATGATGATGCTTAAACTAGAACAGGAGGAAAAGCATAAAGAATTAGAAGCTTTTAAAGAGGAAACAAGAAAAACACTCAAAGAACTAGAGGAAAACAGAACCAAAGAGATGAAGGAAGGAAAGAAGGAATTTAAAACGGAAATGGAAACAATAAAGAAAACACTAAAAGAGACAACCATAGAGGTGGAAAACCTAAAAAGAAATCAGGAATCTCAGATGCAAGCATTTCCAACAGAATACAAGTGCTGTAAGAGGAATATCAAGGGGCAAAACAACATTGAAAACATAGACAAAACAGTCAGAAAAGATGCAAAAATCAAAAAGCTCCTAACCCAAAATGTCCAAGAGATCCAGTAAACAATGAGAAATCCAAACCTAAGTATAATAGGAATAGAAAAGAATGAAGAATATCAACTAAGAAACACAGTAAAAATCTTGAACAAAATTGTAGAAGAAAACTTTTCTACCCTTAAGAATGAGATGACCATGAGCATAAAACAAGCATGCAGAACTCCAAATAGGTTGGACCAGAAAATAAATTCTTTCTGATACATAATAGTCAAAACGCCAAGTGCCCAACGCAAAGAAAGAATACTAAAAGCAGTAAGGAAAAATGTCATGTAACATATAAAGGCAGACAAATCAGAATCACACCCAATTCTCAACAGAGACTGCAAAAGCTAGAAGAGCCTGGAGAGACATCATGCAGACGCAAAGAGAGCACAAGTGCCAGCCCAAGATGCTATACCCAGCAAAACTATCAATCACCATAGATGGCGAGATAAAGATATTCCAATACAAAACTAAATTCACACAATATATGACCACAAACCCAGCACTACAACGAATTATAGGTGGAAAACCCAATACAATGAGGGGAACTACATCCTAGTAAAAGAAGAAAACTCCTAAAGAAGAAAACCAAAAGAAGAAAGGGAGACTGACACAATTCAACCTACAAAAGAAATAATAGCAGGACTCAGCAATCTTGGTTAACACTTTTCTATTCAAGGAATCTGTAATTCATTAAAAATAGTAGTTTACTATGAATTGTGAAAATAAGAGTATTAATTTTCTTCTAAACTAGAAGCTCCATTTTTTAATTTCCTTAAAGATTTACAAAATTGTTTATTATTTAAGAATTCCATACATCTGCCACCTGGAATGGCAGCTCGTAAAGGCTGAACAACTGGTGCATGGGAGACCTAGGCTACAGAGGAGTGAAGGAATCTCTGCGGAGTGCACATGGAAAGTGCACCCCCTGTCTTGTCCTGCCCTGCCGTGCCCGATCCAGTGACCAGAAACAGAAAATTAGAACTTCTGTTTCCACCCAGAGGCGACTACAGGACGGAGAGAAGAGCCAGGCCCATCTGCCGCCACCCGGAATGGCGGCTCTTAGACACTGAGCAACTGGTGGGTGGGAGACCTGGGCTGCCAGGGAGCAGAGAGATCTCTATGGAGTGCACACAGAAAGTGGACCCCCTGCCTTGCCCTGTCCTGCCCTGCCTGAGCCAGGGACCAGGAACAGAATGTTGGAACTTCTGTTCCCACCCTACAACTCTGAGGCATAGAAAAGGGCTTGGCCCATCTGACACCTGGTCCAGTGGAGATCCAGGGACACAGACCAGATACAAGGGAAAGGCGAGAACATATCACTGACAACAAAATGGCAAGAGGAAAGCGAAAGAGTATATCCCAAGGAAACAGAGACAATCTAGCAACACCAGAACCCAGCTCTCCCATAACAGCAAACATCAGAAGTCCAAACACTCCAGAAAAAGAAGACACAGACTTGAAATCATACCTCAAGACGCTGATAGAGATACTTAAACAAGAAAGGGAGGAAAAGCAAAAAGATTCAGAAGCTTTTAAAGAGGAAACAAGAAAAACACTCAAAGAACTCAAAGAACTAGATGAAAACAGAACCAAAGAAATAAAGAAATGGAAGAGGAAAATTAAAACGGAAATTGACATAATAAAAAAAAAAAAAAAACACTAAAAGAGATAACCCTAGAGGCAGAACACCAAAATAAGAAATCAGGAGTCACAGAAACAAGCAATTCCAATAGATTACAAGAGATCGAAGAGAGAATCTCGGGGACAGAAGACAACATTGCAAACATAGACAAAACAGCCAGAGAAGATGCAAAAAACAAAAAGCTCCTAACCCAAAATGTCCAGAAAATCCAAGACACAATGAGAAGACCGAACCTAAGGATAATAGGAATAGAAGAGGGAGAAGAGTATCAACTAAGAGGCACAGTAAATATCTTCAACAAAATCGTAGAAGAAAACTTCCCTACCCTCAAGAATGAGATGACCAGGAGCATAAAAGAAGCCTTCAGAACTCCAAATGGGTTGGGCCAGAAAAGAAATACCTCCCAACACATAATAGTAAAAACATCAAGTGCCCAAAGCAAAGAAAGAATACTAAAAGCAGTAAGGGATAAAGGTCAGGTAACATACAAAGGCAGGCCAATCAGACTCACACCCGATTTCTCAACAGAGACTATGAAAGCTAGATGAGCCTGGACAGACATAATGCACACCCTAAGAGAGCACAAGTGCCAGCCCAAGCTGCTATACCCAGCAAAACTATCAATCACCATCGATGGAGAGATGAAGATATTTCAAGACAAATCAAAATTTACACAATATCTGATCACAAACCCAGCACTACAACGAATTATAGGTGGAAAACCCAATACAATGAGGGAAAATACAGCCTAGTAAAAACAAGAAAACTCCTAAACAAGAAAGCTAAAAGAAGAAAAAGACACAGACACAACTCAACCCACAAAAGCAATAATGGCAGGAAACAGAAACAACTATTCCTTGATATCTATTAAGATAAATGGACTCAACTCTTCATTAAAGAGACGTAGGCTATCAGAGTGGATACAAAATACAGCATTTTGCTGCATAAAGGAAACTCATCACAGAGACAAAGACAGACACTATCTCAGAGTAAAAGGTTGGGGAAAAAAACCTTCCAAGCAAATGGCCCCAAGAAGCAAGCTGGAGTGGCCATTCTAATATCGTATAAAGTAGATATTTAACCAAAATTTTTCAAAAAAAATTAGAAAGAACACTTTTTACTCATTACAAGGGAAATTTTTCAGGCGGAACTCTCAATCCTTAACATATATGCTCCAAATTCAAAAGCACCCATTTTCATTAAAGTCACCCTACTAAAGCTCAAAATACATTGAGCCCAATAGACAGATCATGGAAATAAAAACTGAACAAGGACACTGTAAAACTAGCAGAGGTTTTGAACCAACTAGAATTAATAAATATCAGTAGAACATATCATCCTAAAACAAAAGAATACACCATTTTCTGAGCACCTCATAGCACCTTCTCGAAAATTGACAACATAATTGGTCACAAAATGAGCCTCAATAGATATAAGAAGATGGAAATATTACCATGCATCTTTTCAGATCACTATGGTCTGAGGCTGGTCTTTTATAACAAGAAAGAAAACAAAAAGCCCATGTACACATGGAAACTAAATAATGCTCTATTAAATGATAAAAAGGTCAAAGAAGAAATAAAGAAATTAATGATTTTCTAGAATTCAATGAAAATGAAAACACAAGATGCCAAAATTATGGAACACAATGAAAGCAGTACTGAGAGGAAAGCTCATAGCTCTGACTGCTTCCAAAAATAAACTGGAGAGAGCATACACCAGCAACTTGAAAGCACAGCTGAAAACTCTAGAACAAAAATCTAGCACTAAAATCAGGGACTTGGCATGACTGCCCACTCTCCCCCTGCCTATTCAACACAGTACTGGAAGTCCTGGTTTCAGCAATTAGACAGCAAAAAGAAATCAAAGGGATACGAATTGGAAAGGAAGAAGGAAAATGATCACTATTTGCAGATGACATGATTGTATACTTAAGTAACCCCGCAAATTCCACCAGAGAATACCTACAGCTGATAAACAACTTCAGCAAAGTGGCTGCATATAAAATTAACTCAAACACATCAGTAGCCTTCCTATATACAAAGGACAAACATGTGGCGAAAGAAATTAGGATAAAGATACCCTTCACAATAGTCACAAAAACTATGAAGTACCTTGGTGTGACTCTAACTAAGCAAGTGAAGGACCTGTATGACAAGAACTTTAAATCTCTAAGGAAGGATATTGAGGAATATACCAACCCAATTCTTCATTGAGTTGGAAAAACCAACGTGTAATTTCATATGGCATAACAAAAGACCTAGAATAGGGAAATCCATCCTCAACAAGAAAACATCTGTGGGAATTAATATCCCTGACCTCAAGCTATATTACAAGGAAATTGTGCTGAAAACTTCATGGTACTGATACAGGAATAGGCTCGTGGATCAATGGAGTAGAATAGAAGTTCCAGAAATGAGCCCTCACATATATGGTCACCTGAGTTTTGACAAAGTTTTGACATTTTATGACAAAAGAACAGCCTATCAAACAATGGTGTTGCTCCAACTGGCACTCAGCATGCAGAAGAATGAAAATAGACCCTTTCTTATGTCCTTGAACAAAGCTCAGGTGTAAGTGGATCAAAGATCTCCCCATTAAACCAGGTACACTGAAACTATTATATGAGAAAATAGGGAAAACCCTAGAACACATAGGCACAGGAGAAATTTTTTTGAACAGAACACCAATGGCTAAAGTTCTAAGGTCAAAGATTGACAGATTGGACTTAATGAGATTGCAAAGTTTCTGTAAGGCTAAGGACACGGTAAAGAAAAGAAAACGGTAGCCAACAGAGTGGAAAAAGATCTTTACCAACCCCACATCAGATAGAGGCCTAATATCCAAAGTATACAAAGAACCCAAGAAGCTAGACACCAGACAATCAAACAACCCTATTAAAAATTTGGGTACAGATCTAAACAAAACATTCTCATTTGAGGAATATCGAATGGTGGAGAAGGATCTAAAGAATTGCTTGACATCATTAGCCTTCAAGGACATGCAAATCTAAACAATCCTGAGATTCCACCTCACACCAGTCAGATTGGCCAAGATCAAAAATTCAGATGACAACAGATGCTGGGGAGGATATGGAGAAAGAGAAACACTTCTGCACTGTTGGTGGGGTTGAAAACTGGAACAACTACTCTAAAAATCAGTCGGGCAATTTCTCAGAAAATTGGACATAGTACAACCTGAAGACCCAGTTATTCCACTTCCGGGCATTTTCCCCAGAGACGTTCCTACATACAACCAAGACACATGTACCACAATGTTCATAGCATCTCTATTTATAATAGCCAGAAGCTGGAAAGAACCCAGATGTCCTTCAGTAGATGAATGGATACAAAAATTGTGGTACATTTACGCAATGGAGTACTACTCAGCTATCAGAAACAATGACTTTATGAAATTCTTAAGAAAATGGATGCATCTAGAGAATATCATTCTGCATGAGAGAATCCAGTCACAAATGAACAGATATAATATGCAGTCACTGATAACGGGATACTAATCCCAGAAATCTCTGAACATTGCAGAAACAACTCACAGACTGTGTGAAGTGAAGAAAAGAAAAGAAAAGAAAAAACCGTTATCTTTACTTGTTACACACCAAGAAAACTTTGACTAATCCCAGGTTTCATCCTGTTTTACATGTACTTTATGCTCCTTGTAACTAGTAAGACCTTAATGCACACTATCAACCTTAAAACTAAAAAAGCCAAGCAATGACAAAAATGTATTCGTATACTTTTATGCAAAAATGCTTAAAATTTGTTGATTTATCTTTGTTTTTTTAAAATAAAGTTCTTCAATAAAAAAATAGTGGCCCAATGAAATCTAAATATGCAAAACATTTACTGAAAGTTTATCATACATTTGGGACGACAAAGGAATTTGTAATAGAACCATGTCAATGTGGACAGAAATGAAGACTACACATCAGTTCTAAGTATTAGAATAAAAATTAATGGAAAAGTCAGTCAACTTTCGCTCTTAGCTCTCAATCCTGTGAAAAATAAAATTTATACATTTAGTTAAATATACATTAAGCCTTTCTAGAATGACTGCTAGTTGTGGCAAGGAGTAGTCAATAGTAAATTAATATATTTGTTCATGCCCATGTATAGTAAACTGAACAAAAGAGAAAGAATCATGATTCAAATTTAGATGTAGTGACCTCATGAAAGAATTTTTCTGACACCTAAGTGAAAGAATGTGGACACAGACAGTGACATATATTTGTATTTTAGGTTGACACATCAAGATTTATGTCTCCTTACCTCGTCACCCCTCCCCAGCAAAGAATCTTACATTAGTAGCTTGCTCCTGATCTACACATGGATGACTGAGACAACAATAACCAAAGAAAGGGAGAATTTTATGTTAGCTAGATGATTTTTCTATGTCATCCTTATGTCACAGATTTTTATAATCAAGGTTATCATATATGCATTTGTGTTACCATTGGTTCCTTTTGTTTTATTCTGATTTTCATTTACATAAAAATCTCAAAATAAGAAAAATTAGAAAAAATGAAACAGTATATTTCCTATGAAAATAAACTTTAATGTATTCTTCTAAGAAATAAAAA
Source organism: Micromys minutus (assembly GCF_963924665.1). Taxonomy (NCBI): domain Eukaryota; kingdom Metazoa; phylum Chordata; class Mammalia; order Rodentia; family Muridae; genus Micromys; species Micromys minutus. The sequence goes on from NC_137974.1 coordinate 15,142,411, forward strand.
ATATGAAAATCTAAAATTGTTGCGAGTGTCCCATGTATGTGTACTCATTTTATCCTATTTCTAAACCTTAAGGAAAATAAATAGGCAGCTTGTATGCCTTTGAAGTTTTTATTCCAAGTGTTCTGTTTTTGAAAAGTTAATCATTCCATCTAATGAGTACCAAAGATAGTCAAAAAGAGCTTTACATCAGCATTTGGTCATTTCACAATGCTTGCAACCAAGGGATAGTTTTTAATTGTTTGTGTTTTATGACTTCATTTTTTTTCCTCCCTTTGTACCAAAAAACAGTGAATTAATAATAAGCTTTGGAAACTCTGCAGATGTTCCTAGAGAATTGATGTGATTTATATCATTGTGAAAATTGCCTGGCCATTAAATGAATAAATAAGGGATCTTAATTATCTTTTATATCTCAAATCAATGCAATCTTCAGCTAAAACAATAATCTTTGAACAGAGTTTAGCAATAACACAATTGGGTGTGAACTGGGGAATAGCAGATGAAGATAAAGTGTCTTTCTGGACTCTGTTTTGTTTTCTCACCGGTTTATAAAGAGCATCAGGTAATGGATTCCTACAAGGAACTAATAATGAAAAGAAATGAAGACAGAAATAGCCAGCCTCTATCTATACTATTGACAAGGTTAGATTACATCAATTAAATGAGCAAATCTTCATGGTTACCTTCACTAATACACCTAGGGATTTTGTTGTCTCACAAATATATGTCTACTTTTATGAGGAGAGAAGTTTTTACAGTAGCATAATATATATAAATGTAACTACCACTTTATACAGAAATATTATGTATGCATAGGTGACATATACATTAACACATGCAAACCATATTGACAGAAGCACACTTGCATGCATGGAATTAATTATTTGATTTATATTCTGATTTTCTCTAGTCTGTGTTTTCTTGTTTTGATTTATTGTTACTTATTTACTTATCTCCTAACCCAGTGAACATTTTCCTTCAAAAAGGAACTTTTGGGTGTTACTTATAACTACAAAAATAATTTCACCCATCTATTTATGGATAATTCCTGTAAGTCTCATAGTGTTTAACCATTCTGTCCTCTCCAATTGTTTCCTTGTGTGTCTGTGTTGTGTCTGTGTGTGTTGCTATAATCAGAGCTTATCTTTAAACTGGTAGCATTTAATCATAGTAACTTACTTCTTGATTCGGGTTGGCTCTGATTTTCTCTTTGAGTAAGTGATTCAATTTCATATACCTACGTGTGGCATTGTGTGAAGAGTATAGATTATTCAGGAGTTAATTTTCTTTGGTTAAATCATTTTCTTGGACAGTAAACTCATGACAATTTCTTTTCTTTAGGTTCAGTTTCATGTTTAACATTATTCTAGAAACATAAAAGGTATTAGATTATATTTTATAAGAAATGAAATTGTATTTTCATCAATAATTGGTTCTTATTCTAAATTTCTCTCCATTTCATCTTGAATTATACTGCCAGTATTCATTTCAAATTATACATTTTTCTTTTGAATAAAAACTACATTGATTTCAGTGTGTTCAGTATTCATTCATGCCTCTACTTTTATTTTCCCACTGTGCTCCTTTACTCTATAATCCTTTATCTTTGTGACATGCTTACATTGACCCAAGCTGTTCTTTAATGTAGAATGTCTAAGCACTTGTGTTCGGCTGTGGTATCTGTGCCTTATGCCTTTTTGTGTTTGCACATTCTTGTACATGGGGGACACCATTGGAACATTATAAAAGGATCGAATCCAAGTTAAATATCAAGAGAGTTAAGTGAAGTAGAGAAATGTGGGAAAGAGCTAAAGTGCAGTATTTAAGTGGAAGTACGACTATAATGCTACTTAGAAAATTCATGCAAAAACAAAAACATCATTGTCAGATTAAGTAATGTGAGAAATTCAAAGAAATAGTTGTAGTTTTTTAAATATTTTAGAATAAATCTATGTCATCAAAATATGAAAGTCATTAGATTGCTTTTCGTCTCTATTACTTGGTTAATAGATAATATATAATATATTTTTTTATTTCTAGGAATAAAAAAAAACAAGAGGGTTTTAATTATATATCCAAGTCTTATTATCTAAAATGGCCATAAAGACTCACAACATTAAGATACAATTGAGAATTTTGGACTGAAAGGGGCTCTGTAATTGAAGGACTTTCCAAACAATCCTGGTGATCTCAACTCAGCTCTCCAGCATCTATATGATGTTCTGAGTTTAGAATTGAGGTGCTGTCACTCCAATACTAGGAATAATAAACAGAAAGATCTGTGAAACTTGCTGTCCATCTGTAATAGTCACTCCATTTTTTGTGATGTTTTGGTACTCATCATCTGTACTTATTGTGTGTAAATTATGGGGCAAAATTGTGGGTTAAAATAGGTTTCATAAAATTAAATTACAGGAAAAAGTTGTTTGCTTTGTTAACAGTGAAACTGCTATAAATATATTTTAAAAAAATAAGATAAATTAAATAAAGAAAATTTAAAATTTTAGGATTTATAATAGTATCTCAACTGAAATCAAGAGACTTAAGCAAAAACACTCTATAATAATGCTTTTAATCTTGCTTGAATTATATTGTTGTCATAGTTTTTAAAATTAAAGTTAATTATTATTTCTAAACTTACCAAATGAATTAGTAGTTTTTTAAATTTCAGTTAAACAAAATTTATTAATAATATTAATATTAAGTTCAATTATATCTTAATTTAAATTTGTGATGTTGTTGAACACAAACTTAAAATTTTATTCATCTGAATATTCATTTAAAATGATCTGTGATTTTTTTTCTGTTTGATAGAACATTAAATCTGGCCAAGAAAATAACAAATATAATATTGCAGCTATTAAAAATAATGACTTCATGAAGTACTTAGGCAAATGGATTGAACTAGAAAACATTATTCTGGGTGAGTTGACTGGCTGGATTTGTGTCAACTTGACACAAGCTGGAATTACCACAGAGAAAGGATTCTCAAATGAGAAAATGCCTCCATGATAATCCAGCTGTAAGGCATTTTCTCAACTAGTGATCAAGGTTGGAGGTCACAGCCCATTGTGGGTGGTAACATCCTTAGGCTGGTAGACATGGGTTCTATAATAAAGCAGGCTGAGTAAGTCAGGGGAAGCATCCCAGTAATTAACATCCCTCCATAACCTCTGCATCAGCTCCTGCTTCGTGACCTACATGAGTTCCAGTCCTGACTTCCTGTGGTCATGAACAGAAATATGGAAGTGTAAGTTGAATAAACCTTTTCTTCCCCAACTTGCTTCTTGTTCATGATGTTTTATATGAATAGAAACCCTGAACAAGATACTGAAGTAACCCAGTCCCAAAAGAACACACATGTTATGCACTTAATGATAAGTGGATACTAGGCTAAAAATCTCAGAATACCCATGAAACAATTCACAGACCTTATGAAGCTCTAAAAGAATGAAGGTCAGAATATAGATGTCTCATTCCTTCTTAGAAGGGAGAGCAAATTACTCATGGCAGGAAATAAAGGGACAAATGGTGGGACAGGAATTGAAGTAAAGAACATTCAGAGACTGCCTTACCTAGAGATCAACTCCATATGCAGACACCAAACCCATGTACTACTGTTGCCAAGTAGTTCTTACTGGCAGGAGCCCAATATGGCTGCCACTTCAGAGGCTCTGCTATAGCCATATTGATATAGATGAGGATGCTTGCAGCTAACCATCAACTGAACACAGGGACCCCAATGAAGGAGCTAGAAAAAGGATTAAAGGAGCTGAAAGGGTTTGCAAATACATGGGAAGAGCAGCATTATCAACCAACCAAACCTTACACAGCTCCCAGGATCTAAAACACCAACCAATGGGTATGCATGGAGAGACCCATGGCTCCAGTTGCATATGTAGCAGAGGATGGCATTCCTTGGCCTCAGTGTGAAAAGATACCTTTGGTCCAGTGAGGGCTTGTTTACCCAGTGTAGGGAAATGCCATATGCTGAGGTGTGAAAGGGTGGTTGGGAGAAGGTAGTTGTGAGAGAAAGCACCTTCCTGAAGGCAATGGGAAGGAGAGGAGGGATGGGAGTGGAGGGAAAGTTGATAACCTTTGAAATGTAAATATAGAGAATATCCAATAAAAAAAGGGTGGGAGGAGATTGTTCAAGACCATAAAAAAGTAAGCAAAAATTATGAATGAATTTTTACAAAAATAGCATGCTACAGAGGAATACGATTTTTGTTAAGACGTCAGTTGCAAGTTAAAACAAAAACACTTTCACTAGAGAGAAGTACAAGAAGTTCAGTGTCCCTCACAACAACAGTTGAAAATGATTGGATATCAATTTCCTGTAATCTCCAAAGTCATGTTGTTGATTTATTTGTGGTGCTCAGCATTATACATTAAAATAAGAATAGTTCAGTTATTCTTTGAATAATAATGGTTTTGTAGGAGAATAAATTGCCAGGTTTCAATCAATTTCCATAATGCCCTTGACCATAGTAAGGAGTCTTTATTGCCTTGAGGTGCATTTGAAATAACACAGAGAATTTGAATGAACTGAACATTGAATTTCAATAGAAATTACATCCATGTTAATATGTTTGCCAAATTTAAATATCCCCTTGTTACATACTCAGGTGTATATTTTCAATTTCTCCTGAATTTGACTCTCAATTTTGAGAAAATACACAATACACACTTGTCTTGAAATGGAAAATGTGTCCAAGTCTTTGTGTTTCATTTCTGCCTTTCTATAATACATATTTCCAATGAGTCTAGAGATGATTTTCAATGTAATACTACATGGCTTTCAATTTATACAACAATATCTTAGAAATAGTATGCTGCAAATACACTCATATTCTTACCCATGCATAAGATGTAGATATTTTCTTTTCCAAAATATAATTAAACTATTTTTTAAATTACGCACTATAATACTGTGGTGAGATGCAGTAACTATGTTTTAGCTCTAGCTGATTAATCTTGCAGTTTAATTCAATGATATTTTGCTTCATTGTCGCTTGCAAACTAACTTATTTTACTTTTAAATTTGTCCTTAGTCCATTTGAATTCACCAAATATTCCCATGATACTGAAATTGTATGCAAGGTATGTTAGCAACTTGCAATCTAAATAGGCAGGTTATGCAGGTTAATTGGGATTTTACTTTCCCAATTACATCCCTGCTTATTTTAATGAATATTGTTAAAGTTTATTGATATTATATTAGCATAAGCTATATAGGATTTTTTTATTCTTTCGTAGTTTATGATATTTGTCCTTTTCTTTGGAGAAGTCACTCTCTCAAGGAAAAAAATATTTTTTATGGCAATGAATGTCTATTTTTCATTCCTTTTTAAAGTACATAACAGATCAAATTAAATGCTTAACTGTTTTTTTTTTCTTTTTAATCATAATTGGCTACATCTACAAGGCTGTGCTATTAGCTTAGAGACCTGATTTCTGGTTTGCATTACTTCTTAATGACTTTAGCGAAATTCAACATAATGAGCAAGGAATCAATAACAGATGTCACCTGCTAAAATCAAAGACTTAAATTTAAAGCATTTAAATCAGTAAACCTTCCACAAGGTTATGTTTTCTAGATAACAATGATTGCATTTTCCTATCTATCTATCTATCTATTTATCTATCTATCTATCTATCTATCTATCTATCTATCCATCCATCCATCCATCTAGCTAGCTATCATATATTTATATTTTTTGTCTATCTGTTTGGTTCCTATAAGAACTTTTCATACAGTTTAGTATAAATATTTTACATTAATTTATTTTATCAGAAATACTTTATCCAAATTTTTAGCATTCTGTTGAAGTGGCTTACTTTATTCCTTCTCATTTTCTTTGTTCAATTTTAATTCTTTATGGATCTAAATCTTTATTTTATATTAGCTCCACATGGTTGTTTATAGAAACAATGTCAAATATGGGGAGATACAAACACACATATTCTGGTATGTTGTGGATGGGTTTTAATTTGTGTTAATTCTGCTCCTAAAATCACACAGGGAAAGCTCCAAGTCTGTGTTAAGAGTTCCTGCCCCCAGTTCCTCTGAATAAGAAATAAAGTTTCAGGAGGCCAATGCTGTGCAGGGAGACAGAGGCAGGACTTGTTAGAATTTCTGGGCAAGAAATAGACAACACAGAGATCAGTATTACCTGCCATACTGGGGAAGCAGAAAGATTCACCCTGAGAGCTGCAGGAGAGAAAGCATACAATATGTATCACTCCAGTTTCATCTGTGGTATCAGAGATATCCAGGTTTATATGTAGCTGAAGATAGCAGTGTCTGGCATCAATGTGAAAAGGAACTTTTGTTCCATAGAGGGCATGTTTTCCAATGCAGTAGAATGCCAAGGCAATGGGGTGGAGATGGGAATCAGAAGGGAGTGCAACTTTGTAAAGGCAATTGAAGGGAGGATGGGGGCCTGGCAGAGTAAAGGCATAACAACTCAAATGTAAATATAGAGTATCTAATAAAAAATAAGGAAAAATACATTTTAGAAAGTAAGTAATTCAGGAATATCGGAGGGGAGAGAGTGCTAGTGGCAAGGAAGGATTGAAAATGCCCAGCCACTGCACTGTTTAAGGCAGATTAAAAATAAAGGCATGCATGAAATTCTTTCTTTTGGGAATCCAAAGCATTTGGGCAAAGGGTTGAGGCACATGTACAGGCACATGCAACACTTGTTAAAAATGTCTTGTGTGTTTATTTGTTCTTAAATGTTTAAGTGCACATACATAGGTGTTTGTGAATCTGTGTGCAAGCTGGTAAAATACTATCTACCTTGCTTTTGAAAGAGCAATTCCACTTGGCCTGAAATTGTTCAAATATGATAGACAGTCTAACCAGCAAACCTAAGAGGCATGCATAGCTTTATCTTCCTAAGATGAGATTGTGAGAGTTCCCCTACTCTGCTCAGTTGATTTTAGGTGGCTTCTAAGAATTAAAACTCATATCCTTATGTTTGCAAAGCAAGTAACTGACATATCTTCCAAGACAACAGAAATTAATTATAATTTGAGTGGCAATAGTTTCATCAAACAAACATCAAATATAAAATGTTGTATTTCAAAATATATATCAAACATAGAAATCAAATTTTCAATTTCAGTGTCCTCTCCGTTTTTTTAATATGTAGAGTGAGATTTATATCACCTGTTTGATTTTTCCTTTTTTAAATTCCTTTTCTTTTTGCATGACATAGTGAGTGTAACTGGGCATGTGACACCACAAATAATAAAGTATTCGATGTATGCTAAGCTACTAATAGGCACAAAGTTGAGTGTTAAATAAATTTCTCCTAAAATTATACTTTATGACAAATATTATAGAATACATGGATATCCTGTTTGGCTATAGAATGTAATTTTTTATTTCTATGGAATTGGTGTTATAATAATTCAGTCTTTATTTCTCATCTCAAAGTATAATTTTATGGCCTGTTTTAAAACTATACTTAGGTATGTATGTAGTTGCTTACTCTATTTCTCTTATCTCTACTAAAGCTGTTCTAAACAAGCTCACTAAACACTTACCTCATGCTAATTTCACTTGCTTTTTAAACTTTTTATTTTATCTCCACTTTATATTTTTTCCTTATACTTTAAAGTCACCTGCTGTTATCAGACCTTTTCTTTTCTTTGCTTTTTAAAAGAACTAACTAATTGATTAACATCCCAAATACTGCTCCCTATCCTGCCCCCTTACAGAGTCCTTCTTTGGTTCCAGCTCCCCTTTGCCTATGAGAGCGTGAGGACCTGTCTGAGCTTCCCAGACTCTGGTGCATTAAGTCCTTGCATTATTAGGCTTACCCTCTCTCACTGAAGCAGGACAAGGCGGCCCGGCTCTCTGCTACATATGTGCCTGGTCTCAGTCCAGCTGTGTCTACTATGGTTTGAGGCCCAGTCTTTAAGTGCTCCCAGGGGTCCAGGTTAATTGGCATTCTTGGTCTTCCAGTGGGATCCCACCTATCTCTTTCAGTACCTTTAACCCTTCCCTGAATTCTATCATGAGGGTCCTCTTCCCCTCCAGTCTCTACCCTCTACATCCTCTCTCCCAGACTTGAATCCTCTTCTCTGCTTTTGCTCAGAAAACAGCAGGCCTCTCAGGGACAACAACTAAGCATAGAAATAAAACTATGTTAATATAAGATAAACACTCTCCTGTAAAGATTGGACAAGACTATTCACTAGAAGGATATAAAATGTCACAGGGATTCTTGTGACACTTGAGTCTTGGGGAAACACGAAAAGCAATTTACTTGGTACAGAGGACCAAGGTTAAATCCCTAGTGGGTCCCTGATTACTGTGAACCCTCATGTGTCCCTGTGAGTTGGTCACTTGATTCTGTGTGCCCTGGCCTATTATTGTGGTGTCCTAGATCCCTCTAGCTTCTTTAATCTGACCTCTCCTCCACAGGAAGCCTAAAGCTCTGCCTAATGTTTTGCATCTGCTCCTATCAATTGCTGAATTTTGTTTTTTGGTCTGTCTGATGATGATTATACTACACTCTTCTGCTAGAATACCCTTCTGGCTGGATAAACTGTAGGTTGAATGGTTTGCGGCCATGGCGGTGGTGTCTGAATCTAAAGGCCTTTACTGGTTCAGGCTCAGTGTCCAAAATTACTAGATGTCATAGATGAGGGATGCAAAGGGGCATACTGAAGCAAAATCAAGGCAGTTTAAAGCAATCCTATAGTCAACATCAAATTAAATGGAGATTAATCACAAAAAGACAAGGTTCTCTACCCAAGGTTATCCCTATCTCTTCAATATAGTAATTTGATATTCTACCTAGAACAATAAAGCAATTAATGGGGATCAAGAGGTTACAAACTGGAAAGGAAAAAGTCAAAATATAGATGGTTGTAGATGATGTGATAGATTGTATAAGCTATCCCAAGAATTCTACTGGAGAATTTGTATAGCTGTTTAAAGCATTTTTATTATATTTTGTATTTATGTAATTATTTACACATAAGAAAGATAACATATTTATATATGATATACTGATCTCCTGTTCCTGGAATGGAGAGTTTTGAATAACTGCCTCTTAATGCATTTATTGAATTAGTCAGTCTTTTTATTATGCTGTGATTTTTTAGTTTACCACAGCTATCACAATACAACTCATCCAAAATGAATATTGTCTTAACTGTTTGACATGTCTATGTTTACTGTCTTACCATCATGTTAGTTTCTGCCTAATTACTGACATTATAATTATAGAAGGAAATAATACATTGCTTCTGTCTCATTTAAACTAAATATAAAATTATTGTGTTTTTTTGTAATAGAATTAAAATTATCACATCTAAATTGTTTTTATTATATTAGGTATCTATAAATTCTAATCATATCTAATACATCTTACAGCCCATTTTCTCAGTCTGTTCTTCATTCTTACACACAGTATTCTCCTTTATTGTAGTAAGATTTATAATTTACAGTGCTTCATCTATAAGTACTCATGTTGTCTATATTTCAAGAAAAAGTCAAGCTACTGATTGACCATCAAATGCAGATATTCATAAGATTTTTGTGTTATGTTTGTATGAAAAATATTTATAATATTATTACTTCATTGGAGCAGAAATTTAAACCAATTGAGAAAAAGCTACCATCAATAAAATATATATTATGTTCATTAAAATAAATACATTTCAAAGTTTACTTTTTCTCCACAAAAAATTGTTTAAATCTCTATATATTTTTATGCTTAGTCCTTTGAAGAATAAATCAATGTCCATTAAACTTGTTTTAGTATGCATATTGTCTCAAATAAATTAGATTATTTATTGACATGTTATAGATCAGAGAAGAGAGGGATGCCATGTGTGAGACATGGGCGAAGTGTAGAATATAGAAGATTCTATGTGTATTAAATATAATAATTGGACTTTGATTCTCATAATCATTCCTGCATATGATGCTTTAGTATGTTAGAATTTACTTTGATTGAACTTTTCACAGAGTTGTTTCTTAGTATAATCCGTTAGCTAGTCAAAGGTAAACATAGACTCCTGGAGCAAATTTTCAGGTGAAAAATAAAATATCCCTACTGATGTCAGTTAAGATGTAATAGTGATATATACAAATTTACTTCTCTGAAAATATATGACCTTACACTGTAGTTCATGACATTATTACCAACATTTTCATTACTCAAACCTTTTGGCTTGTTTTATGAAATACTGTATACTATTCAGAAAAGATTATTATATCTATAGTAATTAAGATAATATAGGACACTCCCCGCCCAATGACAGAAGCTACCCAGTTTCATTAGGACCTGTGACCTTCCTGCCACAGGTCACAGGAAGCTCAAAAGATCTACAAAAGTACTCTTCATCCTAAGAGGAAAAGTGAGTCAAATTCTTTTACTCACTGTCCACCCTGGGAGAGGCTGTCCAGAATTCTGGCTATATAAGCAGCTGTACTGCCTGAGAGTGTACACTTCCAGCCCAAGACCAACTGGACCAGGAACATCAGAACTGGGCTCTGCCAACAGAACTCACAGCTTATTCTGAGAGAGGAACACTCAGGAACAATATACCTCTGGAGACTATAGGCACACAGACCCACAAGACAAGCTTCAGTAAGAGACAACAAGATGACCTAGCATCACCAATATAAAAATGACAAGAGGCAAGCTCAAGAATCTAAGAAACAGAAACCAAGAAAACCTGGCAAACTCAGAACCCAGTTCTCTCACCACTGCAAATAGTAGATATCCCAACTCACCAGAAGAACAAGATTTGAGCTTAAAATCATACTTAATGGTGATGATGGACATCTTTGAGAAGTACACAAACAACACACTTAAGAAGTACTGGAAATCCAGGAGAACACACACAAACACGTTGAAGCCCTTAAAGAGGAAACATAAAAATCACTTAAAGAGCTAATAGAAGCACAAACAACTAGGTGAAGGAACTGAAAACAGAAATAGAAACAATAAAGAAAATACAAAAAGAGAAAAACCCAGAAGTTGGAAAACTTAGGAAAGACACCAGGAATCATAGATGCTAGCATCACCAACAGAATACAAAAGATGAAGAAGAGAATCTCAGTGACAAAAGATAACATAGAAATCATTGACACAATAGAGCAAAATGCAAAAATCAAAAAAGTTTCTAACCCAGAACATCCTAGAAATCCAGAATACAACGAGAATACCAAACCTAAGGATAATAAGTGTAGAACGGGGTGAAGAATATTAACTGGAAGGCACCCACATTCAGAAAATTAAAAAAAAAAAAAAAACCTCTACTAAAGCTCAGAGCATATATTACGCCACACACAGTAATAATGTGAGACTTCAACACACCAATCTCATCAATGGACAGATCATGGATGTTGAAACTGAACAGTTATAGTAAAACTAACAGAAATTATGAGCCAAATGAATTACCAGACATCTATAGAATATTTCATCCTAAAACAAAAGAATACACGTTCTTCTCAGCAATTCATGGCACCTTCTCCAAAATTGAACATATATTTAGTAACAAAATAGGCCTCAACACATACAGGAAGACTGAAATAATCCCTTGCATTCTGTCAGATCACTATGGATTAAGGATGATCCTCAATAATAAAATAACAACAAAAAGCCCACATACACATTGGAGCTAAACAATGCTGTACTTAATGGTAGCTTGTTCATGGAAGAAATAAAGAAGGAATCAAAGAATTTTTAGAATTTAACAAAAATGAAGTGACAACATACCTGAACCTATGGGATAAAATGAAAGTAGTGTGAAGAGGAAAACTTATATACTGAGCACCTTCAAAAAGAAATTCTTGCAAACTGAATTCAAGCACTAACATCTTGACAGCAGAACTGAAGGCTCTAGAAAAAAAGAAGATACACCCAAGAGGGGTAGACAGCAGGAGATTATCAAACTCAAAGCTGAAAACCAAATAGAGACAAAAAGAACTACACAAAGAATCATTGAAACAAAGAGCTGGTCCTTTGAGAAATTCAACAAGATGAATATACCCTTAGCCACACTAACCAGAGGGCCCAGAGAAAGTATGCAAATTGACAAAGTCAAAAATTAGAGGAGAGACACAACAAGAGAAACTGAAGAAATCCAAGAAATTATCAGATCCTATTACAAAAGACTATACTCAGAAAAACTAGAAAATCTAGAAGAAGCTGACAATTTTCTAGGTAGATTGCAGTTACCAAAGTTAAATCAGGTTCAGATAAACAATCTAAAAATCCCTATAACCCTGGTACAAGCAGTCATAAAAAAAACAAAAACAAAAAAAAAAAACAACAACAAAAAAAAAAAAAAAAAAAAAACAACCCAGGTCCTGTTGGCCTGATGGGTTAGTACAGAATTCTATCAGACCTTCATAAAAGATATAATACCGATACTCTCCAAACTATTCCACAAATCTGAAATGGTTCTTCGGAGTCACAATTATGCTCATTTTTAAACCACACAAAGACTCTATAATGAAAGAGAACTTTAGACCAATTACCCTCATGAACATTGATGCAAAAATACTCAATAAAATTCTTGCAAACTGAATCCAAGAACACAATAAAATGATCATTCTCCATGATCAAGTAGACTTCATTCTACAAATACAAGGATGGTTCAATATTTGAAAATCCAAAATGCCATCCACTATATAAATAAACTCAAAGAAAAAAAAAATCCATGATTATCTCTCAAGATTTTGAGAAAACTAAAAGTCTTGGAAAGGTCAGGTATTCAAGGCATATACTTAAACATAGTAAAAGCAATATACAACAAACCAGTGACCACCATCAAAGTAAATTGTGAGAACCTTGAAACAATCTCACTAAAATCAGGGACTATATAAGGCTGTCCACTCTTTCAATACCTAAGTGTAATAAAAGCTGCCAGGTATTGGTACAGAGACAGGGTGGTAGACCAATGGAATAGAATCTAAGACCCAGAATGAACCCAGAATGCTAATTTGATCTTGGACAAAGGAGCTAAAACCACTCAATGAAAAAAGGACAACCTCTTCAATATATGTTGCTGGTTCATATATATGGCAGACAGTATGCAAAAGAATGCAAATCCATCCCTTCTTATCTCCCTGTACAAAAGCTCAAATCCAAGTGGATCAAGACCTTCATATAAAACCAATAGAATAGAAAATGGGGAAGAGCTTAGAACACATAAGCACAGGGGAACATTTTCTGAACAGAACCTCAATGGGTTATTTGCTAAGATCAAGAATTGACAAATGGGCACCTCATCAAATTGCAAAGCTTCTGTAAGGCAAAGGATACTGTCAAATGGACAAAATGGCAACCAACAGATTGGGAAAAGATATTTACCAATTCTACATCTGATAGATGTCTTGCATCCAATATACACAAAGAAGTAAAAAATACTCTAGAGAATCAAACTATCTTATTAAAAGTGGGGTACAGAAGTACCCAGAGACTTCTCAATAGAAGAATATGGTATGTCTGAGAAGCACCTAAAGAAATGCTCAATGTCCCTAGTCATCAATAACCAAGAAGCCATCCACAGAATTTATGAAGTTCAAAAAGAAGGAAGACCAAAATGTAGATGCTCCAGTCCTTCTTAAAAGGGAATCAAAACAGGGGAGGAAATACAAGATCTCATCTAGGAGCAGGGATTGAAGAAAAGATCTACTGAGATTGCCTCACCTGAAGAACCACTCCATATAGAGCTAGCTACCAAACTCAAGCACTACTGCTGAAGCCAAAAAGTGTTCCCTCCCTCCCCCAACCAGACAGGGATGTCTCCTCAGAGGCTACCCCAGAGTCTTATAGTTACAGCCGAGAATGCCTGCAGCTAAACATCAGACTGAACACAGGGACCTCAGTGTAAACACTAGAGAAAGGACTGAAAGAGCTGAATCATTTACACCCTCATGGGAAGAACAACATTATCAACAGCCAAGCCCTGGGGCAGAGAGGGTGATTGGGGAGGCAGCATCTTCATGGAAGCAAGCTGAGGGGCAGGAGGGAGGGAAGTGGGGAGAGAGGGTATAATATTTAAAATGTAAATACAGAGAATGTCCAATAAAATTGATAAAAAGAGACTACAATATTAGGCTAAAATTAAAAGTGAAAACAAATCACAATTTTAATTAAAGGGAAATTGTGCATTAGATTACTGAACTCTCATTCAGTGTATTATGAGTTTGTATATAATAGTGATGTGTCATGTTACCTGGAGAAAAATCACAAGGAAAACAACAGAAATTTTCTGACCTGCAGACATCATATTCACCTAGGCTCAATACTGAGAGGTCTCAGAAAGTAGAGCAAGAAATTTCAGAAGACAGGAGCATATTAACTAATTATATTTTGATAATGTCATATGTATTTCAATAGTAGATTTCTGAAGATATTAGTTACACATGAATTTCTCTACTAAAAACAAAGAATTATATATAATATATATTTTATACAGTGCATCCTCTATTTTTAAATATTCACAATTAAATAATACCTAATGCAGTTATAGGAAGAATATATATTTGAAAATATGCCACCAGCATTATATATATATATATATATATATATATATAATATTTAATATAATACATATATAGATTATTTAAATGTATAAGGATAAATGAATAGTGGATATGGATGTATAGGTAGACATAGGATTCATAAATAAATGGACAAATATTAGTTATATATATACATTCAAATAATTGATCAATATTGATAAATGTGTAAATATAATGTTGTAAAACATAGGTTAATTGTAACTACCAAGTCACAGGACAGATGTCACCTTAGGGGACTTGCAGCAGCAAAAGAAACATAGTTGTTTTGTAACATGATGCTTGTAGGTTCAAAAACACAATGGACACAAAAACAAGGCATTGAAAATGACTTTCATTCTCTATTGTAGTAAAAGGTAAAGAGCAAGATATTTAGTTAACAGGCATGTATGGAACTGGCATGAATATGACCAAGGGTTTTGTATTAAGGGGAGTTAACAAAGGTAGTAAGAAACTGGTAAATATTAAGAAGAAGATAGTCAGTATGGTGTACTCTTTACATTGTAAAATTGTCTCAAAAACATTTACTTCTTTAAAAATTACATTTTATATCATACTAGCTGGGATGAAAGGATGTCATAAATTAAGAATGGATTATCAAGAATCTACATCTTTTTCTTTATCTTTCTGTTGTTTTATTAAAAGACAAATTTTGACTGAAATATTCTTTAAACTTAAGCAATTTTCAAATTGAGTAAGGGTAAAAAGCCTCTTCCCAGATACAATAAATGGAACTGTTTTCAAGTCTTAACCATTATGCTTAATCTTTACACACCACGAAAACTTTGATTATTTCCAGGTTACATCTTGTTTTACATGTACTTTATGCTCATTGTAACAAGTATGATATTAATGCACACTATCAAACCTTTAAAAATATCAAATACTGACAAAAATGTATTCATATACTTTTATGCAAAATGCTTAAAATCTGTACATTTTTCTTTGATTTTTAAGATAAAGTTGTTCAATTTAAAATAAATAAATAAATAAATAAATAAATAAATAAATAAAAATTAAAAAAAAGAAAAAAAGAATCTACTGGAAACAAAACACTCTATTGAACTGGAGAAAATCTTTATTGCAGATAGTCTATTATCTGATCTTGCAGCGTATATTTTTTTGCCTCATTATACTTTCTTATAATTGAATGTACATTCATATGTATGTATATATAATATCATAGATATTATATTACATATAAATCACACACATAAAGTGAAGTTGATAGCATACTTGTTAAAGTATTAACAGAAACTTCGGGAAAGGCGGCTCCAGCCAGAAAGGCGGCTCGTACAGGCTGAGCAACTGGTGAGTGGGAGACCTAGGCTGCGGGGGAGCAGAGGGATCTCTGCGGAGTGCACACGGAAAGGGCACCCCCTGCCCTGACCTGCCCTGTCCTCCCCGATCCAGTAACCGTGAACAGATCTTAGGAACTTCTGTTCCCACCCGGAGAGGACTTCAGGTCGCAGAGCAGAGCCTGGCCCAACCACCAGCCGGAAAGGCGGCTCTTACAGGCTGAGCTACTGTGACCAGGAACAAATCTTAGGAACATCTGTTCCCACCCGGAGGTGACTTCAGTACGCAGAGCAGAGCCTGGCCCAGCTGCCACCCGGAACCTGGGCTGCTGGGGAGTAGAGAGATCTCTGAGGAGTGCACACAAAAAGTGTACCAGGGACACAGACCAGATACAAGGGAAAGGCAAGAACATATCACTGACAACAAAATGGCAAGAGGAAAGAGAAAGAGTATACCCCAAGGAAACCAAGACAATCTAGCAACACCAGAACCCAGCTCTCCGAAAGTAGCAAACATAGGAATTCCAAACACTCCAGAGAAAGAAGACACAGACCTGAAAACATGCCTCAAGACGCTGATAGAGTTACTTAAACAAGAAAGGGAGGAAAAGCAAAAAGATTCAGAAGCTTTTAAAGAAGAAACAAGAAAAACACTCAAAGAACTCAAAGAACGAGACGAAAACAGAACCAAGGAAATAAAGGAATGGAAGAGGGAAATTAAAACAGAAATTGACACAATAAAAAAAGCGCTAAAAGAGATAACCCTAGAGTCAGAACACCAAAAAAAGAAATCAGGAGTCACAGAAGCAAGCATTTCCTACAGATTACAAGAGATCGAGGAGAGAATCTCGGGGGCAGAAGACAACATTGCAAACATAGACAAAACAGCCAGAGAAGATGCAAAAAACAAAAAGCTCCTAACCCAAAATGTCCAGGAAATACAAGACACAATGAGAAGACCGAACCTAAGGATAATAGGAATAGAAGAGGGAGAAGAGTATCAACTAAGAGGCACAGTAAATATCTTCAACAAAATCATAGAAGAAAACTTCCCTACCCTCAAGAATGAGATGACCACGAGCATAAAAGAAGCCTTCAGAACTCCAAATAGGTTGGACCAGAAAAGAAATACCTCCCGACACATAATAGTAAAAACATCAAGTGCCCAAAGTAAAGAAAGAATACTAAAAGCAGTAAGGGAAAAAGGTCAGGTAACTTATAAAGGCAGACCAATCAGACTCACACCCGATTTCTCAGCAGAGACTATGAAAGCTAGAAGAGCCTGGACAGACATCATGCACTCCTTAAGAGAGCACAAGTGCCAGCCCAAGCTGCTATACCGAGCAAAACTATCAATCACCATCGATGGAGAGACAAAGATATTTCAAGACAAATCAAAATTCACACAATATATGACCACAAACCCAGCACTACAACGAATTACAGGTGGAAAACCCAATACAAGGAGGGAAAATACAGCCTAGTAAAAACAAGAAAACTCCTAAACAAGAAAACTAAAAAAAGAAAAAAAACACGGACACAACTCAACCCAAAAAAGCAAAAATGGCAGGATACAGAAGCAATTATTCCTTGATATCTATTAACATAAATGGGCTCAACTCCCCAATAAAGAGACACAGACTATCAGACTGGATACATAAACAAAATCCAGCCTTTTGCTGCATACAGGAAACTCATCTCAGAGACAGAGACAGACACTATCTCACAGTAAAAGGGTGCGAAAAAAACTTCCAAGCAAACAGCTCCAAGAAGAAAGCTGGAGTGGCTATTCTAATATCGAATAAAGTAAATTTCCAACCAAAAGTTATCAAAAAAGATAAAGAAGGACACTTTTTACTCATTACCGGGGAAATCTGTCAGGAGGAACTCTCAATCCTTAACATATATGCTCCAAATAAAAAATCACCCACATTCATAAAAGAAACTCTACTAAAGCTCAAAAAATACATTTCACCCCACACAATAATAGTGGGAGACTTTAACACCCCACTCTCACCAATGGACAGATCAGGGAAACAAAAACTGAACAAGGACACTTCAAAACTAGCAGAGACTTTGAACAAACTAGAATTAATAGATATATACAGAACATACTATCCTAAAGTAAAAGAATACACCTTCTTCTCACGACCCCATGGCACCTTCTCGAAAATTGACCACATAATTGGACACAGAACGAGCCTTCATCGATATAAGAAGATTGAAATACTCCCATGCATCCTCTCAGATCACCATGGTCTACGGCTGGTCTTTAACAACAACAAAAACAACAAAATGCCCACATACACATGGAAACTAAACAACACTCTGCTAAAGGATAGCAGGGTCAAAGAAGAAATAAAGAAAGAAATTAAGGATTTTCTAGAATTCAACGAAAACGAAAACACAACATACCCAAACCTATGGGATGCAATGAAAGCAGTATTGAGAGGAAAACTCATTGCTCTAAGTGCTTCCAAGAAGAAACTGGAGAGAGCTCACATCAGCAACCTGACAGCACAGCTAAAAGCCCTAGAACAAAAGGAAGCAGATTTACCCAAAAAGAGTAGACGGCAAGAAATAATCAAAATTAGGGCAGAAATAGACCAAATAGAAACAGAAAAAACCATTGAAAAAATCAACAAAACAAAGAGTTGGTTCTTTGAGAAAATCAACAAGATTGATAAACCCCTAGCCAGACTAACTAAAGGGCAAAGAGAGAGTATCCAAATTAACAAAATCAGAAAGGAAAGTGGTGACATAACAACTGAAACTAAGGAAATTCAAGAAATCATCAGATCCTACTACAAAAACTTATACTCCACAAAATTGGAAAATCTGGAGGAAATGGACGAATTCCTTGACAGATACAAGGTACCAAAGTTGAACCAGGACCAGGTAAACCATCTAAATAACCCTATAACACCTAAAGAAATAGAAGAAGTCATCAAAAGCCTCCCAACCAAAAAAAGCCCAGCTCCAGACAGGTTCAGTGCAGAATTTTATCAGACATTTATTGGGGATATAACACCAATATTCACCAAGCTATTCCAAAAGATAGAATCAGATGGAATATTACCCAACTCATTTTTTGAGGCTACAATAACCCTCGTACCTAAGCCACACAAAGACCCTACAAGGAAAGAGAACTTCAGACCAATCTCACTTATGAACATTGATGCAAAAATACTCAATAAAATCCTTGCAAACCGAATCCAAGAACACATCAAAACCATCATTCATCATGACCAAGTAGGCTTCATTCCTGGGATGCAGGGATGGTTTAACATAAGGAAATCCATCAATGTAATCCACCATATAAACAAACTTAAAGACCAAAATCACATGGTCATCTCACTAGACGCTGAGAAAGTATTCAACAAAATCCAACACCCCTTCATGTTAAAAGTCCTGGAAAGAACAGGAATCCAAGGCCCATATTTAAACATAATAAAAGCAATATACAGCAAACCAACAGCCAACATCAAACTTAATGGCGAGAAACTTGAAGCAATCCCACTAAAATCAGGGACTCGACAAGGCTGCCCACTCTCTCCCTACCTATTCAACATAGTACTGGAAGTCCTGGCTGGAGCAATTAGACAGCAAAAGGAGATCAAGGGGATACAAATCGGAAAGGAAGAGATAAAAACATCACTCTTTGCCGATGACATGATAGTGTACTTGAGTGACCCCAAAAATTCCACCAGAGAACTCCTACAGCTGATAAACAAGTTCAGAAAAGTGGCCGGATACAAAATTAACTCAAACAAATCAGTAGCCTTCCTATACTCAAAAAACAAACATGTGGAGAAAGAAATTGGGGAAAAGGTACCCTTCACAATAGTTACAAAAGCTATGAAATACCTTGGTGTGACTCTAACTAAGCAAGTGAAGGACTTGTATGACAAGAACTTCAAACCTCTGAAGAAAGAAATTGAGGAGGATCTCAGAAAATGGAAAGATCTCGCATGCTCATGGATTGGAAAGATCAACATCTTAAAAATGGCCATCCTACCAAAAGCAATCTACAGATTCAATGCAATCCCCATCAAAATTCCAACCCAGTTCTTTATGGAATTGGAAAGATCAATGTGCAATTTCATCTGGAATAACAAAAGACCTAGAATAGCGAAAACCATCCTCAACAACAAAAAAACATCAGCGGGAATCACTATCCCTGATCTCAAGCTATATTACAAGGCAATTGTGCTGAAAACTGCATGGTACTGGTACAGAAATAGGCAAGTGGATCAATGGAATAGAATAGAAGATTCAGAAATGAGCCCTCATGTATATGGTCACCTGATTTTTGACAAAGGAGCAGTAAACATTCAATGGAAAACAGGACAGCCTATTCAACAAATGGTGCTGGTCCAACTGGCACTCAACATGCAAAAGAATGAAAATAGACCCGTTCTTATCTCCTTGTACAAAGCTCAAGTGTAAGTGGATTAAAGATCTCCACATTAAACCTGATACACTGGAATTATTAGATGAGAAAGTAGGGAAAACCTTAGAACACATAGGCACAGGAGAAAATTTCCTAAACAAAACACCAATGGCTCAAGCTCTAAGGTCAAAGATTAACAAATGGGACTTAATGAGATTGCAAAGTTTCTGTAAGGCTAAGGACATCGTCAAGAAAACAAAACGGCAACCAACAGAATGGGAAAAGATCTTCACCAACACCACATCTGATAGAGGCCTAATATCTAAGGTGTACAAGGAACTCAAAAAGCTCGACACCAGAGAATCAAATAACCCTATTAAAAAATGGGGTACAGAGCTAAACAAATCTTTTTCAGTTGAGGAACTCCGAATGGCCGAAAAACATCTGAGGAAGTGCTGGACATCCTTAGCCATCAGGGAAATGCAAATCAAAACAACCCTGAGATTCCACCTCACTCCAGTCAGATTGGCCAAGATCCAAAACTCAGATGACAGCAGATGCTGGCGAGGCTGCGGAGAAATAGGAACACTTCTCCACTGTTGGTGGGGTTGCAAGCTAATACAACCACTCTGGAAATCGGTCTGGCGATACCTCAGAAAATTGGATATAGTACTACCTGAAGACCCAGCTATTCCACTTCTGGGCATATACCCCAGAGACACTTTAATACACAACAAAGATATATGCACCACAATGTTCATAGCAGCTCTATTTATAATAGCCAGAAGCTGGAAGGAACCCAGATGTCCTTCAGAAGACGAATGGATACAAAAATTGTGGTACATATACACAATGGAATACTACTCAGCCACCAGAAACAATGACTTAACCAAATTCTTAAGAAAATGGCTGCATCTAGAGAAGATCATCCTGAGTGAGATAACCCAGTCACAAAAGAACAGACATAATATGCAGTCACTGATAGTGGGATGCTAACCCCAGAGGCTTGCACTCCCCCAGAAACAACTCACAGACTGTATGAAATCCAAGAAATAAAGAAAACAAAAACTATACATATATTCACAAAACAAGAAGACTTTGACTATTTCCATGTTGCGTTTTGTTTTGCATGTACTTTACGCTTATTGCAACTAGTACGTTTTCAATGCATACTGTCAAGCCCTTGAAAAAAATCAAGTACCGACTAAAAAACATATTCACATGGTTTTATGTAAAATTTATTTTAATGTCTGAAAAAACAGTACTGACAAAAATGTATAATTTTAAGCAAAAAATGTTTAAAATCTTTACATCTATCTTTGTTTTGAAAAATAAAATCGTTTAAAAAAAAAAAAAAAACCAGAAACTTCACAGTTGCAAAATCACAGATATTCTACTGTTAGGTTGTTCTTATGTACACACTTGAAAAAATATTGTTGAACATTCATTTTTACATGCTTATAATATATTGAACTAATATACTATAAAGACATATATACATTTACATATTCTAAATTTCTAGAACTCATATTGTGTTGTGGTATTATAATGTTGTATTAAATAATAAGAGCCATATTTATACAATATACCCAAATATATTTGTGTATTATCATTATTTAATATACTGTACGTAATATATTTTGGTATGTAGTTTTGTCATGTTGTCATCATTATTACTGTTAAAAATATTGCATTTGAAATGTTCTCAAAGTGGTCTGATTCTTTGAGCTTGAGTGTTATCTGGGGTTATATAATAATGTAACCTTTTCTAATCATTTTATTATGAGATATATACCAGACTTTGACTGAGATTGTAGCCCCAACCTTCCTTACATCTCAGAAAACCCTTCCTTGATGTTCTCTATGTGACATGTTGATGGTCGTGACAATGATCTGGCTATGTCTTGATCTTAAAGGAGTGCTTGAAGGAGTATTCATAATTTCTCCCTTGTCTTTTGTTGTAGCTCTTAGAATCACACTTCTTACCTAAACATGATAAAACCAAGAGAGGTATAAACTACATCTGCTTCAGGCAGCATATAGGACTGGATGTGTAAGCAATGCTCCTCCACTAATTATAGTTTGAGGTAAAATTTACATGAATAAGCTTGGAAAGAAGAAGACAATTCCTATGTAGCGCATTCACTATGAACACTAATGTTTCCTTATTGCAATTCACTAAAACCATGTTAGTGTTAATTCCAGAGTCTTTACCAGAGAAATTATATACATATTGGAGTTTTGTGGCTTCATTTTCTATTCTTTTATGTAAAATTCAAAACAAAATGTTCCAATTAGAAATTAACTATTTCACATATTTTAGTAAAGGCATAGAAAATTATTGAATAAGTGTGAATCCCTTTCAGATAGTAGCTTTCTAATGAGCACTCTATACATCTTTTAGAAATGTAACAAACCTTTTGTGTATTACAAAGAGAGAAGTATGTAATAAGAGTTTTTCATTAAGTCATTGTTTCTGGTGGCTGAGTAGTAGTCCATTGTGTAAATGTACCACAATTTTTGCATCCATTCATCTACTGAAGGACATCTGGGTTCTTTCCAGCTTCTGGATATTATAAATAAAGCTGCTATGAACATTGTGGTGCATGCATCTTTGTTGTATATTGGAGTGTCCCTGGGGTATATGCCGAGAAGTGGAATAGCTGTGTCTTCAGGTAGTACTATGTCCAATTTTCTGAGGAATCGCCAGACTGATTTCCAGAGTGGTTGTATCAGTTTACAACCCCACCAACAGTGGAGAAGTGTTCCTCTTTCTCCGCAACATAGCCAGCATCTGATCTCATCAGAGTTTTGGAACTTGGCCAGTCTGACTGGTGTGAGGTGGATGTTTTGATTTGAATTTCCCTGATGGATAAGGATGTCCAGCAATTCCTTAGATGTTTCTCAGCCATTCGATATTTCTCAATTGAGAATGTTTTGTTTAGCTCTGTACTCCATTTTTTAATAGGGTTATTTGATTCTCTGGTGTCTAGCTTTTTGAGCTTTTTGTATACATTGGATATTAGGCCTCTATCTGATGGGGATTTGGTAAAGATCTTTTCCCATTCTGTTGGTTGCCATTTTCTTTTCTTTTTTTTTTTTTTTTTAACAGATTTATTTATTTTGTAGTACACTATTGCTATCTTCAGATACACCAGAAGAGGGCATCAGATCCAATTATATAGATGGTTGTAAATCACCATTTGGTAGCTGGGAATTGAACTCAGGACCTCTGGAAGATTAGTCAGTGCTCTTAACCACTGAGCCATCTCTCCAGTCCCTCCATTTTGTTTTCTTGACAATGTCTTTACCCTTCCAGAAACTTTGCAATCTCATTAAGTCCCATTTGTTAATCTTTGACCTTAGAGCTTGAGCCATTGGTGTTTTGTTCAGAAAATTATCTCCTGTGCCTATGTTTACTAAGGTTTTTCCTAATTTCTCATCTAATAGTTTCAGTGTATCTGGTTTAATGTGGAGATCTTTGATCCACTTAAACTTGAGATTTGAACATGGAGATAAGAAAGGTTCTATTTTCATTCTTTAGCATGTTGAGGGCCAGTTGGACCAGCACCATTGTTGAATAGGCTATCCTTTTTCCATTGAATGTTTACAGCTCCTTTGTCAAAAATCAGGTGACCATATATGTGAGGGTTCGTTTCTGGATCTTCTTTTCTATTTCATTGATCCAGGTGCCTATTTCTGTACAAGTACCATGCAGTTTTCAGCACAATTGCCTTGTAATATAGCTTGTGGTCAGGGATAGTGATTCCCGCAGATGATTTCTTGTTGTTGAGGATGGATTTTCCTATTCTAGGTCTTTTGTTATTCCAGATGAAATTGCACATTGATCTTTCCAACTCCATGAAGACCTGGGTTGGAATTTTGATGGGGATAGCATTGAATCCATAGATTGCTTTTCGTAGGATTGCCATTTTAAGATGTTGATCTTTCCAATCCATGAGCATAGGAGATCTTTCCATTTTCTGAGATCTTCCTCGATTTCCTTCTTTAGGGGTTTGAAGTTCTTGTCATACAGGTCCTTCACTTCCTTAGTTAGAGTCACACCAGGGTATTTCATAGTTTTTGTGACTATTGTGAAGGGTACCTTTTCCCTAATTTCTTTCTCCACATGTTTGTCCTTTGAGTATAGGAAGGCTACTGATTTCTTTGAGTTAATTTTGTATCCGGCCACTTTGCTGAACTTGTTTATCAGCTGTAGGAGTTCTCTGGTGGAATTTGTGGGGTCACTTAAGTATACTATCATGTCACCTGCTAAGAGTGATGTTTTTACTTCTTCCTTTCTGATTTGTATCCCCTTGATCTCCTTTTGCTGTCTAATTGCTCCAGCCAGGACTTCCCATACTATGTTGAATAGGTAGGGGGAGATTGGGCAGCCTTGTAGAATCCCTGATTTTAGTGGGATTGCTTCAAGTTTCTCGCCATTAAGTTTGATGTTGGCTGTTGGTTTGCTGTATATTGCTTTTATTATGTTTAGGTATTGCCCTTGGAATCATGTTCTTTCCAGGACTTTTAACATGAAATGGTATGGAATTTTGTCAAATGTTTTCTCAGCATCTAGTGAGATGACCATGAGATTTGGTTCTTTGAGTTTGCTTATATGGTGGATTACATTGATGGATTTCCTTATATTAAACCATCCCTGCATCCCAGAGATGAAGCCTACTTGGTCATGGTGAATGGTTGTTTTGATGTGTTCTTGATTCGATTATGTTGAGTATTTTTGTATCAATGTTCATAAGTGAGATTGGTCTGAAGTCCTCTTTCCTTGTAGGGCTTTTGTGTGAATTAGGAACATGAGTTTTTGTAGCCTCAAAAAATTGAGTGAGGTAGTATTTCATCTGATTCTATCCTATGGAATAGTTTGGAGAGTATTTGTGTAATGTCCACATTAAATGTCTGATAAAATTCTGCACTGAACCCAACTGGACCTGGAATTTTTTTTGGTTGGGAGTCTTTTGTTGACTGCCTCTATTTCTTTAGGTGTTATGAAATTATTTAGATGGTTTACCTGGTCCTGGTTTAACTTTAGGACGTGTACCTGTCTAGGAATTCTTCCATTTCCTCCAGCTTTTCCAAATTTGTGGAGGATAAGCTTTTGTAGTAGGGTCTGGTGATTTCTTGAAGTTCCTCAGTTTCAGTTGTTATGTCTCTACTTTCTTGTTGATTTTTTCAAAGAACCAGCTCTTGGTTTTGTTGATTCTTTCGATGGTTCTTTTTGTTTCTATTTGGTCTATTTCTTCCCTGATTTTGATTATTTCTTGCTCTCTACTCCTCTTGGGTGTATCTGCTTCCTTTTTCTCTAGAGCTTTTAGCTGTGCTTTTAAGTTGCTGAGGTATGCTCTCTCCAGTTTTTTTTTTTTTTTTTTTTTTTTTTTTTTTTTTTTTTTTTTTTTTGGAAGTGCTCAGGACAATGAGTTTTCCTCTTTGTACTGCTTTCATTGCATCCCATAGGTTTGGGTTTTTTGAGTTTTCATTTTCATTGTATTCTAGAAAATCATTAATTTCTTTCTTTATTTCATCTTAGACACTGCTATGATTTCACAGAGCATTGTTTAGTCGCCATGTGTATGTGGGGTTTTTGATGTCTTTGTTATTAAAGACCAGCCTTAGACCATGGTGTTCTGAGAGGATGCATGGGAATTTTTTAATCTTCTTATATCAATTGAGGCGAGTTCTGTGTCCAATTATGTGTTCAATTTTCGAGAAGGTGCCATGGGGTGCTGAGAAGTAGGTGTATACTTTTACTTTATGATAATATGGTCTGTAGACATCTATTAATTCCTGTTGGTTCATAGTCTCTGATAGTTTTACAGTGTTCTTGTTCAGATTTTTTCCCCATGATCTGTCCATTGATGAGAGTGGATTATTAAAGTCAGCCACTATTATTGTGTGGGGTGAAATGTATTTTTTGAGCTTTAGTAGGATTTATTTTATGAGTTTGGGTGCTTTTGTATTTGGAGCATATATGTTAAGAATTTAGCGTTCCTCTTGATAGATTTCCCCTGTAATGAGTAAAAAGTGTCCCTCTTTATCTTTTTGATGACTTTTGGTTGGAAATTTCCTTTATTTGATATTAGAATAGCCACTCCAGCTTGCTTCTTGGGGCTGTTTACTTGGAAGTTTTTTTCCCACCCTTTTACTCTAAGATAGTGTCTGTCTTTGTCTCTGACATTAGTTTCCTGTATGCAGCAAAAGGCTGGATTTTGTTTATGTATCCAGTCTGTTAGCCTATTTCTCTATATTGTGAAGTTGAGACCATTCATGTTAATAGATATCAAGGAATAGTGGTTTCTGTTTCCTGCTATCTTTCCTTTTGTAGGTTAAATTGTGTCTGTGTCTCTTTCTTCTTTTGTTTTTCTTGCTTGGGAGATTTCTTGTTTTTACTAGGATGTAGTTCTCCTCATTGTATTGGGTTTTCCACCTAAAATTAGTTGTAGTTCTGGGTTTTTGGTCATATATTATATAAATTTAGATTTTTCTTGAAATATCTTCATCTCTCCATCTAGGGTGATTGAGAGTTTTGCTGGATATAGCAGCTTGAGCTGGCACTTGTGCTCTCTCAGGGTTTGCATGATGTCTGTTCAGGCTCTTCTAGCTTTTATAGTCTCTGTTGAGAAATTGGGTGTGAGTCTGATTGGTCTGCCTTTATATGTTACATGACCTTTTTCCCTTACTGCTTTTAGTATTCTTTCTTTTCTTTGGGTACTTGGTGTTTTGACTATTATGTGTTGTGAGGAATTTCTTTTCTGGTCCAACCTACATGGAGTTTTGACTGCTTCTTTTATGTTCGTGGTCATCGCCTTCTTAAGGGTAGGGAAGTTTTCTTCTACAATTTTGTTGAAGATATGTCCTGTGCCTCTTAGTTGATATTCTTCTCCCTCTTCTATTGCTATTATCATTAGGTTTGGTCTACTCATTGTGTCTTGGATCTCCTGGACATTTTGGGTTAGGAGCTTTTTGGTTTGTGCATGTTCTCTGGCTGTTTTTTCTATGATTAGAAAGTTGTCTTCAGCCCCCGAGATTTTCTCTTACATCTCTTGTAGTCTATTGGAAATGCTTGCTTCTGTGACTCCTGAATTCTTTATTAGGTGTTGTACCTCTAGGGTTATCTCTTTTAGTGTTTTCTTTATTGTATCAATTTCCATTTTGAATTCCTTCTTCCATTCCTTCATTTCTTTGGTTCTTTTTTCCTCTAGTTCTTTGAGTTCTTTGAGTGATTTTCTTGTTTCCTCCTTAAAAGCTTCTGATTCTTTATTCTATTCCTCCCCTTCTTGTTTAAGGATCTCTATCATTGTCTTGAGGTTGATTTCAGCTCTGTGTCTTCTTTTTCTGTAGTGTTTGGCATTCAGCTGTTTGCTGTGATGTGAGAGCTGGTTACTGTTTTTACCAGGTTGTCTTGGTTTCCTTGGGAAATGCTCTTTTGTTTTTCTCTTGCCATATTGTTGTCAGTGATAATTTCTTGCCTTTCCCTTGTACCTTGTCTGTGTCCCTGGATCTCCACTGGTCCAGGTGGCAGATGGTGTGAGCCCTGTTGTGTGCCCCAAAGCCACCGGGTGGGAACAGAGATCCCAATGCTGGGTTCCTGGTCCGTTAATGAGGCAGGGCAAGGGCGTGTTTTCTGTGCACACTAGGAAGAGATCTCTCTGTTCCCTGTCTGCTCGGATCTCCTTCTCACCAGGCCTTAACCTTTGTGAACTGCTGGTCCAGGTGGCAGATGGGCTGAGCCCTGTTCTGTGCCCCAAGCGCCAGGTGGGAACAGAGATCCCAATGCTGGGTTCCTGGTCCCTGGATCAGGCAGGGCAGGGGATGGTTTCAGTGCGCTTCCGGGTGGGAACAGAGCATGATATGCTTTCTTAAGTGAGAGCTTGTGCTAACCTGTTTTTTTATTTGTGATAGTTAAATCAAATTGATTTAGAAATTGTTTTGTGAAATATGATAGGTTCAGGTAAAAAAACCCAGGAGTATCTCTGAATGAATGCGATACTCTTCTGCTTCTCAAAATAACAGTGAGTTAAGTGTGTTCTAATAAGCCTTTGTATGCATAAGCTCCAATTTTACCAAGTGTTTTATCCTACTGACTTCAAAGCATAATGTGTCACAGGACTGAAAGAAAACATTATGGTTTATATATACTCGCTACATTCTACATTTCTATAATAAATTACACAAATGAGGTAACAAAAGGGACAAAATGATTATATGACCTTCTAATTCAAAGTCCTGTAGCTCATTAAGGTGAGAATATATGCCGACAGGTAGTGCAATGGCTTTGGAACATTTGACTGGTACTTGTCCACTCCTCACTTTCCCATGGAGCTGAAGACTGAGCTTAGAGGATCAGAAAGATAAACTATAATTCATTCGGGGTGTGTCACTTGAAAGAACCATTTTCCCCAACTAGGCATACTTCACCCAGTTTGTACAAGCTGTCAAAATAATAAAACCAATCACTACCTGGGATAAAGTGATTCTTTTGAAGAAATGTCTCCTCAAAATTATAGAAGTGGGTTTAGGAGCAAGTTTTGAACAAAAGTCATTTGATGCTAAAAGGGTGACTCCTCAGTATTCCCTAATTCACTTAGCATCTGGTACATAAAGAACATTCAAGAAATGGGAAAGAGAGCTATATTCAACTCTAACATTTCATACCATTCTCATCAATTACTTTGACCAGTAAATATAAATAACTTTGTCAAATACGTGATGCCGACCTCACCTAAACCTATAATTCAGAAAAAGGAACATATATATGTGCTATTTTATTAAGAGAATAGGGAATGCCCATTCTTAATCTGTGAACTGAATAGAACATGTCCTTAGATGTGTATGGAGAGTGAGGACAAAGAATGTATAGAAAAGGAACTTAAAAAAATAAAGCTTCAGCCTACAGATGGCCTACTGCCTTGATAGTTAATTGTATTCATAGGATGTCAAGATAAAACAGAGCATGATGAGAAAGGCATGCCACCTTACATCTGTTCCTCTCATGACTTAACACCACATTATAATCAGTAGCAAAGTGAGGTCGGGAAATTCCCTCCATAAAGATATTATAGTCGTCTAACATACCTTAAGCTTTATAAAGTCACTAAAACCAAAGATAGAAAAACAAACTTCAAAGGCAAATTTTCCCTAAGATATGAATATGGAATGCATGTTGGGTAAAATCACAATTACTACCTAGGTAGAAATCTAAAACAGAAATATATAGCTAAGGTGGAAAATAAGTAATTGCAAATAAAGTATAGATTTTAGAGTATCCCAGAGAACCAGCCTCGGTTTAAGAATGTGATGAAATATATGCTGTTATAAATACCAACTGCACGACATAAATGTTAAGGCAAGAAAACTGAAACTTTGCTGCTTTTCAACTTTTCTGCAAAACTTTTGGAGAAATACTTTTGTACCAAATATTTTAGAATATCCATCTCCATTCATTTTGTACAGATTTACAGATAATCTTTAGAAAACAGCCGAAATCATGTAAGGTGAAAGAAGGCACTTATGGGTAAAATGGGATTATAGGTGATCAAGTTCTATTATGTAATTCATATATGCATTATGTTTATATGCATTTGTTTATACATTAGAAATACATTATAATAATTGTAAAATTATTATAGTCTACTAAGATGCAGATGATGATTATAATGCATATGAGAAATTGTGTAAGAGCTCAATTAATTATCTACAGATGAACTCCGTTGATTTATTTTCTCATCCTGATACAAAAGTTTATCTTTTGTAACATTAAATTTAATGTGGGTAAAGTTATGAAAGTAATTGCTTTACCCTAAGATTCTTGAAAAAATATATCAATACACTGCTTATTAAAAGATGTTTTAGAAAATTATAATGTGCTATACAATTTGTATATATAATTTCCCCCTTCAGATTCATATCAATGATGTATTATGCTTACTATTTATTACAATCATGAATATTACTAAGTGCTTATTATCATTATGAACATACAGAAAGAATTTAACATTCGTTTAATGTAAAAAAGTTCAATTAACAAATAATGTATAATGTATTATATTAATAAAGAAGCTTCATTATGTTATACCAGGTTGTTATTTTTCTCTTCATTATATTTCTTGTTAGTTGATTCCCTTACAAAGCAATAAATAAAAGCAGTCTCTAAGAATGTATTTTTATTTTATCTGCCTTCAACTCTACAGGGTGTACTTACTTTCTGTCTTTGCTTACTTGGACACTAAAAATAATACTGTTTGTCTACCTACTCACCATTGGGAATTCCTCTCCTTTGGGACACAGGAACAAAGAAAGCTGCTGCTGTATTGGGATCAGAGAGAATGCAAAGTACATTTCTCATCTCCATTCATACTAAGAGTCTTGAGGGAGTAGTCATGATTAAAATATAAGATATTATCACCACATCAAAACATGCCCACATTATTGTAGATTTCTTTCTGCACTTCTAAGTCCAGCCAAATATAAAAATTATGCATCATATTGGATTTCATAATGCTATTTTGAACTTCACTGTCTTATACCTTATAATAATTTTCTAGTGTATATATATATATATATATATACATATATATATAATGTATATCAAAGGTTTGTTGGTATCTCATTAAATAATGTTATGTGGGCATATATTATCATTATTTTTTTAATCAGTAGTATAATTAAATATTTTTTGGTTTGTGTAACAGGGAAAAACTGCAGTAAATATCTTAGTAATTACTAGTGTGGTTTATACTATATTTTATTTTTACTACCAAAAATAATGAAAAGGTAAAGATGACAGTTTGACAAAATGGAACCACTTAAATTTCCATTAACCGCTAAGAGAATTTCTGATGTGTTCTTTTCTTTTCTCTTTTCAATGTCAGTCTTCATAAATCAATGAATCAAATGAATGTGCACTGATAGTTTATGGTTAATTTCATTTTCATCTCATTCTGATGAGCTGATGATACTGACAATTTTATCCTTATTAGATTTTTCACTGTTGTTTGAGTTTTCATCAGCATATTTCAAAATGCCTGGTAGTTACTTGTTATTATCATGTTATTAGTTAGAAATATTCTTAATATATCATACCCAATAAGCATAAAAATATAAGCACATTTCATATATCACCAGATACAATTTTTCCTTACTGTTATACTTTAAAAATAAGAATTGTAAATAGTTTCACTGTATTTAAAAATTACCTGTAACTATCTACAACACACAAATGTCTTCTTTAAGCAATTTTCCTTCAAATTATGTTTGTTGTATTAGCATACTGGCATGTTATACTTAACTTTATATTTTGACATGTTCTTATAACATATATATGTGAATAAACTCATGCAGAGACACAAACACATACACACATATGTATGTATAAGATGAGCAAATATTTAAATACTTTCTTATTCTTTAGTTTATTTTTATTGGCTATTTTGTGTATTTACATTTCCAATGCTGTCCCCTTTCTCAGTTTCCCCTTTGGAACCACTCTCTCATTTCCCGTGACCCTGCTTTGATGAGAGTCCATCCTCTCCCACCCACTCATTCCCATCTGACCACCCTGGCATTCCTATACACTGTGGAAATCAAGCCTTCACAGGAACTAGGGCTTCTTCTTTCATTGATGCCGGACAATGCCAACTTTTGGTACATATATGGTTGGAGCAATGGGTCCCTTTATTTAGACTTTGTGATTCATGGTTTAGTCCCTGAATGCTCGGGGGCAGGGTGCAGGTGGGTTGATATTGTTGTTCTTCCTATTGGGATACAAACCCCTTCTGCTACTTCGGTCCTTCCCCTCACTGCTCTAACTCCTAGACTAGGGTTCCCTGCTCAGTCCAATGGTTAGCTACAAATATTCACACCTATATCAAGTAAGGCTCTGGCAAAACCTCTCAAGAGACAGCTATATTAGAAACCAGACTGCAAGCACTTCTTGGAGTCTGCAATAGTGCCTGGGTTTGGTGGCTCATATGGAATGCTTTCCCAGGTTGAGCAGTCTCTGGATGGCCTTTCCTTCAGTCACTGTTCCAATCTTTGTTCATGTATTTCTTTTAGACATAGGCAATTCTGAATTAAAACTTTTTGAGAAAGATATTTAGTCCCATCCCTCAATCGGGGGCTGTGCCTAAACTCTTTGTATGGTCTCTACAGGTTCTCTCTCTCCTTTGTTGGGTATTTAAACTAATATCATCCAAGTTGTGTCCTGGCATGCAGGCTTCTACTTTCCTTGCATTTTGGATATTCTGGTGGCTACCCACAGTTCCTCATTCTCTAGTGCTACACACCTTTGTTCAATTTCCTAACCCTCTGTATATCTTCCCCTTCTCCTTCCACACCTGATCCCTCCTCTCATTTTCTTCTTCTCCCCATCCCCTCTCCTCCTAGTAAGTACCTCCTATCCTCTACCTCCTGTGGTAATTTTGTTCCCCCTTCTAAAGATGACTGTAGCATTCACATTTTGATATTCCTTTTTCTTGAGTACTATATGGTCTGTTAATTGTATAATGGGTATTCTGAGTTTTTTCTTTAAAAACCACACATTAGTGAGTACATAACTTTAACTCCACTGAATTATTATGCATTCCTGGGTTTGAGAGCTCTGTAACATTCATAATTAAAGTACATAGTGTATCAATGAATGAATTTTCATCTCCTTAATCCTCCCAAGAACCTACTTCCCTTTGCCAAGGACCATAACTACAATCAAGTAATGGAATACTTCAGTTTTCAAAGATACACTTAAGAAAGGAGTTACTTCAACATAAAACAAGTTTAGAAGATCTACAGAATATAAATAACAAATTTTTAAAACTGTCAGAGAATGGGGCACAAGGTTTTAGTTGAAAGGAAATCAAGATGAAATACTATGTCATTCAAAATAAGAAGTGAGAATATAGCCTTGTTCTACTGCTCTAATACAGCTTGAAATAACATACTGTGCACACTGAAAAGATATTTCACCACTAAATTATATTTTTAAATTGCTTATTTTGTAATTTACATATTATTAGTTATATTTTTACATGATGGTAAATTATATGTAAAATAATTTTTCTTACGATATGTTCTAAACACTGTTGTCCTTTTCTTATCTTCTAATTGATACTCTTAAGCTTTTCATACATCCAACTCTGCATCTTCTTTCTCTTTCTTTTGAAACACAAAAGAAAAATAATAGATTGAAACAATATTAAGAAAAAGTATAACAGAGAAAAGAGACAGAGACAGACAAACAGAGACAGAGAGAGGTACACACAAACCAAGAGCCCACAAAATCACTTATTCAGAAAACATTATGAATAAGGGGAAGTATAGTAATATAAAATATTATTCAAACAAAGCAATATAAGATAAATTATATTAAAAAATATCATTGGGATTGTTTTGAGTTGTTCATTTACTTTTTTTAAAACAACTTTATTTTACAAAACAAAGATAAATGTACATATTTTAAGCATTTTTTGCATAAAATTATACAATACATTTTTCTCAGTACTTTTTTCAGATTTTAAAATAATTTTTACATAAAACTATATGAATATATTTTTTAGTCAGTAATTGATTTTTTTCAAGGTTTGATAGTATGCATTGAAAACTTAATAGTTACAATGAACATAAAGTACATGTAAAACAAAATGTAACATGGAAATAGTCAAAGTTTTCTTGTTGTGTAAAGATTTTTTTTTGTTTTGTTTACAATAGGTTCTATTGTAAATGAATTTTATATATCCAGTGAAATTACATAGGAGAAATTTATTTTCCTTTGCATGTGATTGTGAATTAGAGGTAGCTTCTTTGTTGGAGATGAATGCACTTGTTTTTTTCCCCCCTCTTAAAGTATAGGCCTATGTACCTGTACATTTAACGTGCAGGTTATCATAAACTCTGTGAGTTCATATGGGAGTTAGTCCTGTTGTATCTGGAAGACACTGTTTTCTTTTCGCTGTTTATGTCCTCTGGTCCTCACAAACCTTGTTTCTTCACTTACATGCAGCTTCTTTTTGAAAACAGAGTGTGCTAATTTGCAGAGACTGGGTTTACATCACTTTGTAGATACATAATCAAAA
Organism: Micromys minutus; assembly: GCF_963924665.1. Classification (NCBI taxonomy): domain Eukaryota; kingdom Metazoa; phylum Chordata; class Mammalia; order Rodentia; family Muridae; genus Micromys; species Micromys minutus. The sequence goes on from NC_137974.1 coordinate 15,176,749, forward strand.
GTGCCATCTTGGCTTCACATATTAGTTCCTATGAAGAAAATTGTCAAGTATACATTTTATTATATATAAATATATATTTTCTTATTATAAGTTATGGATACACTTATAAAATATGAATGTTTAAATATTATGGCTATTGAAATATCAGTATTGCCATATACATATTAGTATACATATTAGTGTAGAGAGGTAACAAATAAAACATAAATACATTTGAGTTGGCTAATTTATAGAATAAAAGTAATAAGTATAATCATACCAATTTAATAAATATATTTTGTTTGATACCTTGTTATTATCTGGAAATAAGAAAGAAATAAATGATTATTTGGACCAGAATGATATACTAATTTTATTGTTTATAGTTACCTACTGGGAGTCTTTTTTAGTAGTTCTCATTAGGATGAGAGTAATCAGAAATGCATCAGGGAAGCAGGCAAAGTACTGAATCAGGAGATGAAATTGGAGTAACTGCAGCAATTAAAGAAACTGAGCACATTAGATGAGTGCAAGAAATGGCTGAATATAATATTGGGTGCTCTCAAAATAGCAAGAAGTGACTTTTTCAGATGTTTATGTTTATGTAAAATTATTCAATTCTGTAACTTATCAATTAAAATTGAGACAAGAATGTTTTAGATGTTGCAAGGGAGTACTTGGAATGGCAATGAGACCTGAAAAGAAACTTATAGAAAAGTTTATACTACTAAAACAACTTGCAATGTTAGCCACTGTCATGTCTGACACTTGTCAAAAACAATGGGTCTCTGAATCTGTTACATCTCTTTCTAAACTACTTTTGTATTTATTTATTTACTATGAAAGGACAATAAGTTTCAGATTCAGTACAATGAGCAATAAAAAACCTCACACATTTTCTATAACTGTTGATTCACTCAAATGTATTTAATTGTATTTCTTTTAGTGGAAGTATTAACATTTAAATATGATGTATGTATGTATGTATGTGTATCTGTGTTATTTATGTATTTTGCCTGAATGAAATAATGAGCATCATGTGAATAGAGGTACCAGAGAAAGCTTTAAATGTGTGAAGTCCCTGTTGTAGCAGGTGGCTAAGAATCACCTGGTCCTGGGAACCGGAGCCAGGTGTCCTGGAAAAGCAGCCAAAATTCTTAAGCACTAAGGCATATCTTTACCTATTTGAAATATATTTTTCGTTAATTTTAGACTCATATTGGTTCATTGCTTTTTGTTTGCTACTTCAGTGTTATTTTATGAAAAAACTATTAAAATTTTAATTTATCTGATTATTAGTCTTCTTTGAAAGAAATTTATTTCATTGTTTCTATAATGTAATTATAAAATTATTGTTCTTTTAATTTCATTATTTTATTATTTGTTAGTTTTATTGGTCTTATTAAGTATACTCTTTATTGTAAATTACTTTTTGGAATATCGTCATTCCAAGTATAAAAAAGCAAGCACATGCTTGAATTTAAAACATAAAATGTAAACTTTGAATTTTTGATTTGGCTTGCATTTCTTTTTAATGCATACATTGACTAAAATTAAGTTACCTACCTGAAGTCAAAAACCTTATGAAGGTTTTGAATATACATCAACAAACACAGAAGCACAATCAAACCATTTAAATTAAGTTCTTATATTAGGATTCATACTTGTTTTTGAAGACTGCTTTGGCTAAACTATAAAAGTACTAAAATGGAATAAATTTTTATGTATAAATAAATATTTTAATCTTTATCAGCAATTTTTCTAAAACACATTAGCTTTGTGCAGATTTTCTTGAAATTATATGAGACTTTCCCAACATATATTCACTATAACTTCCATTCATTTGTAATGTAATTACAAGGAATGATGCTCATCATCTTTAACTGAGGATTGAGATTTTTCCCAATGAGCTAACATAACATACCCTATACTTTCATATTGCTGTGACCAAACATCTGACAAAACCTAATATGAAGAAATTTGCTCTCACATTGTTCTCTGTTATGGCTCAGAGGCCATAGCAATGCAAAACTGTCCCATTCATGATGTTCAGAAAGCAGTGAAAAGGACAATACAGAAAAGGGCCAGGACAACATTTTAGTGACTAGTTTCCCAAAGCCTCTTATATTTCTTATTTCCAGTAATCTATCCAAAGTATGAATCCACCAATATATTATAATATTCATTAAATCCAAATCTCATATCCTTTTTTTTTCTGGACATGTCATCTGATGTCCGTAAGGTATGCTTCCTTAAACTCTTAGCTGCTTCTCAGTCTAATCATGTGGCTGAACTCCATAATCATGATTAGCCATCAAAATTGTCTTTTATTATTAATGTTCTTATAATGAAACATTTTACCATTTTAAGTGTTTAATATTCTATGCACACATTTAGGATTAATGACAGTTTGGAATTTTTATACAACTAAGTTTAATTATATTTATTAGTTGCTTAAAATGTATATAAATACCAATATTTAAACAAACACACATGAATATCATGTACATACATATAATACATATGTAGTATATATGCATATTTAATCTTCTTTTCTATATTTAGGCTGATCCATTTTAATATACATATAGTTTTTAGATGAATTTATTGATTAGGTCAGTATGTATTTACTGATGTATCCTATAACCATGATGTTTAGCTGCAAGTCTCACTTAAGGTGCTGGAGTAATAGCTCAATGGGTAAAGACTGTAGAGGTCTTGCAAAAGATCTAAGTTTATTCCCCAGAATTCACAACAATCACTGACTGGTAATAATTCTGAATGGAAAACAAATGTCTATGTCATATAGTTAGGTACATTCATGTGCAAATCCCCATATATACACACATAAATATTTTTCACTGGATATTTTATTAATTTACATGTCTAATGTTATCTCTCTTCCAGGTTTCTCATCAGTAAACACCCTGTCCCATCCCTCGATTCCCAGCTTCAATGAGAGTGCTATCCCACCCATCTACTCCAGCCTCACTGCCCTAGCATTGCTTTACACTGCAGCATCAAACCTTCAAAGACCAAGGGCTTCTCATCTCCACTGGTGACAGATAAAACCCCTTGAGCTCCCTCAGTCCTTCCCCTAACTCCTCCATTGGGATTCCTGTGATCAGTCTGATGATTGGCTTTGGGCATCCACATCTGTATTGGTTAGGATCTAGCAGAGCCTCTCAGAAGACAGCAGGATCAGGCTCCTGTCAGCAAGCACTTCTTGGCATCAGCAATAGTGTCTGGGCTAGTGTGTGCATGTGGGACAGATCCACAGGTAAGGCAGTCTCTGGATGGCATTTTCTTCAGTATCTGCTGCACTCTTTGTCCCTATATTTCTTTTAAACAAAAGCAATTTAGGGTTAAAATTTTGGAGATGGATAAGTGCTCCCATCCCTCAACCAGGGGGCTATGCCTAACCTCTAGATATGGTCTCCACAGGTTCTCCCTTACTTTTATGGGTTATTTCAGCTAGTGGATGCATGTGGTGTCCTAGGATAAGTTATTTTTCCTGGCATCTAAGACTTTCTGTTTGATACCACCAGTTCCCCATCCCCCATTGCTACACATCTCTGGTCAATTTCTTGACCATCTGTATGTCTCTTCCATCTCCTACCATACCTGATTCTGCTCCCTCTTCTTCCTCTCCCCCTGTTCTCTCCCTTCCAAGTCCCTCCTGTATTCTACTTCCTTTGATTATTTTGTTCCCCCTTCTAAGTAGGACTGAAGCATCTGGGGGAATTCCCCCAGAAGTTTTATTTTGTTTTGTTATTTGAGAAAAGTTTTTTGCTATCCTAGATTTTTTGTTAATCCAAATGAATTTGTAAGTTTCTATAAGTTTATGAAAATTTGAGTTGGAATTTTGATAGGGACTGCACTGATTGCTCTCAGCCAATTGAGCATTTTTACTATATTAGTCCTGTTAATCTATGGTTTAGTATGTTTACATATGGGCCTTGAATTCCTGGTTTATCCAAGATTTTTCCCATGAACGAGTGCAGAATTTTGTCAAATGCTTTCTCAACATCTAATAAGATAATCTTTTCTTTTTCTTTGAGTTGTTTTATATAGTGTATTAAGTTGAATAATTAACATATATTGAAGCATCCCTACATCCCTGTAAGAAAGCCTACTTTATCATGATAGATAATTGTTATTCTGTGTTCTTGGATTTAGTTTGCTAGAACTGTTTTGAGCATTTTTGCATCAATTTTCATAAATAAAATTGGTCTGAAGTTCTCTTTCTTTGTTGGGTGTTTGGGTGGTTTTGTTATCAGCATAAACGAGGCTTCATACAACAATTGGGTAGTGTTCCTTCTTTTTCAATTTTTTGGAATAGTTTAGAGAGTGATGGTATTAGTTCTTATATGAAGGTCTGGTAGAATTATGCACTAAATCCATCTGGTCCTGGGATATTTTTTGGTTAGGAGACTTTCAGTGACTGTTTTGATTTTTTTAGGGTTTTTGGGACTGTTTAAATTGTTTATCTGATTTCAGTTTAACTTTTGTACCTGGTATTTCTCTAGAAATTCATCAATTTTATCCATATTTTCCATTTTTATTGAGTAGCCTTTGTATAGTAGCCTTCAGGGACTTCTACTTGTTTACCTGTATTCTCCTTTATTTCTTTAAGGGACTTATTTATGTCCTTAGTAAAGTGAGAGAACTGGGTTCTCATGATGCCATGTGGCCATGGATTCTATTGCTTAGATTTTTATACTTGCCTCTCACCTTCTGGTTATCTCTGATGTTAACTGGTTTTGCTCTCTCTGTGACTTGTTCCTCCTGTAAGCCTGTGTGTCAGCACTTTTGGGAGATCAGCTCTCTCCATAAAGAATTTGGGTATGGAGAGCTGTGACACATAGTCAGCACCAGGGAGGGAGCTGATGGAAACTGTAAGGATCCTTTTTTCAGGCTGCTGCTTGATTCCTGTGTCATGAGGGCTCAGGAATAGAAGTCTAACCTGTGTTCTCACCTATATCAACACTCCTGGGAGACCAGCTCATTTCCTGTGGAATTGGGTTTGGAGAGATTTGTCACATGCTCAGCTAATGGGGCAGGTAGAAACAGGAAACCATATACATGTAACTTAAAGTAAAATTAAACTTTACAAAAGTGAGTTAGTTGTCATTTGTCACAGTCTATCACATTCATTTATTTTAGTGATACTTTAGTGTATTAAATGATGTGGTATATCTTGTGTTTATAATACACTTTTTCTAATTTTAAATAATGTCTGTTCACTTCACTCTGGCAATTTATCCATTTATTTAGATGATTTCTGTATTTGGTGCTTCCTTTTGTAAATACCACTTCTCTCAGCTCATATGTCATTCATTTTGCATCTTGTTTTCTATTTCTTCAACTGCTTTTTTAATAATAAAATGATAGTTCTTACCCTTTAGTTGATGCTTCATTAATCCATAAGTAACTTTGAAGTTTGAGTGTGCCATTCAATTTTCATTGAAATTTTGTGATAAATATTAAACACCTACCATTTCTATACTAATTTGAACTATTATTTTTGTAGTCAGTTCTATGTGATTTGAAAATTTCAGGGTATTCAGAAAGTATTTGAGCACACAAAATATAGCAGTTATTTTGTCATTTTATATAATGTGATACTCTATGTGAAAAGAGAAGCCTGTTCTGTCTAGTTGAATTTTCCAAAACTGTGCTTTGAAGATTGTGTCTTATTAAAGGATTATGTTGAGGATAGTTTGCATTCTCAGTAAAAGGGAACTACTCCAATGGAATATGTTTTGAGTACAAATAAGATTTCACAGTTATATTTAGAGTTAGGTTCAGTATGTCATCTTGGGACACAGCCCCCTGAGATAGGAACCAAACTATCCTATGAGAAGCTTCATCCAGCGGCCAATGGAAAGAAATGCAGAAACTCACACTCAAACATTAGAGAGAAAAGTTAAGGAGAAAGATTGAGCAAGCTGATAGGATCACACAGAAGACCAACTGGGGAGAGGAATGAAGGGCCTGAGGAGCTAGGACCTGCACAGGAAGACTTGCACTGTCAACCTACCTGGATTCATGGCAGCTCCCAGAGACTGAGCCATCAACCAAGGCTGAACCAGGGCCCTGGTCACATAGGGGATGCCTTGTCTGGAAGCAGGAGTGGGGGTAGGTTGGGCCTAACCTAACCTAGACTTGAGGTGTCAGAATTTAGGGATACCTTGAAAGGCACATCCTCACAGAAGAGGAGGGTTATGAAATAGGGCCTGCAGACAGTGTTAGGGATGTAAAGAAAAGAAAGTTAAAAAGAAGGAAAAAAGATGAGTAGTTACAGCTCTCCAGGAGATTCCTAAACATTACTAGTGTTACTAGTGTTTGTTTACACCCACCACCCAGACACTGAAACATAAGTTCTATTCCTGAATAAAACTTGCACAACGGAAACAGGGCTCAAAATTTCCTGAGCTGTAACTTACCTAAAAGACTTGTTCCTGTACAAAGGCATAATAGAGTAATAAAAACAACTAAATCAAAATAAAGATTTGAGGAGCCCAGGCAACAAATGATACACCTGTTACACAGCCCCTGCATCTTACAGTTAACAGTCATTTAAAAAGAGGAACTTTGAGTGAGCCAGTTGTGAGCCAGCTTGAGGTCCCACCCCCCACCCCCACCCCTGCTTCCACCTCCATGCACCAGCTTGCTCCAGGGAACCAGTAACCCTGCATCCTCATCCGGCTATTCCAAGCTGAACAACAAGGAGTGAGGAACCGCACTCAGACCACCTGCACCAGGAACAGCAGTGAGCCAGCACTGAATAATAAGGAGTGAGGAACTACACTTAGACCACCCACCACCAGGAACAGCAGTGATCCAGCAGTGCTCCAGAGACACAAGACTGACAACAAGATGGCAAGAGGAAAGGGAAAGAACATACCCCAGGGAAACCAAGACAACCTAGCAACACCAGTACCCATCTCTCCCATCACAGCAAACAGCATAATGCCAAACACACCAGAAAAAGAAGACACAGACTTAAAATCATACTTCAAGATGATGATAGCGATCCTTAAACAAGAACGGGAGGAAAAGCAAAAAGAAGAAGAAGCTTTTTGAAGAGGAAACAAGAAAATCACTCAAAGATCTCAAAGAACTAGAGGAAAACAGAACCAAAGAGATGAACAAATGGAAGAGGGAATTTAAAATGGAAATTGACACAATAAAGAAAACACTAAAAGAGATAACCCTAGAACACCTAAAAAAGAAATCAGCAGTCACAGATGAAAGCATTTCGAATAGACTACAAGAGATGAAAGAGAGAATCTCAGGGGCCAAAGACAACATTGAAAACATAGACAAAACAGCCAGAGAAGATGCAAAAAACAAAAAGCTCCTCACCCAAAATGTCCAGGAGATCCAGTACACAATGAGAAGACCAAACCTAAGGATAATAGGAATAGAAGAGGGCAAAAAATATCAACTAAGAGGCACAGTAAATATCTTCAACAAAATCATAGAAGAAAACATCCCTACCCTTAAGAATGAGATCACCATGAGCATAAAAGAAGCCTACCTAACTCCAAATAGGTTGGACCAGAAAAGAAATTCCTCCTGACACATAATAGTCAAAACACCAAGTGCCCAAAGTAAAGAAAAAATATTAAAAGCAGTAAGGAAAAAAGGCCATGTAACTTATAAAGGCAAACCAATCAGAATCACACCCGATTTCTCAACAGAAACTATGAAAGCTAGAGGAGCCGGATCAGACATCATGCAGAACGTAACAGAGCAGAAGTGCCAGCCAAAGCTGCTATACCTGGCAAAACTCTCAATCACCATAGATGGAAAGACTAAGATATTCCAAGACAAAACTGAATTTACACAATATCTGGCAACAAACCCAACACTGCAATGAATTATAGGGTGGAAAATACAATTACATCCCAATAAAAACAAGAAAACTTCTAAGCACGAAAACAAAAGAAGAAAGACATACAGGCACAATTAAACCTCCAAAAGCAAAAATAACAGGAAATAGCAACCACTATTTCTTGATATCGGTTAATATTAATGGAATCAATTCCCCAATAAAACAGACATAGGCTATCAACTGGATACATTAACAAAACCCAGCAATTTGTTGCATAGAAGAAACTCATCTCAGAGGCAAAAACAGACACTATCTCTGAGTAAAGGGTGGAAAAACAACTTCCAAGCAAATGACCCCAAGAAGCTAGCTGGAGTCACCATTCTAATATCAAATGAAGTAGATTGTCAACCAAAAGTTATCAAAAGAGATAAGGAAGGACACTTTTTATTCATTACAGAGGAAATTTTTCAGGAGGAACTCTCAATCCTTAACATATATGCTCCAAATACAAAAGCACCCACATTCATAAAAGAATCCCTACTAAAGCTCAAAAAATACACTGCAACCCACACAATAATAGTAGGAGACCTCAATACCCCACTCTCACCAATGGACAGATCAGGGAAACAAAAACTGAACAAGGATACTGTAAAACTAGCAGAGGTAATAAAACAATTGAAATTAATAGATAGCTACAGAACATATCATCTTAAAAAAAAGAATACACCTTCATCTCAACACCTCAGGGCACCTTCTCAAAAATTGACCACATAATTGGTCACAACATGAGCCTCAATCGATATAAGAAGCTTGAAATACTCCCAATAATCCTCTCAGGCAACCAGGGTCTAAGGCTTGTCTTTAAAAACAACAAAGACAACAAAAAGCCCAGGTACACATGGAAAATAAACAATTCTTAGTTAAATGATAGCAGGGTCAAGGAAGAAATAACAAAAAAAATCAAGGATTTTCTAGAAGTCAATGAAAACCAAAACACAACATACCCAAACCTATGGGATACAATGAAAGCAGTACTGAGAGGAAAACTCATTGCCCTGAGCACTTTCAAAAAGAAACTGGAGACAGCTTACATCAGCAACTTAACAGCACAGCTAAAAGCTCTAGAAAAAAAGGAAGCAGATACACCCAAGAGGAGTAGACAGCAAGAAATAATCAAAATCAGGGGGGGAAATAGACCAAATAGAAATAAAAAGAACCATTGAGAGAATCAACAAAACCAAGAGCTGATTCTTTGATAAAACCAAGAAGATTGATAAACCCTTAATCAGACTAACTAGAGGGCAAAGAGAGAGTATTCAAATTAACAAAATCAGAAAGGAAAGTGGAGTCATAACAACTTCAACTGAGGAAATTCAAGAAATCATCAGATCATACTACAAAAGCCTAAACTCCACAAAGCTGAAAAATGTGGAGAAAATAGATGAATTCTTAGACAGATAAAAGGTACTAAAGTTAAATCAGGACCAGGTAAACCATCTAAATAATCCCATAACACTTTCAGAAATAGAGGCAGTCATCAAAATCCTCCCAACCAAAAAAGCCCATGTCCAGATACGTTTAGTGCAGAATTTTATCAGATATTTATTGACGACATAATACCAATACTCTCCAATAAATTCCACAAAATAGAATCAGATGGAAAAGTACCCAACTCATTTTTTGAGGCTACAATAACCCTCATTCCTTAACACAGAGAACCTACAAGAAAAGAAAACCTCAGAACAATCTCACTTACGAACATTGATGCAAAAATACTCAACAAAATCCAAGCAAACTGAATCCAAAAGCACATCAAAACGGTCATTCACCGTGATCAAGTAGGATTCATCCCTGGCCTGCAGGGATGGATTAATATAAAGAAATCCATCAATGTAATCAACCATATAAACAAACCCAAAGAAAAGAACCACATGGTCATCTCACTAGATGCTGAGAAAGCATTTGACAAAATTCAACACCCCTTCATGTGAAAAGTCTTGGAAAGAACAGGAATCCAAGGCCCATACCTAAACATAGTAAAACCAATATACAGCAAGCCAACAGCCAACATCAAACTTAACTGTGGAAAACTCAAAGCAATCCCACTAAAATCAGGAACTCAACAAGGCTGCCCACTCTCCCCATACCTATTCAACATGGTAATGGAAGTCCTGGCCAAAGCAGTTAGAGAGGAAAAAAAAAAATCAAAGGGATACAAATAGGAAAGAAAGAGGTAAAAACATCACTATTTGCAGATGACATGATAGTGTACTTAAGCAACCCTACAAGTTCCACCAGGGAATTCTTAAAGCTGATAAACATGTTCAGTAAAGTGGCTAGATATAAAATTAATTCACACAAAACAGTAGCCTTCCTATATTCAAAGGACAAATGTGGAGAAAGAAATTGGGGAAACGATACCCTTCACAATAATCACAAATCTATGAAATAACTTGGTGTGACTCTAACTAAGCAAGTGAAGGACCTATATGACAAGAATGTCAAACTTCTAAAGAAGGAAATCAAGGAAGATCTTAGAAAATGGAATAAGAGAGTCTGGCCTACCTGCCAGGCGGAGTGGCGGCTCATAGAGGCTGAGCCACTGGTGAGTGGGAGACCAAGACTGCAGGGGAGCAGAGAGATCTCTGCGGAGTGCACACGGAAAGTGCACACCTTAACTCGCCCTGCCCCGCCCTGCCTGATCCATCGATTGGGAAATTCTGTTTCCACCCGGAGGCGACTTCAGGACGCAGAGCAGAGCCTGGCTACCTGCCAGGCAGAGCAGCAGAAAATAGAGGCTGAGTAACTGTGATTGGGAACAGAAAATTAGAACTTCTGTTTCCACCCGGAGGCAACTTCCGGATGCAGAGCAGAGCCTGGCCTACCTGCCAGGCAGAGCGGTAGCTCATAGAGGCTGAGCAACTGTGCCTGATCGAGCAAACAGAAACAGAACATTGGAACTTCTGCTCACACCCGACGACTCTGAGGCATAAAACAGGGCTTGACCCATCTGACAACTCAACCAGTGGAGAACCAGGGACTCAGACCAGATACAAGGGAAAGGTAAGAACATATCACTGACAACAAAATGGCAAGAGGAAAGAGAAAGAGTATATCCCAAGGGAACCAAGACAATCTAGCAACACCAGAGCCCAGCTCTCCCATAACAGCAAACATCGGAACTCCAAACACTCCAGAAAAAAAAGACACAGACCTGAAATCATGCCTCAAGACACTGATAGAGTTAATTAAACAAGAAAGGGAGGAAAAGCAAAAAGATTCAGAAGCTTTTAAAGAGGAAACAAGAAAAACACTCAAAGAACTCAAAGAATTAGGGGAAAACAGAACCAAAGAAATAAAGGAATGGAAGAGGGAAATTATAACAGAGATTGACACAATAAAGAAAACACTAAAAGAGATAAGCCTAGAGTCAGAACACCAAAAAAAGAAATCAGGAGTCACAGAAGCAAGCATTTCAAATAGATTATAAGAGATCAAAGAGAAAATCTCGGGGGCAGAAGACCACATTGCAAACATAGACAAAACAGCCAGAGAAGATGCAAAAAACAAAAAGCTCCTAACGCAAAATGTCCAGGAAATCCAAGACACAATGAGAAGACAGAACCTAAGGATAATAGGAATAGAAGAGGGAGAAGAGTATCAACTAAGGGGCACAGTAAATATCTTCAACAAAATCATATAAGAAAACTTCCCTACCCTCAAGAATGAGATGACCACAAGCATAAATGAAGCCATCAGAACTCCCAATAGGTTGGACCAGAAAAGAAATACCTCCCGACACATAATAGTAAAAACATCAAGCGCCCAAAGTAAAGAAAGAATACTAAAAGCAGTAAGGGAAAAAGGTCACGTAACATATAAAGGCAGACCAATCAGACTCACACCCGATTACTCAACAGAGACTATGAAAGCTAGAAGAGGCTGGACAGACATCATGCACTCCTTAAGAGAGCACAAATGCCAGCCCAAGCTGCTATACCCAGCAAAACTATCAATCACCATCGATGGAGAGACAAAGATATTTCAAGACAAACCAAAATTTGCACAATATCTGAACACAAACCCAGGACTACAACGAATTATAGGTGGAAAACCCAATACAATGAGGGAAAATACAGCCTAGTAAGAACAAGAAAACTCCTAAACAAGAAAACTAAAAGAAGGAAAAAAAAAAAAAAAAAAAAAAAAACACAGACACAACTCAACCCAAAAAAGCAATAATAGCAGGAAACAGGAACAACTATTCCTTGATATCTCTTAACATAAATGGTCTCAACTCCTCAATAAAGAGACATAGACTCTCAGACTGGATACATAAACAAAATCCAGCCTTTTGCTGCATACAGGAAACTCATCTCAGAGAAAAAGACAGACACTATCTCAGAGTAAAAGGGTAAGAAAAAAACTTCCAAGCAAACAGCTCCAAGAAGCAAGCTGAAGTGGCTATTCTAATATCAAATAAAGTAAATTTCCAACCAAAAGTTATCAAAAAAGATAAGGAAGGACACTTTTTATTCATTACCGGGGAAATCTGTCTGGAGGAACTCTCAATCCTTAACATATATGCTCCAAATAAAAAATCACCCACATTCATAAAAAAAACCCTACTAAAGCTAAAAAAATACAATTCACCCCACACAATAATAGTGAGAGTCTTTAATACCCCCACTAATGGACAGATCAGGGAAACAGAAACTGAACAAGGACACTGCAAAACTAGCAGACACTTTGAACCAAGTAGAATTAATAGATATATACAAAACATACTATCCCAAAGTAAAAGAATACACCTTCTTCTCACCAACACATGGCACCTTCTCAAAAATTGACCACATAATTAGACACAGATCGAGCCTCCATCGATATAAGAAGATTGAAATACTCCCATGCATCCTCTCAGATAACCATGGTCTACGGCTGGTCTTTAACTACAACAAAGACAAGAAAAAGCCCACATACACATGGAAACTAAACAATGCTCTGTTAAAGGATAGCAGGGTCAAAGAAGAAATAAAGAAACAAATTAAGGATTTTCTACATTTAACGAAAATGAAAACACAACATACCCAAACCTATGGGATGCAATGACAGCAGTACTGAGATGAAAACTCATGGACCTAAGTGCTTCCACAAAGAAACTGGAGAGAGCTCACATCAGCAACCTGACAGCACAGCTAAAAGCCCTAGAACAAAAGGAATCAGATATACCCAAAAAAAGTAGACGGCAAGAAATAATCAAAATTAGGGCAGAAATAGACCAAATAGAAACAAAAAGAACCATTGAAAAAAATCAAAAAAACCAAGAGTTGGTTCTTTGAGAAAATCAACAAGATTGATAAACCCCTAGCCAGACTAACTAGAGGGTAAAGAGAGAGTATACAAATTCTACCAGAGAACTCCTACAGCTGATAAACAAGTTCAGCAAAGTTGCTGGATACAAAATTAACTCAAACAAATCAGTAGCCTTCCTATACTCAAAGGACAAACATGTGGACAAACCAATTAGGGAAAAGGTACCCTTCACAATCATCACAAAAACTATGAAATACCTTGGTGTAACTCTAACTAAGCAAGTGAAGGACCTGTATGACAAGAACTTCAAACCTCTAAAGAAAGAAACTGAGGAGGATCTCAGAAAATGGAAAGATCTCCCATGCTCATGGATTGGAAAAATCAACATCTTAAAAATGGCCATCCTACCAAAAGCAATCTACAGATTCAATGCAATCCCCATCAAAATTCCAACCCAGTTCTTCATGGAATTAGAAAGATCAATGTGCAATTTCATATGGAATAACAAAAGACCTAGAATAGCGAAATCCATCCTCAACAACAAAAAAACATTTGCGGGAATCACTGTCCCTTACCTCAAGCTATATTACAAGGCAATTGTGCTCAAAACTGCATGGTACTGGTACAGAAATAGGCATGTGGATCAATGGAATAGAATAGAAGATCCAGAAATGAGCCCTCATGTTTATGGTCACCTGATCTTTGACAAAGGAGCAGTAAACATTCAATGGAAAAAGGACAGCCTATTCAACAAATGGTGCTGGTCCAACTGGCACTCAGCATGCAAAAGAATGAAAATAGACCCTTGCTTATCTCCTTGTACAAAGCTCAAGTTTAAGTGGATCAAAGATCTCTACATTAAACCAGATACACTGAAACTATTAGATGAGAAAGTAGGGAAAACCTTAGAACACATAGGTACAGGAGAAAATTTCCTGAACAAAACACCAATGGCTCAAGCTCTAAGATAAAAGATTAACAAATGAGACTTAATGAGATTGCAAAGTTTCTGTAAGGCTAAAGACATCGTCAAGAAAACAAAACGGCTACCAACAGAATGGAAAAAGATCTTTACCAATACCACATCAGAAAGAGGCCTAATATCCAAGGTGTACAAGGAACTCAAAAAGCTAGACACCAGAGAATCAAATAACCCTATTAAAAAATGGGTACAGAGCTAAACAAAACGTTTTCAGTTGAGGAACACCGAATGGACGAGAAACACCTGAGAAAGTGCTCGACATCCTTGGCCATCAGGGAAATGCAAATCAAAACAACCCTGAGATACCACCTCACACCAGTCAGATTGGCCAAGATCCAAAACTCAGATGATAGCAGATGCTCGCGAGGCTGCGGAGAAAGAGGAACACTTCTCCACTGTTGGTGGGGTTGCAAGCCAATACAACCACTCTGGAAGTCTTTCTGGCGATACCTCAGAAAATTGGATATAGTACTACCTGAAGACCCAGCTATTCTACTTCTGGGCATATACCCCAGAGACACTTCAATACACAACAAATATATATGCACCACAATGTTTATAGCGGCTCTATTTATAATAGCCAGAAGCTGGAAGGAACCCAGATGTCCTTCAGAAGATGAGTGGATACAAAAATTGTGGTACATATACACAACGGAATACTACTCAGCCACCAGAAACAATGACTTAACCAAATTCTTAAGAAAATGGCTGCATCTAGAGAATATCATCCTTAGTGAGATAACCCAGTCACAAAAGAACAGACATAATATGCAGTCACTGATAGTGGGATGCTAACCCCAGAGGCTTGCACTCCCCCAGAAACAACTCATAGACTGTATGAAGTCCAAGAAATAAAGAAAAAAAAATACATATATTTACAAAACAAGAAGACTTTGACTATTTCCATGTTCCATTTTGTTTTACATGTACTTTACGCTTATTGTAACTATTAGGTTTTCAATGCATACTGTCAAGCCCTTGAAAAAAATCAAGTTCTGACGAAAAAAATATATTCTCATGGTTTTATGTAAAATTTATTTTAATGTCTGAAAAAACATTACTGACAAAAATGTATAATTTTAAGCAAAAAATGTTTAAAATCTGTACATTTATCTTTGTTTTGTAAAATAAAGTCGTTTAAAAAAAAAAAAAAAGAAAAATGCACATAGAGCTACCTGAAGCTGCTGGACCTTCTATGTGCAAAATTGAAGGTGATGTTTATGACAGCCTTTTGCTGGAGCAAGTCTTGAAATATATGTAAATAGGCCATAAATTTAAAGAGAAAATATGCTCAAAATTATTGCACATCAGGGACAATATAAATAGAATTTACAAAGCTATTCTACTTTTGGACATTTACCCCAGAGATACTTCAATATACAACAAAGATACATGCACCACAATATTTTTTGCAGCAATATTTATTATTGCCAGATGCTGGACAGAACCCAGATGTCCTTCAGTAGTTTAATTGATACAAAAAATGTGGTACATTTACACAATGGAGTACTACTCAGCTATCAGAAACAATGGCCTAACAATTTATTAAGGTAATAAATGCATCTAGAGAATATTATCCTGAGTGAGATAACCCAGTCACAAAATAACAGATGTAATATGCAGTCACTTATAATGGGATACTAACCCCCAAAAAGCCCTGAACACCCCAGAAACTACCCACAGACTGTGTGAAGATCAAGAAAAAATGAAAAAAAGAATATATTTTAATTTAAATAGAACTGTATCACATCCCCCTTTTCTTCTTACAGCCCCTCCCAGTTTCTCTCCTACCTCCTCAAATTAGTAACCTCTTTTCCTATATTATTGTTACATATATACATATGTGTATGTATAGGTACCCACAAATACATAAGTATAAGCTTATAAAAATGTATTTGTATACTTTATGCAAAAATGCTTAAAATGTGTACATTTATCTTTGTTTTTTAAAATAAAGTTAAAAAATACAAAAGAGGACCTTTATATCTTATAATAGCCTGAGAAACAGATCGGGAGAATATTCTGAGTGTGTGTCTTCTAGTAACATTTGGACCTACTAATAAAATTTAAACAGCTTAAGTAAGTAAAGAGGAGCTGAAAAAATACACAAAGGCTGCTACAATAGGCATTCAAAAATGGATGGCAAAAGACCATGAAGCCATAACCCTTAACAAAACAAAACAAAACAAAACAAAACAAAACAAAACAAAATAAAAAACTGTAGGTACCTGTGGAATTCTGATGGTGGAATAAAGTCTTCCCCAAGCAAGAAAACACAAATCGTATATCCAAAATAAATCCTTGAAATCTAACCTTGAAAGCATACATATAATTAATATTATACGGACTTAACACATTTTGAATGATAAAAAATGAGGCCATTCTTTGATAGAGAGCATGAAAATTTCCAAATGGATCAATAGTCAATAAGCTGCTGGGCCTTCTCATGTGCAAAGTTGAAGGTGATGTTCATCACAGCCTTGTGCAGGAGCAAGTCTTGAAATATATGTAAATAAGCCATAAATTAAAAGAGAAAATATGCTCAAAATTATTGCACATCAGAGACAATGTAAATAGAATTTACAAATATACAACTTCACATCTGTTTGACTATAATTAAAAATATACAGCAGCAGATGTTAAGGGTCAAAAGCTGGATGTAGAAAATTACTCATGGGAACATAAAATGACGCATCCATTTTTGAAAAAAGTTCTTGTAGTTTATTAAGATATTCCACATAAAATTATTACCTTTTAAAATGATTCTATTACTTCTTGAAATACAAGATAAATTACAAGACAGGAACACCTGAATCTTTTGGATAACAGAATATAAGGGCTGAAAATTTTGATGGTTTGTAAAATACTTGCTGTAAAAGCATGAAGAGGTGAGATGGTTCCTTAGCACACATTTACAAAGGTGTATGACTATAGTTTGCAGAAATTTGTGGATTCTAGAAATCTATTGTGTCACTAAAAGAGACTATTTTACTAGTTCCAGACCAAGTTAAGATGCTATCTCAAAAGACAACGTGGTGACACCTAAAAACAAAAGACTGCTGGAGTTAAATTCTGACTTCTATACCCATGCAAACCTGTGCAAGTGTATTGGTAAAGACACATGTGAACATACACTAACACCATGTAAAAAATCAAATCAACAGTGCATATGGAGACCAAGTATAAGAAGTATTCCAAATGCCTTAAACTGAGAAACTAACCTTAAAAATTATGCTCATTGAGATATGTACTAGTGGGTGAATGAGTACTAATTATAACCTGATGCAGATTATAACAAGATAAATCTGAGTACTTATCTCAAAGTGTGTTCTATACCCACATACCATTAGATAACTATATTTAGAAAAACTTTTTTTAAAGAAAATTATTGTATCTTTGTATCTGTGTGTATACATATATATATATACATATATAATTTTTATTTAAAATATTAGCAATAGTCTCTTCAAGATAGGTATATTGATCAATTTTATATATGCCAGATATGGTAATAGTACCGTGCACTGCATAGATTCTTTGTATAAAATATATGCAAAAATTATAGGACCTATTATTACATACTATATGAAATGAATAGTCAAATGTGATATTGTGTATACCACTAAAGAATTTCAGAGTTTAGTATGACAGGAAATCACAGTATGAATTGAACTGTCACGATATTCAGACTGTAACCATTGGCTTTTCTTTTCCTTTTTTTATTTTTCCTTTTTTAGAATAAATTTTTATTAGGTATTTTCTTTACTTACACTTCAAATGTTATTCCCTTTCCCAGCTTCTTCTATGGAATCCCCCATCCCTTTCCCTCTCCCACTGCCTCTATGAGAGTGTTCCCACACACACACCCACTATTTTCCACCTCCCTGACATGACATTTTCCTACACTAGAGCAATGAACCACCACAGGGCAAAGGGCCCCTTCTCCTTTTCATGCCCGATACTACATATAAGACTGGAGCCATGGGTCCTATTTCTCTAACATTTATCTTTTTTTTCATTTTTATTGAATATTCTCTGTATTTACATTTCAAATGTTATATTCTTCCCCCAACTCCTCTTCTATCTCTTCTTCAACTTGCTTTCATGAAGGTGCTCCCTCTTCCAATCACTCTTTCCACCTCAGTATCTTGGCTGTTAATGGTGTTCTTCTTCCCATGAGGGTGCAAACTCTTCAGCTTTTTCAGTCCTTTCTTTAGGTCTTTCATTCAGGTCCCCATGTTCAGTCTAATGTTCAGCTGCAAGCATCCTCATCTGTATCTATAAGACTCTGGGAGAGCTTCTGAGGAGACATCCATGTCTGGTTCCTACCAATAAACATTTATTGGCATCAGCAATAGTGCTTGGGTTTGGTGGCTGTATATGGGGTGGTTCTACAGGTGAAGTGATCTCTGTAGATCTTTTCTTTAACCCTTGCTCCTCTATTTGACATTGTATTTCCTCCCCTGTTTGACCCAGCTATACACTCCTGAGCATATACCCAAAAGTAGCTCCAA
This sequence comes from Micromys minutus, assembly GCF_963924665.1. NCBI lineage: Eukaryota > Metazoa > Chordata > Mammalia > Rodentia > Muridae > Micromys > Micromys minutus. The sequence continues at coordinate 15,195,380 of NC_137974.1, forward strand.
CATCTAACAAGAATATGTGTTCAACAACATTCATAGCAGACTTATTTATAATAGCCAGAAGCTGGAAATAACCCAGATGTTCCTCGACAGAGGAATGGATACAGAAATCTGGTACATATACAGAATGAAGTACTACTCAGCTATTAAAAACAACAACTTCATGAATTTCCTAGGCCAATGAATGGAACTTGAAGCTATTATCCTGAGTGAGGTAACCTCATCACAAAGGAAGACTCATAATGGTATGTACTCACTTATAAGCAGTTCCTAGCCCCATTCCCCACTCCCCAAAAGCTCAGAATACCCACCAATCCATCCCCAGAATTTATGAAGCTCAAAAAGAAGACAATCCAGAATGTGGATGCCTCAATTCTTCTTAAAAGAGAGACCATGGACTTTTCTAACAAATCTTTATTTCTGGAAATAATTGCCATGAGACTTCTTAAGTATAACTAAATGCCTAGGCCTATGGATTTTGCATGTTTCTGCTAGCTCATAACTCAATTATCTGCATTTAAATTAGTCACATGATTAGCCTTCTCCCTTTAGGCCCCTGCTTTTGTCCATGTCCATTTTCAAGACTAATCTCCCACACCAAACTATTTCCCACAGTCTTCTTTATCTCTTCCGGATTTCCCACCTTCTAATCCTGCATCAATTTATTAAGAATGGATGTTTCTATGAGATTCTGTACCTTGATTCTCTCTATCAGTGATAGGTTAATAGGCATTTTTCATTAATGCAGAAGTGGCTTACTAGATTTCAAACTATAGAATTTGATTAAAAATTAACATATTTCTCAGAATCTGTTGATTCACTGTCTTGGATATACTTTTATGACAAATAATTGTAAATTACAATCACTTGGAAGTTTATTTATATATTGTTCAATTTAGAGACACTTGAATGTTTTAGTGTGTTATGCTCACAATTTCTAAGTCAAGGGTAAAAATATCACATAGAGAGTGATATTTAATGGGTAATAAAATTACCATTTGAACCGACAATTAATAGTATAACCTTTAAGCCATGATATCTTAGGTACAATATATAACCTTAGGAAAAAATGCTTCATAATTAATTATGCAATTTCACATTTTGTCTTTGTTTTTTCTGCTTAACATTCAGAGTTCAATCTTTAAATACAGAATTATGTGAATTTTGGCATCTATTTCAAGGTACTCTAACTATTAAAACTAAGCTTATAGCATGTACTTCTATTTTAAATGTTGTCCTTCTCATTCTTCAAGATACTTAAGAAAAATTTTTATTACCCCATCAAAGTATCTTACATATTTATTGCAGAATGTAAAGTTAGAGATTATGTTTTAACAAAGCATGAGTCATTTTATTGCTTTCTAACTAATTTTAAAAAATTATATTTTGCTCTCAACAATTAATACTGAACTATATAAAACACAAGTATTCAAATAAACTATAATTTTATAAGCTTAAGTTTACAAAAGAATAAACTAAAAATTCACATTTGTATAAATGCCCCATTTTATAGAAAAGAATCCTATTTGATCGCAATAAACTGCTATTATATAATAATTTGCTATAATTTTCAACTTTCTATAGTTATTGTTTATATAATCTAAAATATTGTACCAATAATAAGAAATTATATCAAATCAAAATACAAATACAAAAAATAAAAACAATATGGTGATCCAAAATTTTCAATTATAATTAAGTATATAGTTATATATTAAATATAATTATAATCCATAATATATCAATTAGGTCAGAAACAAAAAATTATAACTATTTATTAATTACTGAGATAGTATAGATTGCAAATTTGTACTAACCATATTTATACATTTATGTAAATACATATAAATATCAATCTGTTTTTCAAAGCAAGTATTCTCACAAGATAAACAGTTGTATATTATGACCATTACAATGTAACCTTTACTTACAAGCATATTTCTCTTGAAAATCAGCTTGTATGATGACAATTTAACCCTAAGTACATAAAGAATCATACAAGCTTATTGCAAATATATCTTTGGTGTTTGTGCATTATTAAAAATTAATTTCATATATCTTTATTAAAAGATTAGGAAAAATTGTTTTGTTGCAAATGTATTGAACAAAAAATAAGTGATTTTTTATAGTGATGTTTATTAGAATTACAAAAATTGATATAAAGTTAAAGTTTAATAATAACAAAAATTAACAAAGATAGGCTCACATTTAGTAGTAAAATTATTATGACAGTAGAAATATATTATTTCTCTTTTTAATTGCACTACATAACAATTATTTTGATTGTTCTTTTCACCCTCTGTCCCATGCCTTCGTAAATCAATGTCATTAGATTTTTCAAAACTAAGAAAAATATTTAATTTTATTTATTTTTATATGCACTCTTAAGTTTTTCTCATTCTGAATAGCATACATTCATCTATTCAGTTTTAAAACTACATTATCTCTTCTTTTTCTTTTTTCTCTTTAGCATATCTTGCTGTTCAGTCTATCAATGTTTTAATATTTAAGTATTGATGAAGTTGAAGATATTGAGAATTGTATGTAATTTTTTCCAATTATATTGGATATTCCCTGTATTTACAATTTAAATGTTATACGCCTTCCCCAAAATCCCCTCTCTCCTCTCCCTTAAATTGCTCCCTTGAAAGTGCTCCCTCTCCCAATCTTCCTCTCCACCTCAGTGCCTTGGCTGGTTACTTTGTTTTTCTTCACATGAGGGTGCAAACCCTTCAGCACTTTCAGTCCTTTCTCTAGCTCTTCATTAGGGTTTCTTTGTTCACTCTGATGTTTAGCTGTTAGCATCATCATCTGTATCTGTATGACTCTGGGAGAGCCTCTGCGGAGACATTCATATCTGGTTCCTGCCAGTAAACACTTCTTGGTGTCAGCAATAGTGGTTGAGTTTGGTGGCTGTGATTCTTCAGAAAATTGGACACAGTACTACCTGAGGACCCATCAATACCACTCTTGGATATGTATTTTTTTTTATTTTTGAAACTTTCCAATTCACTTTCTTTACATATAATACTTATATTTATGTATGTGTATATAAACAAAGGTTGTAGTATTTAACTCATTCATAAATACAACATATTCTTCATTTATTTATCTTGTTTACATTTTCTGTTTATATTTATTTCACTTCGACTAAGTAAGCATTCTCAGGAATTAAGATATCTTTCATAATAGAAAAGAATAATTTCCTAAGACAAAAAAAGACCTAAAAAGATTCATAACTAAAACAGTTTTACAGAAGATAATTGAAAGTAATACATACACGATGCCAAAATATTTTGACATCATTGAGGCTCCAGAAAAATGCATATCAATGGTAGTAAAGATATAAATGAGGACTATCTCAAAACATAAATGACAAAAAGCCATGACTTTTGACAATAACTATACATGTTATGAGTCTCTGTTTTCTCATAAAAGATAGGATTTAAAATAGAATGTGGTATTATTACTTTTATTGTTTTTATTATTATTATTTTATGATTCATAAGCCTGCAGAAGAGCTGTAGAACTATAGTAATATTTTATCAAAACATCTTTTTTAAAACTTTATTTTACAAAAACAAAGATAAAAGAAAAAAGTTTTAAACATTTTTGCATGAATGAATACAAATACAATTGTGTCCGTGCTTGGATTTTTTTTCTTCTTTTTTAAGGTTTGATACTCTGCATTAAGTTCTTACTAGTTACAATGAGCAAAAAGTACATGTAAAACAGGAGGTAACCCAGAATTAGTCAACTTTTCTTGGTGTGAAAGGATTGAGCTTGACAGTTTTTTTTTGTTTGTTTGTTTGTTTGTATGTTTTGGTATTTCTTGTTTTGTTTTGTTTTCTTTTTTTCTTGAACTTCACACAGTCTGTGAGTTGTTTCTGGGGCACTCAGAACCTCTGGGGTTAGCATCCCAATAACAGTGACTGCATATTATGTCTGTTCTTTACTGACTGGTTATCTCACTCAGGATTATATTCTCTAGATGCAACCATTTTCTTAAGAATTTGGTTAAGTCAATGTTTCTGATGGCTGAGTGGTTTTCCATTGCATAAATGTACCACAATTTTTGTATCCATTCATCTACTGAAAGATATCTAGGTTCTTTCCAGCTTCTGGCTATTATAAACAGAGCTGCTATGAACATTGTGGTGCATGTATATTTGTTGTATATTGGAGTGTCTCTGGGGTATATGCCCAGAAGTGGAATAGCTGGATCTTCAGGTAGTACTATGTCCAAATTTCAGAGGAATCGCCAGACTGATTTCCAGAGTGGTTCTAACAGTTTACAACCCCACCAACAATGGAGAAGTGTTCCTCTTTTTCCACAACCTCTGCAGCATCTGCTGTCATCTGAGATTTAGATCATGGCCAATCTGACTGGTGTGAGGTGGAATCTCAGGGTTGTTTTGATTTGCATTTCTCTGATGGATAAGGATGTCAATAACTTCTTTAGATGTTTCTCAGCCATTCGATATTTTTCAATTGAGAACAAGTTGTTTAGCTCTGTACCCCATTTTTTAATAGGGTTATTTGATTCTCTGCTGTCTAGCTTTTTGAGTTCTTTGTATACCTTGGATATTAGGCCTCTATGGGATGTGGAGTTGATAAAGATCTTTTCCCATTCTGTTGGCTGCCATTTTGTTTTCTTGACAATGTCAGCCTTACAGAATCTTTGCAATCTCATTAAGTCCCATTTGTTAATCTTTGACTTTAGAGCTTGAGCCATTGGTGTTTTGTTCAGAAAATTTTCTCCTGTGCCTATGTGTTCTAAGGTTTTCACTATTTTCTCATCTAATAGTTTCAGTGTATCTAGTTTAATGTGGAGATCTTTGATACACTTACACTTGAGCTTTGTACAAGGAGATAAGAAAGGGTCTACTTTCATTCTTTTGCATGCTGAGTGCCAGTTGCACCAGCACCATTTGTTGAATAGGCTGTCCTTTTTCCATCGAATATTTAGAGCTCCTTTGTCAAAAATCAAGTGACCATGTACTTGAGGGCTCATTTCTGGATCTTCTATTCTATTCCATTGATCCAAGTGCCTATTACTGTACCAGTACCATGCAGTTTTCAACACATTGCCTTGTAATATAGCTTGAGGTCAGGGATAGTGATTCCCACATATATTTTCTTGTTGTTGAGGATGGATTTCACTATTCTAGGTCTTTTGTTATTCCAGATGATATTGCACATAGATCTTTCCAACTAAATGAAGAATTGGGTTGGAATTTTGAAGGGGATTGCATTGAATCTGTAGATAGCTTTTGGTAGGATGGCCATTTTTAAAATGTTGATCTTTCCAATCCATGAGCATGGGAGATCTTTCCATTTTCTGAGATCATCCTCAATTTCCTTCTTTAGAGTTTTGAAGTTCTTGTCGTACAGTTCCTTCATTGCTTAGTTAGAGTCACACCAAAGCATTTCATAGTTTCTGTGACTATTATGAAGGGCAGCTTTTTACTAATTTCTTTCTCCACATGTTTGTCCTTTGTATATAGGAAGGCTACTGATTTGTTTGAGTTAATTTTATATCCAGCCACTTTGCTGAACTTGTTTATCAGCTGTAGGAGTTCTCTGGTGGAATTTGTGGGGTCACTTATGTACATGATCATGTCATCGGCAAAGAGTGATGTTTTTATCTCTTCCTTTCCGATGTGTATCCCCTTGATCTCCTTTTGCTGTCTAATTGCTCCAGCCAGGACTTCCAGTACTATGTTGAATTAGTATGGGGAGAGTGGTCAGCCTTGTCAAGTCCCTGATTTTAGTGGGATTGCTTCAAGTTTCCCACCATTAAGTTTGATGTTGGCTGTTGGTTTGCTGTATATTGCTTTTATTATGTTTAGGTATGGACCTTGGATTCCTGTTCTTTCCAGGACTTTTAACATTAAGGGGTATTGAATTTTGTCAAATGCTGTCCCAGCATCTAGTGAGATGAAAATGTGAATCTGTTTTTTGAGTTTGTTTATATGGTGGATTACATTGATGGATTTCCTTAAATTAAACTATCCCTGCATCCCAGGGATGAAGCCTACTTGGTCATGGTGAATGATCTTTTTGATGTGTTCTTGGATTCGGTTTGCAAGGATTTTGTTGAGTATTTTTGTGTCAATGTTCTTTGGTGAGATTGGTCTGAAGTTCTCTTTCATTGTAGCCTCAAAAAATGAGTTAGGTAGTATTCCATTTGATTCTGTCTTGTGGAATAGTTTGGAGGGTATTGGTGTTATGTTCTCTATAAATGTCTGATAAAATTCTGCACTGAACCAGTCTGGACCTGGGCTTTTATGTTGGGAGGCTTTTGATGACTGCCTTTATTTTTTTAGATATTATGTAATTATTTACATTGTTTACCTGGTTTAACTTTAGGGTCTTGTATTTGTCTAGGAATTCAACCATTTCCTCCAGATTTTCCAACTTTGTGGAGTATAGGCTTTTGTTGTAGGATCTGAGGATTCCTTGAATTTCCTCAGTTTCAGTTGTTATGTCTACACATTCTTTTCTAATTTTTTTAATTTGTATACTCTCTCTTTGCCCTCTAGTTACTCTGGCTAGGGGTTTATCAATCTTGTTGCTTTTCTCAAAGAACCAGCTCTTCCTTTTCTTGATTCTTTCAATGGTTCTTTTTGTTTCTATTTTGTCCATTTCTGCCCTAGTTTTGATTATTTCTTGCCTTCTACTCCTCTTGGTTGTATATTTCTTTTGCTCTAGAGCTTTTATCTGTGCTGTCAAGTTGCTGATGTATGCTCTCTCTAGTTTCTTTTTGGAAGTGCTCAGTGCTATGAGTTTTCCTCTCAGTACTGCTTTCATTGTATCCCAGAGGTGTGGATATGTTGGGTTTTCGTTTTCATTAAATTCCAGAAAATCCTTAATTTCTTTCTTTATTTCTTCTTTGACCCTGTTATCATTTAACAGAGCATTGTTTAGATTCCATGAGTATGTGTGCTTTTTGTTGTCTTTGTTGTTGTTAAAGACCAGTTTTAGACCATGGTGATCTGAGAGGTTGAATGGGAGTATTTCAATCTTCTTATACCGATTGAGGCTCATTTTGTGTCCGATTATGTGGTCTATTTTCCAGATGATGCCATGGGATGCTGAGAAGAATGTGTAATCTTTTACTTTAGGATGATATGTTCTGTAGATATCTATTAATTCCAGTTGGTTCATAGTCTCTGTTAGTTTTACAGTGTCCTTGTTCAGTTTCGGTTTTCAAGATCTGTCCATTGGTGAGAGTAGGGTATTAAACAATCCCACTATTATTGTGTCGGGTGAAATGTATTTTTTGAGCTTTATTAGAGTTTTTTTTTTTTATGAATGTGGGTGCTTTTGTATTTGGAGCATATATGTTAAGAATTGAGAGGTCCTCTTGACAGATTTCTCCTGTAATGAGTATAAAGTGTCCTTCTGTATATTTTATTTATAACTTTTGGTTGGAAATTTACTTTATTTCCTATTAGAATAACCATACCAGCTTGCTTCTTGGGGTTGTTTGCGTGGATGTTTTTTTCCCACCCTTTTACTCTAAGATAGTGTCAGTCTTTTTCTCTGAGATGAGTTTCCTGTATGCAGTAAAATGCTGGATTTTGTTTATGTATGCAGTCTGATAGCCTATGTCTCTTTATTGGGGAGTTGAGATCATTTATGTTAATAGATATCAAGGAATAGTGGTTTCTGTTTCCTGCTATTATTGCTTTTGTAGGTTGAATTGTGTCTGTGTCTCTTTCTTCTTTGGTTTTCTTGCTTAGGACTTTTCTTGTTTTTACTAGGATATAGTTCCCCTCATTGTATTGGGTTACCACCTATTATTCGTTGTAGTCCTTGGTTTGTGGTCAGATATTTTGTGAATTTAGATATGTTTTGAAATATCTTCATCTCTCCATCTAGGATGATTGATAGTTTTGCTGGGTACAGCAGCTTGGGCTGGCACTTGTGCTCTCTTAGGTTCTGCATGATGTCTGTCCAGGCTCTTCTAGCTTTCATAGTCTCTGTTGAGAAATCGGGTGTGATTCTGACTGTTCTGCCTTTATATGTTACCTGACCTTTTTTTCCTTATTGCTTTTAGTATTCTTTCTTTGCTTTGGGCACTTGCTGTTTTGACTATTATGTGTCGGGAGGAATTTCTTTTCTGATCCAACCTATTTGGAGTTCTGAAGGCTTCTTTTATGCTCGTGGTCATCTCATTCTTAAGGGTAGGGAAGGTTTCTTCTACAATTTTTTTGAAGATATTTACTGTTCCTCTTAGTTGATATTCTTCTCCCTCTTCTATCCCTATTATCCTTAGGTTTGGTCTTCTCATTGTGTCCTGCATCTCCTGGACATTTTGGGTTAGGAGCTCTTTGGTTTTTGCATCTTCTCTGGCTGTTTTATCTATGTTTACAATGTTGTCTTCAGCCCCTGAGATTTTCTCTTCCATCTCCTGTAGTCTATTGTAAATGCTTGCTTCTGTGTCTCCTGATTTCTTTTTTAGGTGTTCTACCTCTAGGTTTATCTCCTTTAGTGTTTTCTTTATAGTGTCAATTTACTTTTTAAATTCCTTCTTCCATTCCTTCATCTCTTTGGTTCTGTTTTCCTCTAGTTCTTTGAGGTCTTTGAGTGATTTTCTTGTTTCCTCTTTAAAAGCTTCTGATTCTTTATGCTTTTTCTCCCATTCTTGTTTAAGGATCTCTGTCATCATCTTGAGGTATGATTTTAAGTCTGTGTCTTCTTTTTCTTGAGTGTTTTGCATTCCAATGTTTGCTGTGAGGGGAGAGCTGGGTACTGGTATTTCCAAGTTGCCTTGATTTCCTTGGGATATACTCTTTCGCTTTCCTCTTGCCATCTTGTTGTCAGTGATATGTTCTTGCCTTTCTCTTGTACCTGGTCTATGTCCCTGGATTTCCACTGGTGGTGGATAGTCTGAGCCCTGTTCTGTGCCCCAAAGCTGCCGGTTAGGAACAAAGATCTCAATGCTGGGTTCCTGGTTCCTGGATCAGGCAGGGCATGGGCGTGTTTTCTGTGAGCACTTGGCAGAGATCTCTCTGCTCCCTGGCTGCTCAGATCTCCTTCTCCCCAGGCTGTAACCTTTGGGAACTGCTGATTCAGGTGTATCATTATTATTATTATTATTATTATTATTATTATTATTATTATTACTATTACTATTACTATTATAATAATTCCTCAGCTCTGCATTCTAAAAAAAAAAGAAAATACATGTCACTTTCAAGGATAATTAGACCTCCAAGTTAAATGCTAAATACAATATTTCAAACAAATATAACTAGACTTAACTCAAGCATTTCTACACTGTAATTATTACATGATTCACTGACTTTAATAATTTTAAGGCATGTAAATATTTTGTAATTTTTAAATATTATTTATAACATTGAATTGATGCAATTGTAGAAACCAGCTTTCAAATTTTTGCTCATTTAGATATGTGTTGTCTATCATCAATGGGAGGAGAGGACTTTGGTCTAGTGAAAGTTTGTTTACCCATTGTAAGAGATGCCAAGGTGCTGATGTGGGTGGGAGTGGGTAGTTGGGAGTTGGAGCACCTTCATGGAAGCAAGGGGGGGGGATGAGAGTGGCGAAAAAGTGGATAACATTTGAAGTGCAAATATAGAGAATGTCCAATAAATAAGATGTAATGGCTGTTTTTTTGTCGACTTGACACCAGCTGAAATTAACAGACAAAAGTGACTCAGTTGAGAAAATTCCTCCATGAGATCCAGCTGTAAGGCATTTTTCTCAAGTAGTGATCAAGGGCAGAGAGCCCACCCCATTGTGGGTGGTGCCATCCTGGGCTGGTAGTCCTGGGTTCTATAAGAAAGCAAGCTGAAAAAGCCAGGGGAAGCAAGCCAGTAAGTAACATCCCTCCATGGCCTCTTCATCAGCTCCTGTTTCCTGACCTGCTTGAGTTCCAGTCCTGACTTCCTTTTGGTGATGAACTACAATGTGAAAGTGTAAGCTGAATAAACCCTTTCCTCCCCAACTTGCTTCTTATTCATGATGTTTAATGCAGGAATAAAAACTCTGAATAAGACAAAAGATAAAAAATAAAGAAAGAAAAAGGAAGAAATACATTTTGAACTTAAAAATATCTATAACTGTGTTGGAATTTGATTCTTCATAACAACATAATAACAAAGCATTAATACTGCTATCATGTATTATTTTCATACATGTCCCCATTCCACTTGACTCCCTTAAACTTTCTGCTGTACTTTGTGTTTGTTTCCCAATGTCAAAAGGGGTGCTATTATATCAACGTAACTATCTAATTTAAAACAGAGTGTTTCAAGGGTTCTCATTATCTAAACATTGCTATGCTCTTAATCTTAGTATTTTTCTCTAGCCACTGAAGGAGGAAGCCTTTCTGATAATGACTGTCTAAGACTATAATTTATGAGTACAGAAGAAGGCTTTTAGAAGTAATTTATTTCATTAGAACCTTTATTTAGAGGAACAGCAATACTGGAACTCTGTCTAGGTCAGTGGCCTAAAAATTTAAAAATGGGGTTAGTATCCAATTATCAGTGACTGCATATTATCTCTGTTCTTTTGTGACTGGGTTATCTCACTCAGGATGATATTATCTAGATGCATCCATTTTCTTAAGAATTTCATAAGGTTATTGTTTCTGATAGCTGAGTAGAACCCCACTATATAAATATAGCACAATTTTTGCATCCATTAATCTACTGAAAAACATCTGGGTTCTTTCCAGCTTCTGGCTATTATAAATCTGGCTGCTATGTACATTGTGGTGCATGTGTCTTTGTTTTTTGTTGGAGCATCTCTGGGGTATATGCCCAGAAGTGGAATAACTGGATTTTCAGTTAGTACTATGAAAAATTTTCTGAGGAACTGCCAGACTGATTTCCAAAGTGGTTATAACAGTTTATAACCCCATAAACAGTGGAGAAGTGTTCCTCTTTCTCTGAATCCTTGTCAGCATCTGCTGTCATCTCAAATTTTGATCTTAGCCATTCTGACTGGTGTGAGGTGGAATCTCAGGGTTGTTTTGATTTGCATTTCCCTGATGGCTAAGGATGTAGAGCACTTTCTTAGATGATTCTCTGCCCTTCGATATTTCTTGATAGAGAACTTTTTGTTTAGCTCTGTACCCAATTTTTAATAAAGTTGTTTGATTCTCTGGTGTCTAACTTCTTGAGTTATTTGTATACCTTGGATATTAGGCCTCTATCAGATGTGTGGTTGGTAAAGATCTTTTCCCACTCTGTTGGCTGCTGTTTTGTTTTCTTAACAATGTCCTTAGCCTTACAGAAACTTTGCAATCACATTAAGTCCCATTTGTCAATATTTGACCTTAGAGCTTGAGCCTTTGGTGCTCTGTTCAGGAAATTTTCTCCTGTGCCTATGTGTTCTAAGGTTTTCCCTACTTTCTGTTCTAATAGTTTAAGTGTACCTGGTTTAATATAGAAATCTTTGATCTACTTGAACTTGAGCTTTGTACAATGAGATAAGAAAGGGTCTATTTTCATTCTTCTGCATGGTGAGTTCCAGTTGGACTAACACCATTTGTTGAAGAAGCTGAAATCTCTGAACACCCCAGAAACAACTTGCAGACTATATGAAGTTCAAGCAAAACAAAGGTCAAAAAAAAAAAAAAAGAAAAAAGAAAAAAAGAAAAATCATTATATTTAATCTCTACACACCAAGAAAACTTTGACTATTTCCAGGTTATATCTTGTTTTACATGTACTTTATGCTCATTATAACTAGTAAGATTTTAAGGCACACTATCAAGCCTTTAAAAAAATCAAGAACTGACAAAAATGTATTCGTATACTTTTATCCAAAAATGCTTTAAAAATCTGTTCATTTATCTTTGTTTTTTAAAATAAAGTTGTTCAATTAAAAAATAGTAATTTTCATGGTCATACTGTAGACTGAGGAAACAGTAGTATAAACAAAACATTGATCTGTCAAAAAATTATAAAATGCAGGCCATGCCAGGGATTCATTTCTTGACATGAAGTGGGTCTTTAATCCACATATTGGTTAGTTAGTCTGAACAAGAATTGTATCACTCTTGTCCCTTGAAATCATAAAGGTACAATACCATTGCAGACCTGAGAGAGTGCACCTTGCTTGAATAGGAACTCTAATTTTATCAAAACTAGAATTACGACAATATAAAATATTTATAAGATGGTATGTTAAGGCATTAAAAATGTATAGATGTTAACAGACAAAAGAAATATCCTATAATTTGATTTAATCAAACATAAATCAAATAAAATGTATGAGAGGCAGATGAAACACATCTCAGCACATATACATGAATTAAAATGACACGTATTGCTATCATGCAGTAATAAGAAGGGACTAGTCATGGGTTTATCAATAAATTAAGTTGAAATTTATGTGTCACAATTTTTATGCAAAGCACAGCTATCTGATTAAAAATTGAAACCAATATGTACTTTGCCAAGCTTAACAGTTTTATAACTATTCACAAAATGGAGTGCATAAAATTTATAACAAAGTCCTTAGTTTCAATGAGAAGATATAACTAACTTGTACTAAATATTTATCAGTTATTTTTAAGACAGAAAGGAAATTAAAACAATCTACATTTATATAAGTTTACATGCAATTCTATGAGCGTGTGAATTTTTTGAAATCTAGTTCACATTTCCAAAGCATTTCAATGACAATTTTTGTAAATAAATTCATTATGTATGTTAACAATAATATAAACCAGAGTGACTCTTTTGCATGAAAAATCTACAAAGCAACAGAGAAAGTATATGGAACAGTGGTTTTCAAAATATTTACCATTTTTTGATAAACAAATATTTCCTGACAATGTTATTCCACCAAGAAATGTTTCTAGTTCTCAACTAGAAACTTCTCTTGACCTTTCTAGCTTTATTCAAATAATTCCCCTTAGATGTAAATTATACATACATTTTTTTTTCACTTTGGGCAACTTTTTCTTACACCTCCATTTCAGGCAGGCAGCTTCTTCATTTTCTAAAGTCAGTATCACACCTAGAGAAAGTTGGAAGCAGCTCACAATAATTACCTAACATATTTCTGCACCATTTTATATTCAGCATTATACTGTTCAGAACTACTAAATGCAAGAATAGATTCAGATAATACAACTCTTGCTTTATTTAATATTTAACCTTTTATTGGCCTTGCAATTGAGATTCCAGAGAAGCAAGCTGATAGTGAGGCAGTGATTAGTGTTCTGAAGCATCCTGGTTACCCTGCATATGTCTTCAAGTGTTTCTGGAGCATCACCTCTTCCTAGTATTACTTATACTCAGCCACTAGGTCAGAGTTGACTGGACTCTGTCAAAAGGATCTTTGTAAGATTGCACCCATGATGTTATTTGTGTGGAGTGTGGAACATGTAAAAGTTCTCTGTCAATCATTTCCTGTGACAGTCCACTGGCACACATGAACTTGGCAATGTTGACCATATCTAGTAAGCAACACCAGGTAGAAATCTCCTTGAAAATGTTGACATTGGCAGAAATAAAAGATATGGCTGCATTTCATATATAAATTAATTTTTCCACTTATAAATCATTCTTCCAGTTTCATAATGCTAGAAGAACTACAGCATTATTATAATTTATATCTTCACATTAAAGTTTATTATTGTGACTTTATTTACATACTCTATATATTTTTATATATTACTTTATGTGTCCTTTTATTATTTTTGAAAAAGAAACAAAAGAATGAAATGCAAGAATATTGACATAAGTATCTCTGATTTATTTTTAACACTTACATATACCATGTATCTACTTTATCAAGAATATATTCACATAATTTTTTGAAATGCATATTTTCATTTGTTCTGAATAAATTTTATTCTTTTAGTATAAAATGAAGCTCGTAATTATTTGGAAAATTCAATGATTAATGATGAAGCATTAATTCTCAATATTACAAATATAATATTCAATTTAAACATTGTATATTCTGACTATTTCCAATATAAACAATTTTTAAATGTTATCTACTCAATTATCATATCAAAATAGAACAATTCTATGGTTGCTATTAAAGCTGTTTCTTTTTTACTAAGTTTATCATAAAAAAGTGGACATATACTTACCAGTTTTGTCTATACTGTATAATTTAGTATTTGCTTGTTATAATTATTATTTCTGTTAATTTAGCTATAGATTCAAAATAATTTGATCTAATAAAGATTAAGTTCATGGGACTACCCATCCATCACAAAAATATTAATCCAGAATTGTTCCAGTCAAAAAGAAATGCAAGGACAAAGAGTGGAGAGGAGAATAGGCTATCCAGAGACTGGCTCCCCTGTGGGGGGATCTGTCCCATCTGCAAACACCAAACCCAGAAACTATTGCTGATGCCAAGAAATGTTTGCTGAAAGGAGCCTGGTATAGCTGTCACCTGAGAGGCTCTGCCAGATCCTGACCAATATAGATGAGGATGCAGGCAGCAAACCATTGGACTTTGTACAGTGACACCAGTGGGAAAGACTGAAGGAAATGAAGGGGTTTGCAACCACACAGGAAAAGCAACAATATCAACCAACCAGAGGGCCCAGAGTTCCCCAGGCATATAACTGCCAAACAAAGTGTATATATGGAGGGACCTCTGGCTCCAGTTGCATATTTAGCAGAGGATGGTGTTATCTGGCATCAGTGAGAAGGGAGACCCCTGGTCCTGTGGAGGCTGGTTGCCCCACCATAGGGGAATGCAAGAGTACTGAGATGGGAGGGGGTGGATGTTTGGAGGAGTAACTGAATAGAAGCAGGGGGACTGGGGATTGGATAGGTGCCTTAACTGGGAAGGGGCACTGCATTTGAAATATAAATAAGTAAAATAATCAATAAAAATGAAAAAGGACAAACAAACAATAAACACTACTAATTATTGTTTACTTAGATAACTCTGGTTGTCCTTAGTTCTGACAGTCCATTTGAGTTTGATGATCTAAATTACATGCTTATTAAGAAAATTAAAGAGACTGAATAAACAAGTTCCTTATAGACTAGACATCAAACACATAATTTTTATAGGTTTGACAAAATGATTTATTTATACATATGATTTTAATCATATTTTAAATTTTCATAAATTGTTATGAAATATTTCATAGTGCACAAGTTAAGTTACCCTTTTGTTCTGAGAAGTAGAAAAGTTTCTCAAATGAAGAGTGTTTTAGTTTTGAAGGACAGTTTATATAGATCTATTTTCACTTTAGTTACTGAAGTTAACCTAAAGATACTATGTTCTTGGTAACAGGAAAGAGTAGTTTTACCTATTTTTTAATCAAACAAAATAACTATGCAATATATTGAAGTGTTTATAAGCTTGATTGAATTACTCTGTAACAGATGCAACATAAATAAAACATAAAATAAAGAAAATGGCAGGCAAAAATGCAATTAGGTAAAAATTTTTACTCCAATAAATATTCTACATTCTATTCATTATACATGCCAATTGTAACATCCATACAAATGGGTTCCAAACGAAGTGTCAACATGGATTACTCATTTAAATATCAATGCAACAAGATTCTACACTACACTTGAGAAATACTGGGAAATGATTGTTCTTGTATTCCAGTATTAAATATTTCTTTCAAAAAAAATTTTTATGAACCAATCTTTATAAAATAATCCTTAAAAATTAAAAAAAAATGCCTATATTGTCTTCACTGTTAAGGAAGGTTGAATTGAATTTTGAAAAGAATATATTCTATGTAAAAAGTATGCATGTATTTTCTCATATTGAATTTTTTAAGAGAAACAATAAAATAACAATAATTTTAATCACCTTTTAGGTATTATCATTATTAGACAGAGACAAAGTATATTTTGCATAACTATTTTGATGCTACTCTGTTTCTGAATAACCAATAATGTAGAGGATAAAAATTTTACCAGTAGAGTTGACTTTCCTACCATGATGGTCAATTTTCTTGTTGCTCGTCCAGTTGCTTAGCTTGTCTATGAGATAAGTCCAAAGAAAGCAAAGAAGAGAAAACAAAAGCAAGTGGCATTAGTGTTGCTGTAAACACCGCCCACTAAGTGTACATCTCTGCTACAGGACAGGACCATCTACCCAAGTGTATGCTTTACAGATATCTCACAGATATTAAAGGCTGTGTGAGTAAGTGTACTTAAGAGAGCTTGGAAACAGTATTGCTGAGATTTAAAACTAGGCTATCATCTCTAATGCAAGATTTTGACATACATAAAACAAAGAATCTTGATATAATAGGATACAAAATTTTGTCCAGAAATCTGTCACTTTTACCCCTAATTTTTAAAAATGAAAATTTTCATTAGGTTGGAAACCAAAAAATATATATATTAAATATTTAAAATTACTATGCTATGAGGGAAATCCCAGGTTTTCCTTCTGGTTTAATTTGCTTATGTAAAAATTTAGTATTATTACAAGTATGCCTACATGGAGTTTTAATTTTTTATTCACAACCCAAACCCAAGTGATTTTGAAGAACACAATGTCAAAAATGATATGTCTGTAAGTCTATACTATCCTTGGTTTAAAAAAAATAGAAAAACAGATTTAAATGTTTAATTAAGAAATAAAAATTTAAATACAATAATAAAAATTCATTATGTCATTTTTCAGTTACCAAATTTTATTTAATGCTAATTCCAAAATCTGAACAGTTTAATGTATTTTGCAATCTAATTAAATGTTTGTTCAGTGTAAAAAAATAAAACTTATACAGAAGATATTTCGTCAGTCTCAGACCAAGCATATTAGAAGTAAGAAGATTTGAAACCAAGGTTATCATGATTAGATTTTTTTTATTTTTTTTACAAGCACTAGAAATTTTATTTTATTCAGCCTGCTCATTGTGCCAAGTAATATTGAGCAAATCCATATCCCAAACATCCAAGTCTCATACAGGTAACAATTGAAATTATTAGACTTTATATTCTTGTTTCAGTGCTATTAATTGAAAACATAATATAATAAAGATGTTATTTGAATTCAGTAAAATGTTTAATGCATAAAGTGCGATTTGCATAAAAAATGTTGTACCCAACACACTACTGTTTTTTTAAACAAAACCAAGTGGTAACATAAAGTGACAGAATTAAAGTTCTTTTTCTACATTCTCATAATCAATGTTCTATCACTCGTTTTTTTTACAACTTTATTTTAAAAAACAAAGATAAATGTACAGATTTTAAGCATTTTTTGCATAAAAGTATATAAAACATTTTTGACAGAACTTGGTTTTTTTTTTTTTTTTTTTTTTTTTTTTTTTTTTTTTTTTTTTTAAGGTTTGATAGTGTGATCAAGATCCCACCAGTTACAATGAGCATAAAGTACATGTAAAACAAGATGCAACCTGGAAATAGTCAAAGTTTTCTGGGTGTGTAAAGATTTTTTTTTTGTTCTTGGTGGGTAAGGATTGAGCATGACTATTTTTTTTTTGTTTTGTTTTCTTTTTTTCTTGGACTTCATACAGTCTGTGAGTTGTTTCTGGGGCAGTGCGAGCCTCTGGGGTTGGCTTCCCACTATCAGTGACTGCATATTATGTCTGTTCTTTTGTGACTGGGTTATCTCACTCAGGATGATATTCTCTAAATGCAGCCATTTTCTTAAGAATTTGGTTAAGTCATTGTTTCTGGTGGCTGAATAGTATTCCATAGTGTAAATGTACCACAATTTTTGTATCCGTTCATCTTCTGAAGGACATCTGGGTTCTTTCCAGCTTCTGGCTATTATAAATAGAGCTGATATTTGTGGTGCATGTATCATTGTTGTATATTAAAGTGTCTCTATGGTATATGCCCAGAAGTGGAATAGCTGGGTATTCAGGTAGTACTATGTCCAAATTTCTGAGGTATCACCAGACTGATTTCCAGAGTGGTTGTATTAGTTTGACCTTAGAGCTTGAGCCATTGGTGTTTTGTTCAGAAAATTTTCTCCTGTGCCTATGTTTTCTAAGGTTTTCCCTATTTTCTCATCTAATAGTTTCAGTGTATCTGGTTTAATGTGGAGATCTTTGATCCACTTACACTTGAGCTTTGTACAAGGAGATAAGAAAGGGTCTATTTTTATACTTTTGCATGCTTAGTGCCAGTTGGACCAGCACCATTTGTTGAATAGGCTGTCCTTTTTCCATTGAATGTTTACGGCTCCTTTGTCAAAAATCAGATTGCAAAGTTTCTGTAAGACTAAGGACATTGTCAAAAAAAACAATATGGCAACCAACAGAATGGGAAAAGATCTTTATCAACACCACATCAGATAGAGGCCTAATATCTAAGGTATACAAAGAACGCAAAAAGCTATACACCAGAGAATCTAATAACCCTATTAAAAAATGGGGTACAGAGCTAAACAAAACGTTCTCAGTTGAGGAACACCGAATGTCCGAGAATCATCTGAGGAAGTGCTCGACATCCTTAGCCATTAGGAAAATGCAAATCAAAACAACCCTGAGATTCCACCTCACACCAGTCAGATTGGCCAAGATCCAAAACTCAGATGACAGCAGATGCTGGCGAGGCTGCAGAGGAAGAGGAACACTTCTCCACTATTGGTGGGGTTGCAAACTAATACAACCACTCTGGAAATCAGTCTGGAGATACCTCAGAAAATTGGATATAGTACTACCTGAAGACCCAGCTATTCCACTCCTGGGCATATACCCCAGAGACACTTTAATACACAACAAAGATATATGCACCACAATGTTCATAGCAGCTCTATTTATAATAGCCAGAAGCTGGAAAGAACCCAGATGTCCTTCAGAAGATGAATGGATACAAAAATTGTGGTACATTTACACTATGGAATACTATTCAGCCACCAGAAACAATGACTTAACCAAATTCTTAAGAAAATGGCTGCATCTAGAGAATATCATCCTGAGTGAGATAACCCAGTCACAAAAGAACAGACATAATATGCAGTCACTGATATTGGGATGCTAACCCCAGAGGATGTGTAGTCTTTTACTACCACAAGTTACACTTTCATAGAACCAGGCTTCTCTTCTCCCACAGATAGCTTTTTTCATGAGCACCATTGCTTAACTCAGATAATTTTTGCCCTATCCCCATCTTCATACTGGCCTTTTGTCTGCTGATGATTCCTGTTTTGTGCATACCATAGTTAACTCAGAGAGTTGACATGTGCTACTGTCCTACTCTGTTCAGAAGATAATTTATCATTGTAGCCATACAATTCAATATCGTTTTACTATCCTTCTTTCTTTCTCTCTCTCTTTTTTTTTTTGGTCCTTCTTTCTTTCTTTGTTTCTTTCTTCCTTCCTTTCTCCCTTCTCTCCCTCCCTCTTTTGGAATTCTGTAAACTTTACCCCTCACTTACCTGGCAGTAGCCAGGCATGCTCAGCCCCAGTGACCTGACACTATAAAAGGGGCTGCTTGCCCCCTCCTCTCTCTCTTGGCCTCTCTTGCCTCCTGGCTCTCTTGTTCTCCCAACCCTACCCTTCCTCTTCCCCTTCCCTTCCCCCCTTTCCCTCCACGTGCTCATGGCCAGTGTCTACTCCTCTATTCCTCTCTCTCTCTCTCTCTCTCTCTCTCTCTCTCTCTCTCTCTCTCTCTCTCTCTCGCTCTCTTTCTCTGGCTCTACAACACTCTTAACTTTCCCATGACCTGAATAAACTCTATTCTGTACTATACTGTTGTGTGGCTGGTCCCTCACAACATGGATCCCCCCAAAGGCATCTCTCTTACCCCCCAACTTTGCAGAACCTCCATGGGCCATATGCCCCACACTCTCTTCATCCTTCCCCTAACACACACACTCTCTCTCTCTTTCGTTCTCCTTCTCTTTCTTTTACTTTCCCATTGAAGTGTGAGGATTATAGATGCAAGGCAGCATAAAAGACTGTTTATTCATTATTTTCTTCCTTTAATCAATAAAAAACTGCACCTTTAGATAATATTTACAGAAGCTGACTAGGATCCTTGCTTTACTACTATTCAAATTTCAGTGAAGCTTCATGACCACTTGTTATTTGGCTATTTAAAATCCATTTGTTTTATCAGTTAAATAGACTAGCTAATACTCTTGTTAGTTTTTCCTAAAAATGCAACGTTTTGCTCATCTCTCACAATGGTTCAGATTTTATAGAAAAAAGCATCTATCCTAACAATAAAACTAGAATAATCAACTATGCCTCTGGGCTGCTTGAGGCACATGTCATTTAAACTGACTTGAAAAGAATAATGACCTTCTGGGACCTTGACATTAATCATCCAATATGAATGAAATAGACCTCATGAAAAGCCCTGTATCTGTCCAATATTAGACAGTAACCTTCTTGTGAAAGAGTTGAAGCCCACATCTCCAGTGACTTGGCCTCTTCATTCTGTAGAGTGGAAAAGTAGAAAATGGTAACAGATAAAATGTCATCTTTATTGTTTATAAAATACTTTGAAGTATAAAAATCACTTTTTTTAATCCTCCAAGGGATTTTAAAAAATAAGAAAGAAGTTAGAAACATATTTACTAACCTGTGAATATGAAGAATCTTCATGAAAAAGTAAGAAAACTGACATATTAAATGTGCCAGATTTGGACCTGATATGACAGTTCAGTGGTTAAAAGCACTAGCTGTTCTTTCCAAAGACACAATTTTACTATGCAGCACCCAAGTTAGCTGGTTCAGTAATGTCTGTAATTCAGGCTTTAGGAGTTTCAAAGATCTTGTCTCTTCTCTTTAAATTATGATATTCCTTGTATCTGAAAAGTTCTACTAAAATGCTTTTAAAAACTGCTTTTCCTATTCAACTCAATCTTTTGATCTAGAACTCCATGAAAATAGTATCTTCATCTCCTGTAAGTTTATCTAGAATCTGTACATCACAATACCATACAAAGTACACCATTATTTGAACAGTTTATGTCACATTTAAATTTTTAGTCCAATAGGAAATTTATGTACTATTTTTTTGTATTATTTATATGATCTAGCAGGGAGGAAACACAATAATACATAAAAAATAACATTTTACCCTCAATTCATATATATATTTTACCCTCAATGAATATATATTTTTCTGAGAAACTGTGAAATTGATTTTCAGAATGGTTATAAGTTTGTACTCCTACCAGCATGGGCTGTCACTTGAATATTTTATCTTAGCCATTCTGATGGTTATAGGGTAGAATTTCAGATTCACTTTGATTTGCACTACCCTGATCACTAAGGAAATTGAGAATTTTTTAAATGTTTCTCATTCATTAGAGATTCCTCTGTTAAGAGTTTTATTTAGTGTTCAACCCTAATTTTAAATATGCCAATTTGGTTTGTTAATATCTAACTTTTTGAGTTCTCTATGTATTTTGCATATTAGTCTGCTGTTCAATGCAAGTTGTGGAAAATCTTATCTTAATCTGTAGGTACCATTTTATCTCATTGACAGTGTCTTTTGATGTTGAAAAAAAATATAACTAACCCCCATCTGCTAAGGGTTAGCTGAACTGTCCGCTTGCAAGCCTTGACTTCCGCAGAGCCACGTGCCTTCCTTTGTAATGCTAATTGGCCCAATCACAAGCCTATTTCTCACCTGGTCTTCTTCCTGTTTTCAGTTACCTCAGGTTATAGACTTCACCCTAGGGGTTGACTCCTCCATCCAGCAGCTAGAGAATTTGCATACCTCCTTTTACCCCTAAGTGTATATATTGGAAGACTGGAGTTAGTCGTGCTGGGTTTTTTTGTAGATGGAGTAAAATGCTTTTGGTAACACACATAACTGAGTTGTGTCTTTCTTTCAAAACCTTAGCCCTTCATCGAATTCGTGGTGTGGGTGCCACACTTTGCCTTACAGTTTTTCATTTTGATGAGCTACCATTTATCAGTTGTCAATCTTACAGCCTGAGCTACTGAGGTTTTTTTCATGAAGTTGTTCCTTGTAACAAGGAGTCCAAAGATATTCCTCACTCTCTCTTCTATTAGATTCTGTGAATCAGTTTTATGTTGATGGCTTTGATCCATTTGGACTTGAGTTTTGTGCAGGAAGATAAATACAAATCTATTTTTATTCTTCTTCATGCAGACCTCTAGTTAGTCTACTGTTTGTTGAAGCTGTTCTTTTTTTAACATTGTATGCTATGGCTCCTTTGTTATGAACCAAATGTCTATAAGTATGTGAGTTTAATTCTGTTTCTTAATTTTAATTTCATCGATAACACTGTTTCTACAATAATACCATATAGGTTTTATTACTATTTGCCTGTAGTACAGGTTGAGACCAAAAATGAGGATACTACCGGAAATTTTTTTTTAATTGTACAGGGTTGTTTTAGCTATCCTAGGCTTTGTGCTTTACCATATAATGTTGAGAAATATTCTCTTGTCTTAAAAAACTGTGCAGTGATTATGATAGAAATTGCATTGAATCTGTGGATAGCTTTTTGTAAGATGAGCATTTTTAGTTTGTTAACCTTATAGGCAAATGAGCATGGAAAATATTCAGATATCTTTTAAATTATTTGACTATATACTCTCTGTACTTACATTTGAAATGTTATCCCCTTTTGCCCATTCCCCCCCCCCTCTACTTGCCTTCACAAAGGTGCACTGCACTAGTTCCCAATCACCCTCTCCACTTCAGATCCTTGGCATTCCCCAACATTGGGAAAACAACTTGGAGTTCTTATTATACTGGCCTTTCACTTTTAACACTTGAGTAATACCAAGCCATTTAATATTATTAGTGGCTATTGTGAAAAATGTTGCTTCCATGATTCCTTGCTTACCTGATTATCATTGTTATAAAGGAGAACTACTCATTTTTTTTGTATTTTTTAGTTAGTATTACATCCAGCCACCTGTTAAAGGTGTTTTTCAGTTGTAGGAGTTCTCTGGTAGAATCCTTGGGATCACATCAGTATAAAATCATATCATCTGCTAACAGCAATACTATGGCTTCTTTTCCAATTGTGATTCTCTTGATGTTCTTGTATTGTTGCTCTGGTTAGGACTTCAAGTACCATTTTGAACACATAGGGAAAGAGTAGGCAGCCTTGTCTTCTCCCTGATTTTAGGGGTATTGCTTCAAGTTTCTCTTCATTTAATTTGTTGTTGGCAATTGATTAGCTGTATATTGTTTTGATTGTGTTAAGGTTATGTGCCTTATATCTCTGATTTCTTTAATACTTTTACAGGAAGCAGTGTTGGATTTAGTAAAAGTTTTTTTAAGAATTTAATGAGATGATCATGTGGTTTTGGTTTATTTATTTGTTTGTTTCTTTGTTTATTCTTTCAGTTTGTTTATAGAGTGGATTGCATTGATGGATCTTTATACATTCAAACATGATTGCATTCCTGGAATGGATCCTTTTGGTTCATGGTAGATGATGTTTTTGATGTGTTCTTGGATTTATTTTGTGAGTATATTATTGCCTATTTTTCAAGCCAACATTCATAAGGGTAATTTATCCTGAATTATTTTTCTTTTCTGGATTTTGTATTGTGAAAGAGTGACTGCTGATTCATTAAACGAGTTTGGCAATTGTCCTTCTGCTTTTATTTTGTGGAGTTGTTGAAGAGTATCTGTATTGGCACTTCTTAGAATGTGTTTTAATATCATGAGCTAGAACCCTCTGGGCCTGGGTTGTTGTTGTCGTGAGACATTTAATGATTGCATCTATATCTTTAGGGGTTATAGGTATCTTCAGCTTGTTCACCTAATCTTGGTTTAACATTTGTGATTAGGATGTATCAAGAAAATAATTTATTTAATTTAGAATTTCCAGTTCTGTGGAACACCTGCTTTTGAAGTAAGACAGAATGATTCTTTGGAGATCCTCAGTGCCTGTGTTATTTCTCCACTTTTACTTCTTATTATTGTTCATTTAGACACTGTCTCTCTGCCTTTAAGTTAGGCTAATGTTTTGGTTATCATGTTCCTTTTCTCAAAGAACTATCACTTGGTTACTTTGAGTCATTTTTGGTTTGTTTGCTTGTTTGTTTGTTTGTTTGTTTCTGATTTGTTAATATCAGACCTGAGTTTGATTATTTCCAGGATTCTGTTTTTTTCTTGGGTATGTTTTTGTCTTTTTTTGTTCTAGCTCTTTTAGGAGTGCTGTTAAGTTGCTATTATGAGATCTCTCCAGTTTCAATATGGACACATGGCAGGCCTGCCTGCCTTCCTCCTTCAACTACCTTGGAGCCTCCGGCTATATTTGTATTTTTCAGTATGAATTCACAGACAGAAGCCATATATAGCTGTCCTCTAAGCAACTGTACCCTGTAGCTCACCAAAACAGATGCACAAACCCATAGCCAAACATTATATCATGCTCAGAAAGTCCTGTGGAAAAGTTGGGGAAAGGAATGAGGAATCAGGAGGAAATAGGAACTCTACAGGAAGGTCAACAAAAGCAAATAACTGGTATCTTTTTTTCAATTTTTCGATGAAAAGACTAGTTTTTATTATTAATTATAAGAGAAATTTTTATGTATAAGGATAAAAATATATGTTAAAAGGCAGCTTTAGGATACTTCAATTAATTTTACAATACAAGTGAACTCTTAGCTTATGTTAATGTTCTTCCAAAAATTAGACTCTTGACATGTCTTAGAGTACTAGGCATAATTTACTATGTAGTAACACCCAAGTACAATTCAAAAAGAGTGGTTGCAACAACTACATTTATGCCATTATTGCACAGCAGCTAGTTAGCAGGTTGATTTTATACTTCATAAAATTTACAGCTGTGGAAGACAGTTTGGACCTTTGCTCTCATGTTTGCCTGCATTGCACCTTATTTGACTTTATAAATAAAATATTTGTATTAGTTGTATTTATTTATTTTATGTAGGAGAATGCATGCCAAACATCACTGTATTGATACAATAATATATGATATGAATTTGTGTAAGTGTGTGTGTGTATGTAAGTCTCAGGAAAAGTTGTGTGATTCATTCTTACCCCTTATCATGTGGATGTAATCATTGAACTAAGGTCATTAGCTTGGCAAAAAGTAGCTTTGACCTCTTAATCATCTTGGTGGGCACATTCATATACAGACTTATTTTACATTATATATGGAAAACTTGGCTTAAGTTAAATATTTTTGAAAGAAAGATGTGTTAAAATTATTTATTTAATATTCGAATTCATATACAGAAATAAACACATGATGGTCTAATTAATGAAGATAAAAATAAAAGGGTGCTTTGACATGTTATTTTAGCACTCCTGTCCAAGACAAAATTCAAGCTATGTCTTACAGTTGTTATAGAGGTTGAGTCAAAAGTGGTAGTGTATTTAAATTAAATATGATGTGTGAAGTTATGAAGAGGAACAATATAAGTTATCATCAATAATGAACTATAGGCCAAGAACTGATATAAAATATAACTGCTATAAAAATCAAAGTTTTACTGTCATTTCTTTTCAAAATAATTGAAGACATGTATTCTTTACCTGAACAACATTTTTATGTAGATTATAGTTTTCACGTTTCTTTCCATTTTACAAAGTCGTAATTCAAACCATATTTTTTACTCTTACTCAAAACATATATGTCAGGCTGCAGCAAATAGGGCAGCAGAAGTCATTTAAGAATCTGAACATCTCCCTCCTTAGGTCTTTACCCTGTAAGGTAATGAAAGCAAATTGTCTATAAATGTCACCTTATTTTCTCAGATGTGGTGACAGGATGAAAGATGTACCCAATCTGTGGGAATATAGGTTTTGTCTGAACTCTGAACATTTGCTTCTATGTCCTATTTCTATTTTTAGGCCTAGGCCTGGATGATTCAGTATAATTTAATCCTCAAAGCTGGCTGGTTCAGTCTAGCTTCAGTTGATTTCTGACTTACTTTCTCTGTCTGGTCTCAAATGAGAAAATATTATCTAAACTTCTGGCTCCTTCTGTCTTAACTGGTGACTACCTTGTTCTCTCTGACACCTCTGTCTGTACATCTGTCCTGGTAAAGCTAACATACATACTCATCATATACCACACATCAACTTTTTTCATTTCTATCTGCTCTTAAGTGGGCTCTCATTCCTGTGGTGTTCTGCTGTGATTTGCATGTATTCTATGTCTGACCACTTCTATCAAATCTTTCTTTTTTTTCATCACTTTGTCTTCTCCTCATTTAGCTGTCACTTTTAAATATTGCTGGTTCCTTGTACAAACTAAACCTTCTTTTAGTGTTAGGGATTAAATGTGGGTGCTAAGTGCCTGTACATATTCCACCAAAATCATATTGCGATTCAGGGTATGTCTGCAACTCTGTCCACATTATGCCTCTAGATGTGGTCCCTTGTCAGAGCAGCCAGGTTGCTGGATGAAAATTCCTCTACATTTTCAGCAGGACAAATATATTTAGACTTCACATTTATTTCTTTTAAAAAAGTGTTTGTGCATTGCCAATTATCAAGTGTATTTTGATAGATATCATCCCGAAGATTTTAAGCAATATTTTTTTAACTTTCTTAAACAGAGTTAATTGACCCTTCGGTCTTTTTATCGATCCTTAGGCATTCTTAATGATCTTTCTACATTTTTAGAACCATCTGAATTTTCAGTTCCCAGTGAAAGATACATTCTACTCATATTAGCTGAAATTCTATTCTTAGTACTAGTTTCTGATTTCCACAGAAATGCCAGCTCTATCTCTTCATCAAAAGTTATTACTTAAATGTTGGTTTACTAACAAACATATTTAATGAAGTTTAAATGGAATTTAATAATATTCAGATAATTATCTTTTAACAAATTTTAACTTTGAACTATCTATATCTGTTGGTTTAGTTTACTTTTTTCAATTATAGTAATTTTGTATATTTTTTTACACGTGCATATGTGTATATGTTGTGTGTGTATGTGTGTGTGTGTGTGTGTGTGTGTGTGTGTGTGTGTATGAGAGAGAGAGAGAGACAGAGAGAGAGAGACAGAGACAGACATATAGACAGACAAATAGAGACAGAGACATAAACAGAAAGACAAAGATAAAGAGAGAGCTATAAAATGGCTGCATCTAGAGAAGATAATCCTGAGTGAGATAACCCAGTCACAAAAGAACAGACATAATATGCAGTCACTGATAGTGGGATGCTAACCCCAGAGGCTTGCACTCCCCCAGAAACAACTCACAGACTGTATGAAGTCCAAGAAATAAAGAAAACAAAAACTATACATATATTCACAAAACAAGAAGACTTTGACTATTTCCACGTTGCGTTTTGTTCTGCATGTACTGTACGCTTATTGCAACTAGTACGTTTTCAATGTATACTGTCAAGCCCTTGAAAAAAATCAAGTACCGACTAAAAAACATATTCACATGGTTTTATGTAAAATTTATTTTAATGTCTGAAAAAACAGTACTGACAAATATGTATAATTTTAAGCAAAAAATGTTTAAAATCTTTACATCTATCTTTGTTTTGAAAAATAAAATCGTTTAAAAAAAAAAAAAAGAGAGAGCTATAGGAAAAACAGATATTATGAGAATAAAAATCTATCTCATGTGACATTCCTATCATATTATCAACATTTAAATATATTTTTGTCTAGGCAGTGACTATTATTGACTTGAAATTCATATTATTATGCCAATTAACTGAGAAATACAAATTTTCTAAATTCTAAGTTCTGGCTTTACAAAATTATTTTCTACCCATACACCCAAATATATTGTAAGAAAATTATTCATTTAAAATATCTACATGTATTTATGATTTAAACTAGCCATAGATTTTTGAGCCTACTTAGATAATATAAATTCCAAGTGATATATTCATTAATATATGCTAATTTTTTTCTGAATTTGCAAAGTATTCCTATGAAAAATTGTGCTAAATATTGAATACTGTAAAATATATTTGATTATGCTTTAAGAATGTCTGAGAAAGTTTTATACTGTATATACTATGGATAGAAATTTATTTAAAAGTTTAAATGAGAATTCAGTAGTTGATTGATAATTTTCAAAAATAAATATCACACAGAAAGAATTAATTTCAGAATAGATATGAGAAAATATTTTGAACATATATATTTTTGTAATTTCCATAACTGTCCTGAAAGAATCTTTAAATGTGATCATAAATTATGTTAGTAATTATTTTGTTTGAAGGATTTTATTGGTTAAATTTGTAAAAGATTCTCTATAACCCTATAAAGAGTTATTTATAATATATAATATTATAAAATTATTCTATCTTTAAGGCCCAATGAAATACTATTTCATAAGAAATTTACACTCCATTTTATTTATTGCTAAATATTTATAATAAATGTTAGGTTATAGGATGTCTCTTAGTTTCTTTAGTAATGTCTAGGATCTCTCCTTTTTATCTACTTTTCACACACAAAAGAACATTAGGCCCTTGTGAATACCTTTAATGGGGATCCTACCTTCTTTCTGCAGATGTTCATTCTTAGATTTCTCTGTGGCTCATTACTTTTACTCAAGCTGTGCGGACTACTTCACTTTTCCCCAAGTAGCTAGGGAACTTTTATTTTTCTTAACAACTATATTTTCCAAATTTTTAAGAACTGAATAATGTATTTTTAAAACATATCCACCCTTTTTTCCTCAATTCTTCATTATTCCATATTCACAAAGCTAAAACTACTTATTTGATTTTTTTTTTCTCACCAAATCCAGATATTATTGCCTGATTACTCTGGTGGGAGAGGGAGATGATCCTGCCCTGGATTGTGCTGGACCTTAGGAGGGGTGGAAAGTTTGAAAGGACCAGACAATAATATAAAAACAATTTTTTAGAAACAATTAGGCAGCTGAATATATGAACTCACAGCAAATGTGACGATCCAGAAAGTCTTGGGTCTTATACATCTGGTATACCTACCTTTTGTTTTCTAAGTAGTAGATTAATGACCAAATTTCTCCCAGTTTTGCACTTTTTCCTCAGTAAATCATCGTCAGTAAGGCTCAACTGGGTACTTTACTTTTTCAGATATCTAATCCCACTTCTTCTGACTGCCAACTTTTGACATACCATAGGTCTCTTCTTTCATTTGATAAGCATATTAAACTTCTGCTTTGACTATTATCTTTTATAAGTCTCAAAGCTCAAAAAGAGACTTTTCATAAAATGATATGTCGGAGGCTGGTTTTAAGTATTCTGAACATAGTAGGTGTTAATTGACTTCCATTAAAAATTAATAGACACAATTAGTAACTATAGAAAAATTTCCAATCAGAATCAATAATATAATGTGCAAAATTTCAGGTTTGAGGAGAAATTAAAAGAATTTAGGGTTGGTGGTCGCGCAGGCATGCTATAGGGCTGACACGGGAGACTGGCAGTGGTCGAAATGTTGTATGCAAACCAGCCAAAAGTGCAGATCACAGAACTCACAGAAGAGAACATCAAGTTTATTATAGAGAACCTGGCAGTGGCCAATTCCATTCTAAGGGTCTTCATCGCAAAGGTGCCTGTAAAAGCTATCGACTGAGTTTAGACTGATGCCAACTCCTCGGTCCTTCGTGATAAATTCGTTGTGCACAGATTTGGTTTAATCCACCTTACTAGCGATGACATTGGGGACAAGCTGCAGTACTCCTAGAACTGCACGGGTGAAGAGTTCTGTCCCGAGTGCTCTGTGGAGTTCACTCTCGACATGAGGTGCAATGAAGACCAGACGTGCTATGTTACCTCCAGAGAGCTCATCTCCAACAGCCTCAGAGTTTTTCTTGTGACATCCCGGAACTAAGATAATGACCCCAATGACTATGTGGAGCAGGATGACATCCTTATTGTCAAGCTTAGGAAGGGCTGGGAACTGAGACTTCGAGCCTATGCTAAGAAGGGGTTTGATAAGGAACATGTGATGTGGGACCCTACTGCAGGAGTAGCTATTGAATAGGACCCAGACAATGCACTTAGTCATACAGGGTACACCAAGCCTGAGGAATGGCGAAAGAGTGAGTATTCTGAGTCTGATGAGGATGAGTCACAGGCTCACTATGACCCCAACAGCAAGGCAGAGAGGTTGTGGGACAATGTGTAGTTGTGTGGCTCACTGAGCCTTAAAACCATTGTCCTCTCAGCCTTGTCTGGGCTAAAGAAGTTGAGTGATTTACAGACTCAGTTAAGCCATGAGATCCAGAGTGAGGTACTCACCATCAACTAGCCTCAGCATGCCTGCTGCAGAAGATTCGGTACAAGGTAACTGGATTCCAGGCCTTGGAAGCCCTTCTGGTTTCTGGGCGATTACTGCTCTTACACAGGCTGCCTCCTGGAAGATCATCAGAGAGATTGCCAGGGCTTCCACTGGTGTTAGAGAAGGCAGTTTTTATTAGGTGTTAGTCAGGAGAAAAGCACACACCAAACACAGAAAAGAATAACTATTTATTGATCAACAGTATTTATCATTTTTAAAAGTTTTTATTTTTGGCAACAAAGAGTACAACATAATTTACTTCATGTGTCATTGTGCCACCAAAAAAAAAAAAAAAAAATAAAAAGGAATTTAGGTCCTCATAATGCTATCAACTTTATCATTGTCCTTCAGTAAGCAATAGCTCATATATTTATACTATTGATTATAAGAGTGTACATGGTAAAGTCTTTTAAGTGTGATTATTTGTATTAAATATATTATTTAAATTTTAACTAGTTAATTTAGTACTACTATGTTTAAGACATATATAATAACTACATAAAATTATTTCCATTCTAAATTGGAAGTATCCATTTATCTACTGAAGGACATCTGAGTTCTTTCCAGCTTCTGGCTATTATGAGTAAGGCTGCTATGAACATGTTGGAGCATGTATCCTTATTTTATGTTGGAGCATCTTTGGGGTATATGGCAGAAGTGGAATAACTGCATCTTCAGGTAGTACTATGTAGGGAGCTACGCTGTGCCCAACCCCAAAGATGGCGCCGAACTCTGCCCTCCGCCTTCTCAATGGCGAGCGCTCCCTGTGATAAACAACTCCTTATTTGGACACATTTGCCTGGCTCCTTAACATCCGCATGGGTACAACCTGTCATTGCCCACGTGGCAGCTTATGGTTTGCCAGTCTAGAGTATTTAGCCTGCTCACTTCCCTCCCGTGGGAGCAGGGTCAGAAGCAGAAGCTGAAGAAGAAGCTTGTACAACATTCCTGAATAAACTGCTCGAAGAAGATCTTCCCCGGGTCATGTCTTCCTTGCTGGTCAAGGTGGGGCGCGACACTACTATATCTGATTTTCTGAGGAACCGCCTGACTGATTTCCAGAGTGGTTGTAACATCTTACAGCCCCACCAGCAGTGGAGTAGTGTTCCTCTTTTACCACATCCTTGCCAGCATGTGCTGTCATCTGAGATTTTATCTTAGCCATTCTGACTGCTATGATGTGGAATCTCAGAATTGTTTTCATTTGCATTTCCCTGATGACTAGGGATGTCAAGCATTTCTTTAGGTTCTTCTCAGCCATTCAATATTCGTCAATTGAAAATTTTTTGTTTAGCTCTGTACCCCATTTTTTAATAAGATTGTTTGAGTCTCTGAAATCTATCTTCTTGAGTACTTTGTATATATCAGATATTAGATGTCTATCACATGTGGGATTGATAAAGATCTTTTCTCAATCTGCTGCTTGTCCTTTCATTTTCTTAACAGTGTTCTTAGCCTTACAGAAACTTTGCAATCTCATTAAGTCCCACTCATATATTCTTGATCTTCGAGCATAAGCCATTCTGGTTCCGTTCCCCTGTGCTTAGGTGTTTTAAGGTTTTCCCTACTTTCTCTTTTAATAGTTTCAGTGTACCTGGTTTTATGTAGAGATCTTTGATCAACTTGCACTTGAGTTTTTTACAAGGAGATAAGAAAGGGTCTATTTTCATTCTTCTGCATGCTGAATGCCAGTTGGACCAACACTATTTGTTGAAGAGGCTGTCCTTTTTCCATTAAATGTTTACAACTCCTTTGTCAAAAATCAAGTGAACATATATGTGAGAGTTCATTTCTAGATCTTCTGTTATGTTCTATTGCTCTACCTGCCTGTCTTTGTACCAGTACCATGAGGTTTTTAACATGATTCCTTTGTAATATAGCTTGAGGTCAGGGATGGTGAATCCTGTTGAAGATTTCTTGTTGTTATGAGTAGATTTCGCTATTCTAAGTTTTTTGTTATTCCTGATGAATCTGAAAATTTCTCTTCCCTACTCTATGAAGAATTGAGTTAGAATTTTGATTGGGATTGCGTTCCATCTGTAAATGGCTTTTGGTAAGATGTCCATTTTTACACTGTTGATCCTTCCAATCCATGAGCAAGGAAGATCTTTCCATCTTCTTAGATCTTCTTCAATTTTCTTCTTCAGTGATTTGAAGTTATGTCAAATAGGTCCTTCACTTGCTTAGTTAGGGTCACACCAAGATATTTTATATTGGTCGTGGCTATTGTGAAGGGTATCTTTTCCCTACTTTCTTTCTGATCATGCTTTTCCTATGAGTAGTGGAAGGCTACTGATATGTTTGAGTTAATTTTATATCAAGCCATATTTCTGAAGTTGTTTAACGTTGTAAGAGTTCTCTGGTGGAATTTTTGGGGTCACTTAAGTATACTATCATGTCATCTGCAAATAGTGAAATTTTTACTTCTTCCTTTCTGATTTGTTTCCCTTTGATTTCCTTTTGCTGTCTAATTGCTCCAGCCAAGATGTCCAGTACTATGTTGAGTAGTTATGGGAAAAGTGGGCAGCCTTGTCTAGTGCTTGATTTTACTGGGATTGCTTCAAGTTTCTCACCGATTAGTTTGATGGTTTGCTGTATATTTTGTTTATTATATATAGGTATTTCTGCTTTTTCTAATAGTTTTACCATGAAGGGGTGTTGAATTTTGTCAAATGTTTTCTCAGCATCTGGTGAGATGATCATGTGTTTTTTTTCTTTAGAAGTAATTGTCATAAGTTTTTTTCCTAATTACCTACTTTTTGGTTTTTGTTTCATATTTTGATTGTTATTCATGTTTACCCATGAAAAACTTTCAGAACATTTTCAAACACATGAAAATTTACCCAGGTTGAAAAATGTTATGCTTTTAAATAAAGTACATGAATGCATTAAAACTACCACAATTGTACATGTGATGTATGATAGCATCATATTAGTAAGATGGATTTATCTTTAATATGCTCATTTATATATACATTATATAATAATTAAATATCATTAATTAATGAGATTCATGAGTGCTCCAAACATGTAAATATATCACACACATGAGACTGAAGTAAAGTTTCTGTAATTAAAATCATCTCTATTGAATTTTTACTAAGTTGAGCATTAAAATTTATTAATTATTTATAATAAAATGACCTGGTTTTGGCATTGCTTTCACAGAGATAGCTCTTGATAAATGCAAGTTTAAAACATCAGTGTTCTTGAGGAAAAGAACAAAGAAATCTGTGAGCACTAAGAGCAGAACAGCACTGTGAGATTGAATAATTATGCCAGCAAATGTCAAATCTAGTCAGACAGCTCTTGATTTGAGCACAGAGTAAAGTCATTTAGTAGGTCCTAAAACCCAAGTGTGCACATCCAGGTCACACTGAGTGATTGCAATGTCACCAAGAGAAAACAAGCTGAGATACATTGCAGTCGGACTCCAGGGCAGGGAACCCCACAGGTCTTTGCAGACAATGTGGTTTCAACTGAAACTTTTATGAAAGCCGTAGGCAGGAAGAAAAATTCAATTTTTTTCTGAGTAAAGTTGGAAATTGGTACTACTCATATGAATTCTCAGTCATCCTATTACATCTAACCACATTTTTTTTTTTTTTTTTGCCTCTCAAAAGACTGAAATAGGCATCCTGCAAAAAGAAAAAATATGGCTTGGGTATAAATTTTAAGGATTCATTAAAGAACCATACCACAATTTTAAAGCATTCAGTTCTCTTCAGGTGCTTTGCTACCTGTTTTATTTTTTTCAAAAAATATAGTTAATATAAACACATATGTAAGGAATTTAAGTCCATAATGAGAAGTAATTATGAGAAGTTGTAATGTTATTTTTTATTATTCTTTATTATGAATAACTATATACATGTAGTCAATAATTTAAACCTATTTTGGGAAAGTTAGTTGGCTCATATCTTATTATTAATTTAGCTTCCCTTATGATATTTGATGAAGAAAAACTTATAAGGTTTATATAACAAGTCTGTTTATATGATTTAAAACTTTTTTCCTAAATTTAGATGTGACCTTGCCTTCCAAGAAAGACACAAAGCTAAAACATAAGGAAACATGTATCAATGAAAACAAAAACAAAAAAGAACTACAAAAATCTGGATATATTGTGTTCAGAACTAAAATTACTGGAAT
Source organism: Micromys minutus (assembly GCF_963924665.1). Classification (NCBI taxonomy): domain Eukaryota; kingdom Metazoa; phylum Chordata; class Mammalia; order Rodentia; family Muridae; genus Micromys; species Micromys minutus. The sequence goes on from NC_137974.1 coordinate 15,229,676, forward strand.
GACTAAATTAAGATATTTAACATTACATTACTTTAATATCTGAGATTTCTATAGTAAAAGTACAGTCTCTATCAAGTGTCTTGGAAGAAGCAAACTTTTCTAATGAGCTAAACCATGCTTCACTTTGTGAACAGACTAATATTTTCCTTAAAGCAGACTTACAGTTTGTTAGGTCCTTTGTAACTTGATGGAATCTTCTTAAACAGATATGGATTTGATGTCAGAGCATAACTCTTATCAGTAAAATGTTTGGCATTAGTAACCATTTACAATATCAAGAATAACCTGGAGCTGTGAACACTTCACAAAAACCATGGAATCGGTAAAATGTAAAACCAAACCACTGAAAATTAGTGATCATAATAAATATAAATCCACAATCATTTAAAAATGCAATTTAATTTTAATGTATATGTTAATGTCACTGGGTATACAAAACAGCAACAACAGTAATTAAATGATCTTGAAATTGGAGAGATTGTAAAATCTCTTTGGATTGAAATTTTTTTGAAACTGATAAACACAATAAATCGCTATGTATTTGGGGCATGTTATATAAAATTATGTGACTAAAATTCACAGTATATATAGGGCCATCACAGAATATATTTTAATATTATTTTCTCTGTTTCTACAGTTTATTTTCTGCATTTAATGTTAGGTATTGGAAGACAGTCACCTGCACTCACTCATGTAAATGACAGGACCTTGATTCCACACAGGCTTCTTCACTTTAACAATAAACATATTGTATACTTTGAAAACATTATGGGGGTTGCACAGAAACTATAAGAAACTCAAATTTCCTTAAAATATAATTTGGAATTCCATTCCTGAAAAATATAGAGTAATGTTTAGGAATTAAACTTAATTTGTATTGACTGAAGATATTCACCTGTGAACATGAAAATGCACATAAGGGTTTTGAATGCACTTGTACTTATTATTGTTTCACAGAGATTCTTCAGAATTATGGACTGGAAAAAATACTAATCGATCTTGAGAAAGTACAATGTTCTTACTTCAATTAGCAAAAATATTGAATGATGATTCACTAACCTATCTAGTCTAAAAAGCATTGTACACAAAAATCATTGTTTTAAATAAAGTTATTTACAAACATCTAAGTCTCTTTTGATTCATTTTTAGGATAATTAATCATTTTATTATATTTACAGGATGTTTTAAAGTTAAAAGCTCAGGATTAGAATCAAAATAAATCATATACTCTATGTGTTATAATAGAATTCATGATCATTACAGTATAATAGTAGTTTGTGTTTTTTTTTCTTTCTTGACCATAAAAATAAAATGGGGAAAATCGTTAATAGAACACATAAAAACTATGTGTTAAATGTTCACAAGCCCAATCCATTTACTAGTGAAAGAACATATGGAAGCCTTCAAGTATTTTTTGTCACCGTGATTTTATACCATGAAGGCTCTTTTTTTTTTTCTTTCTTTCTTTCTTTCTTTCTTTTTTTTTTCTGTATCTATCTGTGGAAAATCAGAAGGCCATTTACATTCCACCACAAGCTCACTTAATCATGGTGCTTATAGAAGGCAGTGGCTTATCTGTTTAAAGTTTCTTATATACAGACACTACTCACTCCAGATAACCATAAGTCTGAGAATACCTAGTCCACTTTGTTGTAACATGCTTTGTTTATATTTTATTCCAATACAAAATAAAGACGTCACATGTGATACCTGGGGAAGTTCCAGAATACATAGTGATTTAGACACATATCTTTCCACTTCTCAGAATACCATAATTATCCTTGCAGTGATAAATTTCGACTATCCATAATCACTATTGGATCAGGATTTTCTAAGAATCACATACCATCTAATTTAATTTATCTCTACCAAATATGACATTGTTAGTAAATCACAGTATTCACGGGTACTCTATCATTTTTAGGCTTCAAAATTCAGATGCCAAGACTGGCTTAGTTATTTAGGTTTATTTAGAAAAACATGAAGGAGGAGAATGTGTTACATAACAATGGGTTGACAAAGTATATTTTTATTATGTCACAGGTCTTATTTCTGTGTAAGCATAAGATTAGCAACAACCAAGATATCTAAAGAAAGTGTTAGCATGCAAAACACGTCTACAAAACCCATATTATTTTCTGAGCCAAAATTGCTTTTAGGAAGTTGCCTGGCAGGCAGAAACTGGCTGAGTTCAGTGCAACAAGACCTTGAGGCTTTTGTCCTGCATGAACCCTTTGTTACATACTGAAGAGATTCGAAACACTAAAAGTGTTCTGAGTTTCACATTTTCATGATCACACAGAGAACCTCCTTTCAGAAGAAGAGAGTTTGTCACTAGTGTCTGTCTGCAGGTTTCACTCTACTGGAAACTGTACTGTGTTAAGTACATTATGCAAGACAGTGTCTTCCTAAGTCTCCAACTACTCCCCCTTTTGTCTGGAAAGTGCATACCAAGTCTCTTTGTGACATTATAATTCTCTTTGCTACATCTATTTTATAGTTTTCAGCATCTGTGCTGTTATAAGAGAAAACAAAGTGCTCCTTAAAAGCTTCAGGGGTAGAAATCTGGTTTTTGTATTCTGCTCTCAGCTGCTAGTTGGCTAACCTAGAGTGCTTATGTTTGAACATTTTCCTATTTTAAAATTTTGAACTTATTCCACAATGACCCATCGCTGCTTACTCTCAAATGTTAAAACCACTGCTCAAATCCGTATATCCCAGGATGTCTTCCAGTCATTAGTATTTATTATTCATGTCAATTTTTATAACTGTAGAGATAGAACATGCTGAGTTTATCAACACCGAAGAGATCCATTGAAACTAGTACGAGGATGTGAGAAGATGTTCTTTGGCTGGAGGTCACATGACCAGTGTCACATGATGAACTGATCTCGGATTCTCTTGAAGAACATCATGTACATTGAGTCATCTCTTTAGCTCCCAGTCCTGGACTCTTACAAACTAGTTTTTTTTTTTTTTTGTTTGTTTGTTTGTTTTTAGTTATTTTCTTTTGATCGTTTTGTCCATGACCTTAGTCAAAAATCCTTATGAGTTTTCCTGCCTCTAGAAATAAGACATGGCTTGAGCAAGGTAGAGCATGCTTTTATGCCCAGAACTCTGGTGCCAAAAACAGGCAGAAGCCTATGAGTTCAAAACTAGCCTAAACTCTCCAGTTCAGCCTGGGCTACATAGCAAAGCCAAGTCTCAAACAAACAAATGAACAAACAAGCCAAACGAAACAAATGAACACAAAAAACTCAATCCTACTTATCAAACTCAGGACAGAAAAAACATAGCTATGATTCTCTAGAATCTAAATTTTGTAATAATCAGCCACCATGTACCTGATCAGACACCTAATTCAATTTAATCTTCCAGACAGGCTTTAATTTTCTTGATCAATACTTCGTGTCTATGAGCATTCTTTTCCTTGCCTATAAAACATGAGATGCACTCACTTCTTAGCATTATTATCAGGATTTCTGGCTTTCTGGTTGTACACTACTAAGATCTGCCTTTTCCCCTTTCCCTAAACCCTCTAGTCCATGAGTTCATTTTCAACATTGCCAATGACTCACAATCTCTAATGACTTTGGTCCTTTGGTTTGAATTATTTGCCTATGTACCAAAAGTTCCACTCAGCACATATTATTCCAATGCGACACTGTAAGGCTCTCAGATTCTGCAATTGCAAAACTGAGAAAGTCAAAGTTGAGATTACCGAGAGGAATAACCTTAAACACAAACTATGATTTTTAACAGCCATGTAAGGAAGTATAATTTCTTATGTAATACTTCTGTTTTGTTTCACTAAAAATTTTCTTATTGCATGTAAATATTATAGTTTTTGTTTTGCTTCCCCTAAATAAAAAACTTCAGGCAGAAATTTAAGTACAGTTGTCTGAATAGGGATAAGAACAAATATTGATAAAAATAAAAAAAATTAAAACAGAGAGTTAGGAATGCCAAGGAATGTGTATTGGTTGAACAAATTATCCATACTGGTAAATGAAACTTAGTTTTCCAGAAAAAGTACCAGTCAATGTGTATCACAATCTTCTAATTTTGTCACCTTTGATATAAGGAAGATAATATTTACCTGCCTTCTATCATTATACTGTGTGTGGGGGTAGGTAAAAGCACTGTCATTGTCAAAATTTCTGTAATACTGTCTGTCCTGTACTTGCAAGAAAAAAATGGTTCTGTGTGAAAAGTGTAACACCAGAAAAATTTAGGATAAATGTGCACATCATAGAACACTTTTATTTGTAGGCTACTAGAATTAGTCAACACCAAAAAAACCTACAGTGGATTTTAATTATGTAAAGCTTATAAAGTATACAAAAGAGAAAATCCAACCTTGAGCAAATATTAGATTGAAGACATAGACTAGCTATGACAATTATACAATCGTTATGCCAAGCAAGTTACTGAAAGGACAAAACAATATTCTATTAAAATGAAATGGCTAGAATATAAAATGCCTTTGTTAGATATCAAAAGTGTCTAGAGGAGGAATTTGAGAGTTACATTTTAATTAATCAGTACAAGAATTCTAAATCTTGTAAAGAAAATTGAGTAATAGAGCTCAATATTACAAATATATTATATTTTATATTTATTTAAACTTTCTTAATGATTAATTTATTTAAAATGTATTTACTAATGTTGTAAAATTATTTTCATTACAACCATTAAAATATACATAGCAAAAAAAAAAAAAGCTGTTTTCCCACAGAGCTCATATGAGCTCACAGAATTTGAAGCATATTGTACATGGGTCACATCCAGGATCTCTGCATATATTTTGTGATTATTTAGCTTGGGATTCATGTTAGACTTTTAATGATGGGAATGTGGTGTCTCTGACTCCTTTGTCTGTCCTTGGTATCATTTTCCTTTTACTAGGCTGCATCTGCCCGCCTTGCTATTCCCATTCTTGCTACATTGTGCTATTCCATGCTCAGTTGATATTAGTGGGAAGCCTGTTCTGTTCTGAAGGGACATTTGATCTGAGGTAAAAGGTGTGTGTGAGGGGGCTGGGTGGGGAATGCTGGGAAGGGCTTTTGGAAAGAAGGCTTCACTTAGGATGTGCAAATGTGTCTTTTATTAGCATGGTGTGATCATCATTTTGGAGGCTTACTGTTGAATAAAGTTACTTTTTAAAATTATTTCTGAATTTTGGATGGCTGGTTCTACTCAGCTGTTCTAGCTGAAACTCATCTCAAAGGTGAATGATTCAATTGGGCTTCTCTATCTTTTTCACTGAACTGCTCTACTTGGCCTAAATTAACTCAAGCAGTTTGTTATAATATTCTGACTCCTTCATATACTTTGGCTGCAAATGCCTCTGCTGAACGGAACTGAACTGCCTCACCTCATGAACAACTCCATTGCACTGTACTCACTCTAGACATTGGTAATTTGTTGTTGTCATAGTTAAACTGTGCATTTGTTTAGCTTAAACAGAAAGATAGACGATGTAGAACAAGTTGAATACAACACCATGGATAATCAGACCCAAAATCTTAGGTCTGTGTGAGCTAATAGGGCAGACACATTTAATTGCTCTGACCATAATATAGCCAAGTTGTATTTGTTTTGACCCTAGGGCTCCTGGTTATATAGTCTCTGAATTTTTGTTTGCCACCAAGGTCAGGCATAGGTTCCTTCACCAGGAGTGAATCTTAACTCAAATAAGACATGGGGTGGCAACTCCTGCAAGTTCTGTGTCACCATGTCCCTAGCATATTTTGCAGGAAGGAGAGACTATATGCCAAAGGTTTTGTGTCCACATTTTTTTTTTTGGTATCCCAGATACTGTATTCTTGTACTAAAGGCGCTAGAATGTAAGGATGGTATCTCTATACAGGCAACAGTTATTTTTTACTATGTTTATTTTGTTGGGTGGGTGTTCTCTACAATAAGGCCCCATTGTCAGTTTGTAGAGAGCAACCCCTTGCAGGGAATGGCCTTGGATTTTTTCTATTAGACCCTCTTACAAACTGCTCAATAAAATTGAACTAAACCCATTTTCTCCACTAGAAACCTTCTCTGGCTATAAAAATCAGTTGAGACTCCTTATTCACCCTTACTAGGAATCTTCAGTAAGATTACCTTCATGGATTCCAGGAAGTTTCCACTGCACCAGATTTCAACTCCACTACACCAAACAAAAACCCCTAATTCCAACCATCTCCCCCTACATTTCTGTCTATACCACATCATATCACACACCAACATAATCCCTTTTCCCACAGCCCCAAGTCTGCCACAAAATCTATACTCTTATCCCTTCCCAGTGAGATCATTAGACTCTCTTAGACTAATCTTTTTTACCTAAATTCAGGGTTTACAAATTGTAGCTTGTTTCTAATCTACTTAACAGTTACTCTCCTCTTTAGTAAATACATACTATATTTGTCTCTCAGAGTCTGAGTTGCCAAAATCAGGGTGACTTTTTTTTCTAGTTCCATACATTTGCTTTTAAATTTCATAGTGTCATCTTTTTTATATATTGATGAATACCGCATTGTATAAATGTAAGACTTTTTTTTTTTTCTTAAGTTGAAGAACATCTAGGATGCTTAGTTTCTGGCTATTATGAATAAAGCTACTATGAACATAGTTGAGCTAGTGACTGTGTGGTGAAATGTAGTGTCTTGTGGCTATAAGGCCAAGAGCAGTATAGCTATTTCTTGAGGTATATGTATTACTAATGCTCTAGGAAATTGATGTTTATAGTGGTTATGCAAAACTGTACTCCCAGCAGTAATGGAAGAGTGGTTCCACTTTTTCTAAATCCTTCCCAGAATAAGTTGTCACCTGTATTTTTGATTTTACCTGTGGTAATTTTGATGCACAACTTGTGATAGTGACCAATCAATGACTAATCCAACTTTAGGATCATTCCAAGTGAAGGGGCACATACTTAATATTGCAGGGGTGACTAGAATCAAAATCTTGGTTAATCCTGAAATTAAATAATACATAGCTGCCAAAAAATCAATGATGAGATGATTCCTAATGATCTTCTGCTATACTTATAGATTAGAGCTTAACCCAATCATTATGAAAGAGATTTCATCCATTAACTAATTAGGACAGATGAAAGTACTTACAGACAGACATTAGAGCTTGGAAAACTTACAGAAAAAGGAAGGAAGCATTGTAGGTGCCAGAAGAGGAGAGAAAACCATGAGAATACAATCTACAGAATCAACTAAGAATGGCTCACAGGGGATCACATTATGTGAAACAGCCCTCACAGTCAACATGGATCTGATCTAAATCCTCTTCATATATGTTATGGTTGTATTGATTGGTGTTTTTTAGGACTTTTGAGAGTGGAGAGGGGGCATCTTTAATTCCTTTATGTCTCTGGACCCTTTTCTTCATATTAAGTTTTTAGGTCCAGCCCTAAGATGGAGGTATAATTAGAGTTTTATTGTAACTTTTGTCTTATTTAATTGGTACCTCTAGGAAATATCTTCTTTTTTGATGGGAAATGGAAGAAAAGTAGATCTAGGTAAAGGGGAAATGTTACAACAAACTACAAAGAGTGCAAGGAAGAAAAATTGCTGTTGGAATGTAATGCCAAAAGAAGAAAAAGATAATGAAGAGATAATCAAATTATTTTTATATTATGAGTCTACTGTGAAAGCTGTTATTTCCCTGACTACTATCTCAGACCATTTATCTTTTGTTTATAGGAAGAATACTGATATATTGAACTTAATTTTGTATTCAAATACTTTACTGAATGTGTTTATAATATATTGGAGTTCTCTGGTGGAATTTTTAGGGTCATGCATATATGCTATCAAATCTCCTACACATAGAGACTTTGACATTTTCCTTTCCAATATGAGACTTTTTTCATTCAATTAATTTATTCACATTACATCCCTACTACAGCACTCCCTTCCTCTCCACCCAGTCTCACACTTACAAATTTTTCACCCCCCCCCCCATTATGGCCTCTCCTTTTTTTCACAGAAGGAGAAGCCTGAGTACCACCCTACTCTTGGACATCAAGTCACAGTAGGACTAAGCACATCCTCTCTCACTGAGAACATCCAGCCAGTTTATGTATTCATCTCATTCAGTTCTTATCCCTCTAGCTCAGAATTCAAGAGCTATATTGGATAACTATAAACATACATCATTGTCTAGCTCCTAATTTTAGCACAATTGTTTTGAGTTCTCTTCCAATGAATCTAATGTTTGATATAGGCTTATTGTAAATTGTCTTCTCTCATTATCTTTGCCAAGAACACATGGCAAGACAGATCATAGGCCTCAATGGAGACATTTCACTATTATTCTGCTAAATAAGCATAATGTTAAGGTTTCTCCTATTTACTTACTCTTATACTTGTAGATTAATTTGTATCTTAAAACTTCAGCCACTAATCAGTAATGTGTTATTTGCAGTAAATGACATTATTCAGAACCATAACTGGTCAATGTGCAGAATGCTCAGCCTAAATTAAATATATATATATATATATATATATATATATATATATATATATATATATATATATATCTCCTCCTCAAGGAGAGAGAAAAACACAAAGGCAAATTTGATAACTGGTAATATGATACAAAAAATCCAAATTAAATGAGAATTTGTATTTTTCTATGGATAATTCTTGTCCTTATCAACATATGCCTATTTGGCATTGAGTATGCGGAAACTTCAAATTTTGACTGGTGTAATTTAATTATTTGGTAATGTCATTTGCATTAAGCAATTGATCATAATGAGTGTGTAATACGAAATAATGGTCTTTAGATTGATGGTGTGGCCAAGTGTATTTTAGTTCTACTCTTGAGGTATTCCCAAGGAAGCCCAAATTAAAATCTAAAGTGTTAATTAATTATTTTTATAGTGGGTATATCTGCCCCATTTTTCATAGTTCCACCATCTACATAATGAAACTGACAGGTGGTTCTCCACTTCAGTCATTTTTATTCTGTTCTTAGAGGGGAAAAAAAAAGCATGATAGGAAGATACAAAAAAAAAAAAAATCCTTACTTTTGGCTCTTTCCTTAATTTCTTGATATTTGTCTTTACGCATTGCTGTTAATTTGTTTAACTTTATATAGATCAATAGATAGTAAAATTTGAATTTTACATTGATTTTGAATTACTATTCTGGAAAACAACATATATACACAAAATATATGTATAAGCACACATATTATATACAAAGTTATTCAAGTAGAGGAAACAGTAACCAGAAACAACATGTGTGAATAATATATAGTTAATGACATGTTAAATTACAATGCCCTATTAAAATTTTCAATGTATTTCCAAATGATCATACATACAATATAAAGGGGACCATTTTATATCTGACATCTAAATTGAAAGAAATGAGGCTCATAAAACAGGAATAGAGGAAACATAAAATCTCACAAAAATAATTCAAATTCTAAGCTTGGCAGATTTGGAAGGTTACTTATTGTAGAAGGCCCTCATGTTCCAGGGTTATATAAGAAGTAGCAGTTACTAGCAAAGGAAGACTTCTTACTGGAGCTCCCTGAGACTTGAGCAGAAGGCTTTACATTCCAGGAGTTGTCATCCTCTCATGGAGGACATAATGGTGGTACAACTGTGTTTCAGATGCCCATGATATTGTAAATGAACTCACATAAATTATTAGGTTGCCATTATGTAAATCAATGTAATATTTTTATTATTGTTGTTCTGGTCTGGCATTAATTTTTGAGCAAGGGTCAGTATAACTTTTTATTTCCTTCCTGTTATAAGAGCATAGAAGAATAACATGTGAATATATTGTTAAACAAAATCTATTTATTGTATTTTGTTCTTTCTTTGTCAAATATATATAGATATACAGAAAAGGATTTCAGATCAATTTGCTTCATGTACATTGATGCAGAAATACTCAATAAAATACTTGTAAATTAAATCCAAGAATACATCAATAAGATCATCCACCATAATGAAGGAGAAGCAGGCTTCATCCCAGAGATTCCTACTTACACACACACACGCACACACACACACACACACACACACACACACACACACAACATCAGTTTATCTAATTTGCCATATAAAGAAACTGAAAGTAAAGACATATCATTACATTAGATGAAAATTAGCCTTTGACAAAATACAACACACATTCATGATAAAAGACTTGGAGAAATCAGGGTAGAAGAGCCATAACAAATCATAATACAACAACCCAATAGCCAACATCAAATGAAATAGAGAGCAATTTAAAGCAACTCCACTAAAAACATATTTCCATAAAATAATTAATTACGAGAATACTTTGCTATGTTATCCCTATTATTGCAAATAACATTATACCATAATATTTAACATTTACATAATTTATCACTATTCCATTACAATAAAATATATTAAGAAAGAGAATAAGCAAAGATATAAAGTATTTTGAGTACCTTAAACATTATTATTTTATTCCGATGCTGACCAGTAAACCCAAAATTTCTAAAGCAAAATTTTTTCAAATTTGTCTAACATACTCACAAAGATAGACTGTGTACTGTTCCACAAAGTCACTTTATCTAAAAACAATAAAATCTTACATAATACTTCATACATTCATAAAATATGTAAATTAAAAAATCAGTAATCATAAAACATTAAGAAAATATGAAGTTGATTTTAAATAAAATTACAATTCTACATAACACATTGTCAAAGAAAATATTCATGAGGATATTAGAAAGAGTGTTTTACTTAGCCATAAGAAAAGTAGAGCCAAATTTTTGTAGTAACTTGTCAAACAGTGCTTACAAAAATTTTATTGGTGTAAATACATTTCATAACTTTATTTTCAATTTCATATTTATGTATATTAAATATGTTCTTTATATTTTACTAAAACTTGTATTATAAAATTATTACAATATAAGACAATTTTCAATATCTAAACATTATTTTAAAGATAATATTTCATAGGGTATTTTTATTCAGTTTGTTTTCTACAAAATCTAAGCATTTATCCCTTAAACTGATGCTGTGCAGGAGAGATAAGCAAGAAGTTTCTGTAGCGAGCGCAGGCTGCAAACACCCCATGCTTTTCCTGGTTTTGCTGACAATGGGGCTTCTCTGGTCTCTTAATTTCACATACTCCAAACCAGCATTTTTGCAGTAGAATTTTGTTGCACACAATTACATCTTGTAGATAGTCCTGGTTAACTGTGCTGGGCTGTAATTTGTAATAAATAATAAATAACAGACCAAATCTCAAAACAGCTAAACAGCTGTCAGCACAGCAAACATGGGAGCCAATGACAAAGTTGGACAAAAATGACAAGGGAGCACGCATAAACTCAGCTGCCAGGGCTGGCAGTTCACATCACCACAACTGCAGGATGTAGCTGCCAAGACTTCCCACAAGCTGCTTTGTGCCCTGGCTTCAGGAGTTGGAGACAGAGATGGGAAAAAATTGTATGTGTTAAATCTCTAGAAATAGAATTTAAACATACATATTTAACAATAACCTGCAATATATGGCTACTGATTTTATTTCTTGCAAGCAAAGTCCTATATTTTGAACAGTTTACAATTTTTATCAATTCTAAGAGTTGTAAATCGTACTTTGGTTTTGAATATTTCATTGATTTTAAGTAGTAAACTTTGGAAACATAAAGCGACACATATTACAGAAAATGTATTGAAATGTAAAGCCTTTAGTAATGAAATGTACTAAGCTGGAAAAATTAGTTGTACAACCTGCCAATATATATAACCTGGGAAAATTACTTACTATATTATGAATACCATTGTGAAATAAGTCTTGTTGAAATAATAGAAATAATAATGACAACCTTCTCTTGCACAAATATGTTTGATACAGACTGTGCCGTCAAAGATACAATTGCTTTACATGCATTCCATGTCATTGACACTGTCAGATCACAATAACATAATGTAAACAAGGATATTTTCTCATACATGCTTCAGGAACTGAACAAGATAAAAGAAGCTTTAGGAGTAATACACCTGTATTAGAAACTTTTGCCCTCCCATTTCAAGTAATATGTATAAACTCTTGAATGTAATTAGTGATTGTCTGTAGTAAATCTACTCTTGAGTACATATGATATATACACTGGAGACATATTAGGGAAAGACTGTGAATTTTTGCAATTTTCTAGAAGCCAGTTTGTTTGTAAAATAACAATTGGGTTTATAGAGCTGGAGGGTATTTAAAATGAAGAATGTATTTCCAGTGAACCAGAGTTTAGTTTCTAGTGTTCATATAGCTCAGTTCCAGAGAACATAATACTCTCTTCTGGCATCCACTGGAACCATATACATCTGGTACATTTACATTTGTGTAAAACAATATATATATGTAAATGCAAATTTTTAAATTTAAAAAAGGAAAATAAAAGCAAGTGCTCAGGCATGAATTAGGCTTGAAATTTTTCCAGTCATGTTTTAGGACAAAATATACTTATTATAATAGTTATACAATAAATTCAAATATAATTGTTTGGTAAAAGTAAAATTATATACTTTATGGTCATTCGTAATGTCAACAACACAGTAGAAAATAAGCAAAGATGTTCGTAACAAGTTTCACAAATAACTTGTAATAAAGCCAAGCAAGATATGTACACCAGAATATCTATATTGAATTCAGAAGTGGTTTGCTAAAGTCCAACAGTATACTCCTCAAAGAGAAAGAAAAGAATGGCTAAGAAAAGTAAAGTTCCCTTTTATGACCTTGGGGTTAGCTCTCCTACCTGTCTCGGGTAGTCATGGGGTAGGTATGGGGGGTGAGGACATCTCTCCTATACACATGTCACCTCACAGGCAGCGAGTAGTTAGACCAGATCTCCTGAGCTTGTACTCTCTGGGCCAGTTCACTCATCTGAACCCCACCAGGGCCAGCGTGTCTATACTGCTCAGGTGAGGTGAAGCTTCTCCTCTCCCAAGTGTTACAGTAAAATGGGGCAGGTCTAGACATCCTCCTCTCCTGACCTCAAGGACAGCTTTTCTATTTGCTACATGTGGCAAGGAGCAGGGGTATCACTCCTTCTTCCAAGCCACCCCACTGAAGACAAAGAACAGGCACAAGTCTCCTGTATTCACATCCTCAAGGCTTACTCCTCTGCTACTGTGCCACCAAGGTCAGCTTTATTACGCTTTTTAGGTAAGGGGTGGGACCAGGTGTACCACTTATCTGCTGAGAGACTAGCTTACTACAGTGTGTCAGGGAGCAAAGCAGACCAGGAATATCTGTATGGTCTTGGGTGGTAACATTGGCCTGGAGTACCAACAGAGACCCAAGCTGCCATAGGACCATGGGCCCTCACATGTTCCCTGGCAGCAGCATGGTCATGGAGGTCACCACACTGGAAAGCATGTTCTGCACTTCACATGGCACCACAGTAGAGTTAGCTCCTGTGAGCTGGCCCCAAGGAATTAAGAGCAGGAGAGCTGGCCCTGCTTCTTTCTGACTACAGAATTAAATGTGATAGCCAGGACAGTGCTGGAGGCTTACTTTAGTGTTATGAATGTGGTAAAGCTGGAAGGCTGAACAACTAAGCTAATTCCCAGTGAGCTGATTTAGCTGGGATAACAGCCCATCTGTGAACTTCTGGAGCAAGTCAAAGTGCAGGCCATGCAGATCTAAAGGTACAGTATCTCCATGATATAGGGCAAAAACAGGATATCTGAAAGGTGAGGATCCAGTATTGATAATATAGAAGAGACCTCAAAACAGGCCAAGGACTCATTGCAATGACTATTTGAAAGTAAAAATGTATAGACAAACGGGCATACTTTGTGACACACTACAAGTTCCACATTAGATTTTATTCTCATTCTATCTTATTTTATTTTATGTTGGGGGTAAGTTACAAAAGTAGACAGTGAATACTAAGGGACTATGAAATGAAGTGCAAAATGCCCAGGACCAGATGGGCTTAGTAGAGAATTCTAGCAAACCTTTAAAGAAAATGTAATACCAACACTATTCAAAATATTCTTCAAATAGAATAAAAACAAAAGGAGCACTACTATGTGTTCTCTTGTGACTGGGTTACATCACTCAAGAAGATATTTTCTAGTTCCATAAATTTGCCTAACAATTTAATGAAGCCATAGTTTTAAATAGCTAAATAGTACTCTGTTGTGTGAATGCACCATATTTTCTATACCCATTCCTCTGTTGAAGGACATCTGAGTTTTTCCAGCTTCTGAGAGCTGAAAGGGTTTTCCATGGGAAGAAAATCAACAAACAAGACTCTCTAGAGCTCACAGATAGCAAACCACCAACTGAAGAGTGCACATGGAAGGACCCGTGGCTCCAGCCAGAAATGTAGCAGAGGAGGAGAGGCCCTTGGTCCTGTGAAGGCTCAATGCCCCAGTGTAGGAAAATGCCAGTTTAGAGAGATAAGAGGGAGTGTGTGCATGAGTGGAAGGGCACTCTCATAGAGGTAGGGGGAGGAGGAAGAGATGGGGAATTCCAGAGGGGAAACCAGGAAAGGGAATGACATTTAAAATGTAAGTAAAGAAAAAATATCCAATAAAATAAAAAAATAATAAAATAGAAAAAAGTAAAGAAAGGAAAAAAGGTACACTACCCATTTTGTTCTTTGAAGACAAAATTATGCCAATCCCTAAACTACACAAAGAAGCTACAACAAAAATAAAGATCTTCAAAACAATGTCCCTCACAAATATCAATGCAAAAATACTCAATAAAATTCTTGTAAGCTTCATCCCAGGGATGCAAGTATGGTTCAATATACAATGACAATCAACATAATCTACTATATAAAAAAATCAAAGTAAAAATATCCACATAATCACCTCATTAGATGCTGAAAAGCCATTTGACAAAATTCAACACCCCTCCATGATAAAAGTCTTGGAAATATTATAAATCCAGGGCACATACCTAAAAACAGAAAAAACAATATATATCAAACCAGTATCAAACATCAAACTAAATGGATAGAAACTTGAAGCAATCCCACCAAAATTAGAAACAGGACAAGGCTGCCCACTCTCTTCTTACCAATTCAATATAGTACTGAAAGTTCTAGCTAGAGCAATTAGAAAGCAAAAAGAGGTCAAAGGATCCAAATTGTAAAGGAAGATATAAAAATGTCACTTTTTGTAGATGATATGATAATATGCTTTATTGACACAAAAAATTCCACCAGGAAATCCTAAAGTGATAAACAACTTCAGCAACTTGGCTAGATATAAAATGAACTCAAACAAATCAGTGGCCTTCCTCTACTCAAAAGACAATTGGACTGAGAAAAAAATTAGGAAAATGCTAACTTTTACAATTGTCACAAACAATAGAAAATACCTAGGAGTGCCTCTAACCAAGGAAGTAAAAGATCTGTATGACAAGAACTTCAAATCTCTGAAGAAGGAATTTGGAGAAGATCTCAGAAGATGGAAAGATCTCCCATGCTCATGGACTGGAAAGATCAACATTGTAAAAATGGCCATTTTACCAAAAGTAATCTACAGATTCAATGCAATCCCCATTAAAATTCCAATTAAACTCTTCATAGAGTTGGAAAGAGCAATTTTCAAAATCATTTGGAATAACAATAACAAGAACAACACAACAACAACAACAACAAAATAGCAAAAATTACAATCAACAATAAAAGAACTTCTGGAGAAATCATGATCCCCAACGTCACATTGTATTACCGAGAAAACATGATAAAAACTTTATGGTATTGGTACAGAGAGAGCCAGGAAGATCAAAGGAAATAATTGAAGACTCAGAAATTAATCCACACACCTTTTGCCACTTGATCTTTGACAAAGAAAGGCAAACTATCCAGTAGAAAAAAGACAGCATCTTCACCAAATGGGGCTCATTCTACTGGAGGTCTGCACATAAAAAAAAATGCAAATCAATCCATTCTTATCACCTTATACAATCCTCAAATTTAAGTAGATCAAGGACCTTCACATAAAACCTGATAAACTGAAACTAACAGAAGAAAAAGTGGGGAAGAACCTTGAACACATAGGTACAGAGGAACTTTTCCTGACAATCACTAATGACTTAAGCTGTAAGATCAAGAATTGACAAATGGGACCTTATAAAACTGCAAAGCTTCTGTAAGGCAAAGGATATCGATAATAGTACAAAATGGCAACCAACTGATTCAGAAAATATCTTTAACAATCCTCCATCTGAAAGAGGGTTAATATCTAATATGCACACAAAAAAAGAAGTTAGACCCAAGAGTATCAAATGACCTTATTTAAAAGAGTTTGGGGACAGAGTTATACAAAGAATTTTCCACTGAAGAATACTGAATGAGTGAGAAGCACCTAAAATGTGTTATACATCTATAACCATCAGGTAAATGCAAATCAAAGCAACCCTGAGATTTCATATCACACTAGTCAGAATGGTTAAGACCAAAAGCTTAAGTGACATCAGATGCTGCTGAAGATGTGGAGAAAGAGGAATACTCCTTCATTATTGGTGTGATTGCACTCTGAAAGTCAGTTTGGCAATTTCTCAGAAAGTGGACATAGTACTACCAGATGACCTACCTATACTGCTCCTGGGCATATATCTAATAGATGCTCCAACATATAACAGAGACACGTGCTCCACTATGTTCATAGCAGCTGTGTTTGTAATAGACAGAAACTGAAAAGAACCCAGATAATCTTCATCAAAGGAATGGAGCAAAATTTTTGTACATTTGCACAGTGGCATACCGCTCAGCTATTAAAAACAATGACTTCTTGAAACTATTAGGCAAATGATTGAAACTAGAAAATACCATCCTGATTGAAGTAACACAATCACAAAATTATACAAATGGTATGTACTTACATAATGGATATTAGCCCAAAAGCTCAGATTACCCAAGATACAATACACAGACCACATGCAGCTCAAGAGATATGAAGTCCAGTGAGGGAATGTTTCAGTCCTTAAAAGGTGAGAACAAAGTATCTACAGGAGACATAATTTGGAGCAGAGACTCTTGTGATCCATCCTGTATACTGTCACCAAACTGTCAACAATGTGGTTGCTAAGAAGTATGTGCTAACAGGTCCCTGATATAGCTGTTTCTTGAGAATATCTTCTAGAGCCTGAAAAGTATGACATTGTATGTTCTCAACCAACCATTGGACTGAGAAAAATGTTATGAATGGAGGATTTAGAAAAAGGAATGAACACAAAAGAACAGTCATATTATGTAGTCACTGATAATTGGATACTAACCACAGAAAGCTCTGAATAGCCAAGAAACAACTCACAGACCATATGAAGCTCAAAAAGAAGGAAGGCCAAAATGTGAAAGTCTCAGTCCTTTTTAGAAAAAAATATATATAATAAGTATATAGCACCCTCTCAGAATGTGGTACACCTAGACCTTAAATCATTAATAATATAAGAGCTAAGAATGCAGCCTCATGGCATTTAAGAATTAATATGTTTAATCTTTATACACCAAGAGGACTTTGACTATTTCCATATTACAATTTGTTCTATATGTACTTAATGCTCATTGTAAGTAGTAAGTTTTCAATTAATACTATCAAATCTTTAAAAAAAATCAGGTATTGACAAGAGATATATTCATATAGTTTTATGCAAAAATGCTTTTAAAATCTGTGCATTTATGTTTTTTTTAAAAAATAAAGTCGTTAAAACAACAAAAAAGTTCTGAAGGTGCTGATGGGGTTGCAAACCCACAGGAAGAACAATACCCTATGCCACAAAGTAAGTTTGGCCATTTATTTTCAATATTACCTACTTAAATTGTAAAGAAGTAAAAAAAAAAAAAAAAAAATTCAATATGGCCACATTGAGAACAGGAGTTTGAAACACTAAAGGAACTTTTATATCCATCATTGATGTCTTGAAGTGAGATTAACATTTAAATAGAGGTTGTTATAAAGAAAGTTGCTATAATCATAGTTGAGCATAGGTCCTTTGGGAAGCATAGAGTGTCTTTTGGGTATATGTCTAAGAGTGGTATAGCTATACCTTGATGTAGATTAATTCCCAGTTCTCTGAGGAAATCTCATATTGATTTTCATTCTGTCTGTATGAGTTCCTACTCCCACCAGAAATGGAGCAACATTCTCCTCGTTTCACATCTTTGCCATTATTAGTTTTAATTTATATTATTGATCTTAGCCATTCTGATAGGTATAGATGAAATCTCAAAGTATTTTTGATTTGTTATCCCCTGATGGCTAATGATATTGAACATTTTTTAAAATCTTTTTTTAACCATTCAGGAGTCTTTAATGATTATTCTTTGTTTAGACCTGATCCTCTTTTTTTTTTTTAATGGACTTTTGCTTGTTGATATCTAGTTTATTGAGTTCTTTGTGCATTTCTGATATTAGATTTTTGGGGAAAGAATTTTGTTAAGACGTGTGTTCTGGTTAGAAGAAGTGTGTCACCATAGAGGCAAGCTTTGAAGTCACTCATACTCAAGCTTTGTCCACTGTAACAAATAATCACTTTGTTGACTGCAGATCAAGATGTAGCACTCTTAGCTTCTTCTCTAGCACCATATCTTTGAGCATAATGCCACCATGCTTCTTGCCATGACGATAATGGGCTAAACCTCCCAAACTGTAAGCCAGCCCCAATTAAATGTGTTCTTATTTTCTTTTAAACAAGAGTTGCCATTGCCATGGTGTTTCTTCACAATAATTGAAATCCTAACATAAACCAACCTCTATCGGATGGTAAGGTAGAAAAAGAGTTTATTTCTATTTTTTTTTTAAGTTCTGTAAACTGCTTTTTATAGCATCTTTTTTTTCTTAAGAACTAAAGATTGAAAAACATATATGTCCATCAATTGAAAAAAAGGATAAAGATGTGGTTTATAAACTAGACAGAGTATTACTCAGCCATGATAAAATGAAAACATGAAAATTTTAGGTAAATAAGTGGAACTAGAAAGTAAATTCTTGAAATAGTATATGCATACCCAGCAAGGCAAATATGATATGTTCTCACTCATAAGTTGACATTAGCTGTTAAGTAAAGAACAATCAGATTTCTGTCTATATATCCAGTGAGGTTATATAAGGAGGAGAAGACTAGAAAAATGCATGACATGCTTTGGGAAGGGAAAATAAAGTTGATTTTTATGGTAGACTTAGGGCATATAGAGATGGGAATAGGAACAAAAATTATGGTAGATAAAGTGATAATGGGATGGAAAAAAGTATAGGAAGAGACAAATGGAATGTGTAGGTGTTTACAGATTCACAACGTGTTCTTTTACAAGAGTTGCCACTTTCATGGTGTCTCTTCACAATAATGGAACCCAAACTAAGACAAGCCTCTATCAGATGGGGAGTTAGAAAAAACAACTTTAAAAAATATTCCTTATGCTGCCAATTATAGCACCTTTTTTCATAAGAACTAAAAAGTGGAAAGATTTGCAAACTGTCCTTCTTGCCGTATATGCTCAAGGGCAATGGAAGCTCAAAGTCTTTGAGCGTGGCTAAACCATGTCTAGTCTAACTTGAGTGCCACTCCATGAGGGAACACTGCCTAAATGACCTGGACCAGGAAGCTGGATGTCTCAGATACCTAGAGTAGAATGAAACAAAACAGACAGAATAAAAGGAAATAAAATAATTCCAAATATTCTGCTACACAAATAAGATCAATAGAAAGTTGAGTCATCATTAAAGAGATTTCCTCCAACAGCTGATGATTAGAAATGAGACAGAGACCTACACTGAAATATTAGGCAGAACTAAAGGAACCACGTGGAAGATGGGGAAGAAGGAATGTAGGAGTCAGAGATATCAAGAACACTATGAGAACTGGGCCGGGAGAATCAAATATAATGTGCTCATAGGGGCTCTTAGAGATGGAAACCACAATCACAGGGCCTGAATGAGACTATACTAAGCTCATTATATAATGCTGTGGCTATTTATGGATTGTGTTGATATTTACCTGGATGCTTTTGTTCCTATTTTTTGACTCCTATAAATGGGAATAGGATTGTCTCTGACTCTTTTATCATGTTCATGGGTCTTTTTTACTCTAGGTGGTGTGTCTTGTCTTGCCTAGTCTTACTGAATCTTATGTCTTGTTTATATATATATATATATATATATATATATATATATATATATATATATATATATATGTGTGTGTGTGTGTGTGTGTGTGTGTGTGTGTGTGTATGTATGTATGTATGTATGTATGTATGTATGTATGTGTGTGTGAGCAGTGGGTCTCAGTCTCAAGAAGAACGGATGGTGGCATCAAAGGAGGGAGAGAAACAAAGTTACAGTCAGGATTTATTTTATGAGAAAAAGAATATTTTTTTATTTTTTGCCATAAAGTAATATGAATATATTTTTGTTGGTACTTTTAGAGGTTTGATAGTGTGCATTAAAATCTTACTATTTACCATAAGCATAAAGTACATGTAGAACAGAACATAACCTGGTAACAGAGTTTCCTTTGAGTATATAAATTAAACATAATAATTTTTGAATAACAAAAATTGTCAAAATGTTATACTCTTAGATTTTAGATTATTAATGATTTAAGGACCAGGTGGAGCACAGTCTAGTGGTGCTATACACTTATTTATTTCTCCTAAGAAAGATTGAGGCTTTCATTTTTTCACCTTTGTTGTATTGAGCTTCATATGGCCTGTGAGTTGTTTCTGGGTATTCAGAGCTTTCTGGGGCTAGTGTACAATTATCAGTGACTGCACAATATATCTGTTCTTTTGTCACTGGGTTACTTCAATCAGGATGATATTCTCTAGAAGCTTTTTTTTCTAGGAATTTCATAAAGTCATTGTTTCTAATAGCTGATTAGTACTCTATTATGTAAATATACCAAAATTTATTTATCCATTCATCTAATAAAGGACATCTGGTTCTTTCAATCTTCTGGTTATTATAATTAGTGTTGCGATAAACATTGTGGTGCATGTGTCCTTATTGTATGTTGGAGCATCTCTGGGGTATATGCACAGAAATGGAATGACTGGGTCATCAGGTAGGACTATGTCCAATTTTCTGAGTGACTTCCAGACTGATTTCCAGAGTGGTTATAAGAGCTTACAACCCCACCAACAGTGTAGGAGTGTGCCTCTTTAACTGCATTCTTGCCAGCATCTGCTGTCATTTGAGATTTTTTTAGTGTACTTTAAGATTTATTAAATTTTTAATGTACATTCTTTATAGCTTTATTATTTAAATTGTATAGAATTTTTGTATATCCATGTATGTTTTTAAACATCTTTATTTTACAAAACAAAGATAAATGTACAGATTTCAAGCATTTTTTGCATAAAATTACACAATACATTTTTGTCAGTACTTTTTTTCAGATTTTAAAATAATTTTTACATTAATCTATATGAATAGTCAGTACTTGATCTTTTTAAAGGTTTGACAGTATGCATCGAAAACCCAATAGTTACAATGAGCACAAAGTACATGCAAAATAAAATGTAACATGAAAATAGTCAAAGTTTTCTTTTGTGTAAAAATTTTTTTGTTTTGTTTTGTTTTCTTTATTTCTTGGACTTCCTACAGTCTGTGAGTTGTTTCTGGGGCAGTGCGAGCCTCTGGGGGTTAGCATCTCAATATCAGTGACTTCATATTATGTCTGTTCTTTTGTGACTGGGTTATCTTACTCAGAATGATATTCTTTACATGCAGCCATTTTTTTAAGAATTTGGTCAAGTCATAGTTACTGGCGGCTGAGTAGTATTCCATTGTGTAAATGTACCACAATTTTTGTATCCATTCATCTTCTGAAGGGAATCTGGGTTCTTTCCAGCTTCTGGCTATTATAAACAGAGCTGCTATGAACATTGTGGTGCATATATCTTTGTTGTGTGCTAAAGTGTCTTTGGGGCATATGCCCAGAAGTGGAATAGCTGGGTCTTCAGGTAGTATTATGACCAATTTTCTGAGGTATCGCCAGACTGATTTCCAGAGTGGTTGTACTAGTTTGCAACCCCACCAACAGTGGAGAAGTGTTCCTCTTTCTCCACAACCTCGTCAGCATCTGTTGTCATCTGAGTATTTGATCTTGGCTTATCTGACAGGTGTGAGGTGGAATCTCAGGGTTGTTTTGATTTGCATTTCCCTGATGGCTAAGGATGTCCAGCTCTTCCTCAGATATTTCTCAGCCGTTCGATATTCCTCAACCGAGAAGGTTTTGCTTAGTTCTGTACCCCATTTTTTAATAGGGTTATTAGATTCTCTGGTGTCTAGCTTTTTGAGTTCTTTGTATACCTTAGATATTAGGCCTCTATCTGATGTGGCGTTGGTAAATATCTTTTCCCATTCTGTTGGCTGCCGTTTTGTTTTCTTGACAATGTCCTTCGCCTTACAGAAACTTTGCAATCTCATTAAGTCCCATTTGTTAATCTTTGACTTTAGAGCTTGAGCCATTGGTGTTTTGTTAAGAAAACTTTCTCCTGTGCCTATATGTTCTAAAGTTTTTCCTACTTTCTCATCTAATAGTTTCAGTGTATCTGTTTTAATGTGGAGATCTTTGATCCACTTACACTTGAGCTTTGTAAAAGGAGATAAGAAAGGGTCTATTTTCATTCTTTTGCATGCTGAGTGCCAGTTGGACCAGCACCATTTGTTAAATAGGCTGTCTTTTTTTTATTGAATGTTTACAGCTCCTTTGTCGAAAATCAGGTGACCATATACATGAGGGCTCATTTCTGGATCTTCTATTCTATTCCATTGATCCACATGCCTATTTCTATACCAGTACCATGCAGTTTTCAGCACAATTGCCTTGTACTATAGCTTGAGGTCAGGGATAGTGATTCCCGAGATGTTTTCTTGTTGTTGAGGATGGATTTTGCTATTCTGGGTCTTTTGTTGTTCCATATGAAATTGCACATTGATCTTTCCAATTCCATGAAAAACTTTGATTGAATTTTGATGGGGATTGCGTTTAATCTGTAGATTGCTTTTGGTAGGATGGCCATTTTTAAAATGTTGATCTTTCCAATCCATGAGCAAGGGAGATCTTTCCATTTTCTGAGATCCTCCTCAATTTCCTTCTTTAGAGGTTTGAAGTTCTTGTTGTACAGGTCCTTCATTTGCTTAGTTAGAATCACACCAAGTTATTTCATAGTTTTTGTGACGATTGTGAAGGGTACCTTTTCCCTAATTTTTTTCTCCACATGTTTGTCCTTTGAGTATAGGAATGCTACTGATTAGTTTGAGTTAATTTTGTATCCAGCCACTTTGCTGAACTTGCTTATCAGCTGTAGGATTTCTCTGGTGGAATTTTGGAGGTCACTTAAGTACACTATCATGTCATTGGAAAAGAGTGATGTTTTTATCTCTTCCTTTCCGATTTGTATCCCGTTGATCTCCTTTTGCTGTCTAATTGCTCCAGCCAGGACTTCCAGTACTATGTTGAATAGGTAGGGGGAGAGTGGGCAGCCTTGTCGAGTCCCTGATTTTAGTGGGATTGCTTCAAGTTTCCCACCATTAAGTTTGATGTTGGCTGTAGGTTTGTTGTATATTGCTTTTTTAATGTTTAAGTATGGTCCTTAAATTCCTGTTCTTTCCAGTCCTTTTATCATGAAGGGGTGTTGAATTTTGTCAAATGTTTCACTGCATCTAGTGAGATGACCATGTGGTTTTGTTCTTGAGTTTGTTTATATGGTGAATTACATGGATGGATTTCTTTATATTAAACCATCCCTGCATCCCAGGGATGAAGCCTACTTGGTCATGGTGAATGATCATTTTGATGAGTTCTTGGATTTGGTTTACAAGTATTTTGTTGAGTGTTTTTGCATCAATATTCTTAAGTGAGATTGGTCTGAGGTTCTCTTTCCTTGTAGGGTCTTTGTGTGGTTTAGGTACTAGGGTTATTGTAGTCTCAAAAAATGAGTTAGGTAGTATTCCATCTGATTTTATCTTCTGGAATATTTTGGAGAGTATTGGTGTTATGTCTGCAATAAATGTCTGATAAAATTCTGCATTGAACCCGTCTGGACCTGGGCTTTTTTTTTTTTTTTTTTTTTTTTTTTTTTTTTTTTTTTTTTTTGGTTGGGAGGCTTTTGATGACTTCTTCTATTTCTTTAGGTGTTATAGGGTTATTTAGATGGATGACTTGTTCCTGGTTTAACTTTGGGACCTTGTATTTGTCTAGGAATTAGTCCATTTCCTCCAGATTTTCCAATTTTGTGGAGTATAAGTTTTTGTAGTAGAATCTGATGATTTCGTGAATTTCCTCAGTTTCGGTTGTTATGTCGCCACTTCCCTTTCTGATTTTGTTAATTTGGATACTATCTTTTTGCCCTTTAGTTAGTCTGGCTTGTGCTTTATCAATCTTTTTGATTTTCTCAAAGAAGCAACTCTTTGTTTTGTTGATTTTTTCAATGGTTCTTTGTGTTTCTATTCGGTCTAATCTGCCCTAATTTTGATTATTTTTTACAGTCTACTCTTTTTGGGTATATCTGCTTCCTTTTGTTCTAGGGCTTTTTGCTGTGCTGTCAGGTTGCTGATGTGAGCTCTCTCCAGTTTCTTTTTGGAAGCACTTAGGGCTATGAGTTTTCCTCTCAATACTGCTTTCATTGCACCCCATAGGTGTGGGTATGTTGTGTTTTCATTTTCGTTGAATTATAGAAAATCCTTAATTTCTTTCTTTATTTCTTCTTTGACCCCACTATCGTTTAACAGAGCGTTGTTTAGTTTCCATGTGTATGTGGGCTTTTTGTTGTCTTTGTTGTTGTTAAACCAGCAGTAGACCATGTTGATCTGAGAGAATGCATGGGAGAGTTTCAATCTTCTTATATCGATTGAGGCTCGTTTTGTGTCCAATTATGTGGTCAATTTTCGAGAAGGTGCCATGGGGTGCTGAGAAGAAGGTGTATTCTTTTACTTTAGGATGATATGTTCTGTATATATCTATTAATTCTAGTTGGTTCAAAGACTCTGCTAGCTTTGCAGTGTCCTTGTTCAGTTTCTGTTTCCACGATCTGTCCATTGGTGAGAGTGGGGTGTTAAAGTCTCCCACTATTACTGTGTGGGGTAAAATGTATTTTTTGAGCTTTAGTAGGGTTTCTTTTATGAATGTGGGTGCCTTTTTTTTGGAGCATATATGTTAAGGATTGAGAGTTCCTCCTGACAGATTTCCCCAGTAATGAGTAAAAAGTGTCCTTCCTTATCTTTTTTGATGACTTTTCGTTGGAAATTTACTTTATTCGATATTAGAATAGCCACTCCAGCTTGCTTCTTGGGGCTGTTTGCTTAAAAGTTATTTCCTACCCTTTTACTCTGAGATAGTGTCTGTCTTTGTCTCTGAGATGAGTTTTCTTTATTCAGCAAAAGGCTGGATTTTGTTTATGTATCCAGTCTGATAGCCTATGTCTCTTTATTGGGGAGTTGAGTCCATTTATGCTAATAGATATTAAGGAATAGTTGTTTCTGTTTCCAGCCATTATTGCTTTTGTGTGTTGAGTTGTATCTTTGTCTCTTTCTTCTTTTGGTTTTCTTGTTTAGTTGTTTTCTTGTTTTTACTAGGCTGTATTTTCCCTCATTGTATTGGGTTTTCCACCTATAATTCTTTGTAGTGCTGGTTTGTGTTCAGATATTGTGCACATTTTGATTTGTCTTGAAATATCTTCATCTCTTCATCTATGGTGATTGATAGTTTTGCTGGGTATAGCAGCTTGGGCTGGCACTTGTGCTCTCTTAGTGTGGGCATGATGTCTGTTCAGGCTCTTCTAGCTTTCATAATCTCTGTTGAGAAATCAGGTGTGATCCTGATTGGCCTGCCTTTATATGTTACCTGACTTTTTCCCTTACTGCTTTTAGTATTCTTTCTTTGCTTTGGGCACTTGGTGTTTTGACTATTATGTGTCGGGAGGTATTTCTTTTCTGGTCCAACCTCTTTGGGGTTCTGAAGGCTTCTTTTATGCTCCTGGTCATCTCATTCTTGAGGGTAGGGAAGTTTTCTTCTACGATTTTGTTGAAGATATTTACTGTGCCTCTTAGTTGATACTCTTCTCCCTCCTCTATTCGTATTATCCTTAGGTTCAGTCTTCTCATTGTGTCCTGGATTTCCTGGACATTTTAGGTTAGGAGCTTTTTGTTTTTTGCATCTTCTCTGGTTGTTTTGTCTATGTTTACAATGTTATGTTCTGCCCCCAAGATTCTCTCTTCCATCTCTTGTAATCTATTAGAAATGCTTGCTTCTGTGACTCTTGATTTCTTTTTTAGGTGTTCTACCTCTAGGGTTATTTCTTTTAGTGATTTCTTTATTGTGTCAATTTCCGTTTTAAATTCCCTCTTCCATTCCTTCGTCTCTTTGGTTGTGTTTTCCACTAGTTCTTTGATTTCTTTGAGTGTTTTTCTTGCTTCCTCTTTAAAAGCTTCCGAATCTTTTTGCTTTTCCTCCCTTTCTTGTTTAAGTATCTCTATCAGCATCTTGATGTATGATTTCAGGTCTGCATCTTCTTTTTCTGGAGTGTTTGGCATTCCTATGTTTGCTGTTGTGGGAGAGATGGGTTCTGGAGTTGCCAGGTTGTCTTTGTTTCTTTGGGATATACTCTTTTGCTTTCCTCTTGCCATTTTGTTGTCAGTGATATGTTCTCGCCTTTCCCTTGTATCTGGTCTGTGTCCCTGGGTCTTCACTGGTCTAGGTGGCAGATGGGCAGATTCCTGTTCTATGCCTCAGAATCGCCTGGTGGAAACAGAATTTCCAAAGTTCTGTTTCTGGTCCCTGGATCAGGCTGGGCTGAGGGTGTGCTTACAGTGGGCACTCCGTAGAGATCTCTCTTCTCCCTGGCTGCCCAGGTCTCCCACTCACCAGTCTTTAAAGCTTTAAATGCAGCTGATCCTTGTGGTGGATGGGCCGCACTCTGTTCTGAGCACTGATGTCGGCGCCGGGTGTAAACAGAAGTTCCAATGTTCTGTTCCTGGTCCCTGGATCAGGCAGGGCTCGGTGTGTGCTTACAGTGCGCACTCCACAGAGATCCCTCGGCTCCCTGACTTCCCAGGTCTCCCACTCACCGGTCTTTAAAGCTTGAAACGCTGCTGATCCATGTGTTGGATAGGCCACGCCCTGTTCTGCACACTGAAGTCATTTGAGTTTTTGATCTAAGCCATTCTGTCTGGTGTGAGGTGGAATCTCAGGGTTGTTTTGACTTGTATTTCCCTGATGACTAGGGATGTTGAGCACTTCCTTAGATGCTTTCAGCCATTCGATATTCCTCAACTGAGAATTTGTTTAGCTCTGTACCCCATTTTTAAATAAGATTGTATGATTCTCTGTCATCTAACTTATTGAGTTCTTTGTATATATTGGATATTAGACTTCTATCAGATGTTGGGTTGGTAGATTTTTCCTAATCAGTTTGATGCCATTTTGTTTTTTTGACAGTGTTCTTAGCCTTACAGAAACTATGCAATCTCAGTAAGTCCAGTCCCATTTCTCCATCTTTGGTTTAAGAGCACATGCCATTGGTATTCTCTTCAGGAAAATTTCCCCTGTGCCTATGTATTCTAAGGTTTTCCCTACATTCTCTTTTAATAGTTTCAGTGTACCTGGTTTTATGTAGAGATCTTTGATCAACTTATACTTGAGCTTTGTACAAGATGAGAAAGGGTCTATTTTCATTCTTCTCCATGCTGAGTGTCAGTTGAGCCAACATTATTTGATGAAGACACTGTCCTTTTTCCATTGAATGTTTTCAAATCCTTTGTCAAAAATCAAGAGACCATATGTGTGATGGTTCATTTCTGGAACTTCTGTTCTGTTCTATTGATCTACCTGTCTGTCTCTGTAGCAGTACCCTGTGGTTTTTTACCAAATAGCCTTGAATATAGCTTGAGGTCAGGGATGGTAAATCCTGCAGATGTTTTCTTGTTGTTGTGAATGCATTTCGATATTCTAAGTTTTTGTTATTCCAGATGATTTTACAAATTGCTCTTTCCAACTCTATGAAGATTTGAGTTGGAATTTTGATGGGAATTACATTGAATCTGTAGATCGTTTTTGGTAAGATTGCCATTTTCACAGTGTTGACCCTTCCCATCCATGAGCATGAAAGATCTTTCTATCTTCTGAGATCTAATTCAATTTCCTTCTTCAGAGATTTGAAGTTCTCATACAGGTCCTTCACTGACTTCATTAAGGTAACACCAAGATATTTCTTATTGTTTTGGACTATGGTAAGAGTATCTTTTTCCATAATTTCTTTTTCAGCATGTTTGTTCTTTGAGTAGAGGAAGGCTACTGATTTGTTTGAGTTAATTGTATGTCCAGCCACTTTTCTGAAGTTGTTTATAAGATGTAAAAGTTCTCTGGTGGAATTTATGGTGTCTCTTATTATACTATCATGTTGTCAATAAAGAATGATATTTCTTACTCCTTTCTTTTTGTCTTCTATAATATTTGTTCAACTTTATTTTAGAAAACAAAGATAAATGTACAGATTTTTAGCATTTTTGCATAAAGGTATATCAATATATTTTTGTCATTACTTGATTTTTTAAAAATATTTGATAATATGATTAAAATCTTAATAGTTACAATGAACATAAAGTACATGTAAAACAAGATGTAACCTGAAAATATTCAAAGTTTTCTTGGTATGTAAAGATTAAGTGTAATAGTATTTCATTTTCTTTATTTCTTTTTTTTTTCTTTTTGACCTTTGTTTTTCTTGAACTTCGTATAGTCTGTGAGTTGTTTCTGGGGTGTTCAGAGCTTTCTGGGGTTAGTATTCAATTATCAGTGACTGCATATTATTTCTGTTCTTTTGTGACTGGGTTACCTCACTCAGGATGATATTCTCTAAGTGTGTCCATTTTCTTAAGAATTTCATAAAGTCAAGTTTTCTGATAGCTGAGTAGTATTCCATTGTTCAAATATACCATAATTTTTGTATCCATTCATCTACTGAAGGACACCTGGGTTCTTTCCAGCTTCTTACTATTATAAATAGAGCTGCTATGAACATTGTGGTGCATCTCTCTTTGATGTATGTTGGAGTTTCTCTGGGGTATATGCCCAGAAGTGCAATAACTAGGTCTTCAAGTAGCACTATATCCAATTTACTGAGGAATCACCAGACTAACTTCCAGAGTGGTTCTACAAGTATACCTAGATTACCTTTTTATGTCTAATTGCTCAGTCCTGGATCTCCAGTACTCTGTTGAATAGGTAGGGGGAGAGTGGGCAGCCTTGTCTCATCCCTGTTTTTAGTGGGATTGTTTCAAGTTTCTCATCTGTAAGTTTGATTTTGGCTATTGGTTTACTGTATATTGCTTTTATTATGTTTAATTATGGGGCTTGGATTCCTATTCTTTTCAAAACTTTTAACTTGAAGGGGTATTGAATTTTATCAAGTGCTTTCTCAGCATCTAGTGAGATGGCCATGTATATTTTTTCTCTGAGTTTTCTTATATGGTGAATTACATTAATGTATTTCTGTATATTAAACCATCACTGTATTCCAGGAATGAAGTCTAGTTGATCATAGTGAATGATTGTTTTGATATATTCTTGTATTCGGTTTGCAAGAATTTTGTTGAGTATTTTTGGATCAATATTCATAAGGAGATTGATCTGAAGATCTCTTTCATTGTAGGGTCTTGATGTGGTTTAGGAATGAGGGCTATTGTGGCTTCAAAGAATGAGTGGGGTAGTGTCCCACCTGACACTATTTTGTGGAATAGTTTGGAGTGTATTGGTCGTCAAAATATATCTGATAGAATTGTGCACTGAAATGATGTAGTCTGGGTCTCTTTTTTTGGTTCGTTTATGACTCCTTCTATTTCTTTAGGTGTTATGAGATTATTTAGATGGTTTACCTGGTTCTGGTTTAATTTTGACATCTTGTATCTGTCTAGGAATTCATCCATTTCCTCCAGATTTTCCAGTTTTGCTGAGTATAGGCTTTTGTAGTAGTATCTGGTGATTTCTTGAATTTACTCAGTTTCAACTCTTTTTTTTTTTTTCAGTTTCACTCTTATGTCTCTACTTTGATTTCTGATTTTGTTAATTGGATACTCTTTTGCCCTCTTGTTAGTCTGGCAAAGGGTTTATCAATCTCATTAATTTTCTAAAACAATAAAAAAAACGTTTTGGTTTTGTTGATTTTTTTGAATGATTCTTTTTATTTCTATTTGGGTAATTTCTGCAAGGGTTTGATTATTTCTTGCCATATACTCCTGTTAAGTGCATGTTCTTCTTTTTGTTCTAGAGCTTTCAAATATGCTGTCAAGTTTCTAGTGTATGTTCACTCCAGTTTCTTTTTGGAGGCACTCAGAGTTATGAGATTTCCTCTTAGCACTGCTTTCATTGCATCCCAAAAGTTTGGGTGGGTTGTGCTTTCATTTTCATTAAATTCTAGAAAATTCTAAATTTCTTTCTTTATTTCTTCTTTGACCATGCTATTGTTGAATAGACCATTGTTTATTTTCCATGTTCATATGATTTTTTTTGATGTTTTTGTTTTTATTAAAGACTAACATTATTCCATGTTTATCTCATGGGATGCCTGGGAGTGTTTCAATCTTCTTATATCTATTGAGGCTTGTTTTGTGATCAACTATATGATCAGTTTTGGAGAATGTGCCATGAGGAACTGAAAAGAAGGCTCATTCTTTTTTTTTTTTTTTTTTTTTTAGGATGAAATGTTCTATAGATGTCTATTAGTTGCAATTGGTTCATAACCTCTGCTAGTTTCAATGTCCTTGTTCAGTTTCTGCTTCCATCATGTGTCCATTGATGAGAGTAGGGTGTTGAAGTCTCCCACTATTATTTTTTGTGGAGCAAAATATATTTTCATCCTTAGCAGGGTTCCTTTTATGAAAATGGGTGCTCTTGTATTTGGAGCTTTTATGGTAAGTATTGGCAATTCCTCCTGATACATTTTCCCTGTAATAAGTAAAAGTGTCCTTCCTTATCTTTTTTGATAATTTTTTGTTGAAAATCTACTTTATTCAATATTAAAATGGCCACTACAGCTTGTTTCTTGTGGTCGTTTGTTTGGAAGGTTTTCCCCAAGCCTTTTACTCTTAGATAGTATCTGTTTTTGTCTCTGAGTTGAGTTTCTTGTATG
The DNA here is from genome assembly GCF_963924665.1 of Micromys minutus. Taxonomy (NCBI): domain Eukaryota; kingdom Metazoa; phylum Chordata; class Mammalia; order Rodentia; family Muridae; genus Micromys; species Micromys minutus. The sequence goes on from NC_137974.1 coordinate 15,260,783, forward strand.
CAGCAAAATGCTGGATTCTGTTTATGTATCCAGTATGATAGCCTATATCTCTTTATTGGGGAATTGAGTCCATTTATGTTAACAGATATTAGGAATTAGTGGTTGCTGTTTGCTGCTATTTTTGCTTTTAGAGGTAGAACATTTCTGTGTGACTTTCTTCTTTTGGTTTTCTTGCTTAGTTACTTTTTTTTTTTGCTTTTTCTGGGACATAGTTTCTCTCCTTGTGTTGAGTTTTCCACAAATTTATTTATTTTTTGTAGGCCTGGATATGGTCAGATATTGTGTAAATTTTGCTTTGCCGTGGAATATCTATGGTGACTGAGAGTTTTGCTGGGTACAGTAGCCTTGGCTGACATTTGTGTTTTTTAGGGTCTGAAGGATGTCTCTCCAAGATCTTCTAGCTTTCACAGTCTCTGTTGAGAATTTGGGTGTGATTCTAATTGGTCTGTCTTTATATGTTACATGACCTTTTTCCCTTCTGCTTTTAGTATTTTTTCTTTGTTTTTAACACTTGGTGTTTTGACTATTATGTGTTGGGAAGGATTTCTTTTCTGGTCCAATCTCTTTGAGTTTTGTAGGTTGCTTTTATGCTCAGGGTCATCTCTTTCTTAATGGTATGGAAATTTTCTTCTACAATTTTTTGAAAATATTTACTGTGCCTCTTAATTGATATTCTTTGCTCTCTTCTATTTCTATTATCCTTAGGTTTGTTCTTCTCATTGTGTCCTGGATCTCCTGGATATTTTGGGTTAGGAGTTTTTTGGATTTTGCATCTGCTCTGACTATTTTGTCTGGTTTTCAATGGTGTCTTGGGCTGCTGAGATTCTCTCTTTCATCTCTTGTAGTCTTTTGGAGATGCTTTCATCTGTGACTCCTTATTTCTTTTTTAGCTTTTACATCTCCAGGGTTGTCTCTTTTAGTGTTTTCTTTATTGTTTTCATTTCCATTTTCATTTTCAATTCCTTCATCTTTTTGGTGGTGTTTTCCTGTAGTTCTTTGAGTGATTTTCGTGTTTCCTCTTTAAAAGCTTCTATTCATTTATGGTTGTTCTCCATGCTTGTTTAAAGGAGTTATTCATGCTCTTCTCAAATATTCCCATCATCTTGAGGTATGATTTCAGTTCTGAGTCTTCTTTTGCTGAAGTGTTTTAGCAGTCCACTGCTTGCTGTGGTTGGAAAGCTGGGTTTTGATGCTGCCAGTTTGTCTTGGTTTATATTCCTTACGTTTTGTTGTTTTCCTCTTGCCATCTTTTTGTCTGTATTTATATGTAGTCTTGTTGTCTGTGACTGGCACCTGTCTCTCCTGTGTATCTGTGGGCCCGTGGACTCAGGAAGAAAATTGCTTCTGAGTGTTTTCCTTTTTGTGGCTGAGCAGTGAGTGCTGGTGGCAGGTACTCAGTTGTCTTTGTGGGCTCGGTTCGGGAGCTCTTATGAGGCTCCTCTGGGATCTTGGCTCTTTGCATACTGGTCCTGTACACTAGTTGTAAGGTTCTGGCTTTTTCTCCAGGTCAAAATGGACCCTTTTCCAGCCAGTACAGCACTTTCTGCTCACTTAGAACTCATGGTGTGCCCTCCCTGGGCCTTTGTGTCAGGTTCACCTCTGGTCCAGGTGTAAAAGTGCCAGTGGAGCTCATATTCCAGAATTGCCTTCTCCAAGCAGATCAAGATTCTCTCTGACACAGTCCTGGGCACTGCCTCCAAGCAATCTCTGTGCTCTGGGAATTCACTGCACAGCCTCACTAGGTGTGTACCACAGGTTACCTACTAGGTCTAGGTGGAAAAGCTCCTTGGCATTCAAGAATACATATTAAAAAGAAAGAGAGGTCTCTCTCTCTCTCTCTCTCTCTCTCTCTCTCTCTCTCTCTCTCTCTCTCTCTCTCTCTCCCTCTCTTTCACTCACACACACACACACACACACGCACACACACTCATAAATTGAGAGGAATGGAGAAGTACAATGAAGCGCTCAATTCAGGATTTTATAGCTGGACAACTGGCCCATCACTGAATTTCAGTATTATTTGTAAGATGGTCTGACTCTGTGGTAGAGATATGTGTGATCTCTTTGCTGGACGCAACTTCACCTAGTATCTGAGTTGAAGTCTTGTTTCTCTTGGTATAATATTCTTAAGGATACGCTCATTTACATTGGGTCCATTCTTTAAATTACCAAATAGATTAAAATATGCTAATATCTCTTTAACATATCATCATTTTCCAGGGCATTTTTGATGCTACAGATTAGTGAATGTTAGGTAAACCATGTAGAGAATATTTTTACTATCCTCACTACCAAAGATCATATTATCAAAGCACATTAAACCTAACTGTACAAGTAAATTGGCATTTTAGTTTTCCTGTAGAATCAAATTCAAGTTTATTATGTTTTTTTTTGACTTTTGTGTATTTGTGTGCTATGATAATCAATGATTCTTTCATTAGCTCATTTGAATCACATTCATTCCTTTATTCATATATGGCATTTTGGAGATGTTGAAAATATCATTTTTCAGGCTAAGACTGCTTGACACATTACAGCATACTGAGAAATAAAGCTATAATTTTTTTGAATGTCAAATTATTATTTTTCCTATTGTCAATATTGTACTTTTATAATTAAAGTCATTCAGATTAATTTCGATTTACATATTTGAACCTGTATTTTAACTATATATATTAAAATTTGAAAATGAATATTTAACATATCATAAATAGTTTATGCTTTTATGTTAAAAATATATATTAGAATACAGTACAGGTGTTAGAAAAGAATACAGGGAAGGCTAAACGTTGGAGGATGAGGAAGAACTCAGTACATGTAATGAATATAAGGTATGGTACATGTTACAAAGGTAATTGTTTGTCGAGTTCTGGCCGACATAGATTTTCCATTTCATATGCTGTATGCATCAAGTCCAGTGTGAAGTTTCACATCACCCACTCTGAAGTCCTCTTATAAATGTTTATGAGTTAACCGAGTTGTGTGCTCTTTAGATCTGGTTAATTTTGGTGCATAATTTCTATATGCATTTTTCTGTTTATTCTACCCAAGACTGGCATAACAACTGTATTACTGCTTTGTAACAAGTGAAAGAGATACTGGAAGAGTAATGAAAAGTGACACCAAAACACAGAACTAATATACATTGAAAAAAAAAAAAAAGAACATTTGTGGACAACAGTTTCCTACTGATGAATAAAGATAAAATATTGCGACTTTTTCACACAGAGTACAGTCAATGATGTTCTAATTATTTCTGATATTAGTCAGTTTTTTCCATTTCTGACAACTATAAGTATAGCTAAATTATCCATGAAAACTGTCAAATGACTAGTGTATAAGGTGGTTTATATCCTGTGATACTTATTTTCAAGGAACAAATAAGAGTTCAAACTAATTGATTACTAAGCTTACACACTGAGCTCCATGAATTTCCATGCAATTAAATTTTCAAAGAATTCTATTAGTATAATCATCACTTGGATCTTCTTTTTTTTTTAAAATGTAGCCTAGCTCAATTTCCTTTCCTGGGTAAATAAATATTCATTTAGCAAAATAGTCTCTTTGAGCCTTGTGATTTGTCTTATGAAGATCTTTAAATAAGCAAAAGGCATATTTCTAAACCTTGTGCTTTTAACCAGATCCTGCTATATTCCCTTCTCACTGGAACTTTTTAAAGGATTATTGTCAAAGAATCATAATGTGATATAAAGAACATTAAAATAACAAATGTTTCATGTTGTATATTTATTGCCAAATTAATTTTACTGTCTAGTTTTTCCAAAAAATTAATACCAATGAATATGCACATGAACTATCCTTTTTGAAGTTTTGTAAAATACTACATTCAATGTCAGTTTAAATAAATTATCAAAATAATGAATTATGCCAGGAAAAGTTAGAGAATCTATATTGGTAACTTTTATGTTTTATTTATTGAGTTGTGATTGATAAAATGTATATATTGTACATTCAATTTTTGTGGCATGCATATATTGTAAAAATATTTCTACAATGAAGGTAATTTATACACTATTACTTCTCATTGTTTCAGGGTGCATATGTGTAGGTGGGTATGTGTATATTTTTATGTGATGAAAATGGTTAAATTGCACTCTCATATCTGACTATAGGTGTAAATATATAATTGATACTTGTAATTACATGTTATGTATCACATTTCCAAAATTTTCTTATTTATATTTCCATGTCTGGGTAAAAAACCCAACAATGCATTATTCCCCTTCACTGCCCACACTGATGAATGTAATTTTACTCCCATTTTAAGACTATATCATTTTCTATATTTCACATATATGTGAGAAGTAGAAAACAAAGTGACAAATAGAGAAAGATTTGATACAATTAGTAAGAGATAAGATATGCCCAGCTATCAGGAGAAAAGTTGAGTTCAGTTCAGTTGGTCAGTTGGGAAGGAGTAAAGTGAGGGCAGCACAGTAGAGTAATTGTCCTTCACTGAAGGTCAGAAGAGGCAGCTGAAGCCAAAGAAGAAGGAAAGCACCAGAAGATTGTAACAAATTGCCAGAGATAGTTTGAGGGTAAGTAGAAACAGTTCACCCAAGAAGAAACTAAATAAAGAAATAAATAGATATTGTGGTCAACACTCGCATCATTTGTTTTACAGTTATATACAAATGTTCCATTTTAATAAGTAAGTTAGACACTTGTCAAGTGTTTACTTCTATTTTTTATCATCTAATTTTTCTGAAAGTTTTTAAAATCTAACTATGGCAAAAAAATTAAAATAAAGTAATGCTAGGACTTTAAGAATAAATTATGTCCACAGTTTTTAAAAAATATATTATTTTATATTCTCTATATTTACATTTCAGATGTTATCACACCCCCCAATCCCATCCTCCTCCCCTTCTCCTTGCCTCCATGAAGGAGCTCCAGCTCCTAACCATCCTCTCCCACCTCATCACCTTGGTGTTACCCTATACTGGAATAATGAGCCTTCCCTGGACCAAAGGCCCCCCCTCCCACTGATGCTGTCCTCTGCTGTATATAGACCTGGTGCCCTGCATCTCTCCAGTTTTGTTCATTCATTGGTGTTTTAGTCCCTGGGAGCTGTGGTGGGTTTGTTTAGTTGATAATGTTGTTCTTCCCATGAGGGTACAGAAACATTCACCTCCTTCAGTCCATTTTCCAGCTCCTTCATTGTGGTCCCCATGTTCAGTCCAATGGTTTAGCTGCAAACACAGTTTTTTTTTCTAAACTTTTATATTCATACACATGTAAACTTAAATCAGTTAAACACACTTATGTTTTATCATATTTTGTGATAGATTCACATATAAAAAGCAGAAATGTTTTCCTTACTAATATAAAAATATATTAAGAAGATATTGTTATTTGTTTTAGTTGAACAAACTGGAGCATTTATCATGTCTTAATTATAGAATCAAAGCCTCAGTATCATATGTCTTTGGCATTAAAAAGCAGAATTCACTATGTCATTTTTTTAATCCATTTTACAGATGTTCATTTATTCAGCTATTCATTCACAAACACAAATATTGAAAAACTTTATTCTAAATCGCAAAGAAGCTTTACTTCAGATCAATGTATTTGAACAATTGCTTAGCAAAGCATAGCAAGCTGTAAATATAAAACGTTCACAAGAAATATTTTGCTTAAGGAGAAAATAAATAGTGCATGATTTTTCAGTTTGTTCACTCGAAAACCAAAACAACATCTGTTTAAGAAAAGACAAATGGATTTTCAATTTCAGGGACTCTTCAACATAACAATACTAGGAAAGAGACCTTTTATTTAGAATCAATAAAAGTCTACATAACAAAAATATTTTTGTTCTTTGAGCAAGAGAGTCTATTTATTTTCAGGAACCAATATCTAAAGAACAAGAATGTAAGACAAAGATGTATCATTCATAGCAATTATAGTGAAAACCTATTTAAGTATATGTTGTGGATTTGTGTCAGTTTCAGACACAGCTTTTGCACAGAACACTAGACGCCATAGCTATAAAGTCTAAACAAAGGAAAATATAGCATTGTAAATCAGTTTGCAACCTAGTTTGTGTATTTAGCTTGACTGACACTATACAGGTAAGACAAAAAATGTGATATAATCATTTAAATGATCAGGTTTATTCATTTTAGACATTTGAAAAGCTTTTGTCAAATTAGCATCAGGAATGTTTCTAAATTCATATTCTTGTTGCATAAAACATATTCGAGTGTATTTAAATTTGATGACATTTATCTTTTCTCTCCTTGAGTCTAGAATAAGGTACTTATAACTAAGGTCTAGTTTGTGTTTCTTATACATCAGTCCATCCATCATATATCTATTTATGTATATACTATAAAACAAGCATTTATTTGAGTAGAAGCATGTGATCTTGATTTTCTTTTTCCATTTAGCATTCTAGTTATTTGGATTCTGTACTTGATTTTCTGTTACTATTGAAAATTGTAACACACATATTTAAATTATATCTCAAGTCATTGTTATTGTAATAATTTAGTGTTTTATAGCATGCCAAACCTAATCCTAGAGTGACTTGAGATACCAAGGTTGACTTATAGGCTCAGGTGACTTCCCAGTTCTCAGAGGTGAAAGGGAATGGAAAAGTGAGCTGGGGATGGAGAAGAGAGGGGATCTGTGACTGAGATCTAAAGTGAATAAATAAATAATCAAGAAAAAGTTCTGAGTTTCCTTTGGAATGTGGTCACTAGTATTTTTGGAAATTAATACCTGTTTTGTTCAAAATAGTATTAATAACTAGAAATTATAGATATAAAACTGACCAACTCTAGATTACAAGAAAAAATACTAGATATCATAGTATAAAAACTTTCATGTACAAATTTGGAAAATTATATTTTTAATGAATACATCTTAAAATAAATGGTAGGTATATAGACAGATAATAATGGAACATACTCATTTAATTTGTGTCAATTTTAAAGTAATTTTAATCATTTAATTCTAGTATTAAACATTTCTGCCAACATTACCAAAAGATGAAAATATAAAAATCAAAGATAGTTACAGTTCAGAAAATGAGAAATTATGCTCAGCCCAAAGAAACAACTGTATCATGTTTCCTTTTCACATGGCTCATGGACCATTTTAGAAGATGAAGTAAGAAGAATATAAAAACAAGTAGTGAACCCAGACACACAGGACTGGCGAGAACCAGGTGAGAAAGGATTCTGACTAGCCAGGGGACAAAGAGATCTCAGTGGAGCACACAGAAAGTATGTGCCTGCCTGCTCAGTGTGATCCAGGTACCCAGGAATCCAGTTGCATTGGGCCCACTGTTCCCAGCTGGCAGCTTTTTGAATGCACAACAGGCGCTTGGACCATCCACCAACAGGAAGAATAGTGATCCAGGGACACAGGCCAAGTAAAAGGGAAAGGCCAGAACCAATCACTGAAAACAAGATGGCAAGAATAAAGCAAAAGAATTTACCACAAGGAAACCAAGACAACCTGGCAAGACTGGAACATAGCTCTCCCAACACAACAAAAAGCAGAAAGCCAAACACTCCAGAAAAAGTAGACTCAGACCTGAAATCCTAGATGATGATGATGATCCTTAAACAAGAACAGGAGAAAAACCATAAAGAATTAGAAGCTTTTAAAGAAGAAACAAGAAAAACACTCAAAAAACTAAAAGAACTAGAACAAAACAGAACCAAAGAGATGAAAGAATGGAAGAAGGATTTTAAAACAGAAATGGACACAGTAAAGAAAACACTAAAAGAGACAACCCTACAGGTAGAAATCCTAAAAAAGAAATCAGGACTAACAGATGCAAGCATTTCCAACAGACTACAAGAGATGAAAGACAGAATCTTGAGAGCCAAAGACAAGATTGAAAACATGGAAAAAACAGTCAGAAAAGATGCAAAAACCAAAAGCTCCTAACCCAAAATGTCCAGGAGATCCAGGACACAATGAGAAGACCAAATCTAAGGAAAATAGGAATAGAAGAGGGCAAAGAATATCAACAAAGAGCTACAGTAAATATCTTCAACAAAATCCCGGAAGAAAACTTTCCTACCCTTAAAAATGAGATGATCAGGAGCATAAAAGAAGCCTACAGAACTCCAAAATAGGTTGGACCATGAAAGAAATTATTTCCAACACATAATAGTCAAAACACCAAGTGCCCAAAGCAAAGAAGGAATACTAAAAGCAATAAGGGAAAAAGGTCATGTAACATATAAAGGCAGACCAATCAGAATCACATCCGATTTCTCAACAGAGACTATGAAAACTAGAAGAGCCTGGACAGACATCATGCACACCCTAAGAGAGCACAAGGGCCAACCCAAGCTGCTATACCCAGCAAAACTATCAATCACCATAGATGGTGAGATGAATATTCCAAGAAAAACCTAAATTCACAAAATAATGACAATAAACCCAGCACTACAATGAATTATGCGTGGAAGACCCAACACAATGAGGGAAACCAACTCATAGTAAAACAAGAAAACTTCTAAGCAAGAAAACCAAAAGAAGAAAGACACACACGCAGAATTAAACGTACCAAAGCAACAATAGCAGGAAACAGCAACCACTATTCCTTGATATCTATTAACATAAATAGAATCAACTCACCAACAAAAATATATACGCTATCAGACTGGATACATAAACAAAACCCAGAATTTTGCTGCATAGAAGATCTCAGAGACAAAGACAGACACTTTCTTAGAATAAAATATTGGCAAAAGCCTTCCAAGCAAATGGTCCCAAGAAGCAAGCTTGAGTGGCCATTCTAATATCAAATAAAGTATTTCAACCAAAAGTTATCAAAAAAAAAAAGTTAAGGAAGGACACTATTTACACATTATAGGGGAAATCTGTCCAGAGAAAATCTCAATTTTAGCATATATGCTCCAAATACAAAGGCACCAATATTCATAAAAGAAATCTTACTAAAGCTTGAAAAATACGTTTTACCCCACACAATAATAGTGGGAGATTTTAATTCCCCACTCTCAACAATGGAAAGATCATGGAAACAGAAACTGAATAAGAAAACTGCAAAACTAGCAGAGACTATGAACCAACAGAAACTAATAGATATCTATAGAACATATCATCCTAAAACAAAAGAATACACCTTCTTCTCAGTACCTCACCGTACCTTCTTAAATATTGACAACTTATTTGGACACAGAACAAGCTTCAGTTGATACAAGAAGATCGAAATATTCCAATGCATTCTTTCAGATCACCATGGTCTAAGGCTGGTCTATAATAAAAACAAAGACAACGAAAAGCCCATATATTCATGGAAACTAAACAATGCTCTATTAAATGATAGCAGGCTCAAGGAAGAAATAAAGAAATAAATGAAGGATTTTCTAGAATTCGATGAAAATGAAAACTCAAACTTATGGGATACAATAAAAGCAGTACTGAGAGGAAAACTCATAGCTCTGAGTGCTTCCAAAAAGAAACTGGAGAGAGCATACACTAGCAATCTGGCAGCACAGTTGAAAGCTCTAGAACAAAAGGAAGCAGATACACCCAAGAGGAGTAGATGGGAAGAAATAAGTAAACTAAGGCCAGAAATAGAACAAATTGAAACAAAAAGAACCATTGAAAGAATCAACAAAACCAAGAGCTGGTTCTTTGAGAAAATTAACAAGATTGATAAACCCTTACCCAGACTAATTAGAGGGCAAAGAGAGAGTGTCCAAATTAACAAAATCAGAAAGGAAAGTGGAGAAATAATGATTGAAACTGAGAAAATTCAAGAAATTATCAGATTATACTGCAAAAGTCTATACTCCACAAAGTTGGAAAATCTGGAGGAAATGGATGAATTTCTAGACAGATACAAGATAACAAAGTTAAACTACGAGCTGGTAAACCATCCAAATAATCCTGTAACACCTAAAGAAATAGAAGAAGTCATCAAAAGCCTCCCAACCAAAAAAAGCACAGGTCCAGATGGGTTCAGTGCAGAGTTTTATTATTTATTGTCGACATAATACCAATACTCTCCAAACAATTCCACTAAATAGAATCTGCTTGAACACTACATAACACATTATTTGAGGCTACAATAACCCTTGTTCCTAAACCACACAAAGACCCTACAAGGAGCAAGAATTTCAGACAATTTCACTTATGAGCATTGATGCAAAAATACTCAGCAAAATCCTTGCAAACCGAATCCAAAAACACATCAAAACGATCATTCACCGTGATCAAGTAGGCTTCATCTCTGTGATGCAGGGATGGTTTAATATAAGGAAATACATCAATGTAAACCACCTTGTAAACAAACTAAAATAACAAAAGGTCATGGTTATCTCACTAGATGGTGAGAAAACATTTGACAAAATCCAACACCACTTCATGTTTAAAGTCTTGGCAAGAACTGGAATCGAAGGTCCATACCTAAAAATAATAAAAGCAATATACAGCAAACCAACAGCCAACATCAATCTTAACTGTGGGAAACTTGAAGCAATCCCACTAAAATCACGGACTCAACAACGCTGCTCATTCTCCCTGTACCTATTCAAGATAGTAGTGGAAATCCTGCCTGGAGCAATTAGACAGCAAAAGGAAATCAAAGGGATACAATTTGGAAATGAAGAAGTAAAAACATCACTATTTGCAGATGACATGATAGGGTACTTAAGTGGCCCCACAAATTCCACCAGAGATCTCCTACAGCTGATAAACAAGCTCAGCAAAGTGTGTGGATATAAAATTAATTCAAACAAATTGGTAGCCTTCCTATACTCAAAGGACAAACATGTGGAGAAAGAAATTAGGAAAAAAATACCCTTCACAATAGTTACAGAAAATATGAAATACCTTGGTGTGACTCAAACTAAACAAGAAAGGACCTGAATGACAAGAACTTCAAACTTCTTTTTTTTTTAAACTTTATTTTAAAAAACAAAAATAAAACAAAAAAAGTTTTAAACATTTTTTTCTTTTTTTTTAAGGTTTGATACTCTGCATTAAGGTCTTAATAGTTACAATGAGCAAAAAGTACATGTAAAACAGGATATAAACCGGAATTAGTCAACATTTACTTGGTGTATAAGGTTGGAGCATGACATTTTTGTTTTGTTTTGTTTTGTTTTGTTTTTGTTTTGTTTTGGTTTGTTTTCTCTTTTTCTCTTTTTATTTTTTAAACTTTATTTTAAAAAACAAAGATAAAAGAAAAAAAATTTAAACATATTTGCATAAATGTATACAAATAAAATTGTGCCAGTGCTTGGCTCTTTTTTTTTTTTTTTTTTTAAAGGTTTGGTACTTTGCATTAATATCTTACTATTAACAATGAGCAAAAAGTACATGTCAAACAGTGTGTAACCTGAAATTAGTCAACGTTTTCTTGATGTGTAAGGATTGAGCATGAATTATTTTGTTTGTTTGTTTTCTTTTCTTTTCTTTTCTTTTCTTTTTTTCTTGAACTTCACACAATCTATGAGTTGTTTCTGGGGCAGTCCGAGACTCTGGGGTTAGCATCCCAATATTAGTGACAGCATATTATGTGTGTTCTTTTGTGACTGGGTTATCTCACTCAGGATGATATTCTCTAGATGCGACCATTTTCTTAAGAATTTGGTTAAGTCATTGTTTCTGATAGATGAGTAGAACTCCATTGTGTAAATGTACCACAATTTTTGTATTCATCCATCTACTGAAGGACATCTGGGTTCTTTCCAACTTCTGGCTATTATAAATAGAGATGCTATGAACATTGTGGTGCATGTATCTTTGCTGTATATTGGAGTGTCTCTGGGGTATATCCCCAGAAGTGGAATAGCTGGTTCTTCAGGTAATACTATGTCCAAATTTCCTGGGAATCACCAGACTTTTTTCTAGAGTAATAGTATCAGTTTACAACCCCACCAACATTGGAGAAGTGTTCCTCTTTCTCCAAAACCTCGCCAGCATCTGCTGTCATCTGAGTTTTGGATCTTCAGCAATCTAGTTGGTTTGAGGTGGAATCTCAGGGTTGTTTTGATTTGCATTTCCTTATGGGTAAGGATGTCAAGCAATCCTTGGATGTTTCTCAGCCATTCAATGTTCCTCAATTGAGAATGTTTTGTTTAGCTCTGTACCCCACTTTTTAATAGGGTTGTTTGATTCTCTGGTGTCTAGCTTTTTGAGCTTTTTGTATACATTGGATATTAGGCCTCTATCTGATGGGGAATTGGTAAAGATCTTTTCCCATTCTGTTGGTTGCTGTTTTGTTTTCTTGACAATGTCTTTAGCCTTACAGAAACTTTGCAATTTCATTAAGTCCCATTTGTTAATCTTTGACCTTAGAGCTTGAGCCATTGGTGTTTTGTTCAGGAAATTATCTCCTGTGCCTATGTGTACTAAAGTTTTTCCTACTTTCTCATCTAATAGTTTCAGTGTATCAGGTTTAATGTGGAGATCATTGATCCACTTAAACTTGAAATTTGTACAAGGAGATAAGAAAGGGTCTATTATCATTCTTTTGCATGCTGAGTGCCAGTTGGAACAGCACCATTTGTTGAATAGGCTGTTCTTTTTCCATTTGAATGTTTATGGCTCCTTTGTCAAAAATCAGGTGACCATATATGTGAGGGCTCATTTCTTGATCTATTCTATTCCATTTATTCAGGTGCCTATTTCTGTACCAGTATCATGCAGTTTTCAGCACAATTGCCTTGTAATATACCTTAGGACAGGGATAGTGATTTCCGCAGATGTTTTCTTGTTGTTGAGGGTGGATTTCAATATTCTAGGTCTTTTGTTTTTCCAGATGAAATTGCACAATGTTCTTTCCAACTCAGTGAAGAACTGGGTAGGAAATTAGATGGGGATTGCATTGAATCTGTAGATAGCTTCTGGTAGGATGGCCATTTTAAAATGTTGATCCTTTGAATCCATGAGCGTGGGAGATCTCTCCATTTTCTGAAATCTTACTCAATTTCCTTCTTTAGAGGTTTGAAGTTCTTGTCATACAGGTCCATCACTTGCTTAGTTATCGTCACATCAAGGTATTTCATAGTTTCTGTGACTATTGTGAAGGGTATCATTTCCCTAATTTCTTTCTCCACATGTTTGTCTTTTAAGTATAGGAAGTCCACTGATTTGTTTGAGTTAATTTTGTATCCAGCCACTTTGCTGAGCTTGTTTATCAGCTGTAGGAATTCACTGGTGGAGAAGGGGTGTTAAATTTTTTCAAATGCTTTCTTACCATCTAATATGATGACAATGTGATTTTGTTTTTTGAGTTTGTTTATATGGTGGATTACATTGATGGATTTCTTTATATTTAACCATCCCTGCATCCTAGGAATGAAGCCTACCTGATCATGGTAAATGATCATTTTGATGTGTTCCTTTATTCAGTTTGCAAGGATTTTGTTGAGTATTTTTGCATCAATGTTCATAAGTGAGATTGGTCTAAAGTTCTCTTTCCTTGTAGGGTCTTTGTGTAGTTTATGAACGAGGGTTATTGTAGCCTCAAAAACTGAGTTAGGTAGTATTCCATTTGATTTTATCTTGTGGAATAATTTGGAGAGTATAGGTGTTATGTCCCCACTAAATGTCTGATAAAATTCTGCACTGATCCCTTCTGGACCTGGGCTTTTTTAGGTTGGTAGGCTTTTGATGACTTCTTCTATTTCTTTAGGTGATATGGGATTATTTAGATGATTTACCTTGTCCTGGTTTAACTTTAGGATCTTGTATCTTTCTAGGATTTCATGCCTTTCCTTGAGATATTCCAATTTTGTAGAGTATAGCCTTGTGAAGTAGGATCTGATGATTTCTTGAATTTCCTTATTTAAAGTTGTTATTTCTCCACTTTCTTTTCTTATTTTGTTAATTTGTATACTCTTTCTTTGCACTATAGTTAGTCTGGCTAGGGGTTTATCAATCTTGTTGATTTTCTCAAAGAACCATCTCTTGGTTTTGTTGATCCTTTTGATGGTTCTTTTTGTTCCTATTTGGTCCATTTCTGCCCTGATTTTGATTATTTCTTGCCTTCTACTCCTTTGGGGTGTATCTGATTCCTTTCATTTTAGAGCTTTTAGCTGTACTGTCATGTTGCTGATGTATGCTTTCTCTAGTTTCTTCTTGGAAGCGCTCAGGGCTATGAGTTTTCCTCTCAGTACTGCTTTCATTGCCTCCAATAGGTTGGGTATGTTGTGTTTATGTTTTCATTGAATTCTAGAAAATCTTTAATTTCTTTCTTTATTTCTTCTTTGAGCCTGATATCATTTAACAGAGCATTATTAAGTTTCCATGTGTATGTGGGCTTTTTGTTGTCTTTTTGTTGTTATAGACAAACCTTAGTCCATGGTGATCTGAGAGGATGCATGGGAGAGTTTCAATCTTCTTATATCGATTGAGGCTCGTTCTTTGTCCAATTATGTGGTCAATTTTTAAGAAGGTGCCATGTGGTGCTTAGAAGAAGGTGTATTCTTTTATTTTAGGATGATATGTTCTGTAGATATCTATTAATTCCAGTTGGTTCATAGTCTCTGCTAGTTTTATAAAGTCCTTTTCCAGTTTCTGTTTCCATGATCTTTCTATTGGTGAGAGTGGGGTATTAAATTCTCCCACATATTGTGTGGGGTGAAATATATTTTTTGAGCTTTAGTAGGGTTTCTTTTATGAATGTAGGTGCTTTTGTATTTGGAGCATATATGTTAAAGATTGAGAGTTTCTCTTGACATATTTTACCTGTAATAAGTAAAAAGTGTCCTTCTTTATTTTTTTTGATAACTTTTTGTTGGAAATTTACTGTATTTGATATTAGAATAGCCAATCCAGCTTGATTCTTGGGGCTGTTTGCTTGGAAGTTTTCTTCCCAACATTTTACTCTGAGATAGTGTCTGTCTTTGTCTCTGAGATGAGTATTTTGTATGCAGTAAAATGCTGGATTTTATTTATGTATCCAGTGTGATAGCCTATGTCTCTTTATTGGGGAGTTGAGACCATTTATGTTAATGGATATCAAGGAATAGTGGTTTCTTTTTCCTGCTATTATTGCTTTTGTTTGTTGAGTTGTGTCTGTGTCTCTTTCTTCTTTTGGTTTTCTTGCTTAGTAGTTTTCTTGTTTTTACTAGGATGTAGTTCCCCTCATTGTATTGGGTTTTCCACCTATAATTCCTTGTAATGCTGGGTTTGTGGTCAGATATTGTGTAAATTTAGATTTGTCTTGAAATATCTTCATATCTCCATCTATGGTGATTGATAGTTTTTCTGGGTATAGCAGCTTGGGCTGAAACTTGTGCTCTCTTAGGGTGTGCATGATGTCTGTCCAGGCTCTTCTGGCTTTCATAGTCTCTGTTGAGAAATTGGGTTTTATTCTGATTGGCCTGCCTTTATATGTTACATGACCTTTTTCCCTTACTGCTTTTAGTATTCTTTCTTTGCTTTGGGCACTTGATGTTTTTACTATTATGTGTCGGGAGGTATTTCTTTTCTGGTCCAACCTATTTGGAGTTCTGAAGGCTTCTTTTATGTTCGTGGTCATCTCATTCGTGAGGGTAGGGAAGTTTTCTTCTACGATTTTGTTGAAGATATTTACTGTGTTTCTTAGTTGATATTCTTCTCCTTCTTCTATTCCTATTATCCTTAGATTTTGTCTTCTCATTGTGTCCTGGATCTCCTGGACATTTGGGTTAGGAGCTTTTTGTTTTCTGCATCTTCTCTGGCTGTTTTGTGTATGTTTACAATGTTGACTTCGGCCCCTGTGTTTTTGTATTCCATCTCTTGTATTGTATTGGAAATGCTTGATTCTGTGACTGCTGATTTCTTTTTTAGGTGTTTTCTCTCTAGGGTTATCTATTTTAGTGTTTTCTTTATTGTTTCAATTTCCATTTTAAATTCCTTCTTCCATTCCTTCATCACTTTGATTCTGTTTTTCTCTACTTCTTTGAGTTCTTTGAGTGATTTTCTTGTTTCCTCTTTAAAGCTTCTGATTCTTTTTGCTCTTCCTCCCATTCTTGTTTAAGGATCTCTATCATCTTCTTGAGGTATGATTTTAGGTCTGTGTCTTATTTTTCTGGAGTGTTTGGCATTCCAATGTTTGCTGGAATGGGAGAGCTGGGTTCTGGTGTTGCCAGGTTGTTTTGGTTTCCTTGGGTTATGCTCTTTCGCTTTTTTCTTGCCATCTTGTTTTCAGTGATATGTTCTTGTCTTTTCCTTGTACCTGGTCTGTGTCCCTGGATCTCCACTGGGCCAAGTGTAAATGGTCCAAGCCTTGTTCTGCACTGCACAGCCGCTGGGTGGAAACAGAGGTATTAATGCTGGGTTCCTGGTCCCTGGATTAGGCAGGGCATGGGTGGGCTTTCCGTGTGCCCTCAGTGGAGATCTCACTGCCTCCTAGCTGGTCGGATCTTCTACTCCTCAAACTTCTAAATAAAGAAATCGAGGAAGAACTCAGAAAATGGAAAGATGTCCATTCTCATGGATTGGAAGGATCAACATTTTAAAAATGGCTATCTTACCAAAAGCAATTTACAGATTCAATGCAATCCCCATCAAAAGTCCAACCCAGTTCTTCATTGAGTTGGAAAGATCATTGTGCAATTTCATCTGGAATAACAATAGTCCTAGAATAGCAAAATCCATCCTCAAAAACAAGAAAACATCTGCGGGAATCACTATCCCTGTCTTCAAGCTATATTACAATGTAATTTTGCTGAAAACTACATGGTACTGTTAAAGAAATAGGCACATAGATCAATGGAATTTAATAAAAGATACAGAAATCAGCCCTCAAGTATATGGTCACCTGATTTTTGACAAAGGAGCTGTAAACATTTAATGGAAAAAGTACAGCCTATTCAACAAATGGTGTTGGTCTAGCAGGCACTCAGCATGCAGAAGAATGAAAATAGACCCCTTCTTATCTTCTTGTACGAAGTTCAAGTGTAAGTGGATCAAAGATCTCCACATTAAACCAGATATACTGAAACTATTAGATTAGAAAGTAGGGAAAACCTTAGAATACATAGCCACAGTAGAAATATTCCTGAACAGAACACCTATGGCTTGAGCTCTAAGGTCAAAGATTGACATATGGGAAGTATTGAGATTGCAAAGTTTCTCTAATGCTAAAGACACTGTCAAGAAAGCAAAATGGCAGCCAACAAAGTAATATAAGTTCTTTACCAACCCCACACATCCAAGGTTTACAAAGAACTCAAAAAGCTAGACACCAGAGAATTGAAAACCCTATTACAACTGGGGTAGAGAGTTAAAAAAAAAAAAGGTTCTCAATCAAGAAATATCAAATGGCTGAGAAACATCTAAGGAAGTGCTCAACATCCTTAGGCATCAGGGAAATGGAAATCAAAACAACCCTGAGATTCCACCTCACACCAGTCAGATTGGCCAAGATCCAAAACTCAGATGACAACTGATGCTGGTGAAGTTGTGGAGAAAGAGGAACATTTCTCCACTGTTGGTGGGGTTGTAAACTGATACAACCAGTCTGGAAATAAGTCTGGCTGTTCCTCAGAAAAATAGACATAGTACTACCTGAAGAATCAGTTATTCCACTTCTGGGCATTTACCCCAGAAATGCTCCAACATATAACAAAGATACATGCTCCACAATGTTCATTGCAGCTCTATTTATAATAGCCTGAAACTGGAAAAATCCCAGATGTCCTTCAGTAGGTGAATGGATACAAGAATTTTGGTACATTTACACAATGGAGTACTACTCAGCTATCAGAAACAATGACTTGACAAAATTCTTTAAAAAATGGGTGCATCTAGAGAATATCATCCTGAGTGAGATAATCCAGTCACAAAACAACAGACATAATATGCAGTCACTGATAATGGGATACTAACCCCAGAAAGCTCTGAAAACCCCAAAAAAAATCACAGACTGTGTGAAGTTCAACAAAACAAAGAATATATTGTAATTAAAATAGAACTGTATCACATCCCCCTTTCCTGCCTACAGCCTCTCCTCGTTTCTCTCCTATCCCCTCAAATTAATAGCCTCTTTTCCTATGTTAGGTTACATATAAACATATGTGTATGTGTATGTATCCACAAATACTTAATTACAACCTTAAAAAATGTATTCTTAAACTTTTATGCAAAAATGGTGAAAGTTTGTACATTTATCTTTGTTTTTTAAAATAAAGTAAAAAAAAAAAATGCCTAGGCATCAAATATATTTTTACCTCATCACAATGATACTTTCAGTCTTGAAAAATTATTAGTTTCTTAGTGTAATCACTGTCAGAATAAAAGAAACCAGTAGTTAAGGAGTTCTGCTGTGGAAGAGTGTCTTGTAAAGACATCAGGTTCATTGTACTCATGAACTAAAGTTAAGTAATTATTGCCTGTGCAAGGTCAAGTCCGTCAAAAGTTCAGCCCTGGTAGAAAAGTCATACAAAACTTTACCACTGACTGAAGTATGCTGAGAGTTTAAGGGATGTTTGGATAATGAGCAGCTCTTTTTTTAAGGCATTGGACAGAAACTGATGCAGGTATCCACAGCAAAGCTTTGGGTGAACTTGTTGGATACACTTGTGGAAGAGTTAGGTGAGCTTTGAAGGCACTCGAAGAGAGGGCAGCCCATTAAAAGATCAACAGTGCCAACTAACCTGGACCTATGGGAGTGCACAGAGACAGAGCATCCAACCAAAGAGCATACATCAGGACTGAGGCCTCCTGCACATATGTAGCAGAGGGCTGCCTTTTCTGTTCTCAGTGGGAAAGGAAGTGTATAATTCTGTAGAGACTTGAGGCATCAGGTTGGGACTATACAAAAGGAGAAGGCTGACTGCTCAGTGTTGAAAGACAAGAGGGATAGGGTAGGAATTATGGGGGCCTTGGAGTCGGACAGTATCTGAGAAGTAAATAAAAACAAGTTCTCAGCAAATGGTTTTCAAAATTATGTTACTTTTATTTTAGTGAAATGGTACAAAATATTAGTTTACTGATATGACAGTAAAGTAAACATTACAACATGGCAAATACTCAACAGGATAGTTCTATATATTTTTAAGATGTGTGCAAAGGAAACCTGACAATGCGGAATAAATGAAAATTTCAGATTTTATCTCCTAATATCCAAATGTTACTTCCAACATTTATTGAACACATTTTTTAGATAGATTTCAACTTGTTAACATTCAGAAAATGTTTATTACAAGACACAAATACACACAAACATTATTTTCTTTTAGAAACATAAAAAACATGGTGACTTAATGGTTAGTTTTGGTAGTAAATCTTATTACATGGGAATTACAAAGCATAGTAAAGTTGATTGCCTTGTTCTCTGGAAGGAATGTCAAATATAGGCTAGGTATATGGTAGAGCAGCTGGGTCAGTGCACAGTCTTAAGCATCCTCAGGGTAGGGTATTAAATAGCTGTGAAGTATGGCAAAACAGACTTTGATAGTAAAAATATGTTCTCAGAAATTGCATCAAAACATATAAAAACAAAACCTATCCCCTCTCTGAGTTATGTCTTACTACCCTTAAACAAAAATATAGCAAAAAAAGTTTTCCTTGCTCTCATCCTAAAAAGTAGGGTTGAAGACTCTGCACAGGTACCAGTTTGATTTCTCCACGTTCAATGAGTTGTGTAGGTGTTATCTGCAGCAATGGGATCTTGTTGTCAATTTGCAGAGTGCAACATACAATTTTGACAAGAACCAGGCTTGTTTATTCTCAAAAGATCTCTCCAGGAAAGGACTCAATTAGATGCAACTAGTTTCTTGTACTAGAAGCTTCATTTGTTGACATGGGGTGGTAAGTTATGATTCTGTAACTCAGCTAAGATTGATTCAATAAGATATTAGACCTTAGTTTCTCTTATAATTCCTACCCGTACAGAACATCTCTTTGCTTGCTTGCTTCTTTGTTTGCTTAAATATTTCTTTACTGACTCTTGCTTTTCTGTTCTTTAAATTGTACAGGTAAGAAGCAAAGGTAATGGAGAACAGCTAGATATGGGGAATGACTTCCATGGAATTTTTTTAACTTTATTTTAAAAAACAAAAATAAAAGAAAAAATTTTAAACATTTTTTGCATAAATGTATACAAATGCATTTTTGTCAGTGCTTGGCTTTTTTTTTTTTTAATGTTTGATACTCTGCATTAAGGTCTTACTAGTTTCAATGAGCAAAAACTACATGTAATTTTAAGCAAGCTCAAGAAATACAATTTCCTCTGAAACCAAGATTGTACCACGTAGAGTTTGATCTGGTGAAAAAGCAGTTAGTGGTGCTTATTTGACACTCTGTTGTGCTCATGACACGGGATAGAAGTGACAGCAAGAAAAACTCTGGTGTTCTATATCTTTATGCATTACAAAAACACAGGCTCTCAAAATGTCACAGAA
This sequence comes from Micromys minutus, assembly GCF_963924665.1. Lineage (NCBI taxonomy): Eukaryota > Metazoa > Chordata > Mammalia > Rodentia > Muridae > Micromys > Micromys minutus. The sequence goes on from NC_137974.1 coordinate 15,281,137, forward strand.
ACAGCAGAGCTGATTATTTTTTCCCTTTTTCATCTGGACACAGGGGAAGCTGAATGTGATTATTTCAAAAAACTTTCTTTTCCACGGGAAGGATATATAGGGGGAGTGGTGAGAGCCTGTGTCAAACTGAGCACCATCAAATCAAAACAAAGTTGTCATTTATTTATACATGACTCTATTATTCTATGGACACTGGGCAAATCATGTTGCTTCCTTAATAAAGTGTTTTCTCTTTTAAATTGGAAATAATTTGTAGGCAAACACCCTGTGGTTCCTCGCAATTCTGACAGTAATAGACTGAGGTTAACCATGCATTTTTGGTTGGCTATCAAAGATGCTGAAGAACAGTAAAAGATTATTGATGATTTGTTACTTCTCTTTGTAGTAATAGTCACAAAGCTAAGTTTATCAGCTTCCTAAACAAGTGTGCGCATCACCTCAGAAGCTTACAAAAGTCAAAAAAATATAATCACAGGTTTCATGTGACAAAAAGAAGAAATTCATGTGTCTATGCTAAGTAATTATTCAAACATGCAGAGTATGAATCTTTTAAATGGACATTTTGAACTCTGTATTGTGCTCTAGTTTGAGAATTTTCTTTAGCTTAGACTGAGTGATGTGGTTTTATTAGTGACATGAAGTCCAGTGTTTTCACACCAGTTGCTATTTTTGTGTGTTAGGTATAGGCAATATGGTGCTTTGCCTTTGCTCTAGAGAAACATCAAAGATTGCATGTAAAACACCGTTTTTTAGAATGTATTTTTAGTATAGATGTTTTGAAACAGAAGGTTGTTGAATCGTCTAAGAGGTTTACCTAAGGATGCCATTTGCCATAATGCCTTCTTTAGATCTTGAATGCCAGGAATTTCATTAATTTAAACCTCCACATTTTACAGATAAAAAATGCAGCTGAGATTTGTGTGAGGAATTACTGGCTAAATTAGGTTAGTGTAATGCTGTTTTCTGTCTTTGCTGATGTATTTGTAAGAGAGAGATATGAGAAAGTGAAGTTCTCATAATAGTTTATGAGCAAAATAAAAGGCAGTAGAAAGATAACCACTATCACTGCTGCAGATTGCTAAAAGAAGCTTACTAACCTGGGGATAAAAAAGATGTCCCAGGGTCTTATCAGCAAATTCAATTACAGATGCAAAGCCAGGAGGTTTATACACTCTATGCTAAAATCAGATTTTGATCATTTAGAGGCATCCTAGTTGCTTTTCATAGGTCTAAACCTCAGCTTGATGAGACAGAAGAAAAATAGAAAGCATGTATTTTGAGGCAAGGGGGTTATGTTTAAAATAATGAAATAGGTCTGCATGGGGGAGCTTAGCTAGCAGATTGGCCCAGCAGGTGCCCTCATTAGGATATTTCCTAGAAGCTGCAGATTGTTAGCATAAATAGGAAAGCAATATCTCGTTTTTTAGTCCTTAGACACAGGTATTCATCTTCAAACTAACTGTCCTTTGAAGAATTATAGGGTCCACAGATACTGATCCTTTGGTACACTCTTAATATCAGGCACAATAAGTATTACTACAAATTGCAAATGAGCACTACTTATACCAACTTAAACTGTTTGTGTGCCATGTTCCTTATGTGCATGCATACTGGAATAAACAATCTTCAAAGATTTGTTTACTTTAGAAAACTGGGGCATTTCTCTCCTGTTCAATGTGAGCTAATGTCTGGCCTTTTAGGTACAATATCTATATACCATTATTCTGAAATATGTTTAGTCACAAATTTCCAAATTCCATGTTTGCATACTTTTCAAGTGTAACAGAATTCCAATAATTCTTGTCACTTGTATGCGATATACATGTGGTAAATATGAAGGACCTGTGTATGTACAAAGGCCATTGGAGGAAGTTGAGTGTCCTGCTTTCTCATACTGCACATGACACCATTGCTATAGAGCCCCTTGTGGAGACTGAAGTTTAACTAGTAATGAGCCAGCCGCAGCTATACTCCAGTCTCTACGTCTGATAGCACTGACCTGCCCATGCCCAGCTCTTTTCTTAGATTCTAGTGATTTAAACACAGCTCCTCATGTTTGTACTACATTGATTTCTACTCAACCATCTGCAGGATATACTACCTGAACTGGTTTTCTCCTTCAATTTTGATGATCCAAGTTGATAACTCTAACATACACTAGCAAGGTGATCAGCAAGGACATAGAGAGCAAAAACACACTTAATCACAGTATTTTTGAATCACACTGTTTTTGAATAAGACACATTTTTACAAAAACATAAAATCAAATTATTGTAGCTACATATTCCAGTAGCTTGAAACCCCATCGGGAGTCTTAAAAGTCTTATGGTAAGACTCCTAGCAAGAGAGAGGTAGCCTACTACTGATGCTATTAATGATGTTTTGTTATGCTTGCAGACTGGTGCCTTGTATAACTATCATCAGATCTCCTAGCAACTGATGGTAACAAATGCAGAGCTGCACAGGCAAACATTAGATAGAGCTCAGGGAGTCATCGGGAAGAGAGTAAGGAACAATTATAGGAGCCAGAAGAACCACAGGAATAGAATCAATTCATCTGGGCCCATATAGGCCTACAGAGACTGATTAGCCAACCAGGGAGAATGCATGGAATTGCCCTATAACCTCTGTACATATGCAACAATTGTACAGCTTAGTCTTCATGCAGAACTCCTAAATGCAGAATCAGGTGTCTTCTCTGACTCTGCTGCCTGCCATTGGGACCCTTTTTACCAATGAGCTATCTCCTCTAGCTTCAGTAAAAGATGTGATGTGCCGGCTATTATTAAAAACTGTTATACCGAGACTGGTTGATATGTATGGGAGGAAAGGAGTGGATGGGTAGGGATTCAGTTATTGGGGACATGAACAAATGGTAGGAGACCAGGGATGGAAAACTGTGGTTAGGACATAAAGTTAACTAATTAAGTAAGGAAGAAAATTATAAAAGTCAAACAAGAACAGCAAGAACAACAAAAACAACATAGCAACTTAAATCAATATGTCTCTCCAAATTCCTCAGTGTCAGAATAGAATCCAGAGATGGAGTCCTGTCAGGAGACTTCGATGCATTTGGGAGAAAACTACAAAAAAAGAAGGCAAGAGTCCTGGGACTGCAGTTTTGTGGAAAACACAGAATTTCTATCAGAATGTGCTTCTGTGCCGCTCCCAGATGCAGTGGGTTGGAGTGGCACACTTCACAGGATTCCATAAAACTGGGCGTTGCTATTTGTTTATATGTATCTATGAAAAAACATGGTTTGACATGTGTGACTTTATGCCAAACTAAGCTGGTCCATGTAATTTACACTTCAGTCATGTTACTATTAATCATCAAAGAATACACTATTGCCTAATATTCTGAAAAAAATCTGCCATTGCATGAGGCTTTCGTCAGCCTCATTGTTAGTCTCCATTTTCTGAATTCACACCTCTAGTAGCATGGTACACATATTAGCACGGTTATAAATCCTACTACCATGGCTGACAGTGATTTTAATTTTAATTTAATTTTGCCACTTATTTGTACCACTCATTCATCACAGAAACTTACATGAAGTTTTCTCATCAATTTTGAAGATAAAAGTTAAAAATCACATTGCAATTTAGTGTTTGTGAGTCTTCTCACCTAGGAATAGATTGTCAGTTACTGAAAATTAGACTGATAATTTCTAAAATTAATGACAAACAATTTCCTGGACATCTTGCATTAGGTATTAATTTACTTCTTACTTTTTCAAATTAAGAATGAAAATTTGTGGCTATTGGTTTTTTTCAGTCCATAGAAATGGAAAGATAATACATTAATTTACGCACACACACACACACACACACACACACACACACACACACACACACACACACACACAAACTCATGAAGCTGGATTTTTTTAAAAAATGTATAAGCCACAAAAAGACAGAAAAAATATTAAATATGTAGTAATTCGAAAAATGAATAGAGTACTCAGAGTTCAAAATATAAGTTTGTGATAAAGATTCTGTTTATTTTTCACATAAAATATATTCTTTAAAGTATATTGTGCCCATAAAACATTTCATTTGTTTGTAAATGTAGTGTTACAATGGCAATTTCCTTTTCTTGTTATTTTCCATCTTCCTTGTTGCCATATCCTGTGTTTGCCTGTCTCCCTGTGCAAAGAAAGGATATCACTTCTTTACTTTAGGCCTACTAGATTAATGAGAAAGCAGCTACACTTGAATTTAAGGGTCAGAGTTTTCTTGTGTCTCTGTTAACATTGCCTAAGGGATTCTTTCCTCTGCAGACATTTCACATTCAATCATAGCATACTCTGGGGGCATTTGTCATGGTCTTGACAGGTTGGATAAATGGTTAGTTAAAGCCAGGGTGAAGGTCAATAAGGACAAGACTGAGGTAGCTAAATTAAAAGCAAACTATCAGTTATAACTGGCTTGTTGTAGAATGACTAGTTAGGTTCAAATCAGGCAGAATTGCAAGTGTCAGGTAATAGATTTACAAGCATAGGTTTTGACTCTGCAGTAATAGGCAATTAAAATCAAAACTCTACTTTTGTGTAGTTGACATCAGGATCTGAAAGCCTGCTGTCATCTTCCCATCATATTTATTATTGACAGAGCAGCATTAATAAAGCAAATTATTATAGATGTAACAAAATCAAGATGTGAAAGAAAATTAAAGGAGGAAAAGTTGTAGTGTTTGCAATGTTCTGCATGCTGAATGTAATGAATATAAGGAACTTTGGCCATGTTGGCAAGATGTCTGCTGAGCTCTCTCCTCAGGACCAGTGGTCATGGGCTTCAGGGTGAGAATATTATTAGCACACTCTTTCAGTAGTAACATTTAAACTCTTGAATATGCATGAGAAAAATTCAAAGTATATTTGAATTCTGAGATTTCAAGCATATTTAAATAATTGAGTATTATTTCCAATATTAATCATTTAAACATTTCAAACTATTTCATTTAAGTAAATTTCTTAAATTTAAATAAGTTTAAATAAAATATTCTCTATTGCATTTTCAAATAATTTGCTGCAGATTTTCAGCCATGTTTAGAGTTCTAAACTATAGTATCTATAGATTATATAAAAAAATAATTGTTAACAAAGGCAACCCCTGAATGAATTTGGTATTCTCTTAAGCCTCCCCAGAGTTCTTTCAGTATTCAGCAATAGGGCATTGCTAAAGTAATCTGTTTACAACTCAAAGCATCATCTACAAAGTCATTAAAATTATGTTAATGACACTATCCCAAGCAGTTCCCAAACAATATGAAACTGCCTTTATAATTAATGTCTTTCTTTAGCCTATTTGGTCTTATTTTTCTATAATGAATAACAAATTTTAAAACATTTGCTCATAATGCAAGCTATTCCTTTGAGCTTATAACTTGATGAAAGCATCCAATGCCTTCAATTCATTCTCTAAAGACACTAAATATTAAATTCTTCAAAGATTCACCTGCTATTATGAATTACTTGTACCAACACAGTCTCATTTCTAGGAACTATTATTTGGAAAATCCTCATCTGAAAGTTTTATAAATATGAATAAGTATTCACCACACAGTAGTGCATCCAAAATATTAAATTGAATTTGTATGCAATTGAAACCCAAATTGAACAAAATATCAACACAAACAATTAAAGAAATGTTAAATGCCAGTCCATGCCAGTTATATAATTTATTACATTTACATTCAAATAAACAAAATTTACCAAAATTATTTTTAAAGCAGTTTATATGTTTCAATGAGTAGGATTTAATTAAATTATAGAAATGTGGAAAAAAGCTTAGATCAAAGACTCACAGGGGAAATTTTCCTAAACAAAACACCCATGGCTTATGCTCTAATATCAAGAAATGACAAATAGGACCTCATGAAATCGCAGTTTCTGTAATTCTATGAACACTGTCAAATGTACATAATAGCAACCAACAGATTAGAAAAGGATCTTTACTAAGCCTACATCTGATAGATGGCTAATATCTAATATATACAAAGAACTCAAGAAGTTAGAGTCTAGAGAATCAAATAATCTTACAAAAATGCGGTCCAAAGCTAAACAAACATCTCTGAATTGAGGAAAACTGAATGGCTGAGAAGCACTTAAAGAAATGTTCAACATCCCTAATCATCAGGGAAATGCAAACCAAAACAACCCTGAGATTCCATCTCACACCAGTAAGAATGGCTAAGATCAAAAGCTCAAGTGGCAGCAGATGATGGTGAGGATGTAGAGAGAGAAGAACACTTCTCCTTTGTCAGTGGGGTTGAAAGCTTGAACAACCACTCTGGAAATCAGTCTGGTGGTTCCTCAGAAAATTGGACATAGTACTACCTGAAGACCCAGCTATTCCACTCTCAGCCATATACCCAGAAGATGCTCCAACATTTAAAATAAACACATGCTCCACCATGTTCTTAGCAGCCTTATTTATAATAACCACAAGCTGAAAAGGACCCAGATATCCTTTGACAGAGGAGTGGATAAAGAAAATGTGGTACATTTATAGAATGGAGTATTACTCAGCTATTAGAAACAATGACTTTACGAAATTCATAGGCAAATGGATGGAACTAGAAGCTATCATTTTGAGTGAGGTAACCCAGTCACAAAATAACACTCATGGCATTCACTCACGGATATGCAGATACTGGCCTCCAAAAACTCTAAATACCCAAGAAACAAGTCATGGACCTTATGAAGCTCAGAAAGAAGGAAGAACAGAATGTGGATGCCTCATATCTTCTTAGATGGGAGAACAAAAATACTCACAGGAGAAAATACAAGAACTAATAGAGGAGCAGGGATTGAAGAAAAGATCATTCACCAACTGCCTCACCTGGTGATCTACCTGATATTCAGACACCAAATCCAAGGTTGGTTGGGACATGGAGCACCTTCATGGAAGCAAGAGGAGGGGAATCAGAATTGGAAGTGGGTGGGGGAGTGATAACATTTGAAAGGTAAGTACGAAGAATATCCAATAAAATAAATTTTAGAAATGGAGTTGTCTTTGAATTCTAATATTAAGAATAACACATTAAATATATTCTATTAAAGCAAAAGTTGAACAGTAAAGTGTTTATCTGAAAATATTTTATATTATTTTAACTGTATTCAATAAATTATACTATGCCACCTAATCTACACCTGATTGATCAGAAATAAGGTTATACATAATAACATCATATAAATATAAATTTCATTAAATTAAATTAAGAAGTAATTAAAATATTCCATAATTTCCCTAAAATTCTGAAAGATTTTATAAAAACTGATATTTTCCAAATTAATTTATAGGTGATGTTCAAATTGTCTACATAGAGCTGTGAGTGTCTGTTTCTCACTGTGTTCTAAATCCTTATCAGTGATGACATCTTATCTAATTTCAACTACAAATGCCGGTTAGATATATGGAAGACTGGACATTAAAATAAGATAGGTATTCAAAACTAGTTCACATCCAATACATTGAACACAATAATAATATCTTAATTATGTATGCTTGTGGATGATTATAACATAAATGGATGAACATCTTCAAGTATTGTTTTACTCCCTTTGATTAATACTGAGGAAATTCTATGTTTTCTATGTAATTAAATGAAATAATTTGTTTCTTTTTTGGTTTTGTTTGCTTATATTGAATTATTGTTGTTTCTGTACATTCCAAAATTCATCCCCCTTCTAAGCCCCTTCTCACATTCTTCATACCATACCCCCCTGTGTCTAAGATGTTTTTCTCCTACCCACCACACATCCATCGTCATCTCACAGATATCAGCATTATTCTGTCCTAGGGCATCATGATTCCACAGGATTAAGCACATCCTCTCCCACTGAGTCCATAAAAGGCAATCTTCTGCAACACACATGCCTAGAGTTTCTTCTAGCTAACTAAAGATAATTAGAGACAGCAGACACATTGAAAATATCATCCCTACAAAAAGGTGACTCTTCTAAATTCTGTTGTTATTTTAGTGAGAATATTTTGAATGCTTTGATTCATATTTCTTTTTAAAAACAGAGAGAATACTTGCCCAAGCTAGAATATTTGAATTTGTATCATGAATAATTTGAATTGTGCAGGAAGGAGTTTTTCTGTGGGACACGGAGCCTGACAATGTGCACTAGGTTCAAGTTACTACTGTGACATTATCAGTTAAGAAACTGAAACAATGATCATGAAAGTATGTTGCTTACAGGTCTGCTCTGTATGCAGTATGTACGGTGTGGCTCAATACACAGTGGGGAAAACATATTAGTAGTTTTAAATGATCTCATGACATCTTACTAATTTGGTTTAGAGGTAAATCCAGGTTCTTTTTTTTATGGGATATGTCTAATACCTACTAGATTAATATGGGTACACATATGTCCCAAAATATGCACATTTTGTGATAATAATGTGTGTGCACACAGTGTCATGGTTAGCACTATTTTTTTTTTTTTAACATACCTTAGCATAGTGTCAAGATTGGGAAATCTTTACTGAGGAATTGCCTCAATCAGGCTTTGTCTATAAGCATGTCTACAAAGGGATCATCTTTATTGTTATTTGAAACATGAGTTTTCAGCCCACTATGATTTGTACTCCTTTTGGAAAATAGTCCTGAGATTCACAAAAATGTAAGCTATTCATAAGAAATCAAAGAAACCAGAGAGAAAGCCAACAAATAGCATTCTCCAAATATTCTACTTCTGAGTCCTACCTTTATTTCCATCCTTGACATCTCCCAATTATGTCACAGTGCTTTATCTCTGTAATAAAAAGAAACCATAGCACACATATGCCATATATCTTTAAGAATATTAGAACTGCATTTAGGATTTTTAGATATCTAGAAACACATGTGTTTCTGTGAATTTGAATCAGATAATTATGTAAGTATTGCACAAGACTGGCTCTCTTAAGCTTTAGTGGCATAATTTAAACATGCAAAGTCCATAATGATCTGTTATGATGCTATAGGGAGGTAAAACTTTGCATTGTTGTGATACTATAGGGAGGTAAGAGAGACATCATAAAATCTAGCATGCCTGAAAATCCATAATTGGATTAGATGAAACAAATTATTCTATCATTTACCATCTAACCCTAGCCTTAGATCTTTAGTTATCTAGATCTCTACTTCTATTCCCTTCTTATTTTGCTTGTCCCCATTACATGAGAAATTTTACCATACTACACAACAAGTGGTACTTATATAAAATCCTTCCAAAAGCAGTGAAAAATAATGCTATGAACTAGAAGTTCTGAAGCCATAAAATAAATTAATTCCACCCCACCCTCTGTCTCGACTTCTCTTTCTCCCTCTCTCTCCCTTCCCCCCCCACTTGTGTGTGTGTGTGTGTGTGTGTGTGTGTGTGTGTGTGTGTGTGTGTGTGTGTACTTGTGCATTTGCACTTATGTTTGCATACATGGAAACAGGAAAATCTTGGAATCATTTCTTTAGTGACATCCAAATTGTTTTTTGAAACACATTCTCATATTACTTGGAATGTTCCAAGTAGACTAATGTGCCAGGTAATCCCAGGAAACCTGTCTCTGCTTTCCTAACACTTAGTTTCCAAGCACAGCAAATCACCCTGTTATAAAAGGAAATTCTGAGGATCTAACTTAGATACATTTGAAAGTATACAGTTCATTAAATGCAGAAATACTTCTAGAGTGTTAATCTTTGCATTGACTGTATCTGCTATACGCTAACAAAAACAGTACTAACAGATCACTGACATTCAGAACAAGAGTGATTTGTGGGTCTCTAAATAATTATATAGTCTGGATGCTTTTGAAGTTGACTTTTTGAAAGATTTGAAAAGTATTTTTAAAAAAGTGAGAGAAAGAACAGTGTAAGGTGAGCACACATGTGGAAAGCTCAGAAATCCAGAAGAATGAAAGAAAGTCACACAGTAAATTAGTGGTCATGAGGTTCCCAATGAACTTACGAATAGTATTGGCTACAATATAGAAGACATCCGAATAGTATTGGCTCCAAAATAGAAGACATTCATTTTAAATTATATGAAAAAAAAAACTTCAACTTATTTTTTCATATCATAAGACATAGTGGATGAATGAAAGTAAAGGCACTGGATAAGATAACCTGTTGAAGAAATGTTCTAGGTAGCAAAAATTAACACAAAATGAAAACAAAATTATCAGTGGACATTGTTAGTCATAATTATTGTGGCATTTGTGGAAGTTAAGGTTAATATTGCTGTGATTAAATACCATGAATAAAAGTAATTTGGATAGGAAAGTGTTTATTCCCCTGATAATTTTATATAATACTGCATCACTAAAAGCAGCAAAGGTAACAATGTACTAAGGGAAAACACCTGAAGACAGAAAAGAGCTGATGCAGAGGCCATGAAGGAATGCTGCTTACTGGGTTGCTCCTCATTGCTTGCTCAGCCTGCTTCCTTGTAGAACCCAGAACCACCAGCCAAGGAATAGTACAATGGGCTCTGACCTCATCCATCATTCAGTATTTAAGAAAATACCTCATCTTTAGATCATATGGTGGTACTTTTTCAAATGTACCAATTGTCAAAAATAGCATGTTAGAGCAAAAATATCATAATAAAGAATAGTTGTTTTTCTTTTTTTTTTTAACAAAAGCTAATTTATTTCTAAAAGTAGAATGAAGCCTGTGACACTTAAATGAGTGTGAAGGTATACCACATGTGCCCCTATCATAATAGGCAATTTTTGTGTCAACTTGACACAGCTGGAGATACTACAGAGAAAGGAGCCTCAGTTGAAGAAATGTCTTCATGAGATCCACCTGTAAGGCATTTTTTTTCAACTAGTGATCCAGGGTGAAGGGCCCAGCCCACCTTGAGTGGTGCCATCCCTGGGCTCATAGATCTGGGTTCTATAGGAAAGCAGGCTGAGCAAGCCAGAGGAAGCAAGGAGTAAGTAACATGCTTTTATGGCCTCTACATCAGATTCTGCTTCCTGACTTTCTTGAGTTTGAGTCCTAACTTCCTTTGGTGATAAACAGCATGTGGAAGTATAAGTTGAATAAACTGTTTCTTCGGCAACTTGCTTCTGGGTCATAATTTTTGTGCATGAATAGAAACCCTGACTAAGGACAAACTGGTGCCAGCATAGTGGGGTACTCCTGTTACAACCTGACCATGTTTGGGGAGGACTCTGGAAGGTCTTTGAAACTTTGAGCTAGAAGAGCCACTGGGATGTTAAGAGCTCTGTGGGATGTTCTGTATGAGCTTGGAAGATAATGTTGAGAACAGTGCAGAAGATAGAGGCCTGACTTGTGAAATTTCAGAGGAAATATTAAAAACTTTTATCAGGGCTGTTACTTTTTTGATTATGAAGACTTTGTAGTTTTGGTTAGCTGGGGCTGAAGATTCAGCTGTATTTAACAAGATACCTGAACCACTAAACCAAAACCTTTGATTACTGGGTATATTGAGGCTGGTCAGTTGGAGCTAAAAATTAGTGGTGATTAAGAAGAGACCAGCATCACTAATGTGAAATCTGGGAACTGTTTTTTGAGAGTGAAAAAATACTGTGTTCAGTGATAGGAAAGGTTTACCTCATGCTGTAGCTAGACTTGGTAATGTGTTAGAGTCACCCAGGTGGTACTGGTTTTGAAAGAATGAATGGGGTCTTAGAGAGCAGCAGAGGCCAGGAAAGGCCAGTGGTGAAGGGGCAGCCTCATTTGCAATTAGTGCCCAATGGCAGCAGTGTTTTGGAGATGCTGGTGTCATGGGATGACCACCAAGAAGAGCAGCAGCAGTAGAGAACAGGTAGCTGGAGCTTAGAGGACAAGGTGCATGTTTTCAAGGGAAAAAAAGAGAGAGAGAAGTGACCCAAGCTTATGAAGGAGCCCAGAAATTCATGAGTGGATCCCAGATATTGGATGGTTTGATTATGATTGCAACTGTGCCCTCTTGAAGGAAGTAGTGGAGCTCACAGTAAAGAGACTTTAAATTGTGAGACTTTGATCTTTAAAAGAGACTGGATGTTTAAATGAATTGCAATTTTAATATGTAATAATTTGTAAAGACTGTGGGACACTTAAGGTTATTTACATCCTTGGGATGAGTAAGAGAGTAAGGGTTGAGGATTAATAGTTTTTTGTTCCTGTGTCAAGTTGACAAGGGGTCAATTTTTTTTTTTACTAACTTGACACAGCTAGAGTTATGACAGGGAAAGAAGCCTCAGTTGACAAAATGCCTTCATGAGATTCAGCTGCAAGGCATTTTCTCAACTAATGATCAATGGGGGTAGAGGAGACAGCCCATTGTGGGTGGTGCCATCCCTGGTTTGTAATCTTGGATTCTATAAGAAAACAGGCTGAACAAGCCAGTAGAGCAAGCAGGTAAGTAGCACCACTCCATGGCCTCTGCATTAGTTCTTGCTTTCTGACCTGCTTGAGTTCCAGTCCTGGCTTTGTTTGGTGATAAACAGCGATGTGGAAGTGTAAGCTGAATAACCCCTTTCCTCCCCAGCTTGCTTCTTGGTCATGGTGTTTGTTCAGGAATGGAAACCCTAACTAAGACATCTACCAATGAACCACAACTTGAACACACATGTTATAACATGTATGTTAATATGTATATATGTGAAAGAAATGAGTGGATTTATTTCAAGGACTTACAAAGGTAATCCTTTTAAAAGACAGACATGGAATACTCTGTTGACCCTTGGTTTCTTTAGGAACTATGACAATTTATCCTGGACACATGCAACTATTTCCCTGCATGTTGAATGCATCCTAGCTATAGTGCTTGCTAGTATTAAACCTATACCCTTTACAAGGTCAGTATTCTGTTGAAATTAGGCTGAATGGTAGATTTACTGTATCACAGAGGGATTTTGCTGAGATATCAGAAGAAAGCTTGGAGTGAGAGTACATCAATATACATCAGCAGCTCTATCTACAAATTGCACTATCACAGAGAATTGTAGCAACAACACAACCCCAAGAGATTGAGAGGAGTTTTGTTTTGTCTACTCTGTTTCTTTGTTCCTTATTTCTGAGAGACCACCAGTGACCCCAGTCACTGTATTATGGCTTCCTAGCATGTAACATACTCTTGGTTTCTTAAAAGGATTTCACCTACCAGTTTACCTGAATCTCAGAGGATACTTTAGATTTGGCCTGTGGGGAAAGGTTGAAGGATATACTGACAGTACTTTGAACTGTAAGATAGAGCTGAACATTTGTGGGTCAGAGACAGAATGTTGTTTTAAATCAAAAAGTATTCCCTAAGGCTCACTTGTTATTTCCAATTAAATGACAATTTTATAAATGTGTAATCTTACTTGCATTTGATAAATCTACCAGCTTCTGTGAACTTAGACAAAATTGGTTAAATAGATATTATGTGTTTGATTCCTGCAATATTATATACACTATTAAGTATATTAATATACTCAATATTTTATCATGCAAAAATAAGTTGGCATAAATATCTAAATATATTTAATTAAAAATAAATACATATATTTAAATGTCTACAAAAGTCAAGTAAGTATGAATGAATCCTAGTTCTCTATAATTGCTTAACATTTTAAAAAATGTATCAGAAAAAGAATTAGTATCAAAAAAATAAATTCTGGTGTCTAAAACAGTATTAAAGCAAACAAAAATTACCACAAATAAACATAAATCCTTAGTCAAATCCACTAGACAAAATAATCATTTTTGATAGTCATGACAATGATATCTCAAATATTGTAATCACCCCACATATACTATTGAATAAGAGTTATGCAGCTGATTACAGCACATTGATCTAGTGATTTCATGTGACAGTCTTTTAAATGTTGTTCCTCCCCCTTATCATTTTCCTCTGCTCTCATCTCCACCTCCGTGTTTTCTTTCTCATCTTTTTCTTTGTCTTTACTTTTGTTTTTTGTTTTATTTTTCTCTAAAAAGATCTCCACTTGTCAAGGTGTTGCTCCCTGTTTTTCCTGGTATCCTTAAGTCAAAACATTGTATATTGCACATTCAAGAACAGACCAAAAGAGCACACTTGTCTTTGGGGTAAATTTTAGCTATTTGGGACCACTATTAATTTACTATACCAAGTAGAAAAGAATGCCCTAAGGAAGATCCTTTAAAATTTGTCAAATTTTTGTTTGTACTTTAAAGTATTTGTATGATTTAAACTTGCTTTTTTCCTATAAAATATTTAGGCAATCTTTTAAACTATATTTAAAAGTCTCTAGTGAAAAGCATAGTCATATATATATATATATATGTATATATATATATATACATATACATATACATATACATATATATAGGTGTGTGTGTATGTGTGTGTTTGTGTGTGTGTGTGTGTGTGTGTGTGTGTGTGTGTGTGTAGGGATCAGATGCAGAGACACAGAGACAAACACAAGAAACAGCCAGAGAACCCCAAAATGAAATGGGAAAGGATTCTAAGTGGTGGGTTACTAGAGGTCATGGCCTGCAGTATTAACTAGGCAGGAATCACAGGGTCACACATAGAATGAATCAACAAACAAGGACCATCTATGAAGATGAGGCAGGTCCTCTGAATATGCCTTATGACTTGTATAGCTTGGTGTTCTTGTGGGATGCCTAACACTGGCAGTGGGTGGTATTTCTGACTCTTTTGCCTGTAGTTGGGATCCTTGAAATCCTACTGCCTAGTTTATCCTTGATATGAGGATTTGTGTCTAGTCTTATTGTAACTCATTTGTCAATTTTGTTATGTGGCTATCCCTCTAAGGCCAGCATTTGATTTTGTTTGTTTAGATTTATTATTTGTTATTTTTATTTTTAATGGAAATAAAAAAGGAGTGGATTTGGGGGAGACCGAGAGTGTAGGGAGGGACAGGGAGGAAATGAGGGTGAACACTTGGATACCTATTTTGATGTATGAGAGAAAAATAATGGAAAGTTAAGATGCTAATTTTTAAAAAAATGAACTATGTAATTGAGAGCTTTCCCCAAAACCAAAAAGATACAACTAATAAAAACAATTTAGATTGTATTATTTGTTAAAAGTATATTAAATGTCACTTATTGAGCTATTGTTAAAATTAACTTCCTAAATTTTAAAACTGTAGAATATAGGACAGAATAAAAGTTCTTAATTTATATTTCAAAAAACTATTGATTGAGCTGTCAGATAAGATGTTATTGAATGGTTTATATTCTCTACATTATTTTACAGTGTCCTAAGGTCATCAGTTAGAACATTACAAAATAGAGTACTACTCAGCTGTTAAAAACAATGACTTCATGAAATTCTTAGGTAGTGGATTGAACTATAAGCTATCCTGAGTGAGGTAACCCAGTTACAAAAGAACACACATTGTATGTACTCACCAATAAGCAGATATTAGCCTGAAAGCTCGGAGTACCCAAGAAAAAATGTACAGGCCTTCTGAAGCTCAAAAGAGAAAAAGGGCAGAATGTAGATGACTCAGTCCTTCTTAGAAGGGAGAACAAAATACACACAGATGGAAATACTGAGACAAATAGAGGGGCAGGGACTGAAGACAAAGATCACCCAGGGACTGTCTCACCTGGGATCCATCCCATATGCAGTCACCAAACCCACATACTCTTGCTGATGTCAAGAAGTGTTTACTGGCAGGAGCCTGATATGAATGCCTCCTAAGATGCTCTGCCAGAGTCATGAAGATAGAGAAGAGGATGCTTTGCAGCTAACCTTGGACTGAACATGAGGTCCCCAATGAAGAAGCTAGAGAGAGGAATGAAGGAGCTTAGAGGGTTTGCAACGCAGTGAGAAGAACAACATTATCAACCAAGCAAACCCTCTGGAGCTCCAGGGACTTAAACACCAACCTATGAGTAAATACAGAGAGAGCCATGGCTCCATTTGCATATGTAGCAGAGGATAGCATTGTCTGGCAGCAATGAGAGGAGAGAGAGACCTTTGGTCCAGTGAAGTTTTTATTTTTTTATTTTTTTTCTTTAGTGTAGAGGAATGCCAAGGCGCTGAGGTGGACAGGGTAATTGGGAGAGGGAGCACCTTCCTGGAAACAAGTGGAGGGGAAAAGGGGATTCGAGTAGGGAGAAAGGGACAACATTTGAAATATAAATACAGAAAATGTTCAATAAAATGATTAAAAAGAACATGGGTGTTCTTTCATCATATCAATGAATAAAGACATTCACATAGATAATCATACTAGTGAGCATTCAAAATATCAATAAAAGGGATACAGAAATTAAAGAAATAAAAACAACTAAAACCTAAATTTTCATGATTATCCAGGGAATCCTCATAATTCAGAAGATCATAGTGAAAGAAAATATTCTATAATTAGGAGAAATGTAAGAGATGCAAAAGCAGGTAGAACCTGTATAGTTGTGAAGATATAGTATGCCAGTCCTAAACGATTTATAACAAAATTTACCACTTACAAATGTCCATAAATAAATATTAAAAATAAGAAATATTCAGGTCATGTGTAACAATATAGGAAATGAGAAAATGAGGACAACTTCTTAGAAAGAAGAATAAAACACCCACAGAAGGAAAGGCAAGGTTAAATAGAGGAAGAAGGACTGAAGAAAAGATCGTTTAGAAGCTGCCTCACCTTGGGATCCACCACATATGCAGCCACCGAATCCAAGCACTATAGCTGATCCAAAGAAGTACTTACTGGCAGACACCAGATAGAGATGCCTCCTCAGGGACTATGTTAGAGTCATATAGATACAGCTGAGCATGCTTGCAGCTAACCATCAGATTGAACACAGGGACCCAATGAGGGTGCTAAAGAAAGAGCCTAGGTACCTGAAAGGGGTTGCAACCTCATGGGAAGAACAACATTATCAACCAATCAAACCCTCCAAAACTCCTATGGACCAAAGCACCAACCTTTGTTCACACATTGAGAGATCTATTGGTTCAGATGCATATGTAGTTAAAGATAGCAGTGTCTGGTAACAATGTTAGAAGGGGCTTTTGTTCCAGAGAGGGCATGCTTGCCCAATGTAGGGGAATGCCAAATCAATGGGGTGGAGAGGGTGATTAGGAGAGCATGCACCTTTGTGAAGGCAAATGGAGGGGGAGAGGGGATGGGAGTTTGGCAGGGTAAAGAAATAGTCTCAAATGTAAATACAGAGTATCTAAAAAAAATATTTACAAAATGAGGACATAATAAGCAACATCATGAAGGTAAAACAATAAAGATAAAATGTGAAATATTATTGAATTTTATGCATGTATTCATATGTATAAATCATAAGTGTATATATGTAATTTTATATTTAAAATAGACTTGTTGATTTTATACTGAACATTTCAATATTTTCTATTTTTGTGAAATATCAGGATGCCCTGGTGTTATTATTAGATTCTGGATATTCACCATCAGAAAAATAAAAGCAAAATCATATTTTCAAAGGACTCCACAGTTAAGCTGTCACCTAATTTACAGTAGTTGTGAAATTCCTGGAGAGTGAGAAATCCTTTTCAGTAAAGCAACTAACTTCAGAGAGTAATGTGAAGGAAATACTTTTAAGAGCTCAAAGCAGTAGCCACATGGAACAAAAGGGACCATGGCAAGAGTTCTGTGTGATGTTCACATTGAAGTTCCCCTCTTTAGAGCTTAGCAGATCAAATGTGATGAGCCACCCCTCACCCCACTTGTCACTAAATAAAAGGAGATGAGCTTTTACTTTTACAAGTCAAAGGACCAAATTGTTCTTCTCTTATAAGTACCTCAGGGATTAAAGGTTGGTATTTTTAAAAAGAGAGCCACTTAGCCACCTCCTAACTCTTGCTATCAGTTATGATTCTGTGCAATTAGAGTCTGAATAGAAAAAAAAAGACTTTAAAATCAACTTAAGTTGTTGGATTAATGTGATATTTTACCAGGGCACTAAAAACTACAAATGATGAAAGTCTGATATGAAAATATATACATAAGAACAACCAAATATGTCCATTATCTCTGATTTTTAGTTTGTCAAATGAACAAGATACACACCGCCATCACACAATCAAGTACATTCATGACTCTAATATTTTTTCTTATACCCATCTCTTTCTGTTATGTCCTGCCCTGTTGCATACCTGGTCTCCCTCATGGTCCTTGAACAGAACAAACATTCTCTATTTGAGGCACTTCATGCACATTTTATCCTTTGCTTAAATCTTTCTCTACCAAAATAATCTTTTGGCCTCAGATTTTTGTTTACTATTAATTTTTAAAACACCCCCTTTTCAGAAAAGCATTTGTTATATCTAACATTATATGCAGAGTGTGTAATTCCCTTTTCTCCATTAATTATGAAATTATTTCTGTCTTGCTTCTTTCTCTCCACGTTATTCAGTTCCCTAACAGAATGACTCTTTCACCTTTTCTGTTTGCTGCCTTATATATTTCTCTTAGGTCTAGAATGGAGCACTTTGTTGATATGAAGAGGTACTGCTTCCCATGTGAGCCACTGCATACACAGAACAAATGAATAGAAAAATAGCAGCAAAAATAAGTGTAACTGGAAATCTCTTGCACAGTCTACATTTAGAATGGAACAAGGAGGTTATCCATGAACTACATGATAAGCAGGGCCTACCTACTCCTATGTGCCCAGAAAGTTTAAATAAAGTTGTACCACAATATCTGTGTTAATTCCTGCATTCAGTTCACAGTGTATCTCTCTGTGAGTTCAGAGCCCTGCAACTATATAGAATTGGGTCAAAAGCAAATAGTGCTATGCGCACCCTGTAAATAAAGAGCCAATTATTGATGCATTCGTAAATATTTTGCTTGGATTAATCAAAAAATAAATACCTACATATAATTTGAATTTGGGTGATAATTAAACCTACAATAAAACTTTATTGATTGATGTATATTTTATTTTCATATATATTTTTAAATATTGACATTATAAAATATTTTTAAAATAGTTTACTAACTTTTCAAGAAAGTATAGAAAAAGCTATTTGACTCTCGTGTAGATTTAATATAACTTGGAATATACATTGTTTTATAGAAAAAATATTCAGCAAAATATATCTTCTAGATAATCGAGACAATTAGAAAATTTGTTGAATTTGGATAAATGAATATAGGTTAGAACAGAAAGTATAATTGTAGGTATATGAAACAGAAGTATTGGAATATTCAACACTGCAACATAAATATGTAATATTTTTTTAATTTTCAGTATATTTTCTGTTTATACAGTATCAAAACATGGAGTATATTGTAAAATAGATATTTATTTTAACAGAACCAATCACACTTTAAGTTCAACTCTAACACATTGGCAGGTATAAATTCTCTCTGGGCACTAAAACTGTTAGAAATATTCTTTCCATTTTTGCACTTCTCCATGAATCTATATATTACAATTTCCTTTTAGAAGCTAATTAGAGAAGTAAGATTTACAAAGGCCCAGAAGTCAGATCAATTCTATAAGAATATTTCAATTTGTTTCACTGGGTCATGTGAATGAGTCATGATTAAGACTGAGAAAATTATGGTTGGAACTGTTCCCACTGATAGATTCACACCCAGAAGGTTGAAGTTTTGGATAAGCTACTGGACTAAAGATAGAATGGAGCAGGTTATTGAAGGATATATAATTAAGGGTGGGAACTACAGGTATTGACAAATGAAGATATAAAACAAGTACTAACAGAAAATGCCATATGAGGTTCACTTTTTGTCTCCAAATACTATGGAATTTAAATAATTATAGGCATGTATTGCGATGCCTATAATTTTTTTTCCAAAAAAAAAAAAAAAAAAAGAGAACACAAAACTACCATTAGATTCACCTAATGGTGGTGTATCTTGTAAGTAATAATTTACATTGTCTTAGTATTTCTTTCACTGATGATGTACTCAAACAAAAAAAACTAACCTTGATTTTCTATATATTTATTTGAATTATTAAACCATTGGGCATGTTTCTTCAGTGCATTTTCTAATCATAATTGCCCTTCCAATTATGAACAATATATTTTTCTGAGATGTATAAAGCCAATTATATCAACAAACAAAATTTTTAAAAGAATTCTTCCCAGACTCAGCCCAGTTTAGAAGAGCCACAGGAACGCACAGGCCACAGGTGGCAGTGCCTAAAGGCAGATCACTCTTTCTGCTCAAGGGCATACCCAGACTAGTTTCATCAGGAATGATATTGCCATCAGAACTCACAGCTTACACAAATAACTGAAAATCCACAATCTCCCTCTGGAGACCAACAGGCCAAAGGAGAGACAAGCTAGAGTAAGAGACAACCAGATCATCTAACAGCACAGATAACAAGATGGCAAGAGGAAAGCATGAGAATCTATGAAACACAAACCAAGACAACCTGGCAACATCAGAACCCAGTTCTCCTCTCATGGAAAATAGTGGATATCCCAACTCAATAGAAAAACAAGATTTAGACTTAAGCACATATTTCATGATGATGATGATGCAGATCCTCAAGACGTACATAAATAACACACTTAAAGAAATATAGGAAAGCCAGGAGAACACATGCATAAAACTTGAAGCCCTTAAAAAGGATATATAAAAATAACAACAATAACAAAAAATCACTTAAAGAGTTAAAGCAAAGCACAAACAAACAGGTGAAGGAACAGAAAAAAAAATAGAAACAATGAAGTCACAAAAAAAAAAAAAAAAAAAAAGAAAAGAAAAAGAAAAGACAATCCTGAAGTTGGAAAACCTAGGAAAGACACTGGAATGCAAGAATCACCAATAGAATATAAGAGATAATATAAGAGATAAAAGAGGAAATCTCAGGAGCACAAGATACCATGGAAATCATAGAAATAACAGTCAGAGAAATTGCACAAATCAAAAAGATTTTATTGCAAACACCCATTAAATCAAGGACAAAAATGAAAAGACCAAACCTAAGGATAATAGGTGTAGAAGAGAGCAAAGACTCCAAACTAAAAACTCAGTAAAAATTTTCAAGAAAACTATAGAAGAAAACTTACCTAACCCAAGAAAAGTGATAACAATGAACACACAAGAAGCCTACAGATCCCCAAATAGATTGGAGCAAAAAAGAAATTTTTCCCAAAACATAATAGTCAAAACATCAAATGTTCAAAATGAAGAAACAATAATAAAATCAATAAGAGTAAGAGGACAGGTAATATATGAAGGCAGACTGATCAGAATCAAACCAGATTTTCAACAAAGATTATGAAAGCTAGAAGATCCTAGACTGATGTCATACAGACCCTAAGAGAACACAAATGCCAGCCAAGGTTACTATATTCTGAAAAACTCTCAATTAGTATAGATGGAGAAACCAAGATATTACAGGAAAAAAAAACAAATTTACACAATATCTATCCACAAATCCAGCACTACAAAAAATAATAGATGGAAAACTCCACCACAAAGTGGGAAACTTCACTCTAGGAAATCAAGAAACGAATCTGCAAGAAACATCAACCATCAACAAAGAAAAGCACAGCAACATAATTCTACCTCTAAAAACGAAAATAGCAGGAAACATCAACCACAATTCCTTAATATCTCTTAACTTCAATGGACTAAATTTCCCATTGAAAGACATAAATTATGACACTGGATATGTAATTAGGATTCAGAATTTTGTTACATACAAGAAACTAACCTCAGTAAAAAAAAGACAGGTACTACCTTAGAGTAAAAGGCTGGAAAATATTTCCAAGCAAATGGTCCCAAGAAAAAAATTGGAATAGCCATCCTAATAGTGAATAAAATAAAATTTTAATCAAAAGACATAAAAAGGGACAAGAAAGAACACTTTTTACTCATCAACAGAAAAACAATCTATCAACATGAACCCTCAATCCTAAACATTTATTCTCCAAATACAAGTACACCCACATTCATAAAAAAAAAAAAGCTCTACTAAAGCTCAAAGGATATATAGAACCACACACAATATTAGTGAGAGAATTCAACACACCACCCTCATCAATTGACAGATGATGGAAACAGAAACTGAACAGAGACACCTTGAACCATTTTAACATACATCAATAAAATATTTCATCCTAAAACAAAAAAATACACCTTCTTCTCAGCACCTCATGGCAACTTCTCAAAAACTAACCATACAGCCTGGCAAAAAAAAATAAAAAAAAAAAAAATAAAAGACTTCATCAGATTCAGAAACATCAAAATAATCCCATGAATCCTATCAGATAATCATGGACTATGCTTGGTCTTCAATAACAACAAAACAATAAAAAGCCAACATACACATGGAAACTAAACAATGCTCTACTCAATGATAGTGTGGGCCAGGAAGAAATAAAGAAAAATAAAAAAGACAGTTTAGAATTTAACAAAAATTAAGGCACCACATAACCAAACATATGGAATACAATGAAAGCAGTGCTAAGATGAAAACTCATATCTCTGAGCACCTTGACAAAAAAACTGGAGAGAGCAAACACTAACAGGTTGAGAGCACACATGAAAGCTCTAGAACTAAAAGAAGCAGATGTACCCAAAAGGAGTAGACAGCAAAAAATAATCAAACTCAGAGCTGAAATGAACAATGTAGAAACAAAAAGAACTAAACAAATAATCAACAAAACCAGAAACTGTTTCTTTGAGAAAATCAACAAGATTGATAAACCCTTAGCGAGACTAACTAGAGGATGCAGAGAGAGATTCTCCAAATTAACAAAATCATAAATGAAAGAGGAGACATAAGAACAGAAACAGAAAATTCAGGACATCATCAGATCCTACTACAAAAGCGTCAACTGAAAAAAACTGGAAAATTTAGAGGAAAGTGGCAATTTTATGAAAAGATATCAGAATTAAATCAGGATCAAATAATCCATATAAAAAAACAATTTAACACCAAAAGTTATAGAAGTAGTAACCAAAAGCCTCTGAGCCAAAAAAAAAAAAAAAAAAAAAAAAAAAAAAAAAGCCCAGGACCAGATGGATTTAGTGCAGTATTCTATCAGACCATCATAGAAGACCTAATACCAATACTCTCCAAATTATCCCACAAAATAGAAACAGAGTAAGTACTACCCAACTCATTCTTTGTAGCCACAATAACCCTCATTCCTAAACCACACAAAGACCCTACAAAGAAGGAAAATTTTTAGACCAATTTCCCTCATGATCAAACACTTCCACGTAAAACCAAGTACAATAAAACTAACAGAACAGAAAGTGGGGAAGAACTTAGAACACATTGGCACAGGGGAAATTTTCCTGAAAAGAACACAAATGGCTTATGCTCTAAGATCAAGAATAAACATATGGGACCTCATGAAATTGCAAGGCTTCTGTAAGGCAAAGGGCACTGTCAAAAGGAGAAAATGGCAACCAACAAATCGTACAAAGATCTTTACCAATCCTACACCTGATAGAAGGCAAGTATAAAATATGTACAAAGACCTCAAGAAATTAGACTCTAGAGAATCAAGTAACCCCATTAAAAATGGGGTACAGAGTCCACCCGGAAAAGCAGTGAGCCTGGGGCTATCGGTGAGATCACACCTTGGGTTTTCAGAGCAGAGAGTGCTTTGCTGTGCTTGAGGACCAGATGTACAGAATCTGTTCCATCTGGACTTGCAGAGAGCCTAGGGCATGGGCCCGGTTAGGTCAAGCTGAGTTCTTGGAGCTCAGGGACTGCTTTGCTGTGCTCTCTGGAAAAGGGTCTTTTCTAGCCCACAGTGAGGGCCCAGCCGTTGTCATCAGTTTTCAGGTTCTGTCCAGGACAAATGGTGCTTGACGATCAGCTCCACAGGCACTTTTGCACCTGGACCAGAGGTGAGCCTGATGCATAGGACCAGGGATGTCAAACTGGGTGTGCTCAGAGAGGAGAGAGAGCTGTGCTCTCTGGAAAAGGGTCCTTTTTTGCCTAGAGAAAGAGTCAGAAATCCAGCAGTAGGATTCAGGACGTGTCTGCCCAGGACTGAGCTCCCAGAACAGCCTCACAAGAGTTCCCACACTTGAGCCCAAAAAGCCAGGACTGAGTCCTTGCCTTCAGAACTCACTGCTTGCCCAAAAAAAGCAGAACACTCAAGCAATTTTTTTCCCTGAGCCCACGGGCCCTTGGATCCACAGAAGAGACAGACACTAGTCAGTGACAAGATCATTTATAATCACAGATAAATAGATGACATGATGAAAGTGAAAGAACTTAAACATTGGAAACCAAGACAACCTGTCAACATCAGAACCCAGCTCTCTCAACACAGCATGTAGTGGATTGCCATACACAAGAGAGAAACAAGACTTTGACTGGAAATCATACTGTATGATGCTGATGAAGATCTTCGAGAAGCACATAAATAACTCCCTTATACAATTACAGGAGAAATGAGAAATTACTCAAAGAACTACAAGAAAACACAACCAAACAGATGATGGAATTGAAAACAGAAATAGAAACAATAAAGAAAATACAAAAGAAGACAACCCTGGAGATAGAAAACCTAAAAAAAAAAAAAAAAAAAAAAAAAAAAAAAAAATCAGTAGTTAGAGATGCAAACATCACCAACAGGCTATAAGAGATGAAAGAGAGGATCTCAGGGGCAGAAGACAACATAGAAAACATAGACAAAACAGTAAGAGAACATTCAAAAAACCAAAAAACTCCTAACTCAAAATATCAAAGAGATTCAGGATACAATGAGAACACCAAACCTAAGGATAATAGAAATAGAAGAGGCCAAGAATACCAACTAAAAGTCACAACAAATATTTTAAACAAAATTTCAAAAAAAAAATTTCCTACCTTTAAGAATGAGATGAGCATGAGCATAAAAGAAGTCTACAGAACTCCAAATAGATTGGACCAGAAAAGAATTTCTTCCCCAAAAATAATAGTCAAAATCCCAAATGTTCTAAACAAAGAACAGATACTAAAAGAAGTAAGGGGGAAAAGGGAGAACAATCAGAATTACTCCCAACTTCCTTTTTTTTTTACACCCATCTTCTTAACAGAAACTATGAAAGCTAGAAGATCCTGGACAGACTCTAAGAGAACAAAAATGCCAGCCCAAGTTACTCTACCCAGCAAAGCTCTCAATTACAATAGATGGAGTGACCAAGATATTCTAGGAACAAACTAAATTTACACAATATCTAACCACAAATCCAGCCCTCCAAAAGATGATAGATGGAAAACCCAACACAATGAGGGAAACTACATCCTAGTAAAAAGAAGAAAACACCTAAGCAAGAAAACCAAAAGAAGAAAGACACACAGGCACAATCCTACCTCTAAAAGCAAAAGTGGCATGATACAGCAACCACTATTCCTTAATATCTATTAACATAAATGAACTCAATTCCCCAGTAAAGAGACATAGGCTATCAGACTGGATACAGAAACAAGATTCATCACTTTTGCTGCATACAGGAAACTCACCTCAGAGACAAAAACAGACACTAACTCAGAGTAAAATGCTGGGAACAAACCTTCCAAACCAATGGCCCCGATAAACAAGCTGGAGTACCCATTATATTATAGAATAAAATGGATTTTCAACAAAAAGTTATCAAAAAAGATAAGGAAGTACACTTTATACTCATTATAAGAAAGATCTATCAAGATGAATTCTCAATCCTAGACATCTATGCTCCTAATACAAGAGCACCCTATTCATAGACAAAACCTTACTAAAGCTCAAAAAATATGTTGTACCACACACAATAATACTGGGAGAACTCTACACTCCACTCTCATCAATTGACAGATCATGGAAGCAGAAACCCAGCAGAGACACAGTGAAACTAGCAGAGGAAACCAATTGGAATTAATAGACATCTACAGAACATTTCATCCTAAAACAAAACAATATACCGTTTACTCAACACCTCATGGTAAATATTCCAAAACTAGTAATATAGTCCGTCACAAAACAAGCCTCAACAGATATAACAAGTTTGAAATACTCCCATGCATCCTATCAGGTCACCATAAAATAAGTCTTGTCTTCAATAACAACAAAGACACAAAGAGCCCATATATACATTGAAACTAAACAGTTCTCTACTCAATGTAACATGGTAGAAGAAGAAATAAAGAAAGAAATTCAGGATTTTCTATAATTTAATGAAAATGAAAGCACAACCTACACAAGCCTATGGGATACAATGGAAGCAGTACTGAGAAGAAAACTCATAGCCTTGACTGCCTCCAAAAAGAAACTGGAAAGAGCACACACTAGCAGCTTGACATCACAGCTGAAACTCTAGAACAAAAAGACGCAGATACACCCAAGAGGAATAGACAAACAATCCACAACTCAAGAATATGGAATGGCTGAGAAGCACTTTAAAAAGTGGTCAATATCCCTAGTTATTAGGGAAATGAAAATAAAAACATCTCAAAGATTCCACTTTACATCAGCCAGAATGGCTGAGATAAAATCTCAGGTGAGAACAGTAGCTGGCAAGGATGTGGAGAACAAAGAACACTCCTCCACTCTTGGTGGTGTTGTGAACGGGTACAACCACTCTGGAAACCTGTCTGGTGGTTTTTCAGAAAGGTGGACATGGTACTACCTGAGAACCCTGCTTTACCACTCCTGGGCATATACTCAAAAGAAACTCCAATATCTAACAAGGGCACATGCTTCATTATGGTCATAGCAGCCTTATTTATAATAGCCAGAAGCTGTAAAGAATCCAGATGTCCTTCAACAGAGGAATGGATATAGAATTTGTGGTACATATACACAATGGAATACTTCTCAGCTATCAAAAACAATGACTTCCATAACTTTCTAGGCAAATGCATGGAAACTGAAGTGATCATCCTGAGTTATATAACACATTCACAAAAATATGCTCATGTATGTACCTATATATAAGTGGATACTAGCCCCAAAAGCTCGAAATAACCAAGAAACCATCCATAGAACTTAAGAATCTCAAAGAGGATGAATGCCAGAAATTGTATGCCTTAGTCTTTCGTAGAAGTAAGAAGAAAATATTTGTGGGAGTAAATAAAAGGGCAAACAGAGGGGCAGGGATTAGACAAAAGGTATCCCAAAGACTGCCTAACATGTAGATATACCCCACATGCACCCAATAATCCCAAGCACTATTGCTGATGCCAGGTGGTTCTTAATGGCAGAAACCTAATACAGATGCCTCCTCAGAGGCTCTGCCAGAGACATACTGTTACAGAGGATGCTGCTTGCAGCTAATCATCAGACTGAACACAAGGACCCCAATGATGGATCTAGATAAATGACTGAAGGAGCTTAAAGGGTCTGCTACCCCTGGGAAAGAACAAAATAATCAACTAGACAAACCCACCACATCTCTGGAACTAAAACAACAAACAATGAGTTCGCATGGAGAGACCTTTGGCCCTAGGTGCATATGTAAGACATTTCTGATATCAATGGGAGGAGAGGCCTTTGGTACAGTGAAGGCTTGTTTTCCCAATGTGGGGCAACACCAAGGTGTTGAGGTTGGAGAGGGTGGTTGGGAGAGGGAGAGCACCTTCATGGAGACAATGCGAGTGGGAGAGGAGATGGGATTGTGGGAAAGGGATATCATTTGAAATATAAACGCAGTAAATATCCAATAAAAAAATTGGGAAAAAATTCTTGTTTGGTTTTATTTAATTAAATTTAAACATAATTATATCATTTCACATTTACTTTCTGTCCTCTTTATCCTCCTGTTCCCACTCCCTCTCAAATTTCATTTCTGTTTCTTGTATTGTTTTTATATATACACATATAACTATATTTAAGTTTATATGTGTATATAAATTTTTATATAAACATGTAAATACGTGTTATATGTATAGTGTATATATGTACACAATTAAGAATATACATGTACATTATACATATATACATATAATATGTTTATGTACATACCATTCATATATTTATACATATGTATATACATATTTGTATATATGTATTTATATGTATATATGTATGTGTATGTATATATATATGCATGGTCATGGACAAACCTGTGCCTAGATATGAAAAAGTATAATGCAAATATCTTTTCTTATGGCAAGGTCAGAGGTGTTGTGTCTCCACATGACAAAGTCTTGTGGGTGATGTTCATGCAGGAACTCATAGCCTTTCAGAAGAAAATATTTAGTTCAGGTTTTCCTTGCATTTGTATTTTTGACATTGCTATTGGAAAGTTTTAGTTTCATGTTGTCTATAACAGACTTTTACTAATAATTAGAAAATGAAATTTTGGACCTTGGTTTATTCTTGTGTCTGAGGATTGTAAAACTTAAATAGATCACTACTCCACTGTTTCTGTTAATAATTGTAAATGCAGTTGTGTCAACACAAGGGCCTGTTCTGGGTGGATCAGCTAATGCCCAGATGTTCCCTTCCAATGAGAATTTTTTTTCTGACAACAATCATCTGACCAACCTGTGCCAATCAACAGTTAGATAATTATCAAAGGTTAAAAACAACTTGCTGAATATCTGTTTCCATGTCTTGTCACCTGTGAAAAAAATAGATGTGTAAATAATGGTGGTCTGAGTTATATCATGGCAAGAGTATGGGAACTGAAACTCTTGAACCAAGTCTTCTTTCTTCTATTCCACATGTCCCTCCTTAGGATTTGAAGCCTACAGGAGGTATACTCTAGACACACACACACACACACACACACACACACACACATACACAGTGTATATATATTTCCCTTAAACATTAATAATGACAATGACATTATAGTCAATCAGTATTTATTTAGACAGCCACATTTTTGAGGTATCATAGAAAATGTGCCTTTGTAATTTCTAAAAGTCACAATTTTATAGAAGATTCCTGGTTCTTTCATTCTTAGAATCATCCTGCCTCTTCTTATGTGATGTTCCCTAAGGTTATTTTTTTTTCAGAATTTACATTGTAGATGTATGCATTGATGCAAGAAATCTCACAATCAGTTGATTTCTCCATTTTGGCTGGTTATACTCCCCTGTAACATCTCTTTCTGATAAAAGTAGATATGTTGTTGAAGGATAAGTTATATAGGTAGATGATAGATAGATAGATAGATAGATAGATAGATAGATAGATAGATAGATAGATAGATAGATAGATAGACAGATAGACAGATAGACAGACAGACAGAAAGATAGACAGATAGAGAAAGAGATAGAGATATAGAGATAGCGATAGAGAGATATATGCATAATATAGTCATGTATGGGGTTAGGCATTAGGACAGTTTAGAAAACTGGAAGTAGTTTCTCCTCTGGCACCCATGAGCTTACTAGCCATCAGGGACTTGGCTACATTGTCAATACCACATATTGTTTCACTCCCACTATATTGCTTTAGTGGACAGCTATTGACTACCTCTATGATATGAACATCAGTGACATATCTTTATGATTATCTTACTATGCTGACCACTGTGTGTTTCATACTTGAGAGTTTAGTAGGAGTATTGATTTTTCTCTCATTCTTGGCAGTAGCTTTTCTCAACACCTTAAAATACTATTAAAAACTGTTTCTCATGAAAGAAAATTTTGGTAAAATAATCGTAGATTCTCTGAGTAATGTATCCAAAGTGCATTAGCACTATGATATAGAGTATTCAGCAATGGGTACTTATCTTCAATCTCTAGAAGGCAAGCAAGGGCAACAGTAATATCCTGTATTGTTCTAGAAGTCTCTTGGACTACCATGATCAAAAACTGGAAAGTGAGTTCCTCACATCTGATACTTGAGCTTTACTTTGTGAGAAAATAGCTCATAGAGAGAATATTATCAGTCCAAAGAACCCAGGATAGAAAATAAAATTCAACAAAATGATAATTTTATTTTGAAATTAATACTCCATATTCCAATATATACAATAAAGCCAGAGTAATAAAATTAAAATTGTACTAATGCACAGATAGACATGTCAACTTCTGGAATGAAATAGAACACTTGCACATAAGTACACATCACTAAAGTCATCTAATTGTTGCTAAAAAATTTTAAAAAAATATGCTGAGAAAAGATGTCATCTTAAACAAATGGTGCAAGGAGAACTTGTTTTCTCAAAGAGAACAATAGAAATAAGATGACATATGTCACTTTTCATAAAAACTAACTCTAAATGGATCAAAAATTTTAATGGTAACCTGAAACTTATAAAATAGATAGATGATGTTTTATATGATATATATATATATATGGAATTTTGAATACGTGTTCTACTCTCACAAGAATATAAGTCAACAGCTGACAAATGGGACTTCAAAAAAAAAACAAACAATGTTCTAGCACAGCTAATAAAAAAAAGTGAATGGCAGCAAAACCCACATTGTAAATGTATATATATATATATATCATATAAATAAAATAAAATATATATATAAAATCTCCAGCCAGACATCAAACAGAAGATAAGGATATACCCTACATGCAGAGCTAAAACTGTGTTCAATGAAATAAATGATCCAGTTATAAAAAAGTTATAGGGTTACAACTTCTCAATAAAACAAATAAAATGCCTCAAAAAGTATACACTAGCCTCAGCAATCAGAAAATATCAAATTAAAAAAAATGCTTGAGATATTATATTACCTCATTGAGAATGACTGGATCAATAAAATGAGTGATAACAAAGGCTAGTAACCATGTATAAAAGGGGGAACCTTCATTCACTAGTGATGGTATTGAAAACTTGAAATAAACTTTCTGGAGATCAGTATGAAGAATTCTTAAAAATTTAAAATAAATTGACTTTATAATCCAGCTCTCTGCTTCTTGTCAAGTGCAAAAGAACTCAAATCCTACTCCATAGGTACTTCATCAAGAATGTTCATCACTGCTCTGGTCACATCAGCTAGGAAATGAAAACAATCTAAATGCCCTTCAGGTGATGATGGTTGTTTATAATGTGGTACATACACACTATGGTATACTATTTACCTGCAAAGAAAAATGAAATGTGGAGGCAAATAGATAAAACTATAAATGGTCACATTGATTGAAGAATCATAGACTCAGAAAGACTAATCTCACAAGTTATCTCTCATTTCACATGCCTAACTCTAAACCTATGGATACAGAAAATACGTGACCTGGAGAACTTATCAACATTCCTATTGTGTGGCCTTTTAATACAGATTTCCATGTTGTGGTGACTGCCAACGATAAAATTAGTTTTGTGCTACTTTTTAACATTTATTTTGCTATTGTTGTGAATTATAATATAAATATGTGTGTCTTTCAGTGCTCCCAAGCTACCAATGAAAGTATCACGCAATCCATTAAAGGAGTTGAGAAAATGGCTGATCCTAAGGTATTGGCACAACAAAGGGATGCAAAAAGGATGGAGGGAAGGAGTTTTCTAGAGAGGAGGCTAAAAGTATACAAATGATGTAAAGGGGCATCCTGGGACAATGAGAGCTTATAAATTGCTTATAAATATGGGTATTAAAGAAAGTTAATACAGAATGAGAGGGAGAGCAAATTGAATCAGAACACTAAAATGTTTGAAAAAAGCCATGAGTTTATTATTATTTTTGTTTTTAATATATTACTATTTTTTAGTGTAAATATATGTGAATATATTTTTGTCAGTACTTGATTATTTTAAATGTTTGATAGTATGCATTGAAACCTTACTATTTACAAAGATTGTAAAGTATATGTAAAACAAAATGTAACATGGAAGTAGTCAAAGTTTTTTTTTTTTTTTTTTTTTTTTTGGTGTGTAAAGATTCAACATGGTGATTTTTAACTACCAGAAATTTCCACAAGCCTATCTTCTTAGCTCTTGAGTTATTAATGATTTAAGGTCTAGGTGTACTCCATTTTGAGAGGGTTCTATACACTTACTGTTTTTTATTTTTTCTAAGAAGGACTGAGGCTTCCACTTTTTATCATCCTGAGATAACCGAGTCACGAAAGAACAGGCACAATAAGCAGTTACTGATAATTCGATACTAGCCTCAAAAATCTGTGAATACCCAAGAAATAACTCACAGACCATAAGAAGCTCAAAAAAAAAAAAAAAAAAAAAAAAAAAAAAAAAAAAAAAAAAAAAAAGAAAAGAAAGAAAGAAAGAAAGAAAAGAAAAAAGAAAGAAAAAGAAAAAACAAACAACAAAAACAGCAAGGCCAAAAAGTAAACAATTGTTTTTAGTTGTTTTTTTTTAAATTCATGCTATTTGTTAAAATTTATTTGATGTTTATCCAATTATAGATAATTCCATATTATTGGCATTTTTTATTTTTATTGGTTATTTTATTTATTTACATTGCAAATGTTATATCTCTTCCCTAGTTTCCCTACATAAGACCCCATCCCCATCCTCTATGAGGATATTTCCCCACTAACCCACCCACTCCTGCCTCAGCAACCTAGCATTCACCTACTCTGGGTCATCAAGCCTCCACAGGACCAAGAAACTTCCCTCCCAGTGATGCCTGATAAGGCAATCCTCTGCTATGTATCCAGCTGGAGCCATAGTCCCCTCCATGTGTTCTCTTTGGTTGGTGGTTTAGTCCTGGGAAGCTTGGAGGGGTGTTGGTTGTTGATATTGCTGTTCTTCCTATGAGGTTGAAAGCCCCTTCAGCTCCTAAAGTCGTTTCCCCAACTTTGAATCCCTGTGCTCAGTCCGATGTTTGGCTGTGTACATTTACATCTGTATTCTTCTGGCTCTGGCAGAGCCTCTCAGGGAACAGTTCCTGTCAGTATGTACTTTTTGGCATCAGCAATAGTGTCTGGGTTTGGTGTCTGCAGATAGAATTGATCCCTAGATGGGGAAGTTTCAGGATGACCTTTCTATCAGTTTTTGCTCCACTCCGTGTCCTTGTATTTCCCTAGATTATTACTTTGTATTTACCTAAAAATTAAATATAATAAATATACATATACACTTATGTAGTTTTAATGAAGTTGTGTGATTTGATCTGAAAATGTTTCGATAGTATTGTATATAAAAGTGAATCTATGTTCACAAAATCATCTCTGTATAGTTTCAACAAAAACTTGTAGCTAAAAATTATGTAAACTTAATATATGATGTAAATATCACTATGGTGTTCACAAATATGAAAACTTTCTAGCCAGAGGAAACAAACAGATGTTTCTTTGGATATGAAACACTGGCCTTTACGACCAACGGTTTTGTTCTTCTTAGCTGCAATTTTCTCCTTTTATCCATTTATTTTTCCAGGAAGTTAAACCACTGTACCATAATGAAAGTAATACTGATAGAATTGGCAATGGAGCCTAGCCTGGTTGGAACATTCATTGGTCCCTATGTGTAGTCATTATGTCAGACTTACAGTAGCTAATTTCAGAAACTAGCTAAGATTGCTTTAGAAGCATATTTGTGCAGATGGTGAAGTTTCCCTTCTCTTTCAGAAGGCCTACCACTCCTGGCAATGTTACCCAGGCTTTGTAGGTTTTTATTGTGACTTCTTCCTTGTTATTCCCACGTTTCTATATTCATTACTTCGAATAATTTTTCTGCAGTTTAACCACAGTCATTACCTGGTATGTATTCTGTGTTATGGATAATTGTTCAGTTCAAGACTCAGCTTGAGGTCTGAAGTTAAGCCCAATATTAGCATAACTTTTCAAGACTAACAATGTGTATCATCGTATCAGTCATTATTGATTGAATTTGCATCCTCAGAACAAGACAAAAAAAGTAAACATATAGAAGATTCATCCTCCTTTTCTCTGTGGTCTTGAGGAATCATCAAGCATGTGCTGAAGAAGTGACTTTGAATTATGAAGAATGAATGTTGTAACCACCTAGTATCATCAAGAAGTGTCCAAATCGACAAGTGTCCACACTTGTGGGAAAACACTAGCAATGCTTCATCTTGCTGTATCAGACTTTATTTCTGCATAACGTATAAAAAACTAACATTTGCTTTATATAATCTGTGATTTTTACCATGTGATTTTTGAGCTTTTGAGCTATTATCTATTTATGAATAAGTACATACAGTGTATGTCCTCTTGCCTCAGAATGATATTTTCTACTCCCATTCATTATTTACCTGCAAATTTTATGAAGTTATAATTTTTAACATCTGAGCAGTGTTTCATTGGCTAAATGTATCACAGTTTCTGTACCTGTTCTTCTTTTGAGGAACATCTGGGTTGTTTTCAGCTTCTGGCTATAATAAATAAGGTTACTATGAACAAAGAGGATCATTTATCCTTGTTAAATATCAGAACATCATTGGATTATTTACCCTAGAGTGGTATAGCTGGGTCTTCAGGATGGACTATTTCCAATTTTCTGTGAAACTGCAAGATTGATTTCTAGTGTGGTTGTCCCACCTTGCAATTCCATTATCAGTGAAGAAGTGTTCCCTTTTCTGCCATGCTTCCCAACCATTTTGACTGGTGTGAGGTGAAATCTCAGGGATGTATTGATTTGCATTTCCCTGATGACTAAGAATGTTGAACATTTATTTCTTTCGGTGTTTCTCAGGGATTCAATATTCCTCAGATGAGAATTGTTTGTTTATCTTTGTAACACATTTTAATTGGATTATCTGGTTTCCTGGAGTCTAACTTCCGGAGTATTTGTATATTTTGGATATTAGCCCTCTGTCAGAAGTAGTATTAGAACAGATATTTTCCCAATCTGTAGGTTGCAGTTTTATCCTATTGACAGTTAAATTTGCCTTACAAAAGTTCTTTAATTTCATGAGGTCAATTGTTCTTAAAACCTGCACCACTGTCATTCTCTATAAGAAGCTTTCCCCTTGCAGATGTATTCAAGAATCTTCCCACTTACTCTTCTATTAGATTCATCATATCTTTCTTTTTTTTTTTTTTTTTTTTTTGTGGAGGTCCTTAATCCACTTGGACTTGAGCTTTGTACAATAAAATAAAAAATGTATCATTTTTCATTTTTCTACATGCAGACCACCAGGTAGTCCAGCACCATTTGCTAAAGATACTTTCTTTTTCCACTACATTGATTTGACGTGTCAAAGATCAAGTGACCATAGGTGTGTGGGTTTACTCTTGGGTATTCAGTTCTAGTTCATTGATCTAACTGTCTGTCTATGTAATAATACCATGCAGGTTTTATTCATATGTTCCTGTAGTATAGCTTCAGGTCACGGATGGCGATTTGTCCTGAAATTCTTTCATTGTTAATAATTGTTTTCACTGTCCTTGGATTTTCCATTACTTCAGAATAAGTTGAGAATTTATTTTTTATCTCTGTGAGAAATTAAGTTGGAATTTTGATGAATATTACTTTGAATATATTGATTGCTTTTGGTAAGATGGCCATTTTTACTATGTTAATCCTAATGATCCATGAGTATGTAAGATCTCTTCATCTTCTGAGGTTTTCTTCTACTTCATTTTTTAGAGACATGAAATTTCTGTCATACAGATGTTTCAGTTGCATGGTTAGTGTCACACTAAGATATTATATAGTTTTTTTATATATTATTAGTGACTATTGTATTGTTTTCCTAATTTTTATCCTCAGTCAATTTATACTTTGTGAAGATGAAGGCTACTGATTAGTTTGAGTTAATTTTGTATCCACTCACTTGGCAAAAGATATTTATCAGTTGCAGAAGTTATCTGGTAGAATCTTCAAATAAGGTGGTTATGTGAGAATTTTTCTTTGAGATTGAATTCCCAACATTGAATTCCCAACATCTCTGCATCCCTGGGATAAAGCCTACTTGATCATGGTGAATGGTGATTTTGTTGTGTTCTTACATGTGGTTTCAGAAATTTTATTGTGTATTTTTTCATGGCAATAACCATGCATGCAGTTTTGCAATATTGATCAATTGCATATACATTTATTTCCAAAGTAAGCATATATTCTATACACATATATGTATATAATGAAATATATCTTACATATACACTTACATGTATAAATAAATATATACAAATATATATATATATATTAAAAAAGAGAAAAATATTCACCTTGTCTCACATACTAATGCCAATCCTTTGAGATTCTTCCTAATTATTTGATAAATTCCTATTCTTTTTAGAAAATTAATCCTAAAAAGATGATGGGGTTTTGGCCACAACACTTCCTTCTGTTTATTGAAATAATCATACAGCATTTTCATAAACCCATTGATTTGATAAATTCAGTTGCACATACATACAATTCTCATATGACACATTATAAGCAAATTTATGTTAAATATTAATGCAGTTATATATACATACTCATTCATACGTAACCATTTAACTTAACAACTACATAGAAGTTATTGAGTTACTAAAACAATTTAAAATTAGATACAAAACTTAAAGTACTACAATCTATGGTTCTACCACAATTAAAAACCCCAATCTTTGCATCTAAGAAAAGACACATATTATAAGTCCTTGTCAAAGAAAATTAACTACAACTTATTGCAAATATGTTAATGATATAGACTTAAACTTATCTACTTCTTAGTGTTGATATGCATGTGTTCTGCCATCACTGATCCAGAAAATTGCCATATGGATGCAATAATCTGGCATTTCTTTGATTTAGAATTCATATATGTTTTAATACATGAAAGCATTAAATGACAGTAGAAACATTATAAAGCTCAAAATAATTAACAACAATGTCAAATATGAGGAAAACAAAAACGAATGGTACAGGTTTTTGCATTAGAAAATTTAAATAAAATAATTTAAAACAAAATAGATTCTTAAACTTACTCAATGCTACATTTTACCATTTTCAAGCATATACAGTTTGGTTTATGTAACTATCAATGTTGCTTTGAAAACTATACCTTACATCACTGTGAGAGAATGAATAATTTACTGAATTCATTTTGGGAAAAAAATTCCACATTATTACTAAATTGAAATGTCCATTAAGTTCACAAGTCACATTCTTAGCTGATTCATTTATGTAATTGTAACTTTCTGTTAGTTATTCTGTTGATCATACCAAATGAGTATTATCCTTACTTGAACTAATGTATTTCCATTCATTTCTGAGAGTAAATTGACTTCTTTAGATGAGCTTTGAATAACATGAAATGTAGTATCCATTTAAATATAAAATCTCCCAATTCAATTAAAAATATTTATTTATTTTATGGATGTGAAAACACTGTCACTGTCCTTAGCCATACTAGTAGAAGGCATCAGATACCATTACAGATAGTTCTGAGCCACAATGTGATTGATGGGAATTGAAGTCAGAACCTCTGGAAAAGCAGTCAATGCTCTTAGTCACTGAGACATCTCCAAATTTTTAATCTAGAATTGCTCCGGTCTAAAGTAAATACAGAGACGTGTGGAGCAAAGAATGAAGAAAAGGCCCTCCCAAGACTGCCTCACCTGGGAATATATCCCACATACAGACATCAAAACCAGACACTATTGCTGAAGTAAAGAAGTGCTTGCTGAGAGGAGCCTGTCATAGCTGTCTCCTGAGAAGGCTTTGTCAGAGCATGACAAATACAGAGGTGGATGCTCACAGACAACAAGTAGACTGAGCACAGGGACCTCTATGTAGGAGTCAGAGAAAAGACTTAAAGAGCTAAAGAGATTTGCAGCTACATATGAAGAACAACAATATCAACCAACCAGTCCCCCTAGAGCTCCCAATGACTAAACCACTAACCAAAGAGAACATATGGAAGGACCCATGTCTTCAGCTGCATATGTTGCAGGGGATGGCCCTCTCTGGCATCAATGAGAAAAAAGGCCCTTTTTCCTCTGAAGGCTAGATGTGCTAGTATAGGGGAATGTCAGTGCATGGATGCAGGAGTGGTTGGGCCAGGGGTAGACCCTAATAGAAGCAGGGGAACAAGTGGTTTCTGGAGAGGGAACCTGGGAAAAGGATAACATTTGAAATATAAATAAATAAAATATCCAATTATTTTTTAACTTAATCTTTTTTTAACAGTCTAGACTTTATCTCCCTTCTTATCACTCTGTGACTATTCCACACTGTCTCCACAAGAATGACTGCAACCATCCCCTAATGACCCAAACTCTCCAAACTCTGGGTCCTCCAATCTTTTGATTGATAAGTGCATCTTCTCTGACTAAAACAAGACCAGAGAGGCCTCTGTTATATATGTATTGGGGACCTTATATCAACTGGTGTATGTTGCCTTGTTGGTGGCCTAGTACCTGAGAAATCATTGGGGAACAGGTTAGTTGAGACTGCTGGTCTTATTATATGGTCTACCTAATCATCAGCTTCTTCTAGCTTTTCCCTAATTTAACAACAGGATTCAGCACCTTCTGTCAAAGGGTTGAGTATAAATATTTGCATTTGAATCAGCTGCTTGTTTAGGGTTCTTGGAGGACAGCCACTTTAGGCTTCTCTCTGTAAGCAAAAAACATATAACAAGGATACATGTTCCACCATGTATATAGCAGCCTTATTTATAATAGCCAGAAGCTGGAAAGAACCCAGATGTCCTTCAACAGAAAAATGGATACAGAAAGTGTGGTAAATTTACAGAATGTAGTACTACTTAGTTTTAGAAACAATGACTTCATAAAATTCATAGGCAAATGGATGTAACTAAAGACTATCATCCTGAGTGAGGTAATCAACACACATGGTATGCACTCACTGATAACCGGATACTAGCCCCAGAAAGAACTGAATACCCAAGATACAATTAACAGGCATTATGAAACTCAAAAAGAAGAAGGCCAAAGTAGGGATGCCTCAGTCCTTCTTAGAAGGGAGAACAAAACATTCATGGGAGGAAATGCAAGGTCAAATAGAGGAACAGAGATTGAAGGAAAGATCAGTCAGAAGCTGTGTCATTCTGGGATCCACCATATATGCATCCATCAAATTCAAGTACTATAGCTGATCCTAAGAAATATTTATTGGCAGAAACCAGATAGAGATTCCTCCTCAGGAACTATGTTAGAGTCATATAGATACAGTTGAACATGCTTGCAGCAAACCATTAGACTGAACTTGGTGTCCCTAAAGAGGGTGCTAAAGAAAGGACCTAAGGAGTTGAAAGTGGTTGCAACCTCATGGGAAGAACATTATCAACAAACCAAACCCTCCAAAACTCCCATGGAGTTTTGCACACTTTGAGAGACCTATTGATCGACTTGCATATGTAGCTGAAGATAGCAGTGTCTGGCATCAATATGAGAAGAGGCTTTTGGCCCAGGGAGGGCATTTTTTTCCCTGAATGTATCCAAAACAATGGGTTGTAGAGTGTGATTAGGAGAGAGTGCACCTTTTTGAAGGCAAATAAGGGGGGGAAGGGAGATGGGAGCAGGACAAAAGGATAACATCTCAAATGTAAACACAGTGTTTCTAATAAAAACATGTAAAAAAAAGTTATGATTGACATTTCAATGGAGATTCTAAAAGTCAGAAGGTTTTGAATAAATATGCCTAAGAGACCAGAGATGCTATGATAGAGGACTATACCCTGCTAAACTTTCAACCACCAAAGATGGAAGAAATTGGATAATCAATGATATAGCCAAATCGAAATAATATCTATCTACAAATCCAACCTACAAAAGATGCTAGAAGAAAAACTTGCCCTTCTGAGAAGGTCAAATATACCCATGAAAATAGGGAAAAAATATTCTCACACCAGCAAAATTAAAAAAATCAAAAGTATGCATGTATACACACACACACACGCACACACACACACACACACACACACACACACATGTGTGTGTGTGTGCATGCCCAACACAAGCACCAACAATATCCAAAATATGAAAACAAAAATAACAGGAATCAGTGATCATTGGTCATTGATCTCCCTCAATATGAATGGTCTCAATTTCTTTAATAAAAGACAAAATAGATGTGTAAAAATAAGATCTAAAAAAAAAAAAGACATAGTGTCATATTTGAGCCTACCACTAATCTACCACTAAGCTGAATCCCTAGTTGACACAGTTAATAAATTTTCTTTCCCTCGATCTCTTCTCCATTTTTGTCCCTGCAGTTCTATTAGACAGGAACAATTTTGGGTCAGAGCTGTGGGATATCAACTGTCTCCCTCTACTTGACACCTTGTGTTTCTTCTGTAGATGTACTCAACAAGTTCCCTTCCCCCACTGTTTGGTATTTCATCTAAGATCGTTTCCTTGGAGTCCTGAACATCTTTCACCTCTCAGGTTTCTGGTACATTTAGAGAAATGTACCTAGCTCCTCCCTCCTGAGGTTGCCTGTTTCTGTTTTTTCTACTGGTCATCAGGCCTTCAGTCTTACAGACATTTGATCTTTGACAAAAAAGCCAAATATATACAATGGAAATAAGAAAGCATCTTTAATAAACAGTGTTGGTATAACTGTCAGTCTGTATGTAGAAAAATGAAAATAGATCCATATTTTAAACTCACATACAGGTCAAGGTCAAGTGCTTGAAGGATCTTAACAAAAAACTGAATCTAATAGAAGAGGAAATGGGAAAGAACCTTGAACTCATTGGCATAGTGGAACATTTCCCAAATAGGACTTAAATGGTTCAGGCTCTAAGATCAAGAATTGATAAATGGCCTCATGAAACTGGAAAACTTCTGTAAGACAAATAGCATATCAAATAGGACAAATCAGCAACCTACAGATTGGGGAAAAAATATTCACTAACCCCACATCTAATTGAGGGCTAATATCAAAATTATATAAAGAACTCAAGAAGCTAACCACCAAAAGATCAAACAACCCAATTAAAAACAGAGAATTTACAACACTGAAAGAAATGTTCAGTCTTCAATGATTATGGAAATTTCTTTTTATCTAACCTGAAAACAAGAATATTCCACCTTTGAGGCACAGGAAGAAGTGATCTCCCAAATGGAATTTTCTTATTTTATGCTCCGTATTTTGTGAAGTAAAACAAAGTAAAAAAAAAAAAAATCATGTTAAATTAGAAATAAATAGATAAATACAAAATGCATAAGTTTTGCATTTTATTTTAATTTCAAAACTAATTGATTTAATTTGTATACACAGGCAATATTCATCTACTATAGCATGAATGTAGTGATAAAGTACATGTAAAAACACATGTTCTAGAATTAAAACATCAGAGAGCTCTGATAGTAACTTTTAAAATGAAAGTCTATTATGAATAAATCTACTATGCAGAAAAATATCTCATTTTTAATTTTTTAAAAAATTTTATTTATTTATTTATTTTTTACATCCTAATTGCTGCCACTTCCTCTCAGTCCCATCTTCCCACAGTCCTTTCCCATCTCCCTTTCCTTTTTCTATAAGAGTGTGGGGGCACTCCTTGCTATCTCCCATCCTTAATACCCCTAC
Source organism: Micromys minutus (assembly GCF_963924665.1). NCBI lineage: Eukaryota > Metazoa > Chordata > Mammalia > Rodentia > Muridae > Micromys > Micromys minutus. Next base: position 15,322,351 of record NC_137974.1, read on the forward strand.
CCCCATCCCTACTCCTACATCAAGTATCTGCAGCGTTAGATGAATCCTTCCAACTGAGGTCAGACAAGACAGCTGTGTTTGAGATCTTATTCCAAAGAAAGGCTTCACTCCAATTGTTGGAAGACACAAATAAAAACTAAGCTCCACATCTGCTATACATGTACTGGGGTTCTTGGTCCAGCCTGTGTATGCTTTCTCTTTGGTGGTTTAGTCTCTCTGAGAGCTCCAAAGGGTTCAGAGCTGACTGTGTCTGCCTTCCTGTGGAGTTCTTTGTCCCTTCAGGGCTCTCAATTCTTCCCAAAATTATTCCATGTGAGTCCTTTACCTCCATCCAGTGTTTGACTGGGGTATCTGCATCTATTTCAGTCACATACTAGGTGATGCCTTCCAGGGCACAGCCTTGCTAGGCTCCTGACTTCAAACATAACAGAGTAGCAATAATAGTGTCAGGGATTAGTGCTGTCCTGTTATTGGTTGGCCAATCTTTCAACCTCTCTTCCATCTTCGACCCTGCATTTCCTTTAGACAGGCCAAATTTGGGGTCAACAGTTTTACGGTGCGTTGGTGTTCTCATTCCTCCACTGAGGTTCTGTCAGGTTATGGGAGGTGACCTCTTCAGGTTACCTGCATTGATTACTGGGAGCCTCCAAATCCCAGGTATAGGGCATTTCCTGGGGGTTTTTGTTACCCCTGCAGCTGAAATTTTCCATTCATCCTTTTAGCACTTTGGCTCTTTCGTCTGTCTTGCCCACACCTGTTCCTAATGTCCTCATTTTCATCCCCATCCACTCTCTGATCTTGTTTCCTCCCTCCCTCTACCTCCTTCTAAGGACTTGCCATCCTTGCTTAGACCTTCCATCTTATGTAGCTTCTTTAGATCTGTGGGTTGTATCATGGGAATCCTGTACTTCGTGACTAATACCCACTTATCAGTGAGTACATACCATGCATGTTTTTTTGCATCTAGGTTACCACACTTAGCATATTTTCTAGGTCCAACCATTTGCCTGTAAAATTCATAATAACCTTGTGTTTATTAGCTGAACAGTATTTCACTGTGTAAAGTAACCACATTTTCTGGATCATTTCCTCAGTTGAGGTACATCTGGTTTGGTCCCCATTCCTGACTATTATGAATAAAGCTTTTATGAACACAGTGTATCACGTGTCCTTGTGGTAGGCTGGGCAGCTTTTGGGTATTGTTTGAGCAGTTGTATAGCTGAGTTTTTGTGAGAAATATTTCCAGTTTTCTGAGAAACCACCAGATTAATTTCCAGAGTGGTTGCACAATTTTGCAATCTCATCCTACCAGCAATGGAGGGTGTACCTTTTTATCCATTTCCTCAATAACATGCACTATTCCTTGAATTTTTATTTATTTTTAACTTTTAAAAATATAGTTTCTCCTACAAGTACATCCTCACTGGAACCCACTCTCTCTCCTTACTCTAATATCTCTAACCACCTCCCTCTCCACCATATTTATCATTTCTATTTTTCCATTCAGAAAAGACAGACCTTCCCAGGATATGTACTAAACAAAGCATCAAAAGTTGCAGTAAGACCAGGCATAAAATCTCATATAAATTTTGGATAAAATAAACCTGTAGAAAAAAAATTATCCCATTAGAACCAAGCTAAAGAAATCAAAGACACCCATTTTTATTATTAGACATTTTAATATAGTAATGCAAAAGCAGCTCATCTGTGACAAAATATTTAATAAAATTTACACAGGTGTTTTTTACACGTGTATTTCCATGTCCCAAATGTGTTCCACTTGTTATTAGATTCTTGAAGCTGGAGTTAAGGAAACTTCGTATTTGGTATATGTTGAGATTTGAATCAGAACAGACATTGTTTGTAATTGCTAACAATCTCCCAAGCTCTAGTTATAATATATTTTGGACTATATGATAGAAAGAATACACAAGAGGACTGCAAATCTTATATATGTTATTGATGTTGCTCATTGACTAAATGTTTCTAATTTCCACCTTTCTTCTGTCCCTGGAAAACAATCTTCTGTTTTGTTTATGGATTTAGCTGCACTATGATCATGATATAATTGGAATGGTGGGTTTGTCTCCTATTACTTGCTTATTTTATTTAGTGTAGAAAGGACTAGGTTGATCCTTGTTTTCAAATGCTACAGAAGTTTATTTATTTTTTAACACCAAATAATTGTCCAATTCAATGAAGATATAAAACGGGTCTATAGCTATTGGAAAACAATTTTTAATTTTAACATCACATGAATACAAATATAATTTATACATATTTACTTGTTGTAATAGCTACTATTTTTAACAAACTGTAAATATAAAGTAATATCTTGATAGATTTCATCTCCATTAGTTTGGTAGTGGTGCTTCAATATTGTGTGTGTTAATGTTTTAAAAAATAAGCCAATAAACAACTGAGCATATATCAACATTGTATACTGTTAAGCTATGAAAAAGAAAAAAATGAGATTAAATAAAAATGAACTAGTTCATTCAGCACTGAGTAGTGTCATCATGAGCTATAAAAGCAAATGATTCATTGCATTCAATACACAGCAAAATTAAAATTCAGAGTAGGACATGACAGTTTAATTTTAACAAAGGCTTTAAACTGAAATGTAAAATAATCAGTTTTATATTTTTTCAAGATAGCTGCAGAGGCAACTTCTAGATTAATATAATAAAAAAAGATATTAGAAAAATTGTAACTAACAATATATAACAGTTAATTCACATTTATCTCAAACATGAGAAATCATTGGCCATTACAAATATGAGAGCCAAAATTAAAAGAAAGGACTGGAAAAAATGAATCATAGCAAATGTGTCATACATTTTTTAAAACATGGGTCTTTCTTTAGAATTTCTGAAACTGTTCCTTTCTTTGCCTTGAGAATTCCACCCGGAAATGAATTCATAAGCAGAATATGATACAGTTCTTAGTTTCTTTTGTGAAATCCATAGATAGGAAAGAAACACTTATACTACTGATACATTATTTTACAAAACTCTCACTTGACTATTTCAAATGAAATGAGAGATTTAATGGAATATATCATTTCTTGAAAGGGCGTGTGAGTAGTATACTGCATCTGTCATTACGCAGTATCTCTAAAGCAAGGGGGAACCCTGGACTCTAACAAAATAATAAAAAGCTTTTCCTACTTCATCTTTCTTTTGTTTCCCACATCTTATGCATAGAAGATTTCTTCCCCTTATAATGCATACCATATCAATTCTGACAGAGTACATAATATAAAAGCTAGGTTTCTTAGAGTTTATGGTTGCCTATCAAAGAACAGTATGCAATGAAGGAGAAATATATTAAACCACACAATATGCACTAACCTGGTAGTATGGGGTAGTGAAAAAAAGAAGGTAGCTTCAGCACTACCTTATGAACTTTAATCTTTCACTGATTATCAGGGCTGTAAATGAAGATAAATGAAATATAAGCTGGAGATCTCGAACTATTTTCCATGCTGTGCAGCTACATATGACATCTCATGACTGTATCTCAGCTTTTTTTATCATTACAATTAAAGCCACAGTGATGTATTAACATACTACACAGTATGTGGTTTTAAATGTTTAGTTTTCACCCTGGTTGCTACTATTGGTGCAATTATTAACACAAATATTTTACAATCCTACTTAGTAACCAGAACTAAGGAGCTCTGTGGGTGATCTCTGCCTCTTACTGACTCACAGTCTTAATACACCTTAAAAAGTGAATTTTTATCCCTTTCCTATAAGTTAGTATACAGTGCACTTAATATTTTTCAACTGTCAATTTTTTTGATTATTAAATGGAATAATATAGTACTTCTACCCTCTCTTGTGTTGATATCTTAAGAAGACCTTATAACAAAGCCATGAAGCTCTCTAATTCTGTCAGATCTGCTGGGACTTGACATTCAACACCAACTAAATGCTGATATTCTATCTCTTTGTGAGATGTTATTCATCTGCTTATCTGTTGATGAACGACTCAAGGTATAAACAGTAACATCACATGTAAACAGGCGCAAACACACAGACACAGGGAAACACATGCATACACCCACTCACCCACAGGGCATAGAGACAGAAAGACAGAAACAGAGAGGCAGAGAAACACAGAGCACACCCTGCAGTCACACATACACATACCCTCTGTATAGTCACAAGAGATTTGTGTTATGAAATTGGCGCATTTTTGTAGCCTATTTTTATAATGAAGCTGTGGTATTAAAGCTGAAAAGTTTAAAGGTAAAATGTAACAGTTTGTCACAATTATGTTTCATATTGGCAGGTGCTCTGAACTTTCTGTTTGATAACTAGACATATAAATTTCAGTTCTTAAAGCTTTGCAGCCAATTTAAGGGCTCATTTATTTCACTGACAGCAAGATATATGTGCAGCCTGGCATTCTGGATGTCTGGGGCCAAAATCGGCACTTTGTTGCTTGCTTGTCTCACAGGGAGTAAATAGTAGCAATTTTTCAGCATAGGCATACTAGCACAAGGTGTTTAGCAAATAAATGAGCAGAGGATGACCTGTGGTGTCCTGAAATTACCAAAATTCATGAATAATAAAATGATCTATAGATTGTTAGCAGAGGGCTACGGCACAGGCTAATTTGCAGCCAGTGAGGCTTTACAGTATAATTTATAACTTTTGAAAATTTAATGACTTCATCAATTTTTACCTATTTTTCCACTAATATAATCTCCTGAATACCGGTGTGTCAAGGTATGATTTCCTCACAGGAAAAAGGCTAAGTCACCTACATTTTAATGTCTCTACGTTTTGTTTTATTATAATAATTTATATCAAAAGGCACAGTTACCCCATGAAAAGATTATACTAAAAACTTTAGTATTACATACATATCCAGATAACTTGTTTCTGAATAACTTTTTCAAAAGGGTACCATTTAGTTTTTGACAGTTAAGATGTTCACTTAAATTCTAATATCAATAATCCATAATTTCTTAAAAACTTGAAAGTAGTCCTTAAAAATATAAAAAGCATAAATATATGTGCTCGTTACAATAAATTACAAGCAGAATATTTTAAAATTAATAACTTTAAAGATAGTAAACAATTCCTAAAGTTAAATTTATTCTGTCATTTATGATACATAGTTAAAATTATGGAAGAATATCTATGTGTGGCTTTGTTTTTACTGCATGCTATGCATTTTATAAATAGATAATTAATCTTATTATTAGCAGTTTTTATATTATGTTTGAACAATGACAATATTTTGATAATTAAAATTTGAAACCAACAATTAGGGAGCCTGCATGGGTCTAACTCAAGCCTTTTGCATGTATATTATCGTGTTGTAGTCTGATGTTTTATGTGGGACTATTAACAGAGGTGATGAAGACTGTTTGCCATGCTTTGCCTTCTTTGTCGATCATTGTTTTCCTCCTGGGTTGCCTTGTTCAGAATTAATATGAGCAGAGGGGCCTAGACTTCTTGCAATTTGATATGATATTTAGATAGATATCCCTGGAAGGCCTGCACTTACCTTAAGAAAAATAAGGGAAAGGATGAGGACTGAAGAAGTCAGGAGAAGGGTTTGGAAGGAGAGAAGGAATGCTGTAGTAAATTCTTCTATCTGAATAAACCTATTCAATGAAAACACAACTCAGTAAACAGGAATAGAAGCTGCACACCTAGATTATGCAGATTTTCCAATACACTACTCTGTTTCCCAGCTATGACATCCCTTATAACTGAGCTTTCTCCCAGCCACATGACATGTTCCAGCTCTGTCTTCTTCCACCTTCTCCTCCTTCTTCTGACCCTCTCTCTCCACTTTCCTCTCTCCTGCCCAGTTACCCACTCTTACTTTCATTTTACAAATTTAAGTAGGAAGAAGGTTCTGTTGAAGTCCCTTGAGTATGTGACCTGGCTGCTCTTTTTGGGGAAGTGGAATTAGATCAAAATGTAAATTGCTGCAGGACAATCCACAACATTTCCCCTTTTCTGTCCTTTTAAAAGGCTCTTTTCTCTCAACTATAAAATGACTACTACTATTACAATTTTACAATTTATAAAATATAAGAAGGTCTTAACACTCAGTCTATCAATTTTATTTATTAAATAAAGTACTCTGTCATCTATCTTAAAAGACTATAATTTTATATCTGACTTATATCTTGGTTTTAGATTATATGTCATCTGAAAACCTTTTCAGATATATATATATATATATATATATATATATATATATATATATATATATATATATATATATATATATATATGTTAAACAGCTGGGTTTGCTACGAGACAACCAGTCATTAACCATGTCGGAAATCCAAGAACGACTAATATTATCTGACATATAAAAAGCACAAAACACAGCTTCAAATCTAGACAATTATATAGAGACGGCTGATCACTTGGACATCAAAACTTTAGAGCATTAGTCTTCAGCCTTCATGCTCTTCTTTCTGTTCCTACTTTGACCTATGAAATCCTGAAACTTTATTTCTACAGTTTCTTCTAGGCCATGTTAAGTCTTGAGCTTATTTCTCTGTTGTTCAGACTTATCTATAACCTTCATAAATTTTTCTTCTAGAATCTCTGAAAATTTCTGTCTCCAGCTTTCACTGTCTTCTTCCTGTTGATTTAAAATTGAGATTAATATTGTTACTTTCATATAAGCATTGTGCCTATACAATACATTTGGAATTATAAGATTTGAACCTGGTCCTATATCTGCTATTATACACTTAATATACAATATTAAAATCAACTGCTTTTAAACAATACTAGTTATATGAGATAAATTAATGAAAAAATACAAAAAAAATAGAATTCTTGCAAATGTTTTATGTAATAACAATTTAACTTTTGGCAAAGTGATCATAAAAATACTCTTTAGAATTTTTTTATAACACATTATGTGTTCAATAAGAATCCTTACAGTTATTCTATGAAGATGATAAATATTACTGGAAAGTCTAAAAGACAATCATGCAAACAAATGTAAGAATAGAACTTAAACATAAAAGAGTAGACTGTCTTCATCTGGAATACATAAAGAGTAGAAAAATTTGAAGGTATTTCTAGTTGTGTTTAACACTTTAGTGTTACATAAATGTATGTACATTTTGCTGCTTTTACAAAACATTTATCTGGTGATTTTTTACATATTTATTTTATAACTAATATTCATATATCATGCTTATATATATATACCCATGATGATTGATACTTGAAAACATATAAAATGCAATGAATAAAAAATTTCTGTTAAGTATAAGATTACAGAAATTTTAGCATTTTAATGAATGTTTCTTGTTAAACATATGTTCAGATATGCTAATATCACATACACTAAAATAGCAAACACTTCTTATTTTAATAATTTTACTCAGAATTATTAACGCACTTCTTTTTTTTTTAAATTTTTTTCTTTACTTAACAAACTGATAGATGCCCCTCTCCCTGTTACTGCCTCCTACTTTCCCTTCCTCCATCCCTTATCCTCTTTTCTTCTGAGAGGACAGAGGCCACCCACTGAGTATTCCCCCACCCTGGCACTTCTCCTGCTGAGGCCTGACAAGGCATCCCAGCTCGAAGCACATGTTCCATGTATGGGCAACACCTTTTGGGATTGCTCCTGCTCCAGTTCTTTGGGACCAATGAGAGGACTGAGCTGCATGTCTGCTATATGTGTGTGCAGCAGGCCTAGCACTTGTCTGTATTTTCTTTGGCTAATGTTTCAGTCTCTATGAGCCTGAAGAGTCTAGGTTAGTTGATTTTGATGGTTTCCCTGTGGAATTCCTATCCCCTTTGTTCCCTCAACAGTTCCGTAAGAGTTCTCAAGCTGTATCTACTGTTTGGTCGTGGGTGTCTTCATTCCTCTGAATCAGCTGAGTGATAGAGACTCTCATAGGACAGGCTTGCTAGATTTCTGACTTCAAGCTATTTTCATGGCCATCTGGCCCATCTCTCTTGTTACTTCCTACACATGGTCCTGAATGTTGCCATCCCCCCTTTCCCTGTACTGTTACCCTTTCTCCACATCTGCCTTATTCCATATTCTAAGTGAGATACAAACATTCTCCTTTCAGACTTTGAGTCTGTATGTATTCTGCATTTTATGGCTAATATTCACTTATAAGTGTTCATCTCATGCATGTCCTTTTGGGGCTGGGTTACCTCACTTATAATGATAATATCAAGATATATCCATTTGTCTTCAAAGCTTATAATGCTGTAGTTTTTAATAGCTGTTTAGTATTCCATCGAGAGGATTAGCACATTTTCTTTATCTCTTCTTCAGCTGAGGAATATCTAAGTTGTTTCTAGTATGAACATAGTTGAGCAAGTGTCCCTGTGGTATTGTGGGGCATCTTTTGAGTATATGCCCAGGAATGCTAAAGATGGGTCTTGGGGTATAATTTTTCAAAGCTTTCTGAGATACCTCCAAATTGGTTTTTAAAGTGGTTATTCAAGTTCACTTTCCCACTAACAATGAAGGAGTATTCCTCTGCCTCTACATCGATGCCAACATATAATAGTTGAGCACTTGAGTTTTTGATCTTAGCCATTCTGATTGGTGTAAGATAAAATCTCATTGTTGTTCTGATTTGCATTTTCCTGATGACAAAGGATGTTCAACATTTCTCTAAGTGCCTCTTGGCCATTCCAATACCTACTGATCTATTTTCCATATCTATTGTTAATTTTATACATTTTGAATTCGGTCAACCTTACTAGGTATTTCTACTATGTGTTCTGCTACTCTACAGTCACGTATTGCTACAACATAAAAGTAAGGAATATAATGAACATTGCATGAAAATTTATGCCACATTCATTTCATTCCAAAAGCTGTTATCTTCTCATCTACAAATTATACAAGTCATAACTGCAATGAATTTATCTGGAAATTTGTAGTTTATGGTAATATTCTATTCTTTTCATGAAATAGACTACTGATTGATTAGAAAAGGATCTAAAACTAGATAGATAATTCAGAAGGCTGTCCAGTCAGTAAAGGGGAATGAAAAAGAAGAAGAAGAAGAAGAAGAAGAAGAAGAAGAAGAAGAAGAAGAAGAAGAAGAAGAAGAAGAAGAAGAAGAAGAAGAAGACTAGGAGGAGGAGAAGAATGAGAAGGAGGAATAGAAGAGGTGGGTCAGATAGACAGAGACAGAGAGAGACAGAGATAGACAAAAGCAGAGATAGAAAGGAAAGGAAAAAATGATTGTAATTTATCAGGAGACAGAGTAACTCTAAATTGACTTATGTGAGATTTTCTTAATAAATTGAACTTCTATTTTCCAAGATATATGCGATTTAAATGGCATTTACTATAAAAGGATTTCAGAGGTAAATATATCTGAGTGAATCATGAATCCTGTAGATTGTCCTAAAGCTGTTTGTATTTTATTGTTAATTTCACTTCCCTTAGAAGGGCTGCCTGGTTACTTGACTTCAACTGAATCTTTCCATTTTCATTAGTAAATTAAAGGAAACTCAGTGACTGGGTGGAGCAAGAAAGGGAGAGAGGGTGAGAGGTCTGAGAAGGTCAGAGGATGGAGGGGGAGGGTTGTGGCAACATAGAGCTTCACAAGGACCAGCTAGACCGAGGCGAGATTGATTGGTGTTAAAAAGTTATGAACATTATGGATTATACAGGTCTAGTAACTCATATAGGAGGACATTTTGTATTTTTGTCTATTTAATGAATTCTGGTTGTGTAAAGGGTTTGTGGATTGAAAGTTGAATATATAAACCTGAGTGAAAAGCAATCAGGCTGCAGTGTTGTAGGATTTTGGGGCACAGAGACACCCCAGGATAGAGGAAGAGAACAGGCGGTAGAAACACATCAGGGAAGGAAGTTGAGTAGAGGGCTGTGGTGACAGATCAGATCAGGTGCCAGAAGTGAGCTGAGCTCCACACTAAAATCGGGCCTGAGGAGTGAGACCTCAGGGACAATAGAGAGATAAATCGATTTAATATTTTTCAATATTTACTGCAACAGTCCCCTCAAATGTTTAGTTTGTATATGTGATTAATCTTAGTTCACATTTCTTTTACAATTTAGGTAACCTTATATTTTGAGGAAAGAAATAAACAGAACACAATAAATAAGACCCAAGTTGAACTGGATTCTTCTTGAGTAATCAATGTGTCATTATGCTAAAAGGGTAATGATTTATAAAGACAAAGCCATCCCAACTTTTGTGAACTGAAGATAATGAAGTATCTGAAACCATGTTCCAGTGAGTGACCCTTACAGTAATAATTACTGGCTGTTTTCCATTCTATAAATTTATTTGTTCATTTTATTGTCATTAAATATACTTCTAGATACTTTTGATTGTATATATAGTTAGATATATGTACATACAATTTTACATTGATTAAAAGTGGACATATATGAGAAGTAATTATGTATATTCTACTAAGGATAAATAGTATCATTGCATTAAACTTGATGTCAGCCTACCTTAGATACTGAGTCTGTGGCATAAAACTGTAGCATATGTCATATATCATTGACTAACCTTTTAATTACTACATAACCAAAGGTAAATATGCCTATGTATACTAGTATGTTACTATGTTATTAGTTCCCAAGCTAGAAAATCTTCAGGTGATAGTACTATCTACAATTGTGTTCTTTCCATTTTAATAGCTGATCCTTAGTACATTTTTCTCCAACTAAGCAGGGACAATGACTTATACAAGCTGCATGATGAAGTAAATGGATGCCCTTTCTTCCTCCTTCACAGTAGATTCATACTTTTTCATTGCTTCATCAAAATTCCAGAGTTCCTCCATTTTCACTGTACCTAAAGTAAAGGACACACAGATTACAATCTGGGAATTTTAAGCTGCTTGTATACATGATATGGAAACTCACTGCTTTATCTAAAGTGAATACATTTGGTTCTCCACAGTGCTGTAGGGACCTAAAATATTTGCATAACCTGGATTATGCAGTTTCTATCTGTACACAGCAATAATATCTTTTCTAATAAATTGTTTACTGCAAAGAAAATCTGCCTAACTCTCTCCCTTGTACTCCACCTACCTTAGGCCAACCAATTGCAGCTTTCTTTTGAAATTTCTCATATATATATATATATATATATATATATATATATATATATATATATGAATATATATATATGAGAAAATATATATATATATGAGAATATATATATATATGAGAATATATATATATATATATATATGATGAAATGCCATTATCTCAATTGGTATTGTGTCTGTCTTCATTTTCATTAAATTTTGAGTCTCCTAAATAGGTGAAGATGAAAATCAGAGGAGACAACAAACATGGCCAACATTTCTAATGAGAATGATGTTATTTTGCTATGTCAATATTGGTGGAATTCCTACTGTTCTTAGGTTGATTCAAAATTTCAAAATGTAGATATTTTAATCAACATTGTATCATTATTTATCACTGTCTATATTTTGCTTGACTTTTGCTAAAAGGCCAAGAAGAGACCAATTTTTATATTTATCAATAATTATTATTGTGACTTAAATGGTTAAATATAAAATTCCATGTGAAATATTATCTATTTTCTTTCTTTCTTTCTTTCTTTCTTTCTTTCTTTCTTTCTTTCTTTCTTTCTTTCTTTCCTTCCTTCCTTCCTACTCTGCCCTGCTTCCCTTCTATTTTTCTTTCTTCTTTCTTCTCTTTTCTTTGTATTCATTTTATTTTCTTTTATATTTCTTTCTTTCTCTTTTCATTTTTTTTTTTGCTTTGGCCTTTTGTTTCCTTAATTTTCTTTATTTGTAGCTATATCTCATACTCTAGACCTCTGTTGCCTAGAACTCATGATATAGATAATACTGGTAGCTCAGACTCATAGAGAATCACCAAATTCTTCCTCCAGATTGTGTAGAAACTTAAGTGGGTGTTGTTACTCCTTTACCCATTACGTTTCTTTCTGTAATTTTAGATTACTTAGTATTCATTCTTTATTCAGGTTTTTCTAAATAGCTACTGTGAGTAAAGGCTAAGAATAATGTGAATATTAGAACAGAGGCTGAAGTAATTATTCAAAGTGGACACAGCAAACCAAAGCAAAATTAACCCCTGTTGGTTCTTATTCATGATTTGTGTTTTAAGTTAAGTAATATCTGTTTTCCCTATATTCTTCAAGGTTTTAGTCTGTTTGTTAGCTGTGAGTTTTTTATTAGATCCTACTGTGAGTATAATACTGGGGAGATATGATTAACCAGTGTAGTTTATCAAGACTCAAGACTTCAAAAATAAGATATTCGATGACATGTCACTATCTGTTCCAGTGTTGACAGATCATTGTCAACTAAGCAGAGGGAGAGACTTCATGCTATTGATTTGGCCTTCTTAAACTTTGTTAATCAATACAAGGCAATTGTTGTTTGAGAGCTACAGTGAGCTACAGAAAGAAAGGTAGATAATACTTGTTGAGTTATATATGTTTCAAATAAGAAATACATAATCAGTAATCCTGCTGTAATTTCCTCTTATCAAATAATTTAAATCTGTATTAAATAACATGTTTTTGTATATTTCCAGAAAAAAAAAAAAACTAGTAGCAATGAAGTATTTACTTGCTAAATAGAAAACATTTGCCTCAAGACATATAAAAATGGTTAAGAGAAAAAATAAAACACTGGAGCCTTCTTATGCTTCAATCTCTCTCTCTCTCTCTCTCTCTCTCTCTCTCTCTCTCTCTCTCTCTCTCTCTATCTATCTATCTATCTCTATCTCTCTCTGTGTGTGCCTCTCTGTGTGCATGTGTGTGTGCATGCACATGTGTTTGTTTGTTTGAATTCCTGCCTTTTCTTTTCTCTATTCACTGACTGCCAAGAGCAAGTAGCCCTCCTCAATTGCTGTTAGCACATACCCTATCAGCTGCCATGGACAATGGTCCTATTCACCAATGGCACACAATGAAGCCTGCATTGTTTCACACTGTACTATCAAACTCAGACTTTGACACTGGAACACTGTAACTGGCAAATTCAAATATTCCAGCTGGTCAATAAATTCTAGGAGATAAAACTCTCCACAAAAAGGAACATCAGTTTTCAAGGCTAGTCCTCAGGTGTTATATCCTTAGATTGACATTAAAACCCCTCTATGACCTAAAGCACTTCCCGTTCCTAAACTAAAATAGTATTGGAACAGATTGAAGTTTATATTGTAACAATATTTAAAGAAAAACGTCATTAAAATAACAAAAGACTTTTCTCAGTTTCAACTAATCAGGTAAAATCTTTAAATATAGCAATTGCAGACATTAAGTAATTGAACTTTATTTTGTAAAATAAATTTTTGATGTAATTTTGTCATCTACAAAATTAACTACTTCATGTTTGTCTTTCAAAATTATCGATCAATTTAAATATTATTTTCATGAGTGTTTTCAAAGTGTTTTCCACTTTCAATAGGTTAGTTATTAACAAAGACATTTTTTTCAATATTCCCACACTCTACATAGACCCTGGCCAGTTATGTACATCTCTTAATGCTTTTGAAGTTTGTGTTATACATATTATTTCAATATAAAATACATATCATATGACTCCTGGACCGCACCTACAAACAACAGATACTGTGATTTCCTTTTTAAATTTGTTTAAAATGAGTGTAATAAAATTAAAACTACTGGGCAGATTAATAGATTAAAATAACAAGAAGAGAAGCCATCAATCTAACCTGATTATGCAGGATTTTTTTTCTAGGAATGTTTGACTTTATTTCTTAGAAAAAAGCAATTGTACTACAATGAAAGAGCATTTAAATAGATTTTACAATTCACTTCATTAATACTATACTGGAATTAATTAGGGTTTCTATATCCTTCATACTTTAAACTGTACTGTGAGGTTACTTGACTTGGAGGACTTCATAAATTAAAGGTGTTGAAACCTAGGCAAATCTTGGAGTAATTGATGCTGAGAAAGCTAAGAATTTCCTTCAATAGAGTAGCATCCCAGTGCCTACTCTAGGCACTTTGAGTAGAAAAACCATCATTCATTCAGCGCTTACTACCAATTTCTCCTAGTAAAAGACCTGGAGCATGCCTTTTTCATAAAACCTTTTGATTAACTCTGCAGAAATAGCTCAGTAATAGATCACTTGTCAATCATATTGAAGCAGCCATAATAATTGATTGCAGAGAAAAATTACTGGCCTTTTTAGTCTATTGGCTATAAGCTTGAATATATCAGATTTAAGTGGTTTTTTTTTTCCTCCTTCTCCAGTGTTCTGACTGAGCCTTTGCAAATTTAAATACAGGTAGACAGACAGAGAGTTTCTTCATATTCAGCTTTAAAGGGCATCTTTGTCCTTACCTGAGAACAATTTGACAATTCTGTTAACTGTCCTTGAATAATCCAGCACCTGTTTTGAAAACCTTGAGTTAACTAATTTAAGTCTAAATTTAGGGTTTTCAATCTAGAGGACTAAATGACATTTCAGGTACTGGGATGAAAACCAAAAAAATAAATTATCACAATTTAAGCATTTGTTTATGGTAATGACAATGTTCATTGCCTGAGCAAGCTTTATAAATGTGGGCCATCTCTAGATGTTTAAGCAAATTTAAACTGATGTATAAGAAAAGTCCCCCTTGCTCATTTCTATATTTTGTAGGAATATATTGATATTCAGGTAAAATGCTTGAGGTTCAAGAATTTATGCTATTTGCCAGTTCAATGTGTAGCCATGCTTATTACTAATGGCATCCATACAGAAGTATATTGTGAGGAAATCAAGAAGAAATAATTCATGCACATTACCACAGTTAACCATTACTTAAGGTTCTACGTGAGGGATATTTAGGCTTGTGAACTTGCCTCTATTGTGTTCTCCTCTGTAAAAATGAATTGAAATGATTATATCAATCTATATGTATTTATTATGTGACTGTGAATCCATAATTTATACAGTTTGGGTCTTCAATTCAATTCCATTGATCTACCTGCTAGTTGAGACCTCTTTTGTGAATGACTACATAGCCAGTTTTGGAGAAGGTGCCCTGAGGTGTTGAGAAGAAGGTATTTTCATATGTTTTAGAATGAACTGTTATATAGATGTCTGTTAAATCCATTTGGTTCAAAACTTCTGTTACTTTCACTGTGTCTTTGTTCAGTTTCTGCTTCCATGATCTGTCCATTGATGAGAGTAGGGTGCTGAAGTGTCCCACTATTATTGTGTGTGGTGTAATATGTGCTTTGAACAATAATAGAGTTTCTTTTATGAATTTGGGTGCCCTTGTATTTGGAGGATAGATGTTCAGGATTGAGAGTTTATATTCATAGATTTTTATCGTAGATGAGTAAACTTGTTTTCCATATATTATTGATGACTTAAGTTGAAAATCTATTATATTTGATATTAGGATGTCTAATCCAGCTCATTTCATGGAATCATTTGCTTGGAAAATTTTCCCAAGCTTTTACTCTTAGGTACTTCTTGTCTTTGTTGCCAAGATGAGTTTCCTGTGTTCAGCAAAATGTTATGTCCTGTTTACATATTCAGTCTGATAGTCTATGTCTTTTATTTGAGAATTTAGTTCATTCATGTTAAGTGATATTAAGGAATAGTGAGTGTTGTTTCCTGTTAATTTTTTGTTAGATGTAGAATTTTATTAGTGTGCCTTCATTTTGTTTTGCTGCAAGAGGATTATTATTCTTCTTATTATTTTTTGCTTTTCCTAGCATGCAGTTTCCCTCTTTGTGTTGGAGTTTTTTATTATCTTTTGTATGGGTATATTTATTGAAAGATATTGTATAATTTAGTCTTGTCCTGAAATATATTGGTTTCTCCAACCATAGTAACTGACAGTTTTGCTGGATATGGTAACCTGGGCTGGCATTTGTATTCTCTTAAGGTCTGTATGACATTTGTCTAGGATTTTCTAAATTTCATAATTTCAGTTGAGAATCTGGGGTAATTTTGATTGGATTGTCTTTATATGTTATGTGTCCTTTTTCTCTTAATGTTTTTAATATAATTACTTTGTTTTGAACATTTAGTGTTTTGACTACTATGTGCTGGCAAAAATTTATTTTCTGGTTTAATCTATTTGGAGTTCTGTAGGCTTATTCTATATTCATAGCTATTTCTTTCTTTATGTTAGGAATGTTTTCCATAATTTTTGAAGATAATTACTGGATCTTTTAGTTAGGAGCCTTTGCTCTCTTCTATACCTATTATCTTTAGGTTAGGTCTTCTTATTATGTCCTGGATATCCTGAATATTTTGGATTAGGAGCTTTTTAATTTTTCATTTTCTCTGACTGTTGTGTCAATGCTTTCTATGTTATCTTCTGACCCTGAGATTCTCTCTTCCATCTCTTGTATTCTGTTGGTGATTTTTGCATCTATGATTCCTGACCTCTTTCTTGGTTTTCTATATTCAGGGTTGTTTCTTTTTGTGTTTTCTTTCTTGTTTCAGTTTCTGATTTTAGATTCTGGATGATTTTGTTCAATTTCTTAACCTGTTTGATTATGTTTTCCTGTGTTTCTCTAAGAGCTTTTACTTGTTTTTATGTTCTCTTATATTCCTTTAAGGGACTTATTCATGTGCTTTTGGAGGCCCTCTATCATCAGCATGAAGCAAGATTTTAAGTCCAAATCTTGTTTTTCTGTTGTGTTCAGATATATACTGTTTGCTGTGGTGGGAGAGCTGAGTTCTGATGTTGCCAGGTTATCTTGGTTTCTGTTGCTTAGATTCTTGTGCTTGCCTCTTGCCATCTTCTTATCTTTTATGTTAATTGATACTGTTGTCTCTGAATGGAGCTTGTCTTCCTGTGAGTCTGTGGCCCTTGGGCTTGAGAGGGAAATCAGTCTTTTGTTCAGTTTTCTATGGGAAGTTTGTGTGGTCTGATGGCTGTAGGCTTTCTCTAGCTCTGGGTGCAGATGGAGGACTGAAGAGCAAAGACCCAAGCAGTTGCTTTTCATTCCTTATGTCAGTGTGCCTGATCTACCTGTGGCAATGAGCAGAGGTGGAGACTGAACCAGCCTGATCCAAAAATTCATTTCATGAATGTAGATCTTTGAGCATAAACCATTGGATCAGTAACAATTTTTAGAACATATTTTTCCCCAAGTTCTTCGACACTTTCTCCTCTTTTAGTTCCAGTGGGTTTTTGTTTTGTTTTGTTTTGCTTTTGTTTTTTATTTTTATTTATTTTTTCTTTAGTTTGTACCCCATTTTTTAAAATAGGATTATTTGACTCTCTGGAGTTTACCTTCTTGATTTATGTGTATATATTGGATATTAGAAATCAATCAGATGTAGGATTGGTAAAGATCTTTCCCAGTCTGTTGTTTCCCATTTTGTCCTCTTGACAGTGTCCTTTGTCTTACAGAAGCTTTGCAATCACATGAGGTCCCATTTGTTTTTTGGTTTTTTTTATATGTTTGTTTGCTTGTTTTTTATTTTATTTTGTTTGTTTCTTTTCACTGGATATTCTCTGTATTTACATTTCAGGTGTTATCTTCTTGGGGCCAATCACATCCCCTCTCCCCCTCCCATTGCATCCATGTATGTGCTCCCTTTCCCAACCTTACTTTCCCACCTCAGCTCCTTGGATTTCTATTACACTGGGAAAATGAGCATTCACTGGATCAAAATTCTCTCCTCTCATTAATGTCAGTGAATGATATCCTCTGCTGCATAGCACCTGGAACTATGGCTCTCTTCCTAAGAACTGATTGGTTGGTGTTTTAGTTCCTGGGATCTGTGATGAGTTTTGTTTGTTAATAATTTTCTTCCTCTCATGGGGTTATAGACCCCTTTCAGCTATTTCAGTCCTTTCACTACCTTTTTCTTTGGAGACCCTGTGTTTTGTCCATTGGTTAGCTATAAACATCTGCCTCTGTATCAGTATGACACCAGCAGATCCTCTGAGGAGGAATCCATATCAGATTTCTTCCAGGAAGTACTACTTGACATCAGCAATAGTGTGAGGTTTTAGTAGCTGCATATAGAATGGATCCCCAGGTGAGGCAGTCTCTGGAAGGTGTTTCCTCCAATTCCTGCTCCTCTATTTGTCCTTTTATTTCCTCCCATGAAAGTGTTATTCTTTCTTCTAAGAAGGACTGAAGCATCTATATTCTGGCCTTGATTCTCTTTGAGCTTCATAATTTCTGTGAATTTTTTTTTGGGATTTCCAAGTTTTTTGGGCTAGTATACACTTATCAGTGAGTACATACCATGAGTTATTTTTGGTGACTAGGTTACTTCACTCAGGATGATAGCTTCAAGTTCCATCCATTTGCCTAAGAATTTCATGAAGTCATTATTTTTAATAGCTAGTACTCCATTGTGTAATTGTACCACACTTTCTGTATCCATTCCTCTGTTGAAGAACATCTGGTTTTTTTAAGCTTCTGGCCATTATAAATAAGGCTGTTATTAGTATTGTTGAACATGTGTCCTTGTTAGATTTTGGAGCTTCTTTTTGGGTATATGCCCAGGAGTGATATAGCTGGGTCCTCAGGTAGTACTATGTCTAGTTTTCTAAGGAACTACCGGGTTGATTTACAGAGTGGTTGTAGCAGCTTACAACTTCACCAATAGTGGAGAAGTTTTCTTCTTTCTTCGTATTCTTGCCAGCATTTGCTGTCAATTGAGTTTTCGATCTTAGCTACTCTAACAGGTATGAGATGAAATATTAGGTTGTTTTGGTTTACATTTCCCTGATGACTAGGGACATTGAGCATTGTTTTACGTGCTTCTCAGCCATTCAACATTCTTCAGTTAAGAATTCCTTATTTAGCTCTGTTATCCATTTTTAATAGGGTTATTTGATTCTTTAGAGTCTAACTTCTTAAGTGCTTCATATAATAGATATTAGCCTTTTATAAGATGTAGAATTGGAAATGATCTTTTCTCAATCTGTTGATTACTATTTTGTCCTATTGACAGTGGCCTTTGCCTTACAAAAACTTTGAAATTTGATGAGATCCCATCTGTCAATTCTTAGGTCTTAGATCATAAGCCATTGTTATTTTCAAGAATTTTTTTTTTAATGAATATATGTTCTAAGCTCTTCCCCACTTTCTCTTCTATTAGATTTATTGTCCTTGGTGTTATATGAAGGTCTTTGTTTCACTTGAACGTGAGCTTTGTACAAGGAGAAAAAAAAAGGTCAATTTTCATTCTTCTGCATTCTGACTGACAGTTGAACCACCACCATTTGTTGAAGAGGCTGTCCTTTTTCTATTAAATGTTTTTATCTCTTTTGTCAAAGTTCAAGTGACCATAGGTGTGACAGTTCATTTCTGGAACTTCTATTCTGTCCCATTCATCAACCTGCCTATCTCTGTACCATAACCAAACGATTTTTAAAACAACTGATCTATAATACAGGTTGAGGTCAGTGATAGTGATTCCCTCAGAATATCTTTTGTTGTTGAGGATATTATTTACTATCTTGGGTAGTTTTTGTTATTTCAAGTGAGTTTGGAAATTGCTTTTTCTAATTTTGAAAAGAATGCAGTTGGAAATTTGACAGGAATTGCATTGAATCTATAAATTGCATTTGGCAAGATCTCATTTTTACTATATTAATTTTTCCAATCCATGGACATGGGAGATCTTTACATCATCTGAGATCTTCTTTGATTTCCATCTTCAGAGACATGAATTTCTTGTCATATAGATCTTTCACTTGCTTGATTAGAATCACATCATGGTAATTTATATTATTTGTGACTCTTTTTATGGGTATCAATTTCCTAATTATTTTCTATGTTAAAATATAAATATGAAGACTTTTTTGGTTGTATAAACTACATACTTGATCAAACTATTTTAATTTTTGAATTCAGGAGTTGCTTAAAATCTTATTATCTATACACAATTTTTCTTTTCTTGTATATTGATCAAGTAATGTTAGCATTTTAATCATTATAAACAGTGTATTTTACATTATTTTAATAATAAGTAGTAGAAAATAAAATAAAATTTTGAGTGTATTAATAATTTGAAAGTATTAACAATGATTTTAACACTCATAGTAATACATAAGTCATTTCAGTAATCCTTCCAAAAGGGACTTTTCTAACTCCAACATTTTTAAAAATAATTTTTCTTGATTTTTGCATTATCCACCCCTATATACTCCAATTATATTTCTGCAGAGTGGGGATGGGAGTTCACATAGTATGTTTTAAGGTGTCAGAAACTAGAAACTTCTCAAAACATTTAATGTGACACCCTGTCATTGTGAGTTAAACCATAGTGACCCACGTTGTGGAAAGATACCATCTACTTAAAAAGTTTTTCCTGTGATATCCACAAGCATGCCATGTAATTAATAAGAAGTAATCATGTGCAAAAAAATAAACATTAGTCTTAGCTTATTTCACTGTTCTCTCTTATTATGTAGCATAATGTTGAAGAATTTCTCATAGCAGTAAGATTAAGTGATCACTATTGTTTTAAACTATGGAAATATAAATATCTTTCAAAGCACTGTTAAGAAAAATATAGACAAATGATATAAAATGATGTATGTTCTTAATATGATTATTAATATTAAATATAAACAGTTAATCATATATTAAAAATGTATCTTTATTTGAAATTTCAGGTTATACACTAAGGTTGTGAGAAAAATGTAATTATAATTTCAAAAAATAAACTAATTGTAAAATGTTTTTGTAACATATCTCTAACCCTTTCTTCATTAATGTCTTTACTGTTCTAAAGGGAGAGAATGGACAAAGAACTTTATTAGGAATACACACAGACAAATACACAAAGTCACAGTTGTACACAGACACACTGACATAGGGAAAGACAACTTAGCCTTCAGGCCGGTAAAATTGAGACTTATAACAGATAAACAAATGATAAAAGACACAGACAGTATGAAAGAGAGAATCCAAATCTTGATTCGTTCATGTTACAATGACACCAAGCAAAAGTGTTTTCATGCCCTTTATTGATGTAATAGAGAGACATTATCAGTGACTTTGAGTTTATTAATAATGCATCCAAACTGACCTCAGGATGTGTAAATCAATAAATGTCATTCACCATATAAAAGATTCAAGGTCAGAAACCGCAGGATGATCTTGTTAGATGCAGAGAGGCCTTTGATAAAATTCACACTCCTTTATGATGAAAATCCTGGTGAACCTCCAGAGATGTGGGACATTTTTTAACATAACAAATAAATAGCCTGAAAGGAGGAAGGGTGACTTTGCTGTAAATAGTTAAGTCTTTTTTTAATTTGAAAAAAAAAAAAAAAAAAAAAAAAACCACCTTTGTATGAAGCAGTGTCAATATTCAGACAATAAAGCACTAAAATCAATAGAATTATATGTTTTATTTTTAATTATTATTATTTTTACTTCTATTATTAATTCATTGTCCTTTTATGTTACCTTGTAGCGAGAGATAGATGTGCTGTCCATGGTTGGCATGTGGATGTCAGAGTACAAAGTTTGGTTATCTTTTATCTTGTTTGTTAAGGCAGGTTTGGCTTTGTCTCTTTCATGGTACTTACTCTATACTAATAAGCTCATGAGCTTCTAGGCAGTTTATCCGTCTCTGCCTTCAGCCTTGTAAGTGAAGTACTGGGATTTTAGTTGTAATTATCAGGGATTTTTAAGTTTCCAGAAGTAGAACTCAAGACTTGTATAACGAGTGCTCTACAAAGTGGTTAAGACTACTGCATCTCAAAAAATATGAACTGTGTACATCATGACTCAAATTCAGGAAAAATTATATTAGAGATGCTTTCTGTATATTCTTGCTGTATGTGAATATTTGCTATTGTCTGAGAACATGATGCCTAATGTATAGAACCACTTTACCTGTAGGTATTATGAATATTGCTAAAGATGAGATTCAAAAATTATACAAAACCCTAGGTATTGAAGTTCCCATGTTAAGAAATATTCATCTTTCAAACAGAAACAAAGGGCAAGAAACTAAGAGAATGCCATTGAGGAGCTGCTGGTAATAATGTTATAAGTACCCATATAGGTTTAATGTTCAGGAACCTAGAGTCAATAAGGGAGCTACCCCTGTTCTTTAAATTTATTCATATGCCTCATTATAATAACCCACATTGCATTTTAATTTTCTTTGTCATAGCATACTATAATTATTCAACATTATTAAATATACATTTAACCTATACATTGATTTTTAAAATTCACTATAATATATGCACTAAATACTTTAGATTGGTGTTTCTATTATTTCAATAGCCTATTTACTGTGGATGCCTCCTGTTTTATTATAATTTAATATACAGTGTAGCAATGTAAGGGTAGTTCCATTTTTACTCGTTGTTTTTCCCCAGGTGTTCAATTATAGCAACTTTAAATCCTCACAGTTATGACCATTCTACAATGATGTGCCTGGTTTATCTTCTGCAAACTGCAAAGGTTAAAAAAAAAAAAGAAACAGGGATAAAGTCATTTTCTTTGAGATTATGTCTTTTAAGTCATTTGCTTTTATATGTGAAATTAATTAAACCAGCAAGATTGAAAGTTGATATATAAAGGATTTTATTCCTTTTGCTTAATGTAGCATATTATTTCTCTCTGAAAAAAAGGTTCAATTGTAATTTTTTTCTTTATTTTTTCATTTTAAATCATCTATAATTTTAATGATATACTATATTATGTAAAATATTCTTTCCCGTCATAAACTCTGTATACAGAAAAAGTACTTCTTCATATCATTTAAAACTCAGTCTAACATAACAATGCCAAACAGATTATTGTATTATCACAAATACAATGTGAAATCTACATTTTATAGATAATAAACACAATAATGTAGCTACGTAGAAATCATCAAGTACCTTTCTAAGGAAGGTGTTCTTGCTACAGAAAAAGAAGAATATTTTTTATGACCAGAGTATTTGTAAATAAAAATGATTTTATTATATTTTATAATTACAACCATTACTATTATGTAACTTTATGCTGAATAATTCAATTCAAATAGATATAGTATTATATTTTTAATGTTTTAATACTTTAATGCTTAAGTGTTATGTTTTGAAAATTATAAGGCTCTATGACTACTAGCGTTCCATTTTTCTTGTTAAAAATATGTAGTTTTTTTTTTTCAGTAAGGTCTGATAGATTTTTCTTAGACTATCTTACAAACTCACATATATCTTTGTTGTATAATAACTTACATTGAATTCTGTATTTATTTGGTTTGGGTAATTTACATTATATGCATACCTATGAAATCCAAAATCTGATTAAATAAAATTTAAATATTATGTTAAGAAAAAATAAGTTTGTTAACTGAAAAGAGAAAAAATGTATTACTTTTTATCAGAAGTTTTATTTTACATCTCTAGTTTTCTGAATTACTCTTAATTTTTCTTCTCTCATAAATTATTACATCCAATAGCAGTTTTTCTCCCTCCATTCTATCAAATTATTTCCTACAGCTTAAATCTCCCCCAGAACTCTTCTTAATCTTTAAAAAAAGAAAGAAAAAGAAAGAAAAATGCAGGTCTCCCAAGAATAGCCAGCAAATATGACCCAAGAAGTTATTGTAAATTAAATTTGTTAGTATAGCAGAAACTTATTTTCTAAACATTCACAATTCATATTTATAAATTTTCCATGAAAATATTTTTGCATTTTTCATTGCAAATCTATATTTAAACACATGTTATATAAGTTATTTTAATAGTTTTTATTAAAGTCATTTTAATATAATTTTAATATTTTTTGTAATTTTTTGTTGCATTGCCACTAGGTGGAACCAGTAAACTTTGTAATTTATACTAATTCATTTTTTTTTCTTTTATGTGTATTCAGATAAACTCTTCAACTAAAAGTCATGGACCTAATTCAACACTGAATTTTATCGTCTATGATCACCATTATAACTTAAAGTCTAACAATATTTTAGAAAAATATTATTTTAAAATTAAGCAAAAACTCATCACCAATAAAAAAGATATTTTTGTCAGAGTAAATGCAGTTCTCAGTCACGAGAAAAGATAGTAAATCATTCATTAAAACAGCATTAATATTTTTAATGTGAAATATTGTATTTCCACATAAATATGAAGTTTTCAAAAATGTAAAAATTTTAGACTTAAAAATAGTTGGTAGTTATTATAGCATGAGATAATGTTACTTTAATTATTTACTGATAACATTTAACCATGAAATACTAACCTAATAGGAAATTAATTTATTAGAACAAATATTTCTTCTCCTATGAATTACATATTATGGTTATATTTTCTGGGAAGGAAAATCTTTTTTTCTAAGTTGTGTTCCAAACATGAACCCACTAGGTTTTAAGGCACATTTCCTAGGCCATAGGTAAACAAATATTCCTGGCAAAAATTAATGGGCCACAAAACAATCATAAACAAAAACATCAGTAATAAATGTGAGAAAATGACCTGTGGAGAGGAAGGAGTGGTATCAGAATTGAGAGGGAGACAATGGGGAAGAGATAAAGGTAAAAATAATTGACATATTTACATGTATGAAATTGTTCAAGAACAAATTCAATCTATAACACATGGACAGATAAAACTAAATCACTGATAATAATTAGTGTAATGGACCCAAATTTACAAAGCATTGATTACAAGGAAAGTTATTTCCTCTGAGGGAAGACAGTGGTCCTGTAATAGAAAGTCACACAAGAATAAGAAGTAGCTTGAAAGAAATGAAAGAGAAAAAACAGAAGAAAAGGAAGACCTGTCACTATTACCTGTGAATGGCCTATTGATAAGGATCCAGATTCCCCAATAACTGAAGCAGAAGATCCTGTTCCCTTAATTGGACTGCCTTGTAGGACCTCAGTAGGAGTGTATGTACCTAGTCCTGACACAACATGGTAGGTCAAGGTGAATTGGTAATGGTGTGTGTGTGCGTGTGTTGGGGGAGGCTCACCCATATCAGAGGAAAAGGATAAAGGGGGAAAGGGATGGGAAAAGAGGCTGTATGATGGGAAAACTGGAAAAAGAGAGGGTGGCAGTGACTCAGACTTGAAGTAAATAAGAAAATAAACAAACAAACAAAAAAAAAAGACAAGAAAAAGAAGATGCTTTGGTGTCTTAGAAAAGTAGACATTTGGTAGGATGGCCTCCTACCAAAAGCAATCTACAAATTCAATGCAATCCCCATCATAATTGCAACTCAGTTATTCATTGAGTTGGAAAGATCAATGTGCAATTTTATATGGAACAGCAAAAGACCTAGAATAGTGAAATCCATCCTCAAAACAAGAAAACATCTGCCGGAATCACTATCCCTGACCTCAAGCTATATTACA
Organism: Micromys minutus; assembly: GCF_963924665.1. Taxonomy (NCBI): domain Eukaryota; kingdom Metazoa; phylum Chordata; class Mammalia; order Rodentia; family Muridae; genus Micromys; species Micromys minutus. The sequence continues at coordinate 15,347,644 of NC_137974.1, forward strand.
AGGCAATTGTGCTGAAAACTGCATGGAACTGGTACAGAAATAGGCATGTGGATCAATGGAATAGAATAGAAGATCCAGAAATGAGCCCTCATGTATATGGTCAACTGATTTTGACAAAGGAGCCATGAACATTCAATGGAAAAAGGACAGCTTATTCAACAAATGGTGTTGGTCTAACTGGCACTCAGCATGCAGAAGAATGAAAATCAACCCTTTCTTATCTCCTTGTACAAAGTTCAAGTGTAAGTGGATCAAAGATCTCCACATTAAACCAGATACACTGAAACTATTAGAGGAGAATGTTAGGAAAACCTTAGAACAAATAGGCACAGGAGAAAATTTTCTGAACAAAACACCAATGTCTCAAGCTCTAAGGTCAAAGATTAACAAATGGGACTTAATGAGATAGCAAAGTTTCTGTAAGGCTAAGGACATTGTCGAGAAAACAAAACGGCAGCCAACAGAATGGGGAAAGATCTTTACCAACTCCACATCAGATAGAGGCCTAATATCCAAGGTATACAAAGAACTCAAAAAGCTAGACACCAGAGAATCAAACAACCCTATTAAAAATGGGGTACAGAGCTAAGCAAAATGTTCTCAATTGAGGAATATCGAATGGCTGAGAAACATCTGAGAAAGTGCTTGACATCCTTACCCATCAGGGAAATGCAAATCAAAACAACCCTGAGATTCCACCTCACACCAGTCAGATTGGCCAAGATCCAAAACACAGATAACAACAGATGCTGGCTAGGTTGTGGAGAAAGAGGAACACTTCTCCACTGTTGGTGGGGTTGTAAACTGATACAACCACTCTGAAAATCAGTCTGGCAATACCTCAGAAAATTGGATATAGTACTACATGAAGACCCAGCTATTCCACTTCTGGTCATATACACCAGAGACACTTTAATACACAACAAAGATATATGCACCACAATGTTCATAGCGGCTCTATTTATAATAGCCAGAAGCTGGAAAGAACCCAGATGTCCTTCAGTAGATGAATGGATACAAAAATTGTGGTACATTTACACAATGGATTACTACTCAGCCACCAGAAACAATGACTTAACCAAATACTTAAGAAAATGGCTGCATCTGGAGAATATCATCCTGAGTGAGAAAACCCAGTCAGAAAAGAACAGACATAATATGCAGTCACTGATAGTGAGATGCTAACCCCAGAGGCTTGCACTGCCCCGAAACAGCTCACAGACTGTATGAAGTCCATGAAAAAAAGAAAACTAAACTAAACAAAACAAGAACAACAAAAAAATTCCTTACCCACCAAGAATACTTTGACAAATTTTGGGTTACATCCTGTATTACATATACTGTTAGCTCATTGTAAAAAAAAAAAAAAAAAAATCTTTACACACCAAGAAAACTTTGACTATTTCCAGGTTACATCTTGTTTTACATGTACTTTATGCTCATTGTAACTAGTAAGATCTTAATCACACTATGAAACATTAAAAAAAAAAAAAACAAGTACTGGCAAAAATGTATTGTATACTTTTATGCAAAAAAAAATGCTTAAAATCTGTACATTCTGTACATTTATCTTTGTTTTTTAAAATAAAGTTGTAAAAAAAAAAAGAAAAGTAGACATTATTTGTCACAATTCTAGAGGGCTGTATTCTTCACTTAGATGCAGAGAGATCCAGATTCTAGTGAGACTGAGTAGAACTCCTCAATTCTCCATGCACAGCCCTCAGTTAAGGGATAGGGCTACTGACTCATCTCAAAAATATTAACCCTGAATTACTTCTGTCTAAAGGAGATGCGGGAACAGAGAATGGAACAGAGACTGAAGGAACGGCCATCCAGGGACTGTTGAACCTAGAGATCCATCACATATAGACACCAAACCCAGACACTGTTGCTGATGTCAAGAAGTGCATGCTGACAGGAGCTCACAGGGGGGCCCTAATGGAGGAGTTAAGGGAAGGATTGAAGTAACTGAAGGGATTTGCAGGCTTATAGGAAGAAAAAATAATATCAAAGAAACAGAAATCCCAAAAGGTCCCCAGGGACTAAAGCATTAACCAAAGAGTACCTATGGAGTGTCCCATGGCTCCAGTTGGATATGTAGCAGAGGATTGCATTGTCTGGCATGAATGGGTAGAGAAGCATTTGATCCTGTGGAGCCTCAATGCCCCAGTGTAGGGGAATGCTATCTCAGTGAGAAAGGATTCAGTGAATGAATCAGGAAGAATCCTCACAGAGGCAAGGTAGAAGGGGAGGGCATAGGGGATTTTTAGAGAAGAAACTGGGAAACATAATAATGTCTAAAATGTAACTAAGCAAAAAGACCAGAAAATAGTCCTATCATTTTTAAGATGAAAAAAATCACTATCAAAGGTTTAGCTTGGTTGCTGGGATGGCTTTTTTCATGACAGGTAAGTTTTGATGTGTTCTGTTACATAGAAAACATGGAACAGGCAACTGGAGAGAATCATTCTGGCTTCACAAGAAGAAAGAAGGAGGGGGATGAGGAGAAAAATAGCTAAGGCATCACTCGAAAAAGCATGGATGTTCCATTTATGAGGGTGCCAACTTCATTCTTGAGAGCACAAAATTTGTCTTAGTATTCTTTTGTCACTTTAGTTCTAAAAGTTCTCCACACAGTTTTGAGAATATAACCATAATTTAGCTTCTGTTCTTGAATTAAGTAGGAGAGAAACAATCCTCTTTTGTTTTAACAACAAGAACAGCAACAACAAAATTTTATCAAATGACATAAGAAGGTTTGAATTCCTTTTCTGAATTAGCAACAATGACATTGATGATATAAGCAAATAACTTTACTAAAGAACAGTGAAAATATGGCAATGATTTCTCTGAGCAAATAATCACATGAATCATTTCGTAGGAGAGTTTAAGTTTTTAAAATAACAGAATGTTAACATTGCTTGAGATAGAATATGAAACTTTAAACTCTTAAGGAAGACAAAGCATAAAAAGACCTAGTCTAACAGGATGTAATGGTTGTATAAGAATTATGTTAGAGTATAGTTGAACTTGTAAGAAAATTTTGATTGATTTTTTTTGATAGTCCTTATAACATTCCAAAAGTGTTTGGCTCTAGCAATTTGAACACACTTTGAATTTCATCCTAACATGTAAAGCTTGTTCTATAGAAGTAGCAAGTAAAATATTTTGAAAACAGAAGGGAATTTGAAAAGATTATTTAAGTAAACCTTTCAATGTTTGATATACAATTGAACAGGGTAAAGGATCTAGTTATATGTAATTATATAGTATGACTTACATGCCCAGGTATACATAGTCATTTATTTACAAAAACTTCAGTTGTGTGCAGTAACACAAGTATAGTTAGAATAAGCCACATAATTAGATGAGGATCTGTATATAAGCTTAATTACATGGTTAATAAAGTTATTGTATTAGTGATATATAAGTAAAAGGTTATAAATGTTTATACTTGTACATGAGAAGGAACAGTACATGGGAGGAAAACATGATCAGTTCAGATGAATAATATTGGCACATATAACTGTCTGAACATTTTCAAAGAATTGCTGAGGTACATATATTTTCAAAGGTTTAAATATAAATTATGCATCTATATCAAAGTAAACTTATGCTTTTTTTCTTGGCCTATCTAAAAATTACTTTTCTCTTTTTAATCTGAAGTATTTAATTCTGTATTAAATAAAAATAAGCTAATTAAGAATTTGATTTTTTTCTTAAATGTATGAGTGAATACGGAAGAATCATTTTCTTTAAGCACAATATAGAAATAAAATATTCAAACACAGAACTCAATATCTATAACAATATTTGTACTTAAATAAATTTAAAGATGTCTTTTTGTGATACACATATGTAATACTTACTTAGACTCTTAGAATGAAGAAAAATTCATTCCAAATACCAGAGTCACCAGAGTAAGTAGGTCTTCTTGGACAAAAGTTGAAATTGCTCATGATGTAACATATACAATTGTACATAAGCTCCTGTGACTCCATTTGATCAGAGAGACATTTTAATTTCTTTTGTTCTTTTTACTGAAAATTTGAGCAAGAAGCTGACCTTAGCATATAAGCCTTATTAAAAATAGATGAAACTACAACTATCTCAATAAATTTTATATTTATGTGTCATCATGGAAAGAGGAGTTGAACATATAGAACTGTTATCAGCAATGGTGACCTAAGTACTAAAATTCAAATATTACCTGTGGAATTGAGAGGACAAGACCATTATTTTATTTACTGGTTAATAGAAATGTCACCAGAGTTATTTCTAAATGATCTACACACTTTTGTATTCGTTACTGGTTGCATGAAAACAGGAAAGATTCTGGTTACAGTAGAACTTATAAGTAAGTCCACAATAACCATAGTTGAGATGCTCAGCATCATCAAATGAAACTAATGCTGAGATTCCACCTCACACCAGTAAGAAAGGGGAAGGTCAGAAACACAGGAGACAGCAGATACTGGCAGGGATGTAGAGAAAGAAAAATACTCCTCCATTGCTGGTGGGATTGCATGCTGGTAAAACCACTCTTGAAATCAGTCAGGCAGTTCCTCAGAAAATTGAACACCGTACTACCCAAGGACCCAGCTCTTCGATTCCTAGGCATATACCCAAGAGATGCTCCACCATATAACAATGAAAGTTGTACCACTATTTTCATCAAAGCCTCATTTAAAATAGCCAGAAGCTAGACAGAACCCAGATGTCCTTCATCAAAGGAATCAGTACAGAAAATGTGATATATTTACACAATTTGGTGCTACTCCTCTATTGAAAATAATGTCTTTATGAAACTGTTAGGCAAATAGTTGGAATTGGAAAATATCATCCTAAATAAGGTAACCAAATCACCAAAGAACATCCATTGATAAATGGATAATAGCACAAAGTTTGGATTACTCAAGATACCATCCACAGACCACTTTAAGCTTAAGAAGTTGAAAGACCTAAGAGGGGATGCTTCAGTCCATCTTAAAAGTAGGAACAGTATATTCACAAGAGAAAATTCAGAGACAAAGTTTGGAGCAGAGACTAAAATAAAGGCCCAAAAGGGACTGCCCCACCCAGTCTGATCCAGATTGATCCATCCCATCTAATGTCACCAACTCCAGACAACATTGTTCATGCCAAGAAGTTCATGCTGACAGGTGCCTGATAGAACTGTCTTTTGAGAGGATCTGCCAGAGTCTGAGAAATACAGAGTCAGATGCTCTTAACCAACTATTGGAATGAGAACAGGGTCCCCAATGGAACATTTAGAAAAAGGACTGAAGGAGAACTGAAGGTGTTTTCAATCCCACAGGAAGAACAACAATATCAACCAACCAGAACCCCCAGAGCTCTCAGAGACTAAACCACCAACCAATGAATACATATGGATTGGCCTATGAATCCAAAAACAAATGTAGCTGAGGATAGCCTTATCAGAAATCAAGGAGAGGAGAGGTTTTGGCCCTGTGAAGGCTGAATACCCAAGTGGAGATGAGAGAAAGATAATGGATGGGGGAATACTTTCATAGAGGCAAGGGAAGGGGGAGAACACAGGGGGATTCCAAAATGAAAAGCAGGAAAGGGGATAACATTTGAAATGTAAGGAAAAGAAATTCTATCTTCTAGCCATCAAACTTAGCTACTATTGCTGATGCCAAGAAGTGCTTAAAGGCAGGAGCCTGATATGGATGCCTCCCTCCTCAGAGGCTTTACCAGAGCCATACTGCTACAGATGAAGATGCTTGAGGATAATCATCAGACTGAGCAAGGACACCTCAATGGAAGAGCCAGAGAAAGGATTGAAGGAGCTGAAAAGTTTTGCAACTCCATGGGAATAATAACAATAGCAACAGACCAAACAACCAAGAGCTCTAAGGAACTAAATCAACAACCTATATGAGTACACATAGAGAGACCATGCTCCTGTTGCATATGTAGTAGAGGATAGCATTGTCTGGCATCAATGAGAGGAGAGTCCTTTGTTCCAGTGAAGGCTCTTTTTCCCAGTGTAGGAGGATATTAACATGCTTAGATGGGAGTGGGTGGTTGGAGAGGAAGTATCTTTATTGAAGCAAATGGACAAAGGGACAGAGAATGGGATTGGGGAAAAAAAAGATAATTTTTGAAATGTAAATACAGAGCATATCCAATAAAATTGATAAAAGCATAAACAAGACAAAAAACCCAAATTAACTAAGTACTTTAACAAACTCAGCAGTCTTTTCTTTAGCAGTATGTAGAGAGCCATTTGTGCTGCACCAAAACATGGTGCCGGCTTCCCGCCGATGACGCAGCTAACAGAGCCCAAGAGACATAGCGCGCATGTGCCACATATGTAACAGCCTGCTCTCAGGGCGTGCTAATGAGTTACAGGAGGGCGCTACACGAGTCTCCTGGCCATATTTAAGCAGGGCATTTTCCTTCCAGGGATCCCCTGCTCAAGAGTATTGTACAATAAAGGTTGTTCACAGAAGAATCCTGTTGTTGCACACCTTTTCCTGCCGGTGGGAAGTGGGGCACGCGACAAGTGGTGCCGAAACCTGGAAAGCTTTGAATACCAGTGGCGCCAAGCAGAATCTTCAGTCCGCTCAAGTGGATTCAGAACTGCGAAAAGGTAAATAGGTAAGCTCCGAGAGACATGTACCTCTTTGGATTTTACGGGGTGCCAAAAGAACGTGCCAAAAACGGAGGCATCTCTCTTCTTGGATTTTCTCCGGAAGTAGAAGGGTTATTGCTTGCATTTGTGGTAACTATTGCAACATTACTGTTGTGGAAGTTAGTTAGACAGAAAGTTATCATGCAGCACCAAGAGGGCGGGTCAGAAATGGAGTGGAATGAAATAGGGAGCACACAAGGAACAAAAAGTAAAAGAGGTAGGCTCTGAGAGGCATGTTCAAAACAAGTCAGAAACGGAGCGAATTTAAAGGTGGAAAGACTCCCGAGAGAAAAGACTGTTGTACCCCAGGAAATGAAGTACAAGTTTCCCGGAGAGTATACTTTGTATCCACTAAAAGAGCAAAAGCCTTTAGAGCTGGCAGAAGAAGAGTTAGAGGATGAATTATTTGAATCTGTGGAGGAAGATTTAGAGGAGGAGGCAGCAGAATGTGAGGCAGAGCGGTTTCAGCCCGAGTGGATGACTCCTGTAGTGAAAACGGAAGCTCTTAAAGCAGCCGCCTCTGGTCTTCCACTCTACCCAGAGAGGAAGTGTGAGTTCTCCTTTTGTTCGCTGGAGACACGCCATGCCATCAGGCTAATGTTTCCCATGTTTGAGGATGATCACCACCTCGAACATAAGCAAGTTAAAGAGTTGGCCAAGTCAGTTCAAACTTACAGAGTCACTGCTAATTATACAAAAAACCTGGATAGGCAAATGCCACCTGGATTGCCGGTCGCTGGCCTATTTCCCAGCCAAAGAGTAACTTGTCTATTCAAGCCCAACCTAAGTGGTCACCTTTCTGTACAGGAAGAAGAGATTCAGCCCTGCATCCCTAGAGTGGCTTTCAATCTCGGGGAGTACGTTGGGCAGTTAATGGCCTCTTTACCTTTTCTTCTAATATAAAAACTCTTTATAATAATACCTGAGAGAATTGATCTGGTTCAAGAACAGGTAGATATATTGTGGCAGGTTGCCCAGCTGGGCTGCCAATAGAAGTTCTAAGGATTATGTGTGACCAGTATTAAGTATGAAAACTTTACTAAAGCTGCAAATCTTTTTAAACAATTATCTCAGTATTTTTTACATGTGTCCATTGATACCTGTTCAAGAGTCATTTTTGCTTCTCCTTTATCGGGAGAAAAGGCTTCTCATGTTATTACTCATTGTCTTGAAACGTGGAGTACATGGGACATACCTAAAGTGTTAAAAACAGATAATGGTCCTGCCTATACCTCAGTAAAATTCAAGCAATTTTGCAATCACATGGGATTTTTACTCCTGACAAGATTGCCTTATAATCCTCAGGGTCAAGGCATCATTGAACGTGCTCATTGCACTCTAAAGGTTTATTTAAACAAAAAAAAAAAAAAAAAAAAAAAAAAAAATAGGGGGGAATTGAAGAGGTACTCCCTACACCCAAATTGGCCATTTCTACTGTGCTTCTTACCTTAAATTTTTAAAATTTGAGTGCCACATACATCACAGCCTGCTCTCGGGGCATGCTAATGAGTTACTGGAGGGCGCATTAATCAGATAGCGACACAAGTCTCCTGGGCATATTTAAGCAATGCATTTTCCTTCCACGGATCCCCTGCTCAAGAGTATTGTACAATAAAGGTTGTTCGCAGAAGAATCCTGTTGTTGCACACCTTTTCCTGCTGGTGGGAAGTGGGGCACGCGACAGCAGTATGCTATATGGACAAAGTAATATAAATTTGTAGTTTCAAATCATAATACATATAATAAAATAACAAGCTGAAGGAAATAATGTTCAATTTGATAACTTCTGTTGAACTAATTAATATAACCTTTTCATTATTTTGCACTTTATAGCTTTATAGCCTATTTTATTGATACCATTTTGATATAAATTTCCTTACTTTTTTCATTTTACTTAAGGGTGAATTTTGAAATTATAGTGTTTAAAGAAATAGCTCATATTACCAGCATATACTAATTTGTTTAGTGGTTCCTTAATTGGTTTAATATTATTGTAATTTGAATATTGTAATTTAAGATAGTTGTAAAACTTACATTTATACTCATAAAACATTCTTAAGTGCCATTGACATAGAAAAACATATGTAGATAATTACATAAAGGGAAAATTATTTACAAAAAATTTATGATAACAAAATAAAGAATATATTTCCCAGTTGGATCATTTTTGTATGTAGCATATTAAGCATAATTACTTCCAATATACATTTATATATCATTCATCATGTTAAAAAAATAATAAAAAACAGAAATAATATCAATATATCTTAGTTATTATTCCTACATCTAACTCATAGGAAAATATATTTGCAAATACTGATATATGAGAAAAATATAATTTGTAATTTGGATCTGATTTCATTATTTCTAACAGAATTTATGTTGCTGATGCCATCATAATTCTGAAAATATTCAATTTGACTATAAGTGCTAGGCTTTCTCTTGGGATATAAAGTACATGTTTAAAGAATGTATTAATATAATTATAACATATATGTAATTAATATATTTTGTTACTGATTATGTGAAGTTGAAACATACTTAAGAATATTTGGGAAATCATTCAAAGAATCAAAAAAAAAAAAAAAAAACAAAACAACAACAACAACAACAAAAACCAAGAGCTGATTGTTTGAGAAAATTAATAAGATTGATAAATATTTAGCTGAACTAAATATAGGGCAAAAAGAGAGTATACAAATTAACAAAATCAGAAAGGAAAGTAAAGGAATAATAACTGAAACGGGGGAAATTCAAGAAATAATCAGATCCCACTGCATAAGCCTATACTCAACAAAGCTGGAAAATCTGGAGGAAATGAATGAATTCCTAGACAGATTCTAGTTACTAAAGTTAAACCAGGACCAGGTAAACCATCTAAATAATCCCATAACACCAGAAGAAATATAAAAGTCATCAAAAGCCTCCCAACCAAACAAAGCTCAGGTCCAGATGGGTTCAGTACAGAATTCTATCAAACATTTAGGGACGACCTCATACAAACACTCTCCAAATTATTCCACAAAATAGAGTCAGATAAAACTCCCACCTAACTAATTTTTTGGAGACTACAATAACCCTCATTCCTAAACCACACAAAGACCCTACAAGGAAAAAGAACTTCAGACCAATCTCACTTATGAACATTAATGCAAAAATACTCAACAAAATCCTTGCAAATCGAATCCAAGAACACATCAAAACGATCATTCATCATGACCAAGAAGGCTTCATCCCTGGGATGCAGGGATGGTTTTATATAAGGAAGTCCATCAATGTAATCAACTATATAAACAAACTCAAAGAACAAAATCACATGATCATCTCACTAGATGCTGAGAAAGTATTTGACAAAATTCAACACCCCTTCATGTTAAAAGTCCTGGAAAGAACAGGAATCCAAGGTCCATACATAAACATAATAAAAACAATATACAGCAAACCAACAGCAAACATAAAACTTAACAATGGGAAACTTGAAACAATCCCACTAAAATCAGGGACTCTACTATGCTGCCCACTCTCCCACTACCTATTCAACATAGTACCGAAAGTCCTGGCTGGAGCAATTAGACAGCAAAAGGAGATCTAGGGGATACAAATCGGAAAGGAAGAGATAAAAACATCACTCTTTGCCAATGACATGATAGTGTACTTAAGTGACCCCAAAAATTCCACCAGAGAACTTCTACAGCTGATAAACCAGTTCAGCAACGTGGCTGGATACAAAATTAACTCAAACAACTCAGTAGCTTTCCTATACTCAAAGGACAAACATGTAGAGAAAGATCTTAGGGAAAAGGTACCCTTCACAATTGTCACAAAAATTATGAAATACCTTGGTGTGACTCTAAGCAAGTGAAGGACCTGTATGACAAGAACTTCAAACCTCTAAAGAAGGAAATTGAGGATGATATCAGCAAATGGAAATATCTCCCATCCTCATGGACTGGAAAGATCAACATTTTAAAAATGTCCATCCTACCAAAAGCAATCTACAGATTCAATGCAATCCCCATCAAAATTCCAACCAAATTCTTCATTGAGTTGGAAAGATCAATGTGCAATTTCATATGGAAAAACAAAGGACCTAGAATAGGGAAATCCATCTTCAACAACAAGAAAATATCTGCGGGAATCACTATCCATGACCTCAAGCTATTTTACAAGGCAATTGTGCTAAAAACTGCATGGTACTGGTACAGAAATAGGCATGTGGATCTATGGAGTAGAATAGAAGATCAAGAAATGAGCCCACACGTATATGGTCACCTGATTTTTAACAAAGGTGCAGTAAACATTCAATGGAAAAAGGACAGCCTATTCAACAAATGGTGCTGGTCCAACTGGCACTCAAAAGAATGCAAAAGAATGAAAATAGACCCTTTCTTATCTCCTTGTACAAAGCTCAAGTGTAAGTGGATCAAAGATCTCCACATTAAACCAGATACTCTGAAACTATTAGATGAGAATGTAGGGAAAACCTTAGAACACATAGGCACAGGAGAAAATTTTTTTAACAAAACACCAATGGTTCAATCTCTAATGTCAAAGATGTACCCCATTTTTTAATAGGGTTGTTTGAATCTCTGGTTCCTACCTTCTTGAGTTTTTTTGTATACCTTGAATATTAGGCATCTATCAGATGTGGGTTTAGTAAAGATCTTTTTCCAATTTATAGACTGGCATTTTGTGTTCTTGAGAGTGTCCTTGGCCTTTAGAAACTTTGCAATCTCAATAAGTCCCATTTGCCAATATTTGACCTTAGAGCTCAAGCCATTGGTATTCCGTTAAGGAAATTTTCTCCTGTGCCTATGCGTTCTAAGGTTTTCCCTACTTTCTGTTCTAATAGTTTCAGTGTACCTCATATAATGTGGAGATTTTTGATCCAATTTCACTTGAGCATTGTACAAGGAGATCAGAAAGGGTCTATTTTCATTCTTCTGCATGCTGAGTGCCAGTTGGACCAACACCATTTGGTGAAGAAGCTGTCCTTTTTCCATTGAATGTTTCCAGCTCCTTTGTCCAACATCAAGTGACCATATATGTGAGTGTTCATATCTGGATCTTCTATTCTATTCAATTGATCCGCATGCCTATCTCTGTACCAGTACCAGGCAGTTTTTATCACAATTGCCATGCAATATATAGCTTGAGGTCAGGGATAGTGATTCCCGAAGATGTTTTATTGTGTTGAGGATGAATTTGTCTATTCTAGTTCTTTTGTTATTCCAGGTAAAATTTCACATTGCTCTTTCCAACTCTATTGATGGGGATTGCATTGATTCTGAACACTGCTTTTATTAAGATGGCCAGTTTTACAATGTTGATCCTTCCAGTTCATGAAAATGGGAGATCTGTCAATTTTCTGAGATCTTCCTCGATTTCCTTATTTAGAGATTTGAAGTTCTTGTCATACAGGTTTTTTGCTTGCTTAGTTAGAGTCACACCAAGGTATTTCATATTGTGACTATTCTGAAGGGTATCTTTTTCCTAATTTTTTTCACCACGTTTTTCCTTTGAGTAGAGGAAGGCTACTGATATGTTTGAGTTAATTTTATATCCAGTCACTTTCTGAACTTGTTTATCAGCTGTAGAAGTTCTCTGGTGGAATATTGGGGGTCACTTAAGTACACTATCATGACATCTGTAAACAGTAATATTTTTATTTCTTCCTTTCCAATTTTTATCCCTTTGATTTCCTTTTGCTCTCTTATTGCTCTGGCCAGGGCTTTCAGTTCTATGTTGAATAGGTAGGGGGAGTGTGGGCAGCCTTGTCAAGTCCCTGGTTTTACTGGGATTGCTTCAAGTTTCTCACCCTTAAGTTTGATGTTGGCTATTGGTTTACTGTATATTTCTTTTATTATTTTTATGTATGGGCCTTGGATTCCTGTTCTTTCCAGGATTTTTTACATGAAGGGGTTTTGAATTTTGTGAAATGCTTTCTCAGCATCTAGTGAGATGACCATGTGTTTTTTGTTTGCTTGTTTTTTTTTTTTTTTTTTTTTTGTTTTTTGTTTTTCTGAGTTTGTTTACGTAGTAGATTCTGTTGTTGGATTTCTGTATCTTAAACCATCACTGCATCCCAGGGATGAAACCTACTTGATCATGATGAATTATCATTTTTATGTGTTCTTGGATTCGGTTTGCAAGAATTTTTTTGAGTATTTTTGCATCAATGTTCATTAGTGAGATTGATCTGAAGTTCTTTTTCCTTGTAGGGTCTTTGTGTGGTTTAGGAATGAGGGTTATTGTAGTCTCAAAAAAATTAGTTAGGTGGGTGTTTTATCTGACTCTATTTTGTGGAATAATTTGGAGAGTATTTGTATGAGGTTGTCCATAAATGTCTGATAAAATTCTGTACTGAACCCATCTAAACCTGAGCTTTTTTTGGTTGGGAGGCTTTCATTCTTTTCCATGCTGAGTGCCAGTTGGACAGCACCATTTGTTGAATAGGCTGTCCGTTTTCCATTGAATGTTTATGGCTCCTTTGTCAAAAATCAGGTGACCATATAGGTGAGGGCTCATTTCCGGAACTTCTATTTTATTCCATTGATCCAGGCGCCTATCTCTGTACCAGTACCAGGCAGTTTTTATCACAATTGCCATGCAATATATAGCTTGAGGTCAGGGATAGTGATTCCCGCAGATGTTTTCTTGTTGTTGAGGTTGGATTTAGCTGTTCTAGGTCTTTTGTTATTCCATATGAAATTGCACATTGAACTTTCCAACTCAATGAAGATCTGAGCTGGAATTTTGATGGGATTGCATTGAATCTGTAGATTGCTTTTGGTAGGATGGCCATTTTTAAAATGTTGATCCTTCCAATTAGAAAATTGATACATCTAGAGAATATCATCCTGAGTGTGATAAACCAGTCACAAAAGAACAGACATATTATGCAATCACTGATAATTGGATACTAACCCCAGAAATCTCTGAAAACTCCAGAAACAACTCACAGACTATATGAAGTTCAATAAAAACAAAGGCCAAAAAATAAATGAAAATGAAAAATCATTATGCTTAATCTTTGTACACCAAGAAAACTGACAATTTCCAGGTTACATCTTGTTTTACATGTACTTTATGCTCATTGTAACTAGTAATATTTTAATGCCCACTATCAAACCTTTAAGAAAATCAAGTACTGACAAAAATATATTCATATACCTTTATGCAAAAATGCTTTTAAAATCTGTGTTTTCAAATAAAGTTGTTCAATTAAAGAAAATAAATAATGCTGCTATGAGAAGAAAATACACAGTGAACAGATTTTCCCCATTGTATTATTTCCTGACTTTAACTAATAAGTTATATTTCAATTTTGTAAAAGCCTATATGCATAAAAAACAAACATATGATATACTATTTTGCTGTATTAGCTCTATTTTTAAATTGAGAAGTAAGTGAATTTACATGGCAAGTACAAATGACTGTATATAATCCTGCAGGTTTTAAAAAATCTTTGTAACCAAAAATTATATATAGGTAGAATTTAATCATGCTTGTCACCTTTCTTTTACAGATAATCCACTGCCAGCTTTTGACAGACTCTATGTCATGCCCCTCTTGACAAAGAGTGCTTACACTGAAATCTCAACAGCACAGATATGGAAAGTTCAGTAACTCAACATCTCTTTTCTGACCAGTATCTTAATTCTGACTATATTTTAATCCAGAATAGAATTTGATGAATATTTCAGTTTCTATTTATAATGTAATAAATCATTATACATCATTAAAAGATTATGAAATGTTAATTATATCCATAAACATAAATATGTACCACCAATAATTAATGTTATAAAATTATTATAATTAATAATTAAAATAAATATTGAGTATATCTAAATTTTAGTTATTCTATATTCAATTTTGTAAGCCTTTAAGACATTCTGCCTGTATAATTGAACACCATCGAAAATGGGTTTACCCTTTCAGTATTGTTCTGTGTAAACATATGATACTAATAAGGTTTACCTACAAAGATGAGTTTAATAAATTATTCAGTATCTACAATAGTTTTTCTGTCTTAAAATCCAGTTTTATAGGATTCTATTAATATTTATATTATATTAATATTACTAAATTTAACAATAAGATATTAGTTATTAAGTATGACAAAATTTTGTCTGAAAACATTCTTGAAGTTTACTTAATGTACTATTATAAAACAAATATTTATTTTTTTTAGTCTATAAGGTATTTCACTTGTATTAGCACATGTATTAGTATAATTATATATTATGCTTCAAAAAACTATTTGAGTATTTTAGATAAAAGTACATTTATTAGTTTTTTAAATGCTTAATATATTTTTACTTAGAACATATATTAATATAAATCTTTTTTAATGTATACATCTTAGAACCTCTGATTACAAAATAACACTTGTAAAAATAAAATGCATTAAATTTATAGCAAGTAATGAAATTTTTTAATATGTAATTAAAGTATAATTGTAATTAAAATGTTTTTCTCATTGTACCTGGTATGTCTAAATAGATGGTAATTTTATGGTTACATTTTAAAGCTAAACACATTTGTTTTGCAAGCCATTAGAGGAAAAATGAACTTACTTCAGTGTAAATCATTATGAAGCAGACAGAAACAAGTGTATGCCAGTTTGTTGAGTATTGAAGCCCAGAGGGACACAGCACTAGCTCTGTGTGTGGAGAAACAGCAGGATTTTTTAGTAGAAAAAGAAGGTAGAGGATAAAGTTGTGATCACAAATCAGAAAAGCTTATTGCTGATAAGTCACAAGTGTTAGAGGCTTTCTTCAACGTCAAGCTGTGCCTCTCCCGGTAAAAATCTCATACTAATTTACACAAGGCAATTTTACTTGCCCAGCTAGAGAGAACTGTGAAAAATGAAATTAGTTGTTCTTTTGCAAAGGACAATTCATTGCAAACTTCTAAAATGCCTCTGTCTTTTGAACTCTGGAAATAGTTGACTCTAGAATTGCTAACTGAAATGATTTATTAATGAAAACAAAATAGACCTTTAACAAAGCATTTGCATACATTCTTGTACTTTCTCCTAACAATTAACTTTTTTGGAATGCACATATGAAACAAATAAAATAAAAGATTGTTGGAGCAGAAAGCCAAGTTTTCAGCTAGATGTCCTGCCACTATTCAGCAGACAGACTTTTTTTCTTTGTTAATTTTGGGAGTGGAATTCAAAAAGAGAAGCAAACAGATATTTCTATGTGTCTGTCTGTCTGTCTATCTATATATCTATCTATCTAATCTATCTCTATCTATCTATCTTATCTATCCTTATCTATCTAATATCTATCTAATCTATCTATCTACATATCTCTATCATCTATATGTTTGTCACCACTATTCTTGTTTATCTATGAACATCTATCTACTATATGCTTATATACATTCATATTATATATAGTATTTCAAAAGTGAAGTTTCAAGTTCCCTATTTAAGTAGTAATTTTTAAGTAGTTTTTTAGTAATTTTTGAAAATTTCTATTGCTGGACAGTAAATAACTTATTGATGAGATGACTCTAACAGCTACTAATACCACTGCCTCACAATCATGGAAAGAATTATTCTCTATCATGTACCATACGTGACAATATTTAATATTATAAGTTCTACTTCTCAGTAAAGAATACATAAATATTTTAGGACATAAACACATGTCCATAGTTTATTACAAAATATTACATATTTAAAACATACTCCAGGTACATATGCAGCAGAGGATATCATCCTTCGGCATCAATGAAAGGGTAGGACTTTGATCCAGTGAAGGCTCATTTTCCCAGTATAGGGAAGTGCCAAGGTGCTGATGTGGGAGAGGGAGGTTGGGAGAGAGAACACCTTTATGGAGCTTATGGGAAGGGGTGAGATTGGCAGAAAGGGGATAACACCTAAAATTTGAAGACAGTGAATGTCCAATAAAAATATGAACTATATATACAATCAAATAATATTTCAAGATTTATTGTATATATTTTAATAATTACAAACTTTGCTAATGAATATCTGTAAGATTACCTCATGTATCTTATACCTCCGCTAGTTCATTTTTCAGTTTGAAACTTCTGTGTGTATTTTGTGTTAAATGCATTTGTCATCAGTGTGTACTGGGTAGTTCTGATATAACTCTTCTAACGCTGACTTCCAGACTGTTGAATTTGTACACGTCTTAATGTCTCCTATTGATTACCAATGTTTTTTGTACGTGTTACTTCTAAGACCACTTAAGACTAAAAATAACCTCTCAATATAAAGCAGTTGCCTCAATTAACTATTTGCATACTAAATCTATTGTAAAAGGGCTATATGTCAAATCAAGTGCTCTCTTCAAAATGAAAAAATAAAAATACCTACTTAACTCTTGAGAAAATTATAGAAGGGGAAGGAGAGATTATAGCATATATGCTAATCAGTTTTAAGAATACGGCTTTAAACTTGGCACCATAAAAGCTAAAAGCCAATGTCACATAAATTCTTTATAGAAGTTCAAGGTAAAATATAGCTATAGATGATATATAGTGAGGAAAATGATATACTTCTTTGCTTTTTGAAACCTTTTACTATGACTTCCTATTTAAATGATTAATTTCACATATATACATGTATATATGTATATATGTGTATATATATGTATATACCATCAATATATTTTATTTCATTGATTATTTTGATTCTACACATATTTCATTACATTTGATTAGCTGATATGTAGTAATAAGAAAACTTTAACTTCTACAGTTCTGTGATTATATATCTTGATTGAGTTTTCTGATTTTGCTCTGAAAAAATAGTTAATATTCTATTGGGAAGAAGGATATTAATAACTGTGTAGAGCTAGTAATCACAATGAGGTCCAGCATGTCTTTTTTTTTAAAGTAGATATTCTCTGTATCAACATGTCTTATATTAATTGTATTTTACTAAATTAGAATTTATGTTATTTAAGCACTATTTACTTAAATGCTTACAGAATATTATGTAGGAGCTGAAAACATTCAATCAATAAAGGACAGTCTCTTCAACAAAGAGTGTTGATTCAATTTGCATCAGCATGCAGAAGAATGCAAATCGATCCTTTCTTATCTCTTTGTACAAAGCTCATGTGTAAGTGGATCAAAGATCTCCTCATAAAACCAGGTACACTGAAACTATTAGAAGAGAAAGTGTGGAAAAGCTTTGAACACATAGGCACAGGGGAATATTTCCTGAACAGAACATCAATAGCATGTGGTCTAAGATCAAGAATTGATAAATGGGATCTCATGAGATTGCAAGGTTTCTGTTAGGCTAAGGACACTGTCAAGCAAACAAAACAGCAGCCAATATACTGGGAAAGGATCTTTACCAATCCCACATCTGACAGAGGTCTAATATCTAATATATACAACGGTTTATAATTTTTAAAGTTAGAACTTTCTACAAGAATAAGGGAGAACCTGAGGAATATCATAAACATATTGTGTGGAGATAGTGAAAATAGACCTAAACTAATGCAAGAAAAAAAAAAGGCTCAAGCCCAAAGTACAGGATAAATGAGTATAACTTTTATGTACGAGATAAAAATTGTATGTTTGTTATTGTTTGCATTTTTCTTCTTGGTATTATTAGTTCATTTTTTTAGTACAAACTCCCAATCCCACAATTTACAAGCGAGACATAGTTGGTTCCCCAAAGTTCAAGGACATTGTGACTTAATATTTTCAGACCATCTGAGACTACTTTGATTCATTTAGCAAATCACTTAAAAATTTAAAGTATCTTTAAAATATTAAAATTATCTAATATATGGGTTTCCATAATATCTAAATATATTAAGTATTTCTTATTCTTAGATAAAAGGCTTAAGGAAGATGCAAAACCCTGCAATTTAGAAACTGTCTAACATGGGAGACCTTAGTTTTGGTGCTACAAAGAGTGAGCAACTTCACTGGGCCTGTGCTCTGTGCAGCACTTCCTGCAATGTGGTCAGGTCATTTCCTTTCCACACCTGTCAGGATCTTTCATTAGCTTCATGATTTTAGCATGTCCAATATAATGCTGAGGTTTCCACTACAACAAGGACTCTAATTCTATTGAATGTGCTTGCCTCTTTATTTTTTCTTTTACCTGGATAGTTTATATATTTACATTTCAAATGTTATTCCCTTTCCTGTTTCCCCTCCTAACCCCCTCTATTACAACCCCACATCACCACCCTATCATTCCCTTCATTGGATAACAAGCCTACACAGGACCAAGGGCTTTTTCTCCATTGATGCCACACATTGCTAGACAATGCCATCCCAATCATCCAGCAGTTTTCTATAAACTTTTAGCATTTTCAAATTCATTATTTTTGTATTGTGCTACCTATGAATATCTGGCAGTTCCTTATTTAAATCTAGAGTGATCATTGGTTTATATAGATTATAATTTATA
This sequence comes from Micromys minutus, assembly GCF_963924665.1. NCBI lineage: Eukaryota > Metazoa > Chordata > Mammalia > Rodentia > Muridae > Micromys > Micromys minutus. Next base: position 15,366,732 of record NC_137974.1, read on the forward strand.
TTCTTGTGTTTTGTGGTTTTATTTTCTTTCACTCACTCAAAATGGTACAGAGAATATAACAGTGGCACACATGTTCCCTTTAAAAGTACCACAAAGAAAAATAATAAGCAGTGTTCTCAGCCAGATCCATAATCTCCCTACCAAGTTGTAATATGAATATACACTTATGGCAGAAAACATCTATGCTTTGAAAATCTGCCTCCTGTAGCTTTTATACAACATAATGTGACATATCAGGGAAAATACTTGGACAAGTGAGATAAAAGACTTGCTTCTACAAAATGAACAGCTTGGATGGTAATAAGAAACTTGCTTAGAAGCACTCTAAAAATCATTCAACTTTGGCATACAAAAACATAAACATAACCAAACTCTGAGCGAATGTATACCTGAGGAAGCTCATCCAGGAACTTTATCATGAGAGGCTTTAGAACAGACCTAAAATTTTGGTAACATATAAGCATCACGAAACAAGTCTTCTTTCTTTCTAAATTGTGATATGTTAAATTGTAGACTTGAGATAACTGTGCTTGACAAAAGAGCAGGGCCATTAAAACCAAAATAATAAAATATATTTGAGGTGTTTTATTAGTACTGAAGGAAGATCCAGGTTTTGTGCATTGATTCTGTCAGTAAAGGTACATCTGGAAAGCAAGTAAAATATGACCTCCCTGAATGTTATTCTTTGCCAGTGAAATGAAGAAACATTTTAGTAATAATGATGTCTGCTATAATTTTCTAAGTTTTATGGTATAATTAGTACATCGAATTCATAGTAGAATTAGTACACAGAGTTCTAGTGACTGGTTTTCATATTTCCTGATAAGACAATGCAATTCGGGACACATGATTCCCTTCACTACAAACCACATCACAGCAAGATAGGAACAATCCAAATTATGCTGAGGCATTAGGGCAGGTGGCTCTGCGCTGTCTCAGCAGAAGTACTGCTGGAGACCCTTTATGAAAGAATTCTAATCAGTTGAAATTTTTTTATTCTGCATATTTTATTTCCCTGGACCACTGTTGAGAAACTTTTTAAAAAGGCAGAATGGCTACTGGTGTTGCGGAGCTTTGTCTGCATTCCTACTTTTAGTATTACATGTCAGTAAAATATCTAAAAATACAGTAATGGTTAGTAAACTCAGTTAAAGTCTTGAATTTAAAGTAAGATCTCATGTTTTCTATTTGGTAAGCTATTATCGCTGCATGGAGAGAGAACTCGATAAGGAGTAACTTTAGTCCCACAATGGTTAATAAAATCTTCTTTGATGCCAGAGATATAATTATTCTTTCACAAGCTGTACAGTCAAAAATTAGAATTTCAGCAGCATTTTATTTTCTTCTATTGTACAGCGATTGATCATATATTTTTCACATTAGGGATTCTGGACTCTTTCTCTTAACAAATTTGAATACAGTATGTAACACTTAGCAAAATTAACATGGGATGTGTCATAGGTGATAACTTTTAGTCAACAGATCTACAATTTCATGTCAATTATAATTTAATATTGTCATACTCCTATAATAAAATTGTTTAACACTTATGATCATTCTTATATTTTTAATGAGAACACAATATTATATGAATAGTTTTTATTTTTAAATAAGAAAGTTTCTGTTGAAGGTTTTAAAGAAGGAGGTTCAGATACAATATTCACTATACATATAAATCTGTAATATTCTTAGTAGGAGCAATTGTAATGGCTGGTTTTGTTTCAGTTTGACACAAGCTGGAATTAATCACAGAGAAAGAAGCCTCACTTGAGGAATTCCTCCATGAGATCCAGCTGTAAGGCATTTTCTCAACTAGTGATTAAGTGGGGAGGGCACAGCTCATTGTGGGTGGTGCCATCCCTAGTCTTGTAGATCTGAGTTATAAAAATGCAGGCTTAGCAAGCCAGCGGAAGCAAGTCAGTTGGCAAGATGTCTCCATGGCCTCTGCATCAGTTCCTGCTTCCTGAACTGCTTGAGTTCCAGTCCTGACTTCCTTTGTGATGAACAGCAATGTGGAAGTATAAGCTGAATAAACTCTTTCCTCTTCAACTTACTTCATAGTCATTATGATTGTGCAGGAATAGAAACCCTGACTAAGACAGAGAGATACTTAAAGCAATTCCACTAGGTTCAGGGTCAAGGCAAGGCTGTTCAAAATCCTCTTATTTATTCAATATATAGCTTGAAGTTCTAGCTACAGCAATTAGACCATTAAAGGAGATCAAAGCAATACACATTAGAAAAGAAGAAGGCAAAGTACTATTATTTGTGGATTGTATGATAGTATAGTTAAGCAACCCCAAAATTTCACTAAAGAATCTCTCCAGCTAATAAACACCTTAAACAATGTAGGTAAATATAAAATTAACTAAAATAAATCAGTAGCAAACTTTTATACAAATGATACATTTGTACAATTTACAATAGTCAAAGGATGCACATAAAATTTCTTGGGCTAACTCCAACCAACAAAGTAAATTATCATAGCAAGAATATCAAATATCTAAAGAAAGAAACTGAGAAATACATCAGAAGGCGAAATTATCTCCAATGTTCATGGATTGGTAGGATGAGCATAGTGCAAATGCCTGTCATACCAAAAGTAATCTACAGATTCTATGTAATTCCCATCAAAATCACAAGACAATTATCTACAAACCTTGACAGAGCAATTCTCAACCTCATGTGGTTTCCCTAAAATGTGAAATGAGAGCTGTCTCAGTCTCTGTTCCCTGAGGTTGGATGCTCTTTTCTTACACTTGGTAGAAGAATTACCTAGACCTGCTGTAAATAGATGCACAGGGATAAAATGGTACTCAAGAAGAGCTCCCCTTCCTTGAGATAACAGGGTGGAGGTAATTAGAAAACTAGGGATAGTCGTGTGATGAATCCCAGTCCAAGTGCATGATTGAGACTGCAGTAAAAGTAGACACGTAGCATCTGAAAGAATAAGTCCCTTATTCCTTTAGCTTTCTTTCTAATGAGAGGCTCAACTAGCTGACAAGTACTAATTTACTGGGGAAGGAAACACAGTTTCCTTGATACAGTAGTTCCTTCTTCAAGCATTATCACTGATTTATCACTGATAAACTTACAATTTTCAAAATGATCAAACTCTCAATCAAGCTGAGATATAAAAATCAACCATGACAATTATGAGGAATTTGTCTGCTTATTCAAAAGAAAGTATCTAGATTCCAGGATTCATATTGGGCTGTTCTGTCTGTTCCTTTTCCAATCCTACACATAGGATGTGGATAATGGAAAAGCATCATAGGATGTTTTTTCATTGCTGAAAAAAGATGAGAATGTTTAAGCAGTATTTAAAATCATCAGACCAATCTCATCAATGATCTCATCATCTTGAGAATAAATTCATAAATTTTAAAATTGCACAATGTAATGTAAAATTTGCTTTGCAATGTTATGTAAAACACCATGTTGTACAAGAGCAACAGAAAAGGAATAAGGTTTTAATAAGTCAAACCGATGATTCTTTCCTATGTTTATGAATTTTTAAACCTTGCTGCATTATGTTGAGGACACAGTAACAGATGGGGATTTCCCTACAGAGGACTTCTAGCTTCACTACTCAAGCAACAAGATTTATTTGCCTCATCAAGAAAATGTATGGTAGGTCAGAAAACATAACCCTTTGGGGGCTCTTAGTCATTAAAAAAACATACAAAGTTTTCCGCTCCTAAGTATTCCAAATAACTGCTTTCATTTTTTCCCAGGGAAAAGTAGAGACTTAATGTTGAATGATGGGGAAAAGAACTATATTCACAAACCATTAAGGAACCTATATGATGATCCATTGGTGAAAATGCATGAAATATTAAGAGAAATAGTATCTACATATTTATTATTTTGTAAAATAGAAGATTACTAATTCAACTTGTAATTAATATTTTCTTGCTATCTTAATGTTTCAGAGCATGTACTGAAAAGAATATGATAAATTAATAAAAACGAGTAAACTGTATATTCTAGTTATATTATCTGTACAGAATATTTAAAGAATATTTAATATTTAAATATTTTTATTTATATTTAATATATTTAAAGATTAAATATAAAATGTTTTATATAGCCACTCTAAGCTAAGACATTAATTTTGAAACATCATGAGGACAGATTTTATTTTATTGTATTTACTTTATATTAACATTTTAATACAATATTTTGGTGGCATGTTTTTGCTCTTGCATGTCTTCAAGATCCTTCTACTTCCCTTCCCATCCAATTTTATGTTCTATCTTTTTCTCAGAAAAATAAAAATAAAAAGCAATAAAATCAACAAAATGACAAAAAATGGCAAAACCCATGTTTGATACCTTAAGCAAGTGGTGTCTTTAGCATAAGAAATTTCTATCCAAATATAAAGGGCAATCAGTAGCATGGGGAAGAGTCTGTGCAGTGTGGGTCTGGTCTATTTGATCTATCAATAGTAAGAGGGGTTTTAAGGAATAGCATAAGATGTCTAATTTGAGCATCAACTTTAAAATTAAAAACAATCTCATGGACCATTTTTTATGCAACATCTTTCCCCTAGTTTCCCACTTAGTCCTACTATTCTACTTCCTCCAACCCATCAATATATGCATATACTATTTCCCTTCCCTACAGATATCTGACTCTCAAGAAACTTCCATCCTACGAATGTGCTGTGGTTCCTTTGAGATGCAGATAGACACATAAGGTATGTATTCACTTATCTCTGTATTTTAGCTGCTAAAACATGGTTGCCAAGGGTCAACGCATGAAACTTCCATGGCCTTTTAAAAGGCTAATAGTCTACTTTATTCCTGTCAGTCTTCCCTCCTGCACTCTGCCCTCTTAATATCATTCCCAATTTATGTTCCTTTTGTAGTTTTCTATTTATCCTTTTGTAGCACTATATTTTATTTCACCTTTCTTGGAAGATCTTTCATCTTTTCCCCTAGGCCATTACTCTCTTATTTAAACTCTGCTTACTTTACATGTAACATCCATATCTAAACTTTAAACATTAAAATCCACATACAGAGAAACATGCAATGAATGTCTTTCTCAGTCTGGATTTCTAACTCCCCTTATTTATATGCAAGCTTAGAATTTTAGTTTTATTAGTAACAATAATATTATATTGTCTAAACATAAAACAAATCACTGCCCATTCAGCAATCGAATAATGATTAGCTATTTCCAGATTTGGGCTAATTTGTACTATACAGGAAAAAAAGTAAATAAGGATTTTCATAATAGATTTGCCTTGGCATCTATACCCCAATGTATAATAGCTGCATCTTCTGGCAGACCTTTTCTCAGCTTTTTGAAGTCTTTATTGTATTTAATTTTATGCTTACATGGTAGAAATCACATATGCTCCTGATATGTTGATTTTATACTTAAGGTCAAACTTATTATTCACATTGATACAGGAAGAGCCTAATTAAAATATCATAAAGTTCTCATTTATAGATGGATTTCACTCATATTTGTGTCTTTAACCTTAGGGTAGCCCCAGGCATTGTTGAAGCTGCTTACATTAACAGAGCATGCATACACAATCAGTTGAGCAATGAGTGTAACTTATTCAGAAATTCTGTTCATTGTGATTTTGATAGACTAAAATGGCCAATGTTCCTAAATATGGATCAAAGTTTCTTCCAATTTTACACTGATTACAGCATTGCATTTTTACTTAAGTTGTCATAAAATTTAAAGATGGAAAAGAAGTTGGAGTAAAACCATATACAGCTAAACATTTGGACCTGAGATTTATCTTCAACACTTACCTACTAGAAACAGAGAACTAAAAACAAATGTTGCCCTCTACTTCCAGATGTTTTCTTGGCATGTCACACACACACACACACACACACACACACACACACACACACACAATCACATGAGATGAATAAAATTGTATGATTTAAATACCATAACAAAATAACCACCATAAAAAAGAGGCAATTTAAAAAAAATAAAAAATAAAATAACTCATTTACAGACAAGTATTAAAGGAAAATGTTCAATAAAACAGCTGATTTAATAACCTAGACAATGACACCTTTTGGTACATGCCCAAGTATGTTATCTTCAGGCATCTGGGTTCTTCATGTATTCTGTTAATTTGTAAAAGGAACACTCACTGAGCACAGAACTTGTGACAGTGGCCAACCTGTGTTTGGTTTAACTTGAGGCGCATCACACAAGATTGTGTCCTTGCATTAGACTGCTGTGACAGAAGAAAAGCTGTTTAAAATCTGTACATTTATCTTTGTTTTGCAAAATAAAGTTGTTTAAAAAAAAAAGAAATATAGATCTAATTTCAAAAAAAAAAAAAGAAAAAGAAAAGCAGAGACTGTATAGTCTAAAGATTGAGACTTACACTAAAGCCAAATATTCTGCTATATTCAGAGATGTGTGCATTGCCCAGCAGTCATCAGAGAGTCTTCCTTCAGCAGTAGATGAGAGTGGGTACAATAACGCACAAGTAGACACTATGTGGAAAAAGAGCATGAACTTCTCGTCTACTTAGACCCTACATAGTTTCTTCCCCTAAGAGCTATAAGAATATCACAAAAGAATGAAAAGACAGACTTCAATAGTCAGAAAGAATAGGGGAAATAAAATATGACCCAGTGACTCAATTAAGATGGGCTCAATGATAAGTGGATACTAGTCCCAGAATGTTTTGAATACCCAAGAAACAAATCACAGACCTTATGAAACCCAAAAAGAAGGAAGGCTAGACTGGGGATGCCTCAATCCTTCTTACAAGGAAGAACACAGCACTCATTGAAGTCAAATAGAGACCAAATAGAGGAACAGGGATTGAAGAAAAGATCATTCAAAGGCTGCCTCACGTGGAAATCCACCCCATATGCAGTCACCAAACCCAAGCATTATTGCTGATGCCAAGAAGTACTTACTGGCAGGAATCAGATAAAGATGCCTTCTCAGGGATTCTGCCAGAGTAATTCAGAAGCAGCCGAGCACACTTACAGCTAACCATTGGACTGAACACGTGGACCACAATGAAGGTGCTAAAGAAAGGACTGAGAGAGCTGAAAGAGATTGCAACCACATGGTAAGAACAACATTATCAACTAACCAAACCCTCCAAAACTTCCATGGACTAAAACACCAACCATTGAGCACACATTGAAAGACCTATGGCTCCAGGTGCATATGTAGCTGAAAATAGTCCAAGGAGGTTATGTTTTTTCATTGTAGGGGAATGCCAAAGCAATTCAGTGGAGAGGATGATTAGGAGGGAGTACACGTTTGTGAAAACAACTGGAGTGGGAGGGCATATGGTAGCAGAGTGGGGGAAGAGGATAACATTTTAAATGTAAATACAGATAGTATCTAATTAAAAATAAAAAGATGGGCTCTATATGAGCTCAGAGTCTTAAAAGACAAACCCAGGACCTACATGGGTTTGTACCAGGTTTTTGTAAGTAAGTTTAGTTATTAGATTGGCAGTTTTACAAGACTCCTAAGAGTGAGAGCAGAAGGGCTTGAGGAGAAGGTTCGGTGGTTAAGAGCACTGGCTGTGCTTTAAAAGGTCATGAGTTTAATTCTTAGCAACTACATGGTGGCTCACAACCATTTGTAATGGTATCTGGTGCCCTCTTCCGGTGTATCTGAGAGCAAAAGTGTATTTGCATAAAAACCAGAAAGGAAGAAAGAAAGAAAGAAAGAAAGAAAGGAAGGAAGGAAGGAAGGAAGGAAGGAAGGAAGGAAGGAAGGAAGGAAGGAAGAAAAGAAAAGGAAGAAGTGAAATGAAAGAATTAAAATGAGAATAGATGTTTTTCTGCCTTGCTTACTCTTGAGACTTGTTCCTCCAATTGGGATACCTTTTCTACCCTCAGTATGGAACTTTGCCTTGTTTTATTGTATCTTGACTTGTTGAGTTTCTCTCCCTCCCTCTCTCTCTCTCTCTCTCTCTCTCTCTCTCCTTGGAAGCTGACTTTTTACTGAAGAGTAAAAGAACTGGAAGGGAACTGGGGGAGACTAGAGAACAGGAGGTTGGGAATAACTGGGAAAAGTAGCAAGAAGAGAAATTGGTTAGCGTTTTTTGCATGAAGGAAGAACTTATTTTCAATATTGATTAAAACAAACTAAAAATTCAAAAAAAAAATGACCATTTCTAATCCTAGTATAAATATAAGGAGCATAAACATTGGATGATGTTACTAATTTTAATAATAATTTCCCGACCCAGACCTAAATGACCCACATTAGTCACAGGGAGTCTTCTTTTTTTTTTTTTAAAGCCATATCTGTGTGAAGAGGTAAACATCTAGGGACTCTTACATTCCTCTCATTATTTAGCTGTGAGAAATTAAAGTACATGATATTGTTTATTCTATTATCTCATCATTTGTCTATAGTAATGCTCTGGAATAAAGCAGTGCCAATGCATAGGTGCACATCAGGTTTCCTGCAATTTTACATTAAAATGTCAATTCTGGAGGACATATATACAATGTGTATAATAATGTCTGTTTTGTATTCAATCATCCACAATGGTATCTATTCATACATCCATATGTGGCAAATAGAAACTAAAGAACATAATAACAACTCTTCATCTTTATAATAAAAATATTAAGAATTTACAAATCAACAAGTGTCTAATATCATTATTATTCATAAAATTGAACAGCCGTATATGTATTTGTGTAGATGTGTGTACATGGGTGTGTGTGTGTGTGTGTGTGTTTGTGTGTGTGTGTGTGTGTGTGTGTGTGTGTGTGTGTGAAGGACAGAGAAAAAGAAAAAAATGCTTTGTTTGCATATTTTTCTATATGCAACATATATTCATGGTGCTCAATATGGTAAAATAGAGCACTGGGTTTCCTGATACTTGAATTACAGATAGTCCAGTGGCACTATGCTGAGATATGAATCCTAGTTCTCTGAAAGAGCAACAAGTACTATAAATGCCTGAGCTGCATCTACAGTCTAATATCTTGCTTATTTTACAAAAGATAAATTTACAGTACATGGCCAACTCTTATCATGCTTGGAGACAGAATGGGATGCTGATTAGGATGTGTCTTCAGAAAGAAGAGAAACAAAAAGGCAGATCTTCAACATATCTGAAGGGAACAGGCATTAGATACTCTCAGCCAAATGCAATCCGAGATGAATAGAGAAAATGTCTCTCACTCTCTTATCTGTTAATGGATATTCATTGGCCAAACACAGAGATGGAAACTTTAATGCCAGACACTGATTTGTATCTATTTATTTATTTCCTCAATATAGATTCCTCTTTGTGAAGAAAAAAATGTTTCCATCAGCGTTGTCTAAAACACCAGTTCAAAAGGCAGTGTGGAAGTGACTGAATAGTTACAGATAGTTTCATAAAAAAATGAGGAAGAGCTGCTGCACAAGATAGGGAAGAAGCATAGGAGAAGTGCCACAAACAAAAAGTGAAACATTTTCATTGTGAAAATTGCACAGAAAAGAAAGGTGGAAGAGGAGAAGAAAGGAGGAGGGAGATAAAAATTGATGGGGTGGTCTACTGGATGGGCATGGATATTAAAATGTTTCATTTATAAAGCTGAATATTTCCTGCATGTGTGCTCTTTTTGTCTCGGTATACCCTGAATATCTCCTCTAAAATATAATGTGGTTTTTTGGTAGCTTTGCAAATTATAAGCTTCTACATTTTTATCCTATTGAGGATATGACATGTCCAAATTCATGTAATAGTTTTGTTCAAAAAATTAGAAGAGTTTGATGGAATCATAGAGCCAGAAAACTTATCTTTTTTAGAGAAAGGCACATTAATTGCTTGTCCAATATAAAATCTTTGTCTTTTAACACATATATATGTACAAATAACATATGGATTACACACACACACACACACACACACACACATATATATATGTATATATGTATGTATGTATGTATATATGTATGTGTTACATATATATATACATATATATGTATATATATATATATATATATATATATATATATATATATGGCAGATAGATGGGATGTTTAAAAGATTGGAAGAGGAAATTATGTAATTATGTTACAAACTCAAGAGATATCAAGTTATAGTCTTAAACTTTAGTGACTGTAGTTAAAGCTTCCTGAAAAAAATTAGTATTGTACCATTTAAAAGCAAAGCAGAGTCTAGCGTCTTTGTGATACATACACACAACAGAATACTACTCAGCTATTTAAAACAATGAGTTCATGAAATCCCTAGGCAAATGGATGATACCAGAGACTATCATCCTGAGTGAGGTAACCCAGACACAAAAGCAAACTCATGGTATGTACTCACTTATTGAAGGATACTAGTCCCCACCACCCCCCCCCAAAAAAAAAACCGTGGAATACCAAAGAAACCATTCACAGAACTTATGCAGTTCAAAAAGGAAAAAAGAAAAAAGATGTGGATGCCTTAGTCTTTCTTAGAAGGAAGAAAAAAAAACACTCAGGGAAGAAATACAAGGTCAAGTAGAGGAGCAGAGATTCAAGATGATCTACAGAGACTGCCTCACCTGGAGAACTGCTCCAGATGCAGCCACCAAACCCAAGCACTATTGCTGATGCCAGGAAGTGTTTAATGGCAGGAACCAGACATGGATGCCTCCTCAGAGGCTCTGCCAGTGTCATACAGATACAGATGAGGATGCTAGCAACTAACCCTCAAACTGAACATGGGGATGTAGAAGAAGAGTAGGAAATGAAAGAGCTAGAGAAAGGATTGAAGGTGCTGAAAGGTTTGTAACCTCATGGGAAGAACAACATCATCAGCCAGCCAAGGCACTGAGATGGAGAGGGTGATTGGGAGAGGGAGCACCTTCAAGAAAGCAAGTTGAGAGGGAGGAGAGAGGGGAGTGGGGGAGAAAGGTGTAACATTTGAAACATAAATACAGAGAATATCCAATAAAATTGGAAAAAAAACAGGTTTCCTTATAAATGGTTATATGCTAAGTGATGAATTTTTCTTTTCAGCAAGTTAGTACAGAAGAACAAATTCCTAACATTACCATACTATTTCTGGCTATTATACTTGGCAAATCTTGAAAAGTTGCTTGTATTGCTTTGAATACTATCTCTTAGTGACTTGTTAGTAAACTCATAAAAAAAAGTAACTCTGTCCATCAGTATCTGCCCTCTCCCAGTATTAGTCATGAAAATCCAGGTGTGTGTGTGCATGCTTGTATGTATGTATGTATGTGTGTATTTGTGTGTGTGTGTGTGTGTGTGTGTGTGTTTGTGTGTGTATTTTTGTGTGTGTTGAAAAACAAGGCAGGTTTCTTCTAAAGATAAATTTTACCTTCTAGAACCTTAAAGAATATCTCTATAGAATGTAGATTGTTGTATTCCTGATACATCTACTCAGTACATTCCTTTTAAATGCAACTCTAATTTTCTAAATATGTTTTGTTCAGTCTACAAAGCTGACACATTGAGTGCTTGTCAATCCCTTGTAAAATGTTTTCTTTTTAGAATAGTTGAAGTGAGATTTAGTATATCAGAGGTAAAGACCAAGGAAAACTTTCTAATTAAAATAGAAAAGTGCATTCAAGTGTAATTGACACCTTGGTTCTGTACAAGGAAGTTGAGACTAATTTCCTTAGAGAAATGCTATCAACTACTCATTATACAAAGTGATGGTGTTATTTAAATGTGAGCTTCATTTAAATAATGCTCCTTAAGTACATAGACCATGTTTGGTAAGGTTAGTGTGAGACAAAAATCATTCCATCCATTTGACTGTTATTGTTCACTCTGAATGTGAAATCCCTGGAACTATAACGTTCTTACAACTAGGTGAGTTGACCAAATGCATACCTCCGGCCAAGGGGATTTTCATCCTATCTCTTGATGGTACATTATATATTCAATGCCTCTGAAGCCATTGTCAAGACTTTGAAATGTTGAAAAAAGCCCAACCTGACAATGAAAGGGGGCATATTGAGCACACCAACTATTGAATCTTTTCATATAATCATGTAAATGTCAATGATTGAAGTCATTTATTTTATAACAAAAGTAAAATTGTTTATAACTTCGTCTATATCACTCTCAAAACATTTCACAGATTAACATTGTTTATCATAATTTATCAGACAAAAAGTTTCTATATTCCAGAAACCTAAAAATCTAACTTGTGTAATAAACTTTTGTCTCATCACATTTTACTCATTTGTCAAGTCAAATGGTAGAAGGAGTTCTAATATAGCAAGTGTTGTTTCTACTTGACTGTGACAAATCAGTTAATGAAAAGATTTGAGTTTCTTTGGGGCAATCAGTGGTGTCAAAAATTATGCTTTCTTTTAGAGTTATATTATTTTCATACTTGTTATATAGGTTTTTCACAATATAATTGTAATTTTAAAGATTATATTTGCACTACACAATCTTTCTAGATATTCCTAATCTAAGAATTAAGAAACTTTAGTGAAAACTCAGCATAAGTGATAATTGTTAGAAACTCTATATTCCTTTCTAATGGGAGTTATCAGAAAGAGTAACATTTGCAAAAAAAAAATTTAAAAAACTTAAAAAAACAAAATAAACACGCAAACAAAAAACAAGATTACTCAATCATATCCACCTTCTTTTTATTCTACAATCCTATTTGTGTGACTTTTTCTTCTGTTTATATAAATGACTTCCAGTATTTTTCTTTCTCAGCTACTTGCTCATGTTTCTAACTGAGAATATGACTAGAAAATAAACAAAAAATTCTAAGGGTTTGCGCCAAGGTTCAGTAGGGAGAATTCTTGCTGCATAATTATGAAGACATGAATTTATATTTCTAATACATATGTAAATTCCAAACATAGAAATTCATGTCTTTGTTCCAAGCACCAAGTGTTATAGTCAAGAGGAACCCATGATCTCCCTTGCCAGTTACTTTTATGAAATCAATCAAAGAGCTCTGGGCTTAATAAAAAATACTCAAAATATGAAAAAGGTATTATTGATTGAGGAAGACTTTATATCTCTTGGCCTCAGTATATATACTTAATTTCATGTCAGGATGTACATATGTAACTGTGCATAGATAGCAAACCATTCTTAACACACATGAACACACACTCAAACATATGAGGTTTTTTTATTTATTTAATTTGTGAGGAGTCTTACATCAGCTTTAAAAAATGTATTCATCTCTTATATATTAAATTCTGACTGTAATTTCTCCTCTCTCCTCTCTTCCCAGTACCTGCCCCAACTAATTCTCCTCCATTACTTTTCAGAAAAAATTAGGCTTTCCATGGATAGCAATGAAACATGGCATATCAAGTCAGAATAAGACTAGGAAAGTCTCATCATATTAAGGATGAATGAGGCAACCCACTAAATGTAAATGGCACTAAAAGCAAGAAAAAGAGTCAGAGACAAGCCCTGTTCCCACTGTTAGTAATCGCTCAAGACTACCTGGCTATAAAACTCTAACATATATGCACAGGGTCTATGTCAGACACATTAAGGCTCCTGTCTGAAAAGTCTCTCTGGGATTCTATGAGCCTAGGTAGCTGATTCTGTGAATTTTCTTGCGGTGTTATTGGGCCCTCTGACTCCTGTAAACCTCTATGTCCCTCTTCTGCAAACTGTGCCTAAAGTATTATTGTGTGTTTCTGCATGTGGTTTCATCAGAGGCTGGATGAAGCCTCTTTGATAACAAATAGGCTAGAAAAATCTATGGGTATAGCAGAGTATCACTAGAAATTATTTTATTGACTATTTTACTTTACATTGTTGTCAGTTCTTAGTTTCATTGGATGGTCATTCCTCTTAATTTCTGTTCAACCTTATTTCCTATCTTATAGGCAAGAAAAAGTAGGTTGAAGATTTTCGGGACGGGTTGGCATTACAATCCCTTTAGGAAGAGTTTCACTTTCTTAAAATTGACTGTGTTTTCAATATTTCTCATTTTTTCATTTTTATCAGTTTTTATTGGATATTTAATGTATTTACATTTCAAATGTTTTCCCCTATTTTTCCTCTACCATGCCTTCCCCTGCTTTAATAAAGATACTTCCATCCCCAACCCACCAACTCCCATTTCACCACCCTGGCGTTCCCTATAACCAGGGAAAACAGATCTTCACAGGACCAACAGTTTCTCCTCATGTTGATGCCAAACAATGCAATCCTCTCTCTGCTACATATGTAGCAGAAGTCATGGATCCTTCCTTGTGTACTGATTGGTTGGTGTTTTAGTTCCTGGATGCTCAGGGGAATTTAGATGGTTGATATTGTTTTTCTTCCCATGGAGTTGCAAAACCCTTCAACCCCCCTTGGCTTCTTCAGTTCTTTTTCTAGCTCTTTCATTGAGGTGCACATCCTCATCTGTATTAGTAAGGCTCTGATAGAGTATCTGAGGAGACATCCATATTAGGCTCCTGTCATCAAGCATTTCTTGGCATCAGCAATTGTAACTGGGTTTTATGGTTGTATGTGGGATAGATCCCCAAGTTGCTTAGTCTCTGGATGGCCTTCCCATCAATCTCTGATTCACCTGTATTTTCTCCTATGAGTATTTTGTTTCTTCTTCAAAGAATTACTAATGCATCCACATTTTGGTCTTTCTATTCTTTGAGCTTTATATGTTCTCTCTCTTTGGAAAATCGAGCTTTTGAGCTAATGTCTACTTATCAGTGAATGCATACCTTGTTATGTGTTTGTTTGTTTGGATGGTTGGTTGTAATTGGGTTACTTCACTCAGGAGGATATATTCTAGATCCATCCATTTGCCTAAGGTTTTCATGAAGTCATTATTTTTAATAGCTGAGTAGAACTCCATTGTGTAAATGTACCAATTTTTTGTACTCATTCCTCTGTTGAAGAACAAGTGGGTTCTTTCTAGCTTCTGGCTATTATAAACAAGGTTTCTATGAACACAGTAGAGCATTTAGGCTTGTTATATGTTGAAGCATCTTTTGGGTATATGCTTAGGAGTGGTGTAGCTAGGTACTCATGTAGTACCATGCTAATTTTTTTTTTTTTTTGAGGAACTGCCAGTCTGATGTCCAGATGGTTGTACCAACTTGACATCCCACCAACAATGGTGGAGATTTCCACTTTCTCCACATCCTTGTGAATGTCTTCTGTCACCTGAGTTTTTGATCTTAGCCAGTGTGACTAGTGTGCTAAAAGGAGCATTGAAAGCTTACTTTGTGTCTCATATAGTTCCTTTGATTTCTGACATTTCCATTATTATAATTTTCTA
Source organism: Micromys minutus (assembly GCF_963924665.1). Taxonomy (NCBI): domain Eukaryota; kingdom Metazoa; phylum Chordata; class Mammalia; order Rodentia; family Muridae; genus Micromys; species Micromys minutus. Next base: position 15,381,949 of record NC_137974.1, read on the forward strand.
TAAATGTTTATAAGTCCACTTTTATATTAATCAAATTAGGTTTTGTTTTTGAAAATCCCTGTCATAATTTCTACATGCATGTATGTATATATTATGATCAGTACTGCCTCTAGTCTTTTCTTGTGAATCTTTTTTTATTTTCTTTTTGTGAGCAAGACATACTGTATCAGAAAATAAGTTAGATTATTTTTTTTTGTACACAGTTATTATTCTGCATTGGTGCTGAACTTACAATGTTATTATAGGCATCAATGCTTAGATTTTCTATTAAATTTACTTCCTGTTTTTATTTATTTCTTTTGTCTCCTCCACTCCCTTTTCTTTTTCTTTTTCTCTTCTACTCATTGAAAAACTTCTCTTGTTTTAATCACAGCTATCAGCAAGCTAGGAAGTTTTCATCGGAATGGGAGGATAGCACACTCACTAAATTTCTGATGTGAATCAATTTTGAATTCAACATGGGCCTACATTTCTAGGGTATCACTATTGAAAAGTTTTGCATCATTCTCCTGAGAGGATTTGTCCTTTCTTCTTTAGTGGTTTATTGGTCAGTTATTCTTTGTTGTTTTTATGGGTATGTCTTCAAACATATTTCTATGTATATCAACATTTTCATTCTTTTGTAAAATACATGCAGACATGCCTATTCGTTCCTTTTCAATATTTCAGTAAAGTATCCTCCATAATACATTTTTTTTTCTGTTCAAAGCTTTTTGCTTCAACACAGTGTTAGTCGGAAAAAAATATTGAAGTTTTTCTTTGCTCACACAAGCCCGGGATACACAGCAGTAGCCCAATGAGCTGAGCTTTCTTTACATTCCTTTGACTCCTTCTTATACAATACCAGTGACATTTCCAGAGCAGTGAAAAATTACCAGAGACAAACTTTCTTCATTTTGAAACATGGCATTTATATCTAGAGTAGGTCTGCACTTAGCCATCTGGATATTTCTGGCTTCTTTTACTTCCTTATATAAGTCTAACATATCATTTGTCTATAACTAATATACAAAAGTTCTGATTTCTAGGGGCCCAACACCTTTTATTTTTTTGTTTGAGGACAATATTTCCTGTGATCCCTATTTTCTATAGTTTATACACAAAGATGCACACATATTCATATGAATTATTGATTTGTTCTATGTCCAGGTTTTTCTGGTAGGGAATCATTGCACATTATGTGTCAGTTTTCTAAATAAATTACAAAGCAAGCCTTGTTTATTTACACAGACTAATTTGGATCACAGGGCACTACTATATTCTTTGATATTTTTGTTTATTTTTGCCTAAGTCACAGATTTATTTCCACAGGTACTGAAATGTTTCATAAATATCCATTTTCTCTTAATTAAAAAATTAATATTTTGGTCTAGAGAGATATTTCATGGGTTAATAGCACTAGTTGCACTTCAGAACATTCTGAGTTCAGTCCCCAGCAATTACACGGTAGTTCACAATCATCTGTTATGGGATCCCATACCTTTTTTTGATATGTCCGAAGACAGTGACAGTATACTCACATATATAAAATAAATAAATATTTATAAAAGAAAAATTATAAAGACATCACAGCTCTAAAACAAATTAAATATTTTATTTTAAAAATAAAGGGGGCTTGTATGGTAGGTTCTGGAGAAAGGGAAAAATTAGTATAATATGATAACATAACAATAACAAAATTAAAAGAAGCAATTATGTCTGTTTCAAATGTTACAATAATAAATAAAATTTTAATAAATAAAGGGTAAAGTTATGATTGGCTTAATTACTGTCATTTATTATTTCTGTGTTTTCAGGTAGTGTGAACATAGTGTACTAGTTTGAAAACGGTATGGCCTTTACTCCAGAATGACAGGGTTGTCTTTAATATCACTTTCTTTTCTATTAAAATAGGCTTAGTGGATTTGGTTCATGTGTGATGAATTCATTTAACCCAAATAATCATTACAGGAATGTTGTTAAATATGGTCATATGATGGGCAGGGGAAAAGGGACTTAAGAGGGATTCTTGTCCTCAAGAGTGACATACAAAACTCATTCAGAGAGAAGTATTTCAGTTTAATATATTTGAAAAAGCATAATTTCCACATCCTCTCCAGCACCTGTTGTCACCTGAGTTTTTGATTGTTGCTACCGTCTCCAACCAGCAGAAAAGGAGTGACAACACAGCATTCTTCTCAAAGCGGATTATTCAGGAACATTACAGCATGTCAATGAAAATCTTTCTGTCCCCTTTCTGTCTCTCTGTTTCTCTTTCCGTTTCTCATTCTCCTCTCCTTTCCCCCAAGTCCAGTCCCTTTTATCCTCTCTCATCTCCACCTCTTCAGTCCGCGTTGTGTGGTTGCAGTTCATAGGTCCGCATCATCTGGCCTGATCTCCTGTCATGGGTGTGCCTGTGGGAGTGGCTAATCTCGAGGGGGGGGAGCAGGAGGAAGTCAGATGCTAGTCACAAGACTAGGCCAGAGTCCCAAGAGCCATCTTGGGACTGCCACCACACCGGCTCTCCACCTTTGATCTTAGCCATTCTTACAGGTGTGAGGTGGAATCCCAGGGTTGTTTTGATTTGCATTTTCCTGATAACTAAAGATGTTAAACATTTCTTTAGGTGCTTCTCAGTTCACTATTTCTAGGTTGAGAATTCTAGGTTTAGCTCTGTACCACATTTAATTTTTTTTAAATAAAAATGAATTATATTTTAAAAATGTGTCAAAACATACATAAGCATGTGTCTTGTAAAATTACCCCCTCTCCAGATACTTACAAAATTATTTGTTTACTTTTTTCTTTTTTAATTAAAAACTTTATTTAAAAACAAAAATAAATGTACAAAATTTAAAAGAAGTTTTGCATAAAACTATATGAATATGTTTTTTGTCTGTACTTGATTTTTTTTTAAATGTTTGGTAGTATGCATTGAAGTCTTACTAATTATAATGAGCATAAAGTACATATAAAAGAAAATGTAACAGGGACATAGTCAAAGTTTTCTTCGTGTGTAAAGATTAAACATTGATTTTTAAATGCCAAGGAATGCCACAATTCTTAGATCTTGAATAAAGATTATTTCCCATTTTGTCCTATTGATATTGTCTTTTGCCTTCCAGAAGCTTTTCAATTTTATGAGGTCCAGCATGTCTAATGTTGATGTTAGAGCACAAGACATAGGTGTTCTGTTAAGAAACATTTCCCCTGTGCCTATGTGTTCGAGGCGCTCCTCCACTTCAGAGTTTTGATGGGAATTGCATTAAGTCTGTAGATTGCTTTCAGCAAGTTGTCTAATTTTACTAGCTTAATCCTGTCAAAGAGGTGCATCTTCTTATCATCTGCTGAAGTCTTCATTGATTTCTTTTTTCAGGGACTTGATGTTCTTGTCATACAGATCTTTCACTTGCTTGGTTAGAGTCATACTGGTGTATTTTATATTGTTTGTGGCTATTGTAAAGGTTGATATTTCCCTATTTTCTTTCCCAGCCTGTTTATCCTTCAGTACAGGAAGGCCACTGATTTGATTTTGCTTTATAACTGCCACCTTGCTGAAGTTATTTATCTGGTTTAGGAGTTCTCTGGTGGAAATTGTTGGTTGGATTGCAAGGTGATACAACGACTATAGAAATTAGTCTGGTGGTTCCTCAGAAAATTGGACATAATACTAACTGAGGACATAGCTTTATACCCATTGGATGCTGTAAAATATAACAAGAACACATGCTACACTATGTTCATAGCAGCCTTATTTATGATAGTCAGAGCTGGAAACAACCCATGCCCTTCAATAAAGAAATCCATATAGAAAATGCGGTACATTTACATAATGCCATACTATTCACTGATTAAAAACAATGACTTCATGAATTTTTAATGCAAATTGATAGAACTAGAAAATATCATCCTGAGTGAGGCAACACAAAAGAACACACATGGAATAAACTCAAAGTTAAGTGGATATTAGTTCAAAATTTCAGAATAACCATGATAAAATTTACAATCCATATGCTCAAGAAGAAAGAAGAAAGAAGCATGGCTATGTCAGTCCTTCTTAGAAGAGCAAACAAAATACTCACAGGTAGAAATATGTAGACAAAATATGCAGAAGAAACTGATGGAAAAGCCACCCAGAGAATGCCCTGCCTGGGAAATCATCCCATATACAAACAAAAATCCCAGACATTATTCCATATACCAAGAAATGCTTGCGGACAGGAGCCTGATATAGCTCTCTTTTGAGAGGCTCAATCAGAGTCTGATAAATACATAGGAGGACGCGGCAACCAACCATTCGACTGAACATGGGTTTCCCAGGGGAGGAGTTAGAGAAAGAACTGAAGGACCTGAAGGGATTTGCAACCCACAATCATATCAATCATCCAGAATTTCTAGAGCTCCCAGGAACTAAACCACCCACCAAAGAGCAAACATGGAGGAACCCATGGCTTAAAATACTTATGTAGCCATGGATGGTCATCAAGGAGAGGATTTATTCTTGGTCCTGGGAAGGCTTGATGCTCAGGTATAGGGAAATGCCTGAGTGGAGAGGTGGGAGTGGGTGGGTGGGTGAGCACCCTCATATATGTTTTTGGTGGGAGGATGGAATAGGGATTTCCAGATGGGAAGCCAGGAATGAATATAACATTTGAGATGTAAATAAATAAAATATCTAGTAATAACAAGACTCAAAAAAACCCTAAAAGTATTAAAATAAATATAAAGGTCATATAAAGTTAAATTTTGAGTTTTTAAAATGAACTCACTCTTACTAAATATGATTAATTTCTGTTATGTTACTGTATATATGGACTTATGTCCATTACCCAGTGGTAGTGAAAAAAATTGTTTTTGACATATCTTCATTGACCAAGATACAAAATCATTAATAATCCTTTATTTCTGCTAATCATCATATTATTTAAGATTAAATTGAATATAAATCCCCTTCATAGAGTTTAAAAGAAAAATATTGGGTTTTATTCAAAGAAAGAAAAACCACAGTCTGAGAAATATGGCTAATCTCAAATCTGGCTAGATGCATAGCTGTGACTAGTAAAAATAAAATTTATTAAGTAAGTGAAATATATGCATTCATCCATAACTTCCATTTTCATATATTTACTAAGATTAAGAAGATTTTGAAGTTGTCATAAAGCCCAGTTCTGTATCCTGTGCTTTACTTAATTTCTGAAACTCAGCTGAAAATGTGTATGCGTTTATTTTTAGTTCAATGAGCTTCATAGACTTTTAACTAAATCGACAATATACACTTGCCTGCCTTTAATCCTTTCTTATATGGGTTGCAATTTTGAATTTCAGGAAATAAATCAACTCTCTAAATGTTTATTAGAGCTACCAATCATCCATCCCTCCATCCATCTATCCATCCATCCATCCATCCATCCATCCATCCATCCATCCATCCATCTATCTATCTATCTATCTATCTATCTATCTATCTATCTATCTATCTATCTATCGATATCTGTCTCATTCCTACAGAAATTTTTTGTGTTAGTGTATAGCTGTGGTCTCTGTTTTATTCTAATGTTGTAATTTACATTTCATTCTTGTCAGAAAGAGATCACATAAATTTATTTGCCATTAGTTCATTAAAGCTTTTATTATCCCCATTATTTCTTCAAAATTGCTCTGGTTAATATTTCTAATTATGTCAATTTAAATAAATAGTATGGTAATTACTCTGCTGTTACCATTCTTAAGCAACCTTCAAGCAATTGGGTGAGAGAACAATTTTTCTTGAAAAATAATATTTCCTTTGATTTGTAAAACAGCTTATTTTGTTTCCAATTCTAGATTCATTTACAGTGACATTTATTCTTCATTTTCTCTTTCTCCCTGTACAAATGCTTGCATCATCCCAACAATCAATGTTTTGGTCATTTTCAATTTCCATTCACGTTTTTTGAGAGATATTTCTGTTTCTTTGTCCTTCAAAATTATCTTTAATCTTTTTATTTAACAGTCTAGTCCTGGTATATCTTCTGACAGTTCCTCATCCCATTCTAGCTCCCCCTTTTCCAAGAAGTGCCCCCAACTTCTACTCCCCACCCTACTAGATGTCTCCTCTCTCTGCTGTCCCAAGTCTCTCCAGGGTTAGGGGCATCTTTGCTTACTGAGGACAGACTAGACAGGCCGCTGCTGTATACGTGTCTGATATCAGCTAGTGTATGCTTCCTGGTTTGTTGCTCAGTGTCTGAGAGCATGAGGTCCAGGTTCTTTAAGACTGCTGTTCTTCCTATGGGGTTGTCCTTCTCTTTTTCTTCTTCCATCATTCCCTGAATTCAATGATAGGGTTCCCTGACTTAAATCCAATGCTTGAGTATAAGTGTTTGTGTCTGACCCAGTCAGCTACTGGTTGGGCCTCTCAGAGAACAGCCATGCTAGGACTCTGTCTCGGAGCACACTATACAATAACTAAACGACAGAGTTTTATACACCATTCATTGGTTTATGGAATGAACACAATGTTTCTCATCACTGATCTTACTATCTGAAACTTTTCTTTGGATTCAGAGCAGCAAATTCAAAGTAGCATGTTACATTTCATATATATATATATATATATATATATATATATATATATATATATATATATATATATATACATACAAACTTACATGAATGTAAAATCTACTAGTGAAGAAAGGTCTGTAGAATTTCAAAGAGCAGAAGCACATGTGAGGGTTTGGGGGGAAGAGAGGAAATCTTAAGTATATTATAAAGTCAAAAATAATAAATATATAAATAATAGAGATGATACATCAAAATTGCATGCTGATGTATAAGAACATTAGTTTTTAATCCAACTCTCGTCTTGTTTTAAGATTCAATATCATAAGGAGTAATGACATTATTCCTCTAATTTAAATATTTCTCTGTGGGCATATCTTGTTTATTTCCCATTATATATATTTAGTTCATGAGGAAAATCAAGAGTGTTCATGTTTGATAAGGATATAGAATTTTATATCTTTTAACCAACCCTATTAGTATGATGCTGAATTTATAAAACTGGATTATCTCATAAATATTATTTATCATCTTATAATTACTTTCTATATTTCTAGTATTTATTTCTTAAATCAGTAATTGTATGTTGGTCTCCTTGTAACTAAAATATCCCTTAAATAAGGTAGGAGAAATCCCATCATACTCTGAGGTAAATGATTATTTGACATGTGGATTAATGTAAAAATTTCCAAGTATAGAAAAAGACATTAAGCATTTTTACAAACATTAAACAAATACTGAAAAAACTTAGAAAATAAAAGATAAGTATTAATCATTACCATTTAATACTACCAAGAAACATTTATTAATTAATTAATATTAATTAATTGGCAATTTATTATTAGTGTACTTTGAGTCTAAAATGTAAAAAGATACAGGGAAGCAAAATATATGAGAGACTTAGCAAAGCTCTTGAGGGTTAGGACTCAGATAAGCAGTTCACAGCCTTAGTGTTGCTAAGTCCATTAAACACTTACATTGCTAGGTCAAGCAAATGTTAGTTTCACATCAGCAGAAATTACCTCTAATAGTAAGAAAAAAATAATCTCTGAAAATAGATTTGCTGGACTCATCCATTTTTCCACATTATAAATTTGCAGACACAGACAAAATGTGCCCGAAATTACATGTTCATGGGAACATAGAGCATTCACCATTCCCTGCATCTGTCAGATTCTTATACTGATGGCTATTGACACATATCTTTTTTAAAATGTATGTTATTTGAGTTTGTTGTGCAAAAACTATATCAATATACAAAATATTTTCTTTATATTGGTTATTTTATTTATTTACATTTCAAATGCTGTCCCTCTTATCAGTTTATCTTAGTTCACCCCTATCCCATTTTCCTTCTCTTTGTTTCTATAAGGGTGCTCAAACTGGCTATGCTAAAATATATATTTAATATAAATAATAGCAATTCTTGGTATCTAACAATAGTTTAAATATGAGATGCTGATATGGCATTTGTGTGACCATTTTTGGTACATAGCATGTATGGATCATGGCAAACTGGATCACATAGAAGATATTGCATAAGGAAGAACTTATATAAGTCAAATATTCTTAGGAGCAGAGAGTCATAAGTTTCTTTAGTCTGAAGTATGCATACTAGGTAATTATGATAAGAACAACCTTACAAAACTATTGTAAAAAATATGTGTGGTATTCAAAATAACTCTGTAGAGAAATGTCATCAAGGAGATTATATATAAAGAAATAAGAACTAATTGGAGAAATACAGATTAATAAAGAAATCTACGCTCACAATATGTGAAACTCCTACTCACACATGTAGACATAATAATTATTAAATCAATATAACTTTAGAAAGATATGCAATGATCTCACATAAAATACTTAAAAGTATCCAAAGATCACTGATAAGGTAATGGAACTTACAAAGTGCAAACTCCTGTAAAAATAACAACCAACTCTTCATATTAAGACCATTACAGATCAAATTATTTCTGGAGAAGATTTATCAATGTGTTTACACTACTATATTATGAAGTCTTTATATTTCTAAAATCTCACAAAAAGACTGATGTATTAGAAAAATTTGAAATGTGGAGAACACATTTCTTCTTAGTTACTATATCTATGGGCAAGTAAAAGACTAATTACTTTAGAGAATCATTATCTAAGTTTTACATATATAAAATTGATTTAACACATGCGCAAAGATCAAATAGAACATCTCAGAATATTAATTTCTTCATACTTGTTATACTTACATCTTGTAATAAAAAACATCCTAAAATGATTTCCACCTATGCTATTTTCTGGATTTGATGTCCATATTTATTTAAAACTCTATAAAGTAGAGCCCTAACTTTTAATAAAAAAATTAAAAGATCAAGATTTGGAACATTTCATCTTATACATAATTCCTCTTTGATATCACTGTCATTTAACCATTTTCACACTATTAAGTGTCTGAAATTATGAAGTTTAATTTAGCTACAGGTTAGCATTTTGCCACTCTAAATTAGCTATTATTTTTGATAAATATCTACTTGGTATATAAATAAAAGTATACTTTCAATAAATATATTTCTATTGAGGTAAATTCTCTCACAAAACAATGGATTGATTTATGTAAAATAAATAAAAACTAGTTATATAATTATAAAATGAGATACATTTTACAAAAATTAGTCACAATGTACTTGATAACTTATCAAATATAGTAAATTTATTTTAATCTACTTATCTAAAATAATGACATAGAGTATGTAACAAAGCAAAATAGAAAATAAAGTGTTTATCAATGATGATTTTCTTCTTCCTATTCAAGTAATACCATTTACTGATTTAAATGTTTCTGCATTTCCTCTGAACTTCAAACTTCATGCCTGTCATAAGTGTCAGAGCCTTTGCCTGCCTAAACCTGTCCTCTGTGTTTTGAGTATGTGGTAGTGTTAAGGTCTGTTCTTGCCTGTAACTCTGTACAGGTTGCTGCTTGTTTTATTTTGTGTCTCTGTGCATAACTGTGCATATGTGTCTATGACTGCATATGTGTATAACTAATAGTTATACTGCCTCTTGTATTAAACTGTGAAGAAGCCATCACACAGGGTAGCAACAGAACACTTTACAGAAATGATATGAACAATGTGTTGCAAGGGCAAGGGATTCAGCTACTGAATTCGATTGTCCCTAAAACAAATATTATTATTGATAAACCAGTATACATAAATTGATACTTTCAGCATTTATAGTAGCTTTTAGAAAGTTGCTTTCAACTTCTATATTTTTAATTTTGGTAAATTATAAACACGTATGTGCTGGATCCACCAAGTACTATTAGTGAGGAGTTCTAGGAGTAGCAAAAGGAACCACAAAATGTCAAATCATGGATCCCAGCAGAGGACCTGTGTTCTATAAGATGCAGCTCTTTCAGAATGCCGCTTTCTATATGCTGCTTTCTGGAGATTTCTGTCTATATTCTGCTTTCTTGCTATTCTAAGATATGCCCCTCCCCTCATTTCTCTCCCTTTCCCTCTCCTTCTTTCTCTCCCTTTCCCTCTCCCTCCCCCTTTCCCTATTACTCCCCCTTTCCCCCTCTCTTTCTCTCACTCTCTCTCTCCAAGTTCTGCTTGCTATTCTAGGAAATCTCTCTTTCCATGTCCTGATTACTTACAGTTCTCCTAACAGTTATCTCCTTTTGTCCAAAAATAATTCTCTGCATAGCTCATCTCCTACAAAACACAGGTCAAGTCCTTTATTTTATATATCAGTCCAGTCAATTAGTCCAGCTTTTCCTTATTGACTGTATTATGAGACAGCATCCTGTAACCCCAGCCCTTTGATTCTTAAGAGACAGGAAGCATATTTTTTTTTTATTGTTGCAAAAGAATTCAGAGATCTGTCATCCTTTGTTAAGCTTAGAAAATAAGTAAGTTGTGAGGGACACTGCACTGAAATTACCATTTCTAACACAGCTGGGACAGTTACTCAGTGTGTCCTAGACTGACCTTGAGCTCGGGAATCTGCCTAGCTTTGTATCTCCCTGTCTTTGTATCATTCTGACAAGCTGACTCAAAGTGTAGGTAACTCTGTTCCTTTAGATTCATGACACCTCTCATGATTCATATTTCATCCTTATATTTTTGCATAATTGAGAAATTATATATTTTCAAAATTTTAGATATCTTTTACAGCTTAAGGGCTGTCCTGAATGTCCTGGTATTTACCATTTTGCTGAAACATTAGGCACAATTTCACCTCCTGGACTCCTGCTGTCTGATAATCACAGAGCCATTAATTTTAACAAAGAGGACATTCTCTAAGGGAGTAATGTAAAATATGTACATCATTGGAGGTGGACTCTTCAAATTCCCTCCCCCTTGGTAGGCACTTCGTGTAAGGTCACTCCTATTGAGCCCTCCTATCTCTGGCTCTTTCAATGTGATCACCCCATTTCTTACCTTCTGAGGCTGCATATTACATTTTATTCTCCTGGCGCTCTGAGCTTCTTTCCTGCCCAGTCCCCTCACATAATCCAGTTGGCTTTTTTTTTTTCTTTCTCCTCCCCACTCCCATCTGAGTTCCTTCCTCTCTCTGCCTTCCCTGACTGTTTGCTTCCTCTTACTAAGTGGGATTGAACCACCCTCACTTGGACATTCTGCTTGTTAAACTTCAAGTTTTTGGAGTAGTTGTGCAAGTGTTTGAACAAGCCTATGGGGACTAGGAAGTGAAATGTGATTGGTTTTACAGGGAGTGACACTATTTGGAAGACAGTATTCTATTAGCAGCCTTCAGGTAAAGATGTAGAACTCTTAGATCCTCTGAACCTGTAAGTAAAACACCCCTGCAAAAGGGAGACCCTCACTCAAGTCTCAGGATAACACGAACCCCCAAGAACTCATGAGAGACTGTCCTTGCTTCAATTTCAGAGGTTTATTTACAAAACCAGTGCACTGGGGTGAAGACTCATATCCCTCACAAGGGCAGAGGTGTTCGACCCTGAGTAGGTAAAAGAAGGGGTATTTAAAGGACAAAATCACAACCCAAAGGGGGTACGGAGGATGCCATTGGAAAAAGCCAAAAGTACCAGAGAAACACCTGGTTTCTCAAGATTGCTCACAAGATTTTAATCTGATTATGGTCAGCCAGTTCCAGAACAGAGTTGCTGAACCAGCTATAACTTTTATGGTTAGTTAGTTCCTGGAACAAAGTCACTGATTTGGCTATACTACACTTTTGGCTCTACTCTATCTGCTAGGGGTCTTCTACTTTACCTGTTAGGGGGTCAGCATTTATTCTGGTCTTTCATGAGCAAGCCCAAATCAAATGCTGTCTTTTATAAGACTTGTTTTGTTAATGGTGTCTGTTTACAGCAGTAAAACCCTAAAATATCTGGGTCTTTAGGTAAGTACATTTCCAAATGGATTTCCAAAGTGGTAGTACCAGTTTACATTCCTACTAGCAACAGAGGAGTGTTTATCTTTCTCCACATCTTTGCCAGCATGTGCTGTCATTTGAGTTTTTGATCTTAGCCATTCTGATTGGTGTAAAGAAGTGATTTTGACTTTTGCATTTCTCTGTCTAAGGATGTTTAATATTTCTTTAAGTACTTCTTTGCCATTTAAAATTTCTCAGTTGTGAATTCTCTGTTTAGTTTGATTCCCCATTTTTTAACTGGGTTATTCACTTTTTGGAGGTTAGTTTTGTGATTTTTTAAAAAATATATTTTGGATATTAGTCCTCAATCTGATATAGGGATAATGAAGATATTTTCTCAATCTTTAGGTTGCTAATTTGTCCTATTGACTATATCTTATTTCTTACAGAAGCATTTCAGTTTCATGGGTTCCCATTTATCAGTTAGTTGTTGATCCTAGAGTTTGAGCCATTGAAATTCTGTTTAGGATATCCCCCCTGTGTCAATAAGTTCATAGCTCTTTCCCACTTTCTCTTCTATTCAGTTCAGTGTATCTAGTTTTATGTTGAGGTACTTGATCCACTTAGACTTGAGCTTTGTGCAAGGTAATAAATATGAATTTGTTTTCATCTTTCTGAAAGGGCCTAAAGAAGAGGTTGTTACCAAGCCACAGTAAAAATTTCTGACTCAGAAATGTTTCTGTCTAACAGAACTGCAGAGAGAGAAATGGAGAAAAGACTGAGGAAAAGTTGGTCCAGTGAACTGTCCAACTAGGGATCCATCTCAAGTGGAAGCTACAAGGTCTGATTTTATTACTATTTACTCTGATGTACTTACAGACAGGAGTCTAGCATAGCTGTTCTCTTAGAAGCCCAACCAGTAGCTGACAGGGTCAGACACATTACACTTACACCAAGCATTGGATTGATATCAGAACCCCTATGGTTGAATTTGGGGAAGGATGGAAGAAGCAGAAGAGGAAGGCAATCCCATAGGAAGACCTGCAGTCTCAACTAACTCAGATCCCTGGGAGTTCCCACACACTGATCTATCAACCAGGAGTATACCAAGGCTGCTCTGAGGTCCCAAGACTCATAACACACAGGAGTATCTGGTCTGGTCTCATTGGGAGAAGGTGTGCTTAATCCTAGAGACACATGAGTCCCCAGGGACTTGAGAGGCCTTCTGGTGGTGGAACAACGTCTCAGAAATTGGGAGCAGGAGGGATGTGATAAGGAACTGTGGGAGGGGGACTTGGGAGGAGAACAATTGTTAGATAGTAAATAGATAATTTTTTAAATAATGTATAGTCTTATACAAACATACCTTCCAGCCTCAGCAGCCATAGATGTTCCTGGAGGCTCACACTAGGTCTCTTTCCCAAGATATTATGATATTTATCTTTTTCTTTACCAGGGCAATGCCTGTCTTGGCATGGATCAAGACCATGGAAGAGTCCACAATTTAATATTAGAGTTATATAGTAACTTAGAATGTAATTGTTAATTATATGTAAAATTGATGGAAAGTAGGCTGATTATTTCACTGTTCACTTAAAAGCAGGTTAAACAAATAGTTTGAGTTGTAAGTGGCCTTGAGGTTTACTATTAACTCTTGTTGTGAAGTCCAGCAAAAGGTTCTGGCTATGAGAATATATTTAGATACATATTTTCATAATATGTCTCTGCCATACCTCTAAATACTTAAACATTAAATATTATGAAATTGATGTATTTAGGTCACAGAATTTTTGTTTTCTTTCACTTTTATTTCTATCAGAAAAACAAAAATGTAGGAGTTGGAAAGATGAGTCGGATATGAAGACTGCCCTGTGCTTTTGAAGAGAACCACAATTTAGTTCTCAGAGAGTGACTTAGAGACATCTGCAACTTCAGTTCAAGAGGGCATGAACCTTTTTATGTGTACATATATGAAACAAACAAATCATAAACATGCATGGAAGAAAAAACACATATAAACTAAAGGTAAATGTAAGGTAGTTTTAAGAAAAAAATGAATGAAAAAAAAATAATGTCAATAATATATTCATAGAGGAAGGTTTGAAAACAATTTAATCAGCATACATATTTTTAAAAAAAAAAACTATATATTTGAAACATAGTTTTCAAGATTATCTTTTACATTTAAAAATACTTAAAAAAATTTTAATAGGAGTAAGTAATTGAAAAATGCAATTCTTCATGCTGACCAAGCACAGCTATCAATCAGTTGTTTTCTAAGTCCTGATATAGCACTTACTAAGAAAATACCAAGATCCAATAATGGACTTAACACAAATTAAATTAATACTAAATAAATAAACTATATATATATATATATATATATCTGCTATAGAAAATATGAGCATAGAGGAATTCCTTGAAAGGTACCAAGACACCTTAATTTTCTAACACAGAGTGACATACTTTATAAATAAATGACACACAAAGCAAATCAATGTAATGAGTGTTGTATAGATTAGAACTATATGAATTTTCTAGAATAGATACAGTTTAAATGTGCAATCTAATCTCTAAACACGAATAATTATGCAAAATTAAGTGATGCAAAGTAGTAGGATACATGAAAGAAATATACACAATGGGTAGTTAATTGAAACATTAAGAAAGATATTATAAGATATTATGAAGTATCTACAATTATAAGCATATCTTTACAAAATAAAGTATTCTATGGTATTCCACATTAACATATTTAAAATTGTATATATTAATAACTAATATTTATTTATAATGATAAGTGTGGGTTTATGTCAAGAAGGTACTATTTTTATATTATTTCCATATGACTCCACTTATTAGTCTTTATGTCCACGGTACCTATAGAATATGTATCATGATCTTGTATTCAGTCTATTAAGAAATCACTTTAGCTCACTTTCTTATACAAGAGTGTTATTTCTAAATTCCTTTGGGAAATTATATGATTATAAAACATGTCAAGCTACTAAGCTGAAAATTATAACAATAAATATTTATTTATTGTCCTTTTGTAATTGAGTTATTCTTAATATTGGGATATTAGTATTATCTCATTATAATGTATCATCTGGATACAGTGTTTTTTAAATCTTATTTAGTTCATCTTTAGAGTTTCTTTAAATCAATTGTGCTTCTAGGAATACAGGTAAGTTATACTTTGATGAACCATATATTACTTTTATTTGTTTTATAGATTTTATTTATTCTGTCATTTGAGATTCTTATAATCAGTGCTTAAAATGTAAAATAGCCAAAGACTTTATTACTTATGTGCAAGTGTGAAGGTTTACATTGAATTATAAACCTCAAAGAGTCAACATTATGCTTTCTGCCTTTGAAATGAAACATTTTCTACTTAACATACTAATTATCTGAGGTGTCATACAATCAAGCAAAGCAAAATAATTGTGCACATAAAGACCTTCATGAAAACTTGCAAATATTTAGGTGAAGATATTAGCTCTGAGAATCAAGTTGGATACCTAGATTTATACAAAGGTAAAGAGTAATCAAGATATATTTCTGAAACTTGATCACTAATCATCAAATGCAGTAATATATACCATATGGTGAAACTGTATTTCTAGGAAATGTAACTAGAGTAGTTGATCATCTTTGCCTCTCAATGTCTATGGACCAATGGCTCAGTTGCCAGGAAAAAAATATTGTTCTTTTTCAATTCTTCTCTCCATAAATGCTTTGATCAGAATGCAAAGTGCTTTTACAGAGACTTTGCATTATTGGTATCTAACTTCCTCTTTCTGGAACCCCCATGTCCTAACAATTTAAAATTAGAAAAAATATTTCAGGTCTATTTTAGTGTATATTGGTCTGAAAAAATTTCTAGACTTCCCTAAATGTATGTTGTTCTAGTCATATTTATTAGATAAACCTTTTATTGGGAAGATTCTTGTCCTAATTATAATCAAGTATATTGTCAATATATCAATCAAGCCATTGTAGTTTTATGATGTAGTTCCTTTGTTAATGTGCATTTGTGAGTACATATATATTTGTACTAACATAAATATACTTTCCATGAAGGATAAAATTTACACGTATAAGTTATCGGAACTAGTGGTTGATATTAAAAGGCCCAGTCTTCATCTTCATTGCTTGGGAGTACACCTCTGCAAATGAGACTGAGCAAGTCAGAGAAAACACCAAGAAGAAACATTTTTCCATGGCCACTGCTTCAGGTTTTGTTAACAGTTTCCCATATAGAGTTCCTGACCTGACTTCCCACAATGAAGGACTCTAACCTCGAGAACAAAATAAACCCTTTCCTCCCAAGTGGTTTTTAATTACAGAAGTAGAAAGTATGTGATCTTACTAATAATACTATGAGAGTAGGTCAGAGGAGAGAAGCCCAGAGGACCAAGAGAATGAATAAAGATCAATAGCCTCAGGCCATGATAAGTGGAAGGACCCTCTGGAAAATAACAGAGTCCTACTAGGTGGGAGATTCTAACGACTTAATGTAGGTGACCTTAGCCAAAATGCCCAATAGTGGGGAGAGGGAATTCGAAGAGTCCACCTCCAGTAGATAGATAAGAGCCTCAAGCAGAGGGACAGGATTACTAATCAACAGTTAAAATTTCTGACCGAGAACTGCTCCTGTCTAAAAGAACTTGAGAGACAAAAATGAAGAGGAGCCCAAAGGAAAGGCAGTTCAATGAGCAGCTCAGATTGAGATCCATCTAAGAGGAGGGCACAAAGTTCTGATGCTATTACTGATGCTATGATATACTTACAGAAATAAGGCTAGCATGACTGTCCTCTGAGAGGCCCAAACAGAAGCTGACTTAGATAGAAGCAGACATTAATACCCATCCATCGAACTGAAGTCAGAGAACCTTATTGTTGAATTACTGGAAAGCTAGAAGAAGCTAAAGGAGAGAGTATCGCAATAGGAAAGCTAGCAGTGTCACTTACCCAGACCCCAGGAAGTATCCAGAATCCAGAATCTAAGCTACCAACCTAGAACATACCCAGGATAGTCCAAGGCCCCTGACAAAGGATTTTTACCTGATCATGCCTTATTGGGAGAATATAAGACCCAAGGCAGGGGGAAGGTTAGAGGAGGGAGCAAATTTATGAAGACAAGAGCAGGGAGAAATGGGATGAGAAACTGGGAAAGGCGATTAGGAAGTAGAGCAATGACTAGAATGTAAATTTTAAAAGATTTGAATTTTTAGAGGTGATAACCAAAAATTAAGGATTAATAAGTTCATAGTAAATTTCATTCCAGAGTAAAAATAAGTTTCAAATTAATAAAGATCTCTACTAAAATTAAATTAAATATATCACTATTAATTTTATAAATCCTATGGAAGAAATGGTTCTAATTTTGAAAAAATCCTGAGAGTATATTTGTGTCAAGGAATTGTAACTGTGGAGTTACAATTGTTAATTTATTGTTAATTGTTAATAATTTTATTTTGTTTTAATGTAATAAACTTTAATATTTAAAAACAAATGAGTCCCTTGTTTCCATTTATTTCCCTCTCAAGTACTTATCCCAAAACACAAATGGTGAATAAAAAAATAAAAAAAACAAAAAATTCAAAGTTCATTTTATAAAACCTAAAGGAATCATACTAGATTTATACTCACATAAAAATATATGAAAATACACATAAGTATAAAGTGGAATTATAATCCTTGGTATGATAATGCTAATCCTGAAAACCATAGACTAATTTAAAAATTCTCCAGTACCATAAATGTGAAATCATCATGGTTGTCCATTAGGGTGGCCCAAGTAACTCCTTAAACAATAGAGGCCATTGCTCTTAAACTGATTTTTCTCTTAGAAGTTTAAGATGAACCTATATTGCTAAAGTCATGCTTAATATTCACAATTAGTACAAAAACTTATATGATTCAATCTATATTTAAACTTAAAGCATCTTTCTTGTAGTTTAACTTCCATAATACATCAAAGTCCTAAGCAAGTTTTCAAAAGAGAGAAGCAATCCTTAATTCTATCTAGATATGTCATCTGTCAAATAATGTATTCCTGAGGGTGCCAGCCTCTTGTCGGTTAGATGCATCTTTTCTGAGTCCTGACCCTGAAGTCCTCTCCTCTATATGTGTTTGGTGCTTCATATCAGTGGTGCATGCTGCTTATTTGGTAGTTCTGTGTCAGAGATCTTCGTGGTTCAGGTTAGTTGAGACTGCTGCCCCTCCCACAGGGTCGCCCTCCTCCTCAGCTTCCAGCTTTTCCCTAATTCAACTAGAGGTGTCAGCAGCTTCTGTCCATTGTTCATGTGTAAATATTTGCATCTGACTCTTTAAACTGCTTTTTGGTTCTTTCAGAGGCAAATTATGATAGGTGCTTTTTTCTGAGCACCCCATAGCCTCGACAATAGTGTCAGGCCCTAACATCTACCCTTGAGCTAGATCCCAATTTGTGCTTATTGCTGGATTTCTTCTTCCTCAGGCTCTTCTCCATCCTTGTTCCTCCAGTTCTTTCAGGAAGGAAAAATTATGTGTCAGTGTTTTAGACAGTGGGATGGCAATCCTATCTCTCGAGTGATTCCCTGTCTTTCTACTGAAGGTGAGCTTTACAAGTTTCCATTCTCCACTATTGGGCATTTCACCCAGGGTTTCTCTCTCTGAGTCCTGAGACGTTCAGGAGTTAGTTAAGTCCTGGATCTAAGAAAACAGCACACAACTATGATTTTACTTTAATTTAAAACGTAGATTTGTTTAGTAGATACATTTATCTCTTATCACTTGTCAAGGAAGCATCTCTTTGCAGCCAATGGAGATCAGTATAGATAAACAAAAGTAAATCAGCAGACTATGGGAAGTCTATGCTCTTTAGACATATTGTCAACATGTTTCTTGCATTAAACCTCAGGACCAAAACAGACAATGACAGGTAATGAGCCAGAGGACCAGTAAGTATGTTTTGAGACAGGGTTTCTATAAGTGGCTTCCTAAAATGAGACCTGAACTATAACAATACCAATTGACTTATAAAGGGGAAGAATGGACACCTTATGAAGTCCTGCCCATACACAATGGATGATAGAAAACTAAAGAGTACTGAGATAAATTCGCTGCTTTCAGTCATAAGGACATTAGTAGGTTTTCAGATACAGTGTTGAGCTCTAATACCATGTATGCATAAACAGAATAACTGGATTTTTCAGGTTATAGTAATATATTTTTACATTTACATTGAATATGCATTTAAATACTCACATACACACACACACACATATATATATAGAGAGAGAGAAATAATAAAGTAATTACTGCACGTGTACATTTTGGTATACACTGTATATCACTACTTTCTTCTTTAAAATCATGTACGTGTATAAAATTAATTTGAGAGTGATATGAGGACATATGAGAGGTTACAGAGATGAAAGAAAGGGGGAGAAATTATGTAATCATATTTTGATTAAAATATATTAAATGAGTAGTTTGCTATTACATGAAATTGTATTCCTTTAATTTCCAAATTTGAAGCATACTGAAGAACATGTTTTCCCACCTAGAGTGAGCTATTCCAAGATTTTCTTCTTTTAGCAGGAATCAAAGCAATAAATACAGCTTCCCATTTCTCCCATTTATTAAGGGGTTCCTTACTGAGTCTGCATATCTATGATTTTAACCAAAATTTTCAGTGACTAGCAAAAAACAATGCATTATTCATCTTCCTAATCTATTGAAGCATGCACTGAAATATTTCCATAATCACAATTCTACTTGTTTAAGACTGAAACATGTCACAGACAGCTTTATGATATGTGACAGTCACCAAAAAATGAAAGAAAAGAAAAAAAGAAAATAGAAGATAAAATGATACAATCAGAAACAGCACAGAATCACAGGGACAGATTTAGTAAGTTAGCTGTCAAACAACAACAACAAAAAGTCCTCTTTGTAATAAACATCAAAATTGTAATATATATTATGATTTTATAATTTTAGCTAGCATCTAAATATTTTTTACTTTTAATTATTTCTAGTATTCTGTGTATATTTTCTTACATTTTATTGAGACTTGAAAATTTCTATTAATTTTGGTCATATTCATTTTTTCCCAAATTTTCTCTAAGGATCCACCACAAACACATACACTATTCTCTATAGGCTTAATATTTATATGTAAATTTTTATTAATGTTGCAGTTTTTGAGTATGACATAATAGCAACGTTTTTCTTTCCCTTCATTCCTTCTCAACCACATATAACACAGAGACGATTTTGTTTAAACTAGTATGTGTGTGCATGTGAAAACTTGCATGTTTGTATCTAATTACACAAGTACAATCTGATAAAGCTTGCATGATGTTAATAAACTCAATAAAATCAATGAATCTTGCTTGCTTACACCCTGGTAGGAAGACGTTCCATGAAACATGTTGGAATGACAAGGAGACACACCTTTAAAAAATTATCTTTCTCCCATACCTGGTATAGAATTGTTTGTTTAATAAAATTTAATACTAACTAAATAGAATCAGCTTAAGAGTATAGTTGAATTAAAATTATTTCAAAATAGTTATTTAAAGCACATTGAAGATATTATTACTTCAGATTTATTCCATTTCCCTAATGTAGGTCACATAAATAGAACAGAAAAATTAATAGTAGATTAAAGCAGTTGTGTGCTCATAGTAACTGGTAAAGAAAAATATTGAAGGACAAATTCTGGTGTTGCAATGGCAATTTCCCTTGTAGCATAAGACTTAACACTGTACTAATAAACAGCTTGATAGAGTGTTGCACATGAACCTTATGAAGCAATAGATCTTTCCACTGTACCATTCTAATTGAAAACAATACTCAGCAACACCATTAAGACAATTACAAGCTCCATTGTAAATTAACAACTTTAAGAAACTAATTTCCCAGGGAGGATTGTGGGATGACGCAGGCAAGTATGCATAATTGTATGTATAATTGCAATTTTGAAAGGATGCATACTCTCTGAAGAAACATTTTAAGACTTAACATTTTCTAATGGTTTCTAAAACTCAATTAACTTTTTCAGTAGGTGAGGATTGTTTCTCTCTTAATAAAATCACAGTGGCTTAGGAGAACAAATTTATCCTTAGTAGGTTTCATGTTTTACTGTTTATTAAAAAGACACTCTAATGTGTTGGTTTTGACATATTTTACAATGGAGAGAACACACAAATTGAGAAGAAAAGAAATAAAGGACAATTAAAAGATTTTGAAGTATATTTATAGTGTTAAATATATAAAATCTGGAAGTAGAGATAACCAACACTCTAAATCATACATCAGGAAAAATATTAAATGTTAGCATTCAAAATTACTAATATTTTATTCATGATATTATTATGCTCTACCTTTTGTATATTTTGTTAACTACCAATAGGAGCATATTGGATAATGAATATTACTTTATAATTCAGGAAAATTCAAGTGGAATTTATAAGTTTTTCTTTCATATACATTTGCATGGAGCATCAGTGGCACACCACAATTTCCTGTTTTAGTAAAAAAAAGTGTGTAGACTGATATATGATAGAGTAGGAAAAGCATGACTTCAATGTTCAATAGACTTGCCAGATTCTTTTGCATGGTTCCAAGTAAATCCTCATATATAGCCCTTAATAAACACATTCATATCTAACCAACATTTTTTGCTGATATGCCTTAAATACATGACTAAATTCTGGATGATGGACAAACATGTCTACCACATTTAAAGTACTATGTGCATCATATATAAAATAACATATATGATGAATTCATGTATAAACATATGCATGTATATGCATATATAAAAACAATAAATTTTCATTGAGAAAGTTACTTGATTTGCTAGTACATGAGAATTTTAGATGAAAATCTACCATGAGTTTATTAAAATCCTTTAAGATGTCAAGAGAAAGTCAGGCATATGAGCACATGTCAGGAATCCAATGTAGAACATTGACACAAAAATTTGATGTTTACAAAGTACATTTGAAACTCAACAGAATAACTCATATATATATACCCATAAACATGCAATTACAATTTTTTATTATGGTATCCAAACACTGACCTAAACCAACTTTGTAGAGATTGCTACGTGTTTAACTCATGTTTAAGGGAATGTAATTCATCACTGTAGGCAAGGCATGTCACATCTTCTCAAAATAGGAAGTAGAGAAAGGGGAATAAAATATTATCTAATTAATAGTCAAAATATACTTTTCATATTTAACTAAGAGAAATTTATTAAGGTAATTGTGACCCAAAGTAGAAATCAAGTTAAAATGAACAAATTATATTTTATTCAATCAGAAAAAGCATCATATAAGATATAAAAATTTTAAGTAGCTCACTTTAACCAACATGTGTGTTTTCTATCATTTATCAATGTGTATGCAGAAAGTAATATTTCTCTTAATTTTTAACATAAATAAAATAGTTATTTTTAATATGTAAAATCATCTATAAAACCTATAATATGAAATATATTGTATCAATTGCCATTTGTCATAATTATATAAGTGTGATAAATCCTCAAATGAAGATAAATAAATTGAGATCTCAAATATAATGGTGCAACTTTATTCATTTACATACCAGATTTGATTCAATATCAGGTTAATATGATTTCAAAAGAAGGTTCAATCATGTCATAAGGCAAAATGGATGGAGAAGGGTTAAAATGAGTTTGTATGGTGTGTATGTATGTGTGTGTGTGTTGATTTCTGACAAGAAATTGATTCAAATTTTATTTTCATAGAATGCAATGAAAGTAAATGAACTTCTTTAGTGGTTCCTACAGTGGGCTTGAGAGATTTTTATGCAGTTAATGTAACATATTGTTCTATGGGAAGGTCAGAGATGAATTTCTTGTAATAACTTTAGGTGGCCCACAGTGACCTGTAAGTCTACGGTGAGATGAAGAATCAGATACCACAGGCCTCTGTGAGACCTAGACTTATACGCAATACAAACTCATACACACAAAGAGAAGTGGAAATAGAGGGGGGGAGAGAGAGAGAGAGAGAGAGAGAGAGAGAGAGAGAGAGAGAGAGAGAGAGAGAGACAGAGACAGAGACAGAGACACAGAGACAGAGAGATACATAGATAGATAAATAGATCGATCGATAGACAGATTACATAAAGAACAAACTAAATATATTTATTTTGATTTGAAAGATTTACATGATCACCAAGGGTAACATAAATATTCCAAACATCATTATAAAGCTATTCCAATAAATACTTAATAGTAACAGAGCAAAACTATTTATTTATAAATGGAGTTGAATATTTTAATAATGAGTTCCCATACCTTAAATATCACATTTGATTAAATACATTTATCAAACATATTGGAGTTTTAGAATACATATGCAATCATCAAATGGCTGTTACACCACTAAGAATTTTAATAGTCCAGCTACGTTTGCTACTAACATCTTGTATAATCAGTATATCTACCATACTTTATTAATAAGTACAATAATTTAACTAAGTCAACGTAAATCTAAACCAAATTATGTAAATATAATGAAACAAACTTTTATTTTCAGGACATGAAAGTCATAATTAATATACATAACATCAGCAACCATGCGTTTTAAAAGCACACACACACACACACACACACACACACACACACACACACACACACACACAGAGGGAGACAGAGACATAGAAGCACAGAGAGAAAGAGATGACCTCACATATGTAGGAATATTCTCAAAGCTATAATCCTCTTTTAGCCAATTACTATGATAAACATACTCCAAGAAAACCTTATTTCAAAGACAAAACATGTTAAAAATTGGTTATGAACAAAGGAGTAGTAGAACCTCAAGACCCAGATCTTATGACTACAAAGAACTGAAGCACGCATATGTGGAAGCACAAAAATCTGTTTGTGCTAATCAAAAAAAATTATTATATCCAAGTCCATAACCCATTGCTCTATTAGAAAAATTAATATCTTTTCAAAGACGGATTGGTCTTCTATCCCTACCACACACAGTGAATATTGAGGGCCACCTGTAAAATAGACATATCAACAAATGTTCAATGATAAATACAATAGCAAATCAGGATCAGTCATTGGCAATGCATTTTAGTGTCCTACGTACATCAAGGTTTCTCTCACATGTTTCCAAGACTTATATGGAAATTAATTATTTCTCTGAGTTATCATTAAAATCTACTTTATTTTGATACACAACATGATGTAATATGCAGCTGTTGTCACAGATCTATATCTGACAAATGTGTATGTACTCTTCAAGACTCATGCTTGTTTTTTGATGAATGATTAAGGATTGATTCTCAAGGGTATGCTTACTTTTATACAAATGAGTAGAAAATCATGATTTATAAAACTCTATACCCTTAACATTCTTTGAATTACCATTGAAACTAAACATTTTTTTCTTTCTTTTATTTCATATTTTTCCTTTGTTTATTTATGAAAAAATACAAACATTTTTGGTGAAAATATTTTTTAATTGGATATGCTTTATTTACATGGCAAATTTTATCTATTTTCCCACTTTCCCTTCCATAACCCCCCATGCAATCCCCTGTTGACATGCTTCTATGATGGTGCTCTTCCACCCACGAACCTACCCACACCCTCCCACCTCCCTACCCTGTTATTCTGGTACACTGGGGCATCAAGCCTTGGCAGTATCAAGGGCATCTCTTTTTATTCATGTCCAACAGGGCATCCTCTGCTACATATGCAGCTGGTCCATCCATGTGTACTCTCTGGATAATGGTTAAGTCCTTGAGAGATCTGGTAGGTTCTTCTAATGGGGTTGAAAATCCCTTTACCTCCTTCAATCCTTTCTCTAACTCCTCCACTGCAAACCCTGTTTTCAGTTCAATGGTTGTCTTTGAGCATCTGCCACTATATTTGTCATGATCTGGCAGAGCCTCTCATGCGACAACTATATTTGCTAATTTCAGCCAATACTTCATGGCATCAAAAATATTGTTTGGGAATGTTAGCTGTATACTGGTAAAATATCCAGGTAGGGCAGTCTCTGGGTGATCATTACTTCAGTATCTGCTTTAACTATTTTCTCCATATTTCTTCCTGTGAATATTTTTGTTCTCTGTTCTAAGAAGGACCGAAATATCTCCATTTTTTCTTTCTTCTTTTTGAGTTTAATGTAGTTTGTGAATTGTATGCAGGGTAATCTGAGCTTTTGGGCTACTTTCCACTTATCAGTGAGTGCACACCATGTGTGTGTTTATATGATTGGGTTATCTCACTCAGGATGATGTTTTCTAGTTTCACCAATTTAACTAAGAATTTCATGAAGTTATTTTTTAATAGCTAAATTGTGTTCAATTGTGTAAATGTACTACATTTCCTGTATCCATTCCTCTGTTGAAGGACATCTGGGTTCTTTTCAGCTTCTGTCTATGATAAATAAGGTTGCTATGAATATAGTGGACTATATGTCCTTGTTAGATCTTTTGAGTATATGCCCAGGAGTGGACTAGCTGGGTCCTATGGTAGTATTATGTGCAGTTTTCTGAGGAAAAGCCAGATTGATTTCCGGAGTGATTTTATCAGCTTACAATATCACCAACAATAGAGGAGTTATTCCTCTTTCTCCATGTCCTGGCCAGCATCTTTTGCCCCATTATTTTTTTTTAATCTTAGCTCTTCTGACTGGTGTGAGGTGGAATCTCAGGGTTGTTTATATTTTTCATTTCCCTGTTGACTAAGGATGTTGAACATTTCGTTAGGTGCTTATAAGCAATTCAGTATTTTCAGTTGAGAATTCTATGTTTATCTATATCTCCTATTTTAATAGACTTATTCTATTCTCTAGAGGCTAACTACTTGAGTTCTTTTTATATATTGAATATTAGCCCTCTATCAAACGTAGGGTTGGCAAAGATTTTTCCAAATCTTTTGGTTGCCTTTTGTCCTAATGACAGTGTCCTTTCCCTTACAGATGCTTTGCAATTTTATGAGGTTCCATTTGTTGATTTTTATCTTAGAGCTTAAGCCATTTTTGTAAGTTTCCCCAGTGCTATATGTTTGAGTTTATTTCCCACTTTCTCCTCAACTTGTTTGAGTATATCTGGTTTTATGTCTAGGTCTTTGATCCACTCGAACTTGAGCATTTTACAGGGCAATAAGAATGGATCAATTTGCATTCTTCTACATGCTGACCACCATTTCTACTGAATGGTTTTAGCTTCCCTTTTAAAGATTAAGAACCCATAAGTGTCTGGGTTCACTTCTGGGTCATAAATTTTATTCCATTGATCTATGTTCCTTTCTCTGTACAAATACCATGACGGTTTTATGTTTTGCTTCACTTTTTGTTTTTTGGTTTTTTTTTTTTTCTTTATCATTATTGCTCTGTAATACAGCTTGATTGAGGTCAGGGACGGTGATTCTATCAGAAGTTCTTTTATTGTTGAGAATAGTTTTTGCTACCCTAGTGTTTTTGTTATTCCAAATGAATTTGCAAATTGCTCTTTTTAAGTCTATAAAAATGAGTTGTAATTTTGTCAGGGAATGCATAGAATCTGTAGATTGCTTTTGTCAAGATGGAAATTTTTAGTATATTAATCCTTCCAATACAAGACAATGGAAGATCTTTCTACCTTCTGAGATCTTCTTCAATTTCTTTTTTCATAGTCTTGAAGTTCTTCACATACAAATCTTTCACTTCCTTGCCTAGAGTCACACCAAGGTATTTTGTATTGTATCTGACTGTTTTGAATGTGTCATTTTCATAATATTTTCCCAGCCTGTTTCTTCTTTCAGTAGAGGAAAAATAATGATTTGTTTGAGTTTATTTTATACCAAGCCACTTTTCTGAAATTTTCATTCAGCTGTAGACATTCTCTGGTAAAGTTTTGGAGGACACTTAACTATACTATCATATCATCTACAAATAGTAATATTTTAAATTCCTCCTTTCAATTTTGTATCCTTTTGACCTCCTTTTGTTGTTTAATTCCTCTGGTTATGATTTCGAGCACTATATTGTGTGTGTAGGGAGAGAGTAGGCAGCCTTGTCTAGTCCCTAATTTTAGTGAGATATTCTTTTCATTTGGTTTGATACTAAATACTGGTTTGCTCTATATTGCTTTTACTATATTTAGGTAAGGACCTTGGATTCGTGACCTTTCTTAGACTTTTAACATGAAAAGGTTTTAAATTTTGTCAAATGAAATAATTGTAGGGTTTTTTCTTTAAATATATATATACATACACACACACACACACACATATATATATATATATACTATTAATGATGGGTTTCCATATATTAAACAATCCCTGTATCCTTGGGATCAAGGATACTTAATCATGTTGAATGATCAATTTGATGTATTCTTAGATTTAGTTTGTAAGACTTTATTGAATATTTTTACGTTGATACTTATAATAGAAATTGGTCTGAAATTTCCTTTTTCATTTTTTGGTAGTGTCTTTTTGTGGTTTAGGTATAAGGGTAGTGTTGCCTCATAGAATGAACTGGGTAGTTTTTCTTCTGCTACTATTTCATGCAGTAGTTTAGAGAGTTTTGGTATTAGGTATTTTAAGAAGGAATGATAGAATTCTGTAGTAAACTCATCTGGTTCTGAGCTTTTTTGTTTGTTTGTTTGTTTGGGAGACTTATGATAAGTGTTTTAATTTCCTTAGGGATTAAGGGAGTGTTTCAATGGTTTAACTGATCCTGGTTTAAATTTAGTACCTGGTATCTGAATAGAAAATTGTCAATTTTACCCAGATTTTTCAGTTTTTTGAATATAGTCTTTTGTGGTGGAATCTAATGACTTCCTGAATTTGCTCAGATTATGTTGTTGTGTCTCCTCTTTCATTTCTAATTTTGTTAATTTGGATATTTTCTGTATTCCCTCTGGTTAATGTGTGTAAGGGTTTATTTATCTTGCTGATTTTTTCAAAGACCCAGCTCCTGGTTTTGTTGATTCTTTGTGTTGCTCTTTTTGTTTCTACTTGTTTAACTTTAGCCCTGAATTTGATTATTTCCTGCTTTCTATTTCTCTTGGATATATTTGCTTCTTTTATTCCTAGGGCTTTTAGATGCTAGTGTATCCTCTCTCCAGATTCTTTTTGGAGGCACTCAGAGCTATGAGTTTTCCTGTTTGTACTTTTTTCATTGTTTCATAAGTTTGGGTACATTATGCCTTAATTTTCATAAAATTTCAGAAAAATTCTAATTCATTTTTTCCTCGACTAAGTTATCATTGAGTAGAAAATTTTTCATGTTCATCAAAGGAAAAATTAACTGAAGAACACATTGTAACTTACACAATAATAATGGGAGACTTCAACATCCCATTTTCATCATTAGACACATCATGAAAACAGAAACCAAATAGAGACACAGTGACAGTAATGGTTGTCATGAACCAAATATTAACAGATATTTATAGAATATTTCATCCCAAAACAAAATTATATATCTTCTTCCCAGTACCTCATGGTACCTTCTCTAAAATTGTCCATATACTTGGCCACAAAGCAGGCATCACCATATTAAAGATGTCTGAGATAATCCCATGCACGCTGTCAGAACAACATACACTAAGACTGGTATGCAATAACAACAGAAATGATACTGAACATTTTCAAGAGGAAGTACAAATCACTGTGACCTACTAGTAACTCATTGGCTAAATTAGAATTATTTACTCAGTTGTTTTCCCCGAAGAAAAATTCTTCAAAATATATTCTAAAATAGACTGATAAGCAAATCTTCTAAAAATACATAAATATCTAATGTCAGATGAAGTCAGTTGATAATGACACTCTTTGCTTTTTACTGCAAAACTGAAAACTTAGATTTTCACCAGATCACAATATAGTAGGTAAGATAAGACTAGTTCTTAAATGCTACCTGTATTTCTTCTGCAAATGTTTTATGTGTTTTAGGTGCTTCTTTGTTTCATTGTCATTCATTTAAATTAAAATAATAATTTAAGATGATTATTATGTTAAAATTCATCTAAGAAGCTAAAATTCTGTGGATTAATTGAAAAATTGGAATGTTGTTATAAATAAGTTGCTGTGTAAGAACAAATAGACTAAATTAATGATATGTGAATTTTCACATTTTATTTTGAGATATTGGGGATGATAATGTAAGATATTCAATAATAAGGAAGGCTTGGTGCTGATTGTAACTCGGTAGTAGAGATGTCTTCTACCGTGTAAATGTTACTTCCTCAGGAGAAAGACAAAGGTGAAAATCAACAAAAATAATAAAAAAGAATAAATAGCAGATTTGATGCAAAGAGTGAATAACCAAATACATAATCTCCTAGTCTCTTAATTTCAGTGGCATGTTCCCCCACTGTGAGTGGAAGTCACTAAAGCTAAGTAACCTATGATCCCATCATTAAAAAATCTAAAATACACAGAAAAAGTACAGTCATTCAATTTTCAATAGATTAATACTAAGGTAACCTAAAGAAGCCAAAAGTCATTGTATTTACTCTTATATTTAATGAGCATTTAATTTACAAATTTTCAATTGTAAAACAATATCCCATCCTATATATTTTCTAAGGGAGACTTGAGGTAGTAATTCATTATTTTATAAAGAGATGCACATTAAAACTTCCCATATTCTTAGTCTTCTTTATCTTGACTTTGTTTTTATGTATAAATATTTTTTTATTATTAATCATTCCATTTGTTTACTTTTCAAATGAAAGCCCCCTTCCTAGTTACCACTCCACAAAACCCCATCCCACATCTACCATCTTCCCTTTTCTCTTTATTTTTATGAGGGTGCTCCCCAATTCACCTACCTACTTCTACAACACTACTTCAGCATCTACACTACATGGGGGCATCAAATCTCCACATGACCAAGAGTTTTCCCCCACTGATGTCAGACAAATCCATCCTCTGCTACATATGTATCTAGAACCATAGTCCTTGTACAATTTTTGTTGGTGACCTAACACCCTGGGTGCTCTTGTTTTTATAGCCAGTCCACATTATTCTTCCAATGGAGTTGCAATCACCTTGGGTTCCTCTATTCCTTTTGCCAGCTGTCCTATCAGGTTCCTTGAGCTCAGTCTGATGATTGGTTCCAAGCATCTACATCTGCATTGATCGAGTGTTAGCAGAATTTTTCTAGGAATGGCCACAACAAATTCCTGTCACCAAGCACCAGTAACAATATCCATAGGCAGAATGTAGAGACTATAGGCCTAAAGGTGAGACAGTCCCAGATGGCCTTTCCATAAGTCCCTGCTCCATTTTTGTATTTGTCTTTCTTTTTGAAATGAATATTTTTGGGTTAAAATTTTTAAAAGGTGTATGCTTCAGTCTTTTTTAGAAGGGAGAATAAAACACTCATGAAAAGAAATAATGGGACAAATAGAAGAACAGGGATTGGAACCATGATCATCCAAAGACTGACTCTCCTGGGGATCCATCCCATATGCACCTAGTAAACCAAAGCATTATTGCTGATGCCACGTAGTGTTTAGTGACAGCAATCTGATATGGATGTCTCCTCAGAGTCTCTGCCAGAGCCATATTGATACAGAGAAGGATGCTTTCATCTACCTATCAGACTGGACACAAGGAACCTAGTGAAGAAGCTAGAGAAAAGACTGAAAGAGCTTCAAGGGTTTGCAACATGATGGAAAGAAGAAAAGTATTAACTAACCAAACCCCAGTTACTAAAACACCACCCAATGAGTTCACATAGAGAAACCCATGGCTCCAGGTGCATATGCAGCAGAGGATAGCATTGTCTGTCATCAGTGAGTGGAGAAAACTTTGATGCAGTGAAGGAACATTTTACCAGTCTAGGAGAAAGGCATGGTGCTGAAGTGGGAGAGGAAGGCTGAAAGAGGGAAAACCTTTATGAAGGCAATGGGAAGGGGAGGTGATTGGTGGAAAGAGGATAACACCTGAAATGCAAATGCCAGAGAATATCCAGTTAAAATTTTGAGATGAGTTGTGACAGGTTTGCTCAACCACAAACCATGCCTGTTTACTGCAGTTACTCTCTCCAGGTTCTATCTCCCCCTTCACTGCTAATTCCTGCTAAAGCCATTTCAATTGGGTTCTGGGAGCCTCTTGCTTTACTAGAGTTTGGGAACCTCCAGTGGCTATCCCCAGTTCTTCATTCCCAACTTCTAAATATTTTTATTTGCTTTCCTGACACCCTGTACTTCTTTCCTGTCCTCTCTTGTACCTGATACCACACTGCACCAGTCCCTGACATAAGCCTTCTCCTCTATCCCTCGAAGGTCAACCCCTCCCTCTACCAGGTGATCATCCTGTTTCACACTCAATGTAAGACTGAAGCATCCGCATACTGATCTTCTTCTTCCCAAGATCCATATGGTCTATGGCTTATATTGTGAGCATTGTTAACTTTTGGGCTAATAACCATTTATCCATAAGTACATATATGTGTAATCTTTTTGTCTGGGTTACCTCACTCAGTAAGATATTTTCTAGTCCCATCCATTTGCCTGTGGTTTGTTTTTATTGAAATTTTGGTTTTAATAGCTCAGTTTTTGCTCCATTGTGTAGATATACCACATTTTCTGGATCCATTCTTTTGTTGAGGGACATCTGAGTTGTTTCAGCTTATGCTATTATAAGTAAGGCTGGTACAAATATAGTAGAACATATGTTCTTTATATATGTTAGATCATTTTTGGGTATTTGCCCAATAGGGGTTTAGTTGGATCTTCAACATGAACTATTTTCAATTTTGTTAGGAATTGCCAGATTGATTTCTAAAGTTCTTTTATGAGCAGAAAGTTCCACCAGCAATGGAAGAGTGTTTCCTTTGGCCCACAACCACACTAGCATCTGCTCTAACTCTGTTTTAGACCTTAGCAACACTGATTTTTTAGATGTGGAATCTCAGGGTTGTTTTGATTTGAATTTCTCAGATGACTGAAGATTTTGAATATTTCTATAAGTTCTTCTCAGCTATTCAAGATTCCTAAGTTGAAAATTCTCTGCTTAGCTCTATACCTCATTTTTTGAATTTTTATTTATTTTTATTGGATGTTCTCTGCATTTATATTCAGATGCTATTCCATTCTCCCAATCTCATCCATCCTCCCTCCCTACATGAAGGTGCTCCTTCTCCCAACCAACCTTCCCTCCCCTGCGCTTTGGGGTTCTCCTACACTAGGAAAACAAGCCTTCACGGGACCAAAGGCTTCTCCTACCATTTATGACAGAAAATGCTATCCTCTGCTGAATATTCACCTAAGGCCATGGGTCTTTCCATGCAAAGGCATTGGTTTGTTTGGGTTTTTTTGTTTGTTTGTTTATTTGTTTTTGTTTTTTTCCCCCTGGGAGGTGTGGTGGTTTTGGTTAGTTTATCATTTTGTTCTTCCTTGGGGGTTGCAGAACTTTTCAGCTCCTTCAGTCCCTTCTTTAGCTCCTTCATTGGGGTCCCCATGTTCACTAGTCTCATTATTAGCTGCAAGCATCCTCTTCTGTATCTGTATGACTCTGGAAGAGCCTCTGATTAGAAGTTCCTGCCAATAAGCACTACTTGGCATCTGCAATAGAGTTTTGGTTTAGTGGATACTTATGGGGTGGATCCCCAGGTATTATACAGTGTTTGGAAGATCTTTTCTCAAGTCCCTGCTGCTCTATTTGTCCTTGTTTTCCTCCTTTGAGGGTTTTGTTCTCCTTTCTAAGAAGAACTGTTGTATCCATGTTCTGGACTTTCTTCTCTTTGAGCTTCAAGAATTATGCGAAATGTTTCTCAGGTATTGAGAGATTTTGAAGCTAGTGTCCAGTTATAAGTGAGTACATACCATGAGTGTTATTTTTGACTGGGTTACATCACTCAGGAGGATAGCTTCAAGTTCCATTCATTTGCCTAAAAATTTCATTAAGTCATTGGCTTTAATAGATGAGTAGTACTCCATTGTGTAAATGTATCACAATTTCTGTATCTGTTTTTCTGTAGAAGGACATCTGGGTTTTTTCCAGATTCTGGCTATTATAAATAAGGGTGCTATGAACATGATGGAACATGAGTTTGTGTTAGAAGTTGAAGTTTCCAACGTGGACCAGCAGTTCCCAAAGGTACAGGCTTGGTGAGAAGTTGATCCGAGTAGCAAGGTGGCAGAGAGATCTCTACTGAGTATGCACGGACAGCACGCCCATGCCCTGCCAGATCCAGGGACCAGGAACCCAGCATTGGGGGCTCTGTTCCCACCCAGAGACCTTGGGGTGAAGAGCAGGGCTCGGACCATCCATCACCTGGACCAGCAGAGATCCAGGAACACAGACAAGGTCCAAGGGAAAGGCAAGAACATATCACTGAAAACAAGATGGCCAGAGGAAAGCAAAAGAGCATATCCCAAGGAAACCAAGTCAACCAGGCAACAGCAGTACCCAGCTCTCCCATCACAGCAAACATTGGAATGCCAAACACTCCAGAAAAAAAAAAAGGAACAGACCTAAAATCATACCTCAAGATGATGATAGAGATCCTTAAAAAAGAACGGGAGGAAAAGCAAAAAAAAAGAAGAAGGTTTTAAAGAATAAACAAGAAAAACACTCAAAGAGCTCAAAGAACTAGAGGACAACAGAACAAAAGAGATGAAGGAATGGATGAAGGAATTTAAAATGGAAATTGACACAATAAAGAAAACATTAAAAGATATAACAATAGAGGTAGAACACCTAAAAAAGAAATCAGGAGTCACAGATGCAAGCATTTCCAATAGACTACAAGTAATAGAAGAGCAAACAGCTTCAAGAAGCAAGCTGGAGTGGCTATTCTAATATCGAATAAAGTAAATTTCCAACAAAAAGTTATCAAAAAAGATAAGGAAAGACACTTTTTACTCATTACTGGGGAAATCTGTCAGGAGGACCTCACAATCCTTAACATATATGCTCCAAATACAAAAGCACACACACTCATAAAAGAAAACCTAATAAAGCTCAAAAAGTACATTTCACACCACACAGTAATAATGGGAGACCTCAATACCCCACTCTTACCAATGGACAGATCATAGAAACAGAAACTGAACAAGGACACTGTAAAACATGCAGAGACTATGAACCAACGAAATTATTAGATATCTACAGAACATATCACCCCAAAGTAAAAGAATACACCTTCTTCTCAGCACCCCATGGCACGTTCTTGAAAATTTACCACATAATTGGACAGAAAACGAGCCTCAATCAATATAAGAGAATTTAAGTACTCCCATGCATCCTCTCAAATCATCATGGTCTAAGGCTAGTCTTTAACAACAACAAAGACAACAAAAAGCCCACATAAACATGGAAACTAAACAATGTTCTATTAAATGATAGCAGGGTCAAAGAAGAAATAAAGAAAGGAATTAAGGATTTTCTAGTATTCAATGAAAACAAAAACACAACATACCCAAACCTATGGGATGAAATGAAAGCAGTACTGAGAGGAAAACTCATAGCTCTGAGCTTTTCCAAAAAGTAACTGGAGAGAGCATACAACAGCAACATGACATCACAACTAAAAGTTCTAGAAGAAAAGGAAGCAGAAACACCAAAGATGAGTAGATGGCAAGAAATAATCAAAATTAGGGCAGAAATAGACCAAATAGAAACAAAAAGAACCATTGAAAGAATCAACAAATCCAAGAGCTGGTTCTTTGAGAAAATCAACAAGAATGAAAAATCCCTAGCAAGACTAACTAGAGGGCAAAGAGAGAGAATACAAATTAACAAAATACGAAAGGAAAGTGGATACAGAAAAATTGAAACTGGGAAATTCAAGAAATCAACAGATCCTACTACAAAAGTCTATACTCCACAAAGTTGAAAAATCTGTAGGAATTGGATGAATTCCTAGACCGATACAAGATCCTAATATTGAATCAGGACCAGGTTAACCATCTAAATAATCCCATTCACCTAAAGAAATAAAAGAAGTCATGAAAAGACTTCCAACCAACAAAAGCCCAGGTCCAGATGGATTCAGTGGAGAATTTTATGAGATATTTATTGCAGACATAACACCAATACTCTCCAAAATATTCCACAAGATAAAAACAAATGGAATACTACCTAACTCATTTTTTGAGGCCACGATAACCCTCGTTCCTAAACCACACAAAGACCCTACAAGGAAAGAGAAATTCAGATCAATCTCACTTATGAACATTGATGCAAATATACTCAACAAAATCCTTGCAAATAGAATCCAAAAACACATCAAAATGATCATTCACCATGACCAAGTAGGCTTTATCCCTGGGATGCAGTGATGCTTAATATAAGGAAATCCATCAATGTAGTCCACCATATAAACAAACTCAAAGAACAAAATCACATGGTCATCCCACTAGATGCTGAGAAAGCATTTGACAAAATTCAACACCCCTTCATGTTAAAAGTCCTGGAAAGAACAGGAATCCAAGGTCCATACCTAAACATAATCAAAGCAATATACAGTAAACCAACAGCCAACATCACACTTTATGGTGGGAAAGTTGATGCAATCCCACTAAAATCAGGGACTAGACAAGGTTGCCCACTCTCCCCCTACCTATTCAACATAGTATTAGAAGTCCTGGCTGGAGCAATTAGACAGCAAAAGGAAATCAAAGGGATACAAATTGGAAAGAAAGAAGTAAAAACATCACTCTTTGCAGATGACATGATAGTGTACTTAAGTGACCCCAATAATTCCACCTGAGAACTCCTACAGCTGATAAACAAATTCAGCAAAGTGGCTGGATATAAAATTACCTGAAACAAATCAGTAGCCTTCCTATATTCAAAAGACAATCATTTGGAGAATGATATTATGGAAAAGATACCCTTTACAATTGTCACAAAAACTATGGAATACCTTGATGAGACTCTAACTAAGCAAGTGAAGGAACTGTAAGCCAAAACTTTATTCAAACCTCTGAAGAAGGAAATCGAGGAAGATCTAAGAAAATGGAAAGATCTCCCATGCTCATGGATTGGAAGGATCAACATTTTAAAAATGGCCATCCTACCAAAAGCAATCTACAGATTCAATTCAATCCCCATCAAAATTCCAACCCAGTTATTCATTGAATTGGAAATATCAATGTGCAATTTCGTCTGGAATATAAAAAGACCTAGAATAGCGAAATTCATCCTCAACAACAAAAAAAAACATCTGTGGGAATCACTATACCTGACCTCAAGCTATATTACAAAGCAATTGTGCTGAAAACTGCATGGTACTGGTACAGAAATAGGCATGTGGATCAATGGAATAGAATAGAAGAACCAGAAATGAGCCCTCATGTATATGGTCACCTGATTTTTTAAAGGAGATATAACATTCAAAGGAAAAAGGACAGCCTATTCAACCAATGGTGCTGGTTCAACTGGCATTCAGCATGCAAAAGAATGTAATTATACCCTTTCTTATCTCCTTTTAAAAAACTCAAGTGTAAGTGGATCAAAGATCTTCACATTAAACCACATACACTGAAACTATTAGAAGAGAAATTTCGAAAAACATTAGAACACATAGGCACAAGAGAAAATTTTCTGAACAAAACAACAATGGCTCAAGCTTTAATGTCAAAGATTAACAAATGGGACTTAATGAGACTAAAAAGTTTCTGTAAGGCTAAAGACATTGTCAAGAAAACAAAACAGCAGCCAACAGAATGGAAAAAGATCTTCATCAACTGCACATCAGATAGAGGCCTAATATTCAAGGTATACAGAGAACTCTAAAAGATAGACACCAGAGAATCAAACAACCCTGTTAAAAATGGGGTACAGAGCTAAACAAAACGTTTTCAGTTGAGGAACACCGAATGGCCGAGAAACACCTGAGGAAGTGCTCGACATCCTTAGACATCAGGGAAATGCAAATCTAAACAACCCTGAGTGAGATTCTACCTCACACCATTCAGATTGGCCATCATCCAAAACTGAGATGACAGCAGTTGCTGGCCAGGTTGGTGAGAAAGAGGAATACTTCTCCACTGTTGGTTGGGTTGTAAACTGATACAACCACTCTGGAAATCAGTTTTGCGATTCCTCAGAAATTTGGACATAGTACTACCTGAAGATCCAGTAATTCCACTTCTGGTCATATACCCCAGAGACACTCCAATACACAACAAATATACATGCACCACAATGTTCATAGCAGCTCTATTTATAATAGCCAGAAGCTGGATAGAACCCAGATGTTTTTCAGTAGATGAATGGATACAAAAATTGTGGTAAATTTACACAATGGTGTACTACTCAGCTATCAGAAACAATGACTTAACCAAATTCTTAAGAAAATGATTGTATTGAGAATATCATCCTGATTGACATAACCCAGTCACAGAAGAACAGACATAATATGCTGTCACTGATAGTGGGATGCTAAGCCCAGAGGCTCGGACCGTCACAGAATCAACTCACAAAGTATGTGAAGCTCAAGAAAAAGGAAAACAAAACAAACAAACAAAAAACCATTATGCTAAATTCTTACTCACCAAGAAAACCTTGACTAATTCCTGGTTACATCCTGTTTTACATGTGCTTTTTGCTCATTGTAACTAGTAAGACCTTAATGCAGAGTATCAAACCTTAAATAAAAAAAAAAAATAAAATAAAGCCAAGCACTGACAAAAATGTATTTGTATACATTTATACTAAAATGTTTAAATTTTTTTCTTTTATCTTTGTTTTTTAAAATAAAGTTTTAAAAAAAGAAAATAATTTAGAAATTATAATTATATAGTTGGTATATTTTGTAAACATGAGAGTTGTTCATGAGTAAAAACAGAGATGCATGGTATTACATTTATTCTTCGCTAATTATTGCTTTTGGCATGTGGCAACACCTTTTCTAATTTAGTCCTTAAAAATACTGTGATAGCACTATGCAAAATAATATTGAAATATAAAATACGAAGAGTTTTAACTTATATACCATTAATATTTTAATATAAAGATTATCTCAACAAAAAAAAAAGTTGAAACTTCTTTTGGATATATTCCCAGGTGTTGGGACCTCAGGCAGTACTAAGTCTAATTTTCTGAGGAACCAACAGATGGATTTCTGCTTTTAGTATTCTTTCCTTGTTTTGAACATTTATTTATTTGACTATTATATGTCAGAAAGAATTTCTTTTCTTCTATATATTTGCGTTTCAGTAGAATTCTTGTATGTTTGTAACCATCTCTTTCTATAGGCTAGTAATGTTTTCTTTTATAATTTTGTTTAAGACATTTACTGGGCCTTTTAGTTGGGAATCTTTGCTTTCTTTTACGTCTATTATCTTTAGGTTTGGTCTTCTCATTGTTTCCTGAATTTTCTTGATGTTTTGGGTTAGAAATGTATTCATTTTTGCATTTTCTCTGACCTTGTGTCAATGTTTTCTATGGTATCTTCTGACTCTGAGATTCTCTCTTTGATATCTTGTATTCTGTTGGTGATTCTTGTGTCTATGACTCCTCATGTCTTTCGTAGGTTTTCCAACTTCAGGGTTGTCATATTTTGTGATTTCTTGCTTGTTTCTATTTCTGTTTTCAATTTATTCACCTGATTGGATGTGGTTACTGTAGTTCTTTAAGTGAGTTTTCTGTTTTTGTTTGTTGTTTCTTCTTCAAGAACTTTAAATTGTTTGCAGGTGTTCTTCTGGGTTTCATGTACTTCTTTAAGTATGCTATTTATGTTCTCCTTGAGGATTTCCATCATGATCATGAAAATTTTAATTCTAAATCTTGTTTTCCTGATGATTTGGGATATCCACTATTTGCTGTGGTGGGAGAACTGGGTTCAGATTTTGCCAGTTTGTCTTGGTTTCTGTTTCTTAGATTCTTGCACTTGCCTCTTGTCATCTTTTTATCAGTGATGCTAGAAAATCTTGTGGTCTCTGATTGGAGGTCTTGTTTCATGTTGGTCTCTGAGCAAAGTGATCTCTAGAGGAAGATTATTTTTGGGTATTTATCTCTCTGGGTAGAGTATCAGTCCCGAAGACAGTGTCCAGTCCTGATGCAACTACTCTGGCTCTGTCCTTGGGCTGGAAGTGTCTGTTCCCAGGCAGCACCACTACCTGTGTCCTGAGAGTTCAGGGAAGGCTGTCTCATAATAAATAGTGGAAAGGAATTGTGGACTCACCACTGGTGGGTTTAGGCTTGAGAACCCTCTGATGCTCTTCCACGCACCCTGCAATCTCTGGGCAGGCCTCTAGTACTGATGAAACTGGGATGGGTCTGGCCTTTGGCAAGGAGTGTCTGTTCCAAGGCAGCACCACCACCTGTGCCCTGTGAGTTGTAGCTTGCCTCTGTATCCCTTTTTAAATAAAGTTATTGGGTTCTTTGTAGTCTAACTTCTTGGGTTCTTTGTTTTTTGGTAATTAGTCCTCTATTGGATCTTCTGAAGATCTTTCCACAGTCTGTGGGTTGCTGTTCTGTCTTATTTACAGTGTCTTTGCCTTACAGAAGCGTTTCAACTTTATGAGGTCCCATTTGTTGATTGCTGGTATTAGAGCCTTAGCCAATAATCTTCTGTTCTGGGAATTTTCCTATTTGCCCATATATTAGAAGCTCTTCCCCACTTTCTCTTCTATTAGATTAAGAATGTCTAGTTTTTTGTTATTGTTGTTGTTTTTTTTTTCTTTTTCTATTTATTCATTTAAAAAATAAATCAGCACATCCATGCAACAAAAATTGAGAGATGCCTGCTATGGGAATTCATGAATCCATTTTTATGTAAGATATACTTGTTTATTTTTAAATTTATTATTAGTTTTCTTCTCTTTATTGTATATATATACACACACACACTATATATATATATATCAAATGTTTTCCCCCTTCCCTGTTTCACTTCCATCAAACTCCTATCATATCCCAAATCTCCCTCTATCTATGCCGGTGCTCCTCTACCCAACTATACACTCCTGCCTCTCTGCTTTGACATTCCTCTACACTGGGGCATGGAGCCTTTGCAGGACCAAGGATTTCTCCTCCCACTGATGTCCAAGGCCATTCTCTGCTGTATATGCACCTGGAGCCATGGATCTGTCCATGTTCTTTTTTGCATATTTTTTATTCCCCGGTGTTCTGCTTAGTTGGTGTTCTTGTATTTATGGGACTGGAAACCCCTTCAGTTCCTTCAATTCTTTCTGTAAATCCTCCATTGGAGTACCCCCTTTCAGATAAATGGTTAGCTGACAGCATTTTCCTTTTTATTTGCCATGATCTGGCAGAGACTCTCAGGAGACAGCTATAGCAGGCTCCTGTGAACATGTACTTCTTGACATCAGCAATAGTGTCTAGGTTTGGTTGCTGTTTATCGGCTAGATCTCCATGTGAGACAGTCTCTGGATGGCCTTTGCTTCAGTCGTTGTTTCAAACTTTGTCTGGTTTTATGTGCAGGACCTTGACCCACTTGAACTTGATCTCTGTACAAAATTGATTAATTTGCATTCTTCTACACGATGACAACTAGTTGAGCAGCCTGGCTTTTGGGAAAATGCTGTCTGTGTTTTCACTGTATTGTTCTAGCTTCTCTGTCAAGACAGATTATTTTTTCTCTATGGAAGATTGCCTTTTGATTTTTTGCCCACTGGACCTACTATTCCTTTGAAAATCAGATTACTGTAATTGCTTACACCTTTGAAATGCTTTTATGAGATTTATAAAAATCAGAGAAAAGGTCTTTCTTACAACATAGTTCAGACTAGATTCTTTTTTCTACTGGATCTTTATAGATAAAAGTGAAAAGTTTGATTATCCTGATTTATATTATACACTTATTAGTTAAGAGGTGTTAAATTCAACAATACCGCTACCCACAATGTTGATGAACAATTTTTGTTGTTTTATTTCCTATTAAGAGAAATTGTTTTCTCTGATTAAGATAAAGTAAAATTCAGAGACTCATTGAAAAGTAAATTTAGCTATCTTAAAGTGAGTTATATATTCTAGGTCATAGGACAAACTTAAATTATTTGGAACAATAGAAGGACATAAACTACATACATTTTAACAAATAAATTTTTAAAAATATATACATTGCTAAACTAATTCCTAAACCAATGTAGGTTAAAGTAAAAAGCTAGATTTGAAATATTTATAAAATACCAATAAAAACTTTCAAGATATGTTTTACTTCAATGTTAACAAACAGATGAATATTACCAAATAGCTGTTTATAAGTAAATTCTTTTATCATACAATATATTCTGAATACACTCAGTAGAACAAAAATTATCAAGAAACATTTAATCTGCTCATGCAGTAGCATAAAGAGTGGGAAGTAACAAATAAATTCTCTAGTGAAAGTTACTGTCTGTAAGCAATGCTTATACACTTAGGGCATGGTTCTGGTAAGAATATAAGAACAAACAAAAAATCTGGGAGAAACAGTTGATCCCATTAACTCTATAGAATTATAATCCATCAGCATGACTACTTTGTCAATGGATGGTATCCAAAGTACTAGTTCTCTGTGATTCAGTTTGAATACAGAAATGCCCTTAGTGCAGACATTTAAAATAAACATAGTTTGAAAAAAGAATGAGTCATCTAACTGAGGGCGTAGACAGAGTGAATCAAAGATGTAAAACAATTAGTTAGAGGTAGGATATTCCCAACTATCATGAGATCAATACAGGTAAGAGGAACTCTGTAAAAACAGCACAAGAAGAGTCAGTCAGTTGGGGATCAGTGAAGTCAGTGCAGTGCACTGGAGTGGAGTTCCTTTGTGAGTACAGGCAATTCAGTGCAATCAGCTGAAAAAGTTGAAGCCAGAGAATAAGAAAGATTCAGAAGATCAGAACAAATGGCCAGATGGTTTGAGGCAAAGAAGATCAATTATGTGAGTAGATGAGAGAAGCCAGTTGGAATCAGTCAACTTAAAGAAAATTTTAAGCCAGGAAAGCTGAACTAATCCAGTCATACAGGATTCAGAAAGAGCAAAAAAGCAGAATTCAACTACCCTCTATGAAGACAATTACTTCTGGTCAATAAGTTACTGTTACACAACTGTTTATGAAAAATCATGCTGTATAGTAAGTATGTATCAAATATCAAATTACAAATCACTGAGCAATATCATTTATACTACAGCTATTTCAGATTCAGGTTCTAAAATGAATAATAAATTTCGAAGGATAATTTTTAAAGATACATGTTTAAAGATAATTGGATTTTTGAGATATACACAACTTTACTAAGGTGTTATGTTAGGAAATTTAATTTAAAAAGACTAAGTTGACATTCATAATACACATACTGTATTACTATTAACTGCATTAAAGTTTTAAAAGTATAGCTAATTTTCCTTTCTAACTAATTCTAAGAATGAACAAACTTGTCATGTAAATGAACTCTTAACTGTTGATATTTAGGCTCTATCTCTTTAGCTTCTATCTACTCTAAGTGAGTTTTGAAGTGTCTCTCTCTTTCATATATTGGTGTGCTTAGGTCCTCAGAATTATTTAACATTTCCAAGCACCTTCTCTTTTCCTCATATATTCCTGTCAATTTTGAAAACATCCAATAAGGGATGTCTTTAAAGGTCTTAGTCATGTCTTTACTTAACCTTTTGAATAATCAGAAATCATGGTTGCATCTTCAAAGGACAGTGCCAGTCTTTCTGTTTATTTTTCCCACTGGCCTTTGCAGAATGGGAGAAATATTCCAAGGGAGTTTGCCTTATGAAGGTCATTCACAGAGCATCCATGCACCTTTCCCAGGAGACAACAGGGCTCCTGCCATGTATATACATGGAAACATCTCCACAAGTAACTTGCATTATTGTACTTACCAATCACATGCATTATTATTTGTGATCTCATATAAAATTTTTCAGAGGTATGGTTGGTACATATGTATGTATATATGTATGTGTGTGTGTGTGTGTGTATGCACGTGTCACTAAAATAATACAAGACTTCAGTAAGATAAA
The DNA here is from genome assembly GCF_963924665.1 of Micromys minutus. Taxonomy (NCBI): domain Eukaryota; kingdom Metazoa; phylum Chordata; class Mammalia; order Rodentia; family Muridae; genus Micromys; species Micromys minutus. Next base: position 15,424,758 of record NC_137974.1, read on the forward strand.
GAAACCTAAATAGTGTGATAGATATCTCAAGAGAATTGAATAAAATTTCAACCATCTCTTAAAAGCAATACTCCTGAGCAACCTAAGTTAGTAGGAGAATGTATCAAAACAATAAAGCTATGAAGTAAATAATACATTGAAAAACTTCATAAACACCACACATATGAACATATTCACATAATACATATAAAAGATAATATAGTTTATAATATAGTTGTTATATAATGTTTTATATATCATTATAAAGTATATTTAATCATAAATATTCTTATGCTAAAACTACTATTATATATATATGGAATGCAAATAAAAAAATTGAAAGACTTTTCCTGTAAATTCTGAAAATGAAACAACAGTGATACTTCTTCTCCATGGTTAATAAAATAAGCCTTTAAAGGTTAACATGTATCTACTATGCAACAAAAATAATTGTAGCTATATTAAAACAACCAGAACAAAAAAGGCAATCTGCTATAAAGACAATACCTTTGAAGTTCTGGATTAATAATTGGTAATATTTAAATACATTTGCTAATGTATGTGTTATTTCCATAAGTTTTATTTCCCTAATTTTTCTCATGTAGAAATTGACAAAATGTCTCAAAACCACATTGAAATATAAAATTATATGTAAAGGTTAAATAATTTAGAAAGTAAAATTAGTATATAGCCATTACTTGATATCATGACATTAAAATTAACACAACATATAAAAAGAAATTGGCATTAGGACTACATGGAGATTAATTTTGCTGGGAAAAAAATCACAAACATACCCATACATATATGGTCAATTAATTTAAGAATAACTTGCCACAGAGCTGGGGGCGCGTTTTCCGAGCCTGCTGCGGTCTAGGTAGTGTTCCTGTCTGGCCACGAGAGGCTGTGTAGCCCCACCGCCCGTGGGCAATGGTGCGGCGTGGCACGTGGACACGGGCGGCCCTGCAGCGGGCATGAAGGAGGATGGAAGGGCAGGACGAGGTGTTGGCACTGGAGCAGCACTTCCACAGCCAAGTGCGAGAGTCCATGATATGTTTCCTTCTTTTTGCCATTCTCTACATCCTTTCCTACTTCATCATTACAAGATACAAGAGAAAATCAGATGAACAAGAAGATGAGGATGCTGTGGTCAACAGGATATTGTTGTTTCTGAGCACCCTCACTCTAGCGGTTTCAGCTGGTGCTGTTTTGCTTTTACCCTTCTCAATCATCAACAACGAGATCCTGCTTGCTTTTCCTCAAAACTACTAGATTCAGTGGCTGACTGGCTCCTTGATCCCTCGTTTGTGGAATCTTGCTTCTTTATTTTCCAACCTTTGCTTGTTTGTGTTGATGCCCTTTGCCTTATTCTTTCTGGAATCAGAAGGTTTTTCAGGCCTGAAAAAGGGAATCCGGGCCCGCGTTTTGGAAACTCTGGTCATGCTGCTGCTTCTTGCGTTGCTGATTCTTGGGATGGTGTGGGTGGCTTCCGCCCTGGTTGACAGTGATGCTGCCAGTATGGAGTCCTTACATGACCTCCGGGAATTCCACTTGCCGTACTTGTACTCCTGCATCTCCCTGATGGGATGCTTGCTGCTCCTCTTGTGTATCCCAGTCGGTCTGTCCCGTACGTTCACAGTGATGGGTCAGTTGCTTGTGAAGCCAGCGATACTTGAAGACCTGGATGAACAAATTTATATAATTACTCTAGAAGAAGAAGCACTCCAGAGAAGACTACATGGGCTGTCTTCATCGGTGGAACACAGTACAATGGAATTGGAGCAAGAACTTGAGAATGTAAAGACCCTTAAGACAAAATTAGAAAGACGAAAAAAGGCTTCAGTCTGGGAGAGAAATTTGGTGTATCCTGCTTTTATGGTTCTACTTCTTATTGAAACAGCCATTTCCGTCCTCGTAGTGGCGTGCAATATTCTCTGCCTGCTGGTTGATGAGCCTGCAATGTCAAAGGGAACTCGGGGCCCTGGAATAGGAAGCGCCTCTCTCTCCACTTTTGGCTTTGTGGGAGCTGCACTTGAAATCATTCTGGTTTTCTATCTCATGGTGTCTTCTGTTGTTGGTTTCTATAGCCTCAGAGTTTTTGGAAACTTTACACCTAAGAAAGACAACACAACCATGACAAAGATCATTGGGAATTGTGTGTCAAACTTAGTCTTGAGCTCTGCTTTGCCTGTGATGTCAAGAACACTGGGAATCACTAGACTCGATCTACTTGGAGACTTTGGAAGATTTAATTGGCTGGGAAATTTCTACATTGTATTATCCTACAATTTTCTCTTTGCTATTGTGACAACATTGTGTTTGATTAGAAAATTCACATCAGCTGTAGGAGAAGAACTTTTCAAGGCCCTAGGACTTCACAAACTTCACTTGTCTGATACCTCAAGGGATTCAGAAACTACTAAGCCTTCTGCAAACGGGCATCAGAAAGCACTGTGAGACCTGCCTGCCTCAACAGCACTCTGCAGCAAGTCCTGACAGCTCCTGATTCATCACATTCCCATAGACACTTCACTCTGGGGGGTCTGGGCCCATCTGCCAGTGCCCCTTCTCATAAGCACTGACAGCTCGGCACTGCTCACCTGTGTCTCCTTTGAGTTTTCTGATTTAACTTAGAGATTTGGTTAAACCCTGAGTCGTAGATACTGAGGAAAAGCTGTGTCTACCACAGGGGCCATCTGGATGAGAGGTGAAGATGTGCAAAGAGGCAGACTTGGACTTCCTTATGCTTTCCTTTACACCATGCAAAGTTCGGTTCTGCAGACAGAAGCCTGCCTGAAATTCATGTTACCCCAAAGCATCTTCAGAAGTTCCTGGAAACTGCTGTACTAGGAACAAACACCATGTTTTATTTCCTAAAAGCCAAAAGCAGGTTTTCTGATTCATGTTACAGAATCTTCATTAGACTTTGAGCCGATGGAAAGTATTTGATTCTTTTCACACCTGAGCCTTGGTGGGCAATCTCTGTGGCAGGGCTGCAGTATGAAGCACATGTCATTGTAGGTCTGGACAGTGTGTGTGTGTGTGTGTGTGTGCACCTGATAATACTTTTCACAGCACAGCGCCGGTGTTGCACACACATGTAACTTAGACTCTGTCTTCTAGGCCATATGTACATTCACTTTTTAAAACCTTTCTTCAAAAACCACTCCACTCTCTGTACCTATGAAACCCAAAGACAGAAGCTGCTGCTGCTTCATGTCCCTCAGGCTTCGGTGACTTTCATACGTACCACCTTACGTCTCCACCTCAGGAAGGTTACCAGTGTGATACCCAAAACGTAACGGCTGGCTTCTCCACAGAAGGGCAGACGAAGTGTAATATGAGCTCATAACTATTTGGTTGTTTTGTTTAATTGTTGGGATGGTTTCTCAACACAGGAGTCTACTGATTAAAAACATTGAGCACATGCTGCTGTTTTTCCTAGGTAGCACACGTTCCACAGAAATAGTGATGCTCACACACTGTGTGGAAAACAAAACAGGGTTTGTGTTCAGAAAAAAAAAAAAAAGTATATCTTTTTTTTTTTCCCCTCAAGTTGTTGAATTTAGTTTCTTTTAGAGAAATGTTGTATCTGACATTTTTTTTTTTTTTACTTAGAAAAACAAGAAAATTTAGCTATATGTTTTTAAGCCATGAGTACACATCTTTATGTACAGCATGGCATTCCCTGATACCAGGTTAGTTTAAGAAAAAGGATCATTGGTGCTGTGGCTCTGAGTGAGTGCACACCCCCAGGGATAGCTGTGGGTTCCTGAGTGTGAGCTCCTACACTAGCATAGTGCGAGTGGATTTACCTGATCACTAATACCAGGCTCTGTTACTGAAAGTGGAAATTCATCATTTGAGCGAAGTCAAGGAGAGTCAGCAGTTTTTAGTGCACTCACTCACTCACAGTGCCCACCATTTGCCAACACAACCAAACTCTACCTTATTCTGTGAGGTAAGGTGTCTGGAAATTTCATAAAATACTGAATTATTCAATGTCTCTAATTTTCTTAATATGTGCATTTGTGTGTATGTGATTGGGGGGGTGAGACAGATGGGCAGACAGAGACATGGGGAGCATTGAACAGTAAAGATCTGAGGACAGCTTTTAGGAGTCAGTTCTTTCACCATGTGTGATTCAGGCACCTTTATCTGCTGTGCAAGTCCCAAACACATTATTCATTTGAAAATTCTTAATTTGAAGAAGAGATCCAGCTTTAGGTGCCCAAGCTCAAGTCAGATACATGATGAACTTTAAAACACTGACTGGAGATATTTGGTGATGAGATGGAAAGTGGGCTTTAAGGATTGTTTGACCCTGGATCTCAGGCCCTCTGTGATTGATCCGCTGAGTGGCATGTTCAGGATCTGACTGCTACAGATCGTCACGAGTGGGCAGCAGCATGCCGAGGCTTCACTGCACTGCAGTGCATTTTACCAAGTGCAGAAAGCTCTAAAACACACTCCCATTCACACTGGTCATGGCGCTCTATTTCTGACTAGATGAGACTGCACCAGGGACTCTTTTAAGTAGTCCTTTTGTTCTCTTATCTTGTATGGCCTCTTTAAAAGGGCATGACAGTGTTTGCCTTACAGCACTCAGTGGCAGAGGCAGGAGCATCCCTAAGAATTTGAAGCCAGACTAGTTTACATAGTGAGTTCCGGGCAAATCAATGCTACACAGCAAACTTTCTCTCAAAAGCAAGCAAACAAACATAAAAAAAAAAGCAAAACACAAAAAAAAACAAAAATGAGGGCATGAGGGTTGGGGTGGCCTGGCTAGAGAGATGGTTCAGCCTTTAAAGAGCACTAGCTTTGCTGTCAGAGGACTTGGACTTAGTTCCCAACATCCACAGGTGGCTCACAGTAATCAGTGACTCTAGTCCCATGGGATTAAATAACTTTCAGGCCTCCATGGGCACTGCAGGCACCTGATGAAGGAAAAACACTCCTACACATAAAAATAATACAACTTAAACAAAAAAGGGAACCAAGCACTTTATAGATCTTGATGAGAGGATATAACAAATTTTATATACTGTAACATCATTTTTTACATATTTTCTAGCATATATTTTAGGTCTATTTATCATCTATCCACCCATCCATCAGTCTGTCATCTATCTTATGTAAAATAAGGTCTGACCTAAATATGAGGCCCTCTGAGGTTGTGCATAAACAGCTCCTCCAGTCACACCACACCTCTTTGGAGCTGGCTGGTACTGAGCCCTGCTGTGTGCTTCTGTGCACGGTGGCAGCACCAGGTGTTACCAACAGTGCTTTGTGGTCATTACAGTCAGCAGCACAGACTCCCATCGACCCTGGTTATGCATTTGCTTGTGGTTGGTACAGAATTTAATGCATGTAGTGAGAGTATTATAGGGTCTTTAAATATGTGAACATGCAGCACTGACTTTAAACTTAAACTAGCATGATCTTTGTGTATGTCTAGACACTGGGAAATTTTGTTACATATTGTTTTCAAATTTTCTGTTAGTCTTGATTTTATGAGCTATTTTTATTGTCACTTAAAATTCTTAAAATGAAAGTTCTGAAAAAAATGAATAACTTGCCAAAGCAATATATGAGTAAATCAATTTATTAATAAATCATAGTGTAACAGTAGGACAACCGTATGGGAAAAAATGAACTTTAGACCTATCCTCGAATGAGTCATTCAACTGAACTCAAACATGCTATGTTAGTACAAATTCTAAATCAAAGACATGTGTAAGTACAAAGCAGAAAACTGTTAGACATCAGGGTAGGCAGGTATCACTTGGAAAATTTACAAAATAAATACTAAACGGAAATTGAGATTTTGTAATAACTCAACAACAAAAAATGGCTCAGTTCAAGTCTCAGAAAAGAGAAAGGTTCCCACTGGCTGCTTTGAGGCACAGAACAGGGCTCGAACCATCCACCACCTGGACCAGTGGAGATACATAGACACACCAGATACAAGGGAAAGGCAAGAGCATATCATTGACAACTAGATGGCAACAGGAAAGTGAAAGAGTATATCCCAAGGAAACAAAGACAACCTGGCAACACCAGAACCCAGCTCTCCCATAACAGCAAACATTGGAATGCCAAGCAATCAGAAAAAGAAGATGCAGACCTAAAATCATACCTCAAAAGCTGATAGAGATCCTTAAACAAGAGCGGGAGGAAAAGCAAAAAGAATCAGAATGTTTTAAAGAGGAAACAGGAAAAATACTCAAAGAACTCAAAGAACTAGAGAAAAACAGAAACAAAGAGATGAAGGAATGGAAGAAGGAATTTAAAATGGAAATTGACACAATAAAGAAAACACTAAAAGAGATAATACTAGAGGTAGAACACCTATAAAAGAAATCAGGAGTCACAGAAGCAAGCATTTCCAATAGACTACAAGAGATGGAAGAGAGAATCTAAGGGGCAGAAGACAACATTGTAAACATAGACAAAACAGCCAGAGCAGATGCAAAAAACAAAAAGCTCCTAACCCAAAATGTCCAGGAGATCCAGGATACAATGATAAGACAAAACCTAAGGATAAGAGGAATAGAAGAGGGAGAAGAATATCAACTAAGAGGCACAGTAAATATCTTCAACAAAATCGTAGAAGAAAACTTTCCTACCCTTAAGAATGAGATGACCACGAGCATAAAAGAAGCCTTCAGAACTCCAAATATATTGGACCAGAAAAGAAATTCCTCCGACACATAATAGTCAAAACACCAAGTGCAAAAAGCAAAGAAAGAATACTAAAAGCAGAAAGGGAAAAAGAACAGGTAACATACAAAGGCAGACCAATCAGAATGACACCCGATTTCTCAACAGAGACTATGAAAGCTAGAAGTGCCTGGACAGACATCATGCAGACCCTAAGAGAGCCCAAGTGCCAGCCCAAGCTGCTATACCCAGCAAAAATATCAATCACCATAGATGAAGAGATGAAGATATTTCAAGACAAATCTAAATTTACACAGTATCAGACCACAAACCCAGCACTACAACGAATTATAGGTAGAAAACGCAATACAAAGAGGGGAACTACATCCTAGTAAAAACAAGAAAACTCCTAAGCAAGAAAACCAAAACAACAAAAAGGCACAGACACAACACAACCTAAAAAAGCAATAATAGCAGGAAACAGAAACCACTATTTCTTGATATCTATTAACATAAATGGATTCAACTCCCCAATAAATAGATATAGGCTATCAGACTGGATACATAAACAAAATCCAGCATTTTACTGCATATAGGAAACTCATCTCAGAGACAAAGACAGACACTATCTCAGAGTAAAAAGGTAGAAAAAAAAACTTCCAAGCAAACAGCCACAAGAAGCAAGTTGGAGTGGCTATTCAAATATACAATAAAGTAAATTTCTAACCAAAAGTTAACAAAAAAGATAAGGAAGGACACTTTTTACTCATTACTGGGGGAATCTGTCAGGAGGAGCTCTCAATCCCTAACATATATGCTCCAAATACAAAAGCACCCACATTCATAAAAGAAAACCTACTAAAGCTCAAAAAAGACATTTCACCCCACACAATAATAATGGAAGACTTTAATGCCCCACTCTCTCCAATGGACAGATCATGGAAACAGAAACTGAAAAAGGACACTGTAAAACTAGCAGAGACTATGAACCAATGAAATTAATAGATATCTACAGAACATAAAATCCTTAAGTAAAAGAATACAACTTCTTCTCAGCACCCCATATCACCTTCTCAAAATTTGACCACGTAATTGAACACAGAACGAGCCTCAATGGATATAAGAAAATTGAAAGGCTCCCATGCATCCTCTCAGATCACCATGGTCTACAGCTGGTCTTTAATAACAAAAAAAGACAACAAAAAGCCCACATACACATGGAAAATAAACAACTCTCTATTATACAATAACAGGGTCAAAGAAGTAATAAAGAAAAAACTAAGGATTTTGTAGAATTCAATGAAAAAAAAAAAAACACAATATACCCAAACCTATGGGATGCAATGAAAGCAGTACTGAGAGGAAAACTCATAGCCCAAAGCACTTCCAAAAAGATACTGGAGAGAGCATACATCAGCAAATTGAGAGCACAGCTAAAAGCTCTAGAAGAAAAGGAAGTAGATACACACAAGAAAAGTAGACAGCAAGAAATAATCAAAATTAGGGCAAAATAGGCCAAATAGAAACAAAAAGAACCATTAAAAGAATCAACAAAACCAAGAGCTGGTTCTTTGAGAAAATCAACAAAATTGATAAACCCCTAGCCAGATTACCTAAAGAGCAAAGAGAGAGTATCCAAATTAACAAAATCAGAAAGGAAAGTGAAGACATAACAACTGAAACTGAGGAAATTCAAGAAATCATCAGATCCTACTACAAAAACGTATACTCCACAAAGTTGTAAAATCTGGAAGAAATGGATGAATTCCTAGACAGATACAAGATCCTAAAGTTAAACCAGGACCAAGTAAACCATATAAGTAATCCTGTAACACCTAAAGAAATAGAAGAAGTCATCAAAAGCCTCCCAAACAAAAAAAAAGCCCAGGTCCAGACAGGTTCAGTGTAGAATTTTATCATACATTTATTGTGGATATAACACCAATAGTTTACAAACTATTGCACAAGATAGAATCAGATGGATTACTACCTAACTCATTTTTTGAGGCTACAATAACCCTCATTCCTAAACCACACAAAGACCCTACAAGAAAAGAGAACTTTAGACCAATCTCACTTATGAACATTGATGCAAAAATACTCAACAAATCCTTGCAAACCGAATTCAAGAACACATCAAAACAATCATTCATAACGACCAAGTAGGCTTCATCCCTGGGATGCAGGGATAGTTCAATATAAGGAAATCCATCAATGTAATCCACCATATAAACAAACTCAAAGAACAAAATCATATGGTCATCTCACTAGATCCTGAGAAAGCATTTGACAAAATTCAACACCACTTCATGGTAAAAGTCCGGAAAAAAACAGGAATTCAAGGTCCATACCTAAACATAATAAAAGCAATATACAGCACACCAACAGCCAACATCAAACTTAACTGTGGGAAACTTGAGCAATCCCACTAAAATAGGGACTCAACAAGGCTGCCCACTCTCACCTTACCTATTTAACATAGTACTGGAAGTCCTGGCTGGAGCAATTAGACAGCAAAAGGAGATCAAGGGGATACAAATCGGAAAGGAAGAGGTAAATACATCACTCTTTGCAGATGACATGATAGTGTACTTTAATGACCCCAAAAATTCCACAAGAACTACTATAACTGATAAACAAGTTCAGCAAAGTGGCTGGATAAAAATTAACTCAAACAAATCAGTAGCCTTCCTATACTCAAAGGACAAACATGTGGAGAAAGAAATTAGAGAAAAGATACACTTCACCATAGTCACAAAAACTATGAAAAACCTTGGTGTGACTCTAACAAAGCAAGTGAAGGCCTTGTATTACAATAACATCAAACCTCTAAAGAAGAAAATCGAGGAAGATCCCAGAAAATGAAAATATCTCCCATATTCATGGATTGTAAGTACCAATATTTTAAAAGTGGCCATCCTACAAAAAGCAATCTACAGATTCAATGCAATCCCCATCAAAATTCCAATCCAGTTTTTCATTGAGTTGTAAAGATCAATGTGCAATTTCATCTGGAATCACAAAAGACCTAGAATAGTGAAATCCATTCTCAACAAAAAGAAAACATCTGCCGGAATCACTATCCCTCATTTCAAGCTATATTACAAGGCAAGTGTGCTGAAAACTGCATGGTACTGGTACCTAAATAGGAACGTGGATCAATGGAATAGAAAATAAGGTCCAGAAATAAGCCCTTGCTTATATGGTTCCCTGATTTTTGACAAAGGTGCTGTAAACATTCAATGGAAAAAGATAGCCTATCCAAAAAATGGTGCTGGTCCAACTGGCACTCAGAATGCAAAAGAAGGAAAATAGACCCCTTCTTATCTCCTTGTACTAAGCTCAAGTATAAGGGGATCAAAGATCTCCACAGTTGGCCAGATAAACTGAAACTATTAGATGAGAAAGTAGGAAAAACCTTAGAACACATAGGCACAAGAGAAAATTTTCTGAACAAAACACCAGTGGCTTAAGCTCTAAGGTCAAATATTAACAAATGGGACTTAATGAGATTCCAAAGTTTCTGTAAGGCTAAGGACATTGTCAAGAAAATAAAATGGCAGCCAACAGAATGGGAAAAGATCTTTACCAACTCCCCATCAGTTAGAGTCCTAATATCCAAAGTGTACAAAGAACTCAAAAAGCTAGACACCAGAGAATCAAACAACCCTATTATATAATGGGGTACAGAGCTATACAAAACGTTCTCAATTGAGGAATATCGAATGGCAGAGAAACATCTAAGGAAGTGCTGGACATCCTTAGCCATCAAGGAAATGCAAATCAAAACAACCCTGAGATTCCACCTCACACCAGTCAGATTGGCCAAGATCCAAAACTCAGATGACAGCAGATTCGGGCAAGGTTTTGGAGAAAGAGGAACACTTCTCCACCTTTGGTGGGGTTGTAAACTGATACAACCACTCTGGAAATCAGTCTTGCGATTCCTCAGAAAATTGGACATAGTACCTGAACACCCAGCTATTCCACTTCTGGGCATATACACCAGAGACACTTTAATATACAACAAAGTTACATGCACCACAATGTTCATAGCAGCTCTATTTATAATAGCCAGAAGCTGGAAAGAACCCAGATGTCCTTCAGAAGATGAATGGATACAAAAATTGTGGTACATTTACACAATGGAATACTACTCAGCCATCAGAAACAATGACTTAACCAAATTCTTAAGAAAATGGCTGCATCTAAAGAATATCATCCTGAGTGAGATAACCCAGTCACAAAAGAACAGACATAATATGTAGTCACTGATAATGGGAAGCTAACCCCAGCAGCTCGGATTGCCCCAGAAACAACTCACAGACTATGTGAAGTTCAAGAAAAATAGAAAACAAAACAAAACAACAACAACAACAAAAGTCATGCTCAATCCTCACACACCAAGAACATGTTGACAAATTCAGGGATACACCCTGTTTTACATGTACTTTTTGCTCATTTTAAATAGTAAGACCTTAATGCAGAGTATCAAACCTTAAAAAAAAAATAAAAAAAAATAAGCCAAGCACTGACACAATTGTATTTGTATACATTTATGCAGAAATGTTTAAATTTTTTTCTTTCATCTTTGTTTTTTAAAATAAAGTTTTAAAAATAAATAAATAAATAAATAAATAAATAAAATGAGAAAATGAGAATATAATGATGATATTCAGAAAAGACATGCTATAAGTCAAAAGAATGTATTTCAGGATTATGTAAAGAACTGCATCTCCTAAAATGACTGTCATTAAAGTTATGATATTGATACAGTTTTTCCTATTAACCACTTTAGTGATTTGGCTATAATATTAACTCTTATTATTTTAATATATGCAAACTTATAAAAATGAGCTCATATTTAGATGAAGATTTCTTCCTTAACTGAAAATTTAGATTTAATAAATTTTAAAGATCCTTTTCACTTAGCTTAGTATGAATTCAAGCTCAGCCCTAGGAACTGGTATAAGTGTATGTGAAGGCAGGACATGGGTGCATTTGTCATATTAAGGATCAGATTTGGCTGATTACTGGAAAGTTGAATTTAGATGTGTTTAGAACAACAAATATAATACTATTCCTCATGATTTAGTATAAAAGATGTAAGCTTTTAATTCGATAATAAATAAATATGTGAGGTTTTGGGAGTCATAGAACAAACATAATTTTAAAATGATTTTTCTTGGTTTTCTTAGTATGCTAAGCTAAAATCCTCACCCTTCAAATATTTATGTTTCTGGTACAGTAGATGCATTGGCTAATATAAGCTCTTCTGTGAGTTCTCAGTTTCTTCTCTATTATGCAGTAATTGTTCTTTTCATTTGATGATTTGATTTGCTAATTATGTTTTATTCTAATCTATCAGTATTTTATTCTGAAGACCATACAAGAGGAGCAACAAATGTCTTTAGGATTCATGTGATGTGGTCCAAAGGGGAGCACAGTCATGATGGGTGTACCTTGGTTGATGCTTGACTATGTGTACTGAGAACTTCATGCTGTTACAGAGTTGTAGTCCTTGCATAAATATTAATCTAAGAATTGTCTGAAATTCTAAGAGTCTTCAAGCCCCTCACTTGTCAGTATCTCTGGCATTTAGAAAAAGATTACTTGATCTCTTTCAGAATTTGCTGCTGGAGCAGATTAATGATTCAATCGCCACCCTGGAAAAGAGCTTAGAGATGCACATTGTCAACTCTGACCACCACAATAAGAAATCATTTGGAAAAATAAAATTGTTAGTGAAGCTAGGTTAGGGTGCTTTTGCTACTGATTCTGCTGTAGAAAATCTTAAAGAACAATTTGAACTTCAAAAAAAAAAAAAAAACCTCACACTTAATAAATAAGCTATGATTAATTTTTAGGTCAGGGAAGAAGAAATAAGGCAGCAATGACTGCCTCAGTGAGGCTGGGGTGGTGATGGTTGATTTCTTATTTTCCTTTTTATGCTCAGCTTCCTGATATAATTGAATCAGAATTACTGATGAGTAGAGATGCATGCTGACTATTTAAAATAGATATGACTAATTTTATATAAATGTTGAGATCTGCGATTCTTTTATTTCTGATACTATCTGAAATATTTAATTTACATTTTGAATGTTATCTCCTTTCCCATATACCCCTCCATATCCCCAATACCATCACCCCTCCCTCTGCTCATCCACCCACTGTCCCCATCCTGACTCCCTACTCTGTCATTCCCCTATACTGAAGCATCAACCCTTGGTAGAACCAACAGCTTCTTCTATCCACTGATGCCCAACAATATTATCCACTGCTCTATGTGCAGCTGGAACCATGGGTCCGTCCATGTGTACCATATGGACAGTGCTTTAGTCCCTGGGACCTCTGTTTGGTTGATATTGTCATCCTTATGGGGTTACAAACACCTTCAACTTATTGAATTCTTCTTCTAACTCCTCCATTAAGGACCCGGCTCTCAGTTCTATGGATGACTGTGAGTATCCACCTCTGTATTTGTTATGTTCTGGCTGAGCCACTCAGGAGACAGCTATATCAGGCTCATGTCAGCATGCATTTCTGGGCATCAGCATTATTGTTTGAGTTTAGTGGATGTGTGCTGGATTCCCATGTGGGACAGTCTCAGCATATACTTTCCTTCAGTTTCTGCTTCAAGTTTCTTGTTCATATTTTCTCCTGAGAAAATTTTTGCTCTTCCTAGGAAGAACTAAAGGATCCAGACTTTGGAACATAGTGGAGGATGTGTTCTTGTTATGTGTTGGAGCATCTTTTCGCCAATCCCTGCTCCTCTATTTGACCCATTATTTCCTCCCATGAACATTTCGTTCTTCCTTCTATAATGACTGACTCTTCCATCTTCTGGAGTTCCTTCTTTTTGAGCTTCATGTGGTCTGTGAAGTATATCTTGTGTATTCCAAGATTTTGGGCTAATATCCACTTATCAGTGACTGCATACTATGGGTGTATTTTTGTGACTGGATTACCTCATTCAGGATAATGTTTTCCAAATCCATCTATTTTCCTAAGAATTTTATGAAATCATTATCTTTAATAGATGAGTAGCCATCTATTGTATAAATGTACCATATCTTCTGAATCCATTCCCTTGTTGAAGGACATCTGTGTTTTTTTCCAGCTTCTGGATATTATAAAATAGGCTATAAAGAACATAGTGGAGGATGTGTCCTTGTTATGTGTTGGAGCATCTTTTCACCAATCCCTGCTTATCTATTTTTCCCAATATTTCCTCACAAGAACATTTTGTTCTTCCAAGAAAAACTGAGGCATCTATCTTCTGGAGTTTCTTCTTTTTGAGCTTTATGATTTTGTGGATGGCTTAATAGGTATTGTGAGCTTTTGAGGCTAGATTCCACTTAACAGTGAGTATATAGCATGAGTGTTATTCTGTAAATGTGTTACCTCTCTCAGGATGATACCTTCAAGTTCCATCCATTTGCCTAGGAATTTCATGAACTCATATATTTAATAGCTACACAGTACTCCATTGTGTATATGTACCACAAATTCTGAATCCATTCCTCTATTGAGGGACATCTGGGTTCTTTCCAGATTTTGGGTATTAAAAATAAAGCCATTATAAACATGGTTGAGCATGTGTCCTTTTTAGATATTGGAGTTATGTTTTGTATATGATTTTGATGAGGATTGGATTGAATTTGTAGATTGCCTTAGGCAATATGGCCATTTTACTATGTTGGTCTTACCAGTCAATGAGCATGAGAGATCTTTCCATTTTCTGAGGTCTTCTTCAATTTCCTTCTTCAGAGACTTGAAGTTCTTGTCATACCAATCCTTCACTTACTTGGTTAGGGTCATAGCAAGATATTTTATATTCTTTGTGACTATTTTGAAGAATCTATGCTCTCTCCAGGTTCTTTTTGGAGGTGATCAGAGCTATGAATTTTTGTCTTAAAACAGCTTTCATTATATCCCATAACTTTGGGTATGTTGTACCTTCATGATCAATAAACTCTAAGAATGTCTTTGATTTCTTTATTTCTTCATTGACTAATCTATCCTTGAGTAGAACATTGTTTAGCTCTCATGTGTATGTGGGCCTTTTGTTGTTTTTGTTGTTATTGAATACCAGCCTTAGACCGTGGTCATCTGATGGAATGCACGGGGTTATTTCTATGTTCTCATATGTGTTGAGGCTTGTTTTGTGACCAACTATATGGTTAGTTTTGAAGAACATGCCTTGAGGTACTGAGAACAATTTATATTCTTTTGGTTTTGGATGAAATATCCTATAGATGTCTGTTAAATTCATTAGGCTCATAACATCTGTTAGTTTCACTGTGTCTCTAAGTTTTTGCTTCCATGATCTTTCCATTGATGAGAGTGGGTTGTTGACGTCTCCCACTATTATTGTGTGTGGTGCAATATATGCTTGGAGTTTTAGAAGAGTTTCTTTTATGAAAGTGGGTGCCCCCGTATTTGGACAATAGATGTTCAGGATTGAGAGTTTGTCCTGATAGGTTTTTCTTTTGATGAATAAAAAGTGTCCTTCCTTTTCTCTTTTGATGAATTTTCATTGATAAGCTAATTTACTTGATATTTGGACGGCTACTCCAGCTAGTCTCTTGGAACAATTTGCATTGAAAGTTTTTTCCCCAAGCTCTTATTCTGAGGTAGTACCTGTCTTTCTTGTGAGATTAGTTTCCTGTATGCAATAAAATGCTGAATCCTGTTTATGTATCCATTCTGATATTCTATTTCTTTTTATTGCAGAGTTGAGAATATTGATGTTGAGAGATATTAAGGAATACTGATTGTTCCCTGATATTTTATTCAATTTTTTCATGTGTTTGCTCATGTGTTTCTATAATTCTCTAAGGGATTCTACCTTTCTAACCTGTATTGTCCTCTATTACTTTAAGGGAGTTCTATATGGTCTTCTTAAAGTCCTCAAACGTCATCATAAGTTGTTATTTTTAAATCAGAATCTTGCTTTTTCGGTGTGATGTGGTATCCAGGACTTGCTGTTGAGGGTGAACTTGGTTTTCATGATGCCAGTTGGCCTTGGTGTTTGTGGTTTATATTCTTGAACTTGCCTATTGTCATCTGATTACCTCTGGTGTTAGCTTGTCTTGCTTGACAGTAGCTTCATCCTCATGTAAGCCTGTTTGTCAACACTACTCAAGGAATAGTTCTTCTCTCCCAGCATGGTCCGAGTAGATATAACTGTGGCACAAAGTCAGCACAGAGCAGAGATACAAACATGAATTATTCTGTCCCAGATTGCTACTCTGTTCTTCTGTCCTGAGTTCTCAGAGGAGATTCCTGTTGGGCTAGGAATTTGTGCAAGGGTACTTATCTCTCTTGTCCTCTCAGGTGTTTCAGGAATACTGGGGTATCACCTCATTCCCAGGGATCTGGGTATAGAGACTTGTAGGAAAGGGTCATCTCCAGGTGCAGGAAGATACCAGAAAAATCTGAAATATTTTTAACATTCTTATAAAATTACTTTATTTTATTTTATTTTATTTGCATTTAGTTGCTGCACTTTTAAAAATAGACAATAAAATAATTAATTCTTTCTTTGTAACCATAAATTGCTGCCTGCCAGCTTAAGAAAATGGCTGGGCATTACTTACACTTTGGTAAACTACCAGTTACTTAATTACAAATGTGCATAATTTCTTGGGAATAATTTGTTTTGTTTATGTGTATGTAATATTACTTCTTGTAACAATAGTTGAAAAAATAGTTTTTTTTTTTTTTCGGAGTCATTCACTAAAAGAAAATGATAATATCATCACATTGTAATTCCATAATGCTTAAAAGATTATGCCCAAATATATAAGCTATAGGAAGAAGATTGAAGTGTTTGCTCTAATTATTCAATGTGTTCAATGTGTGAATGTGCATATATCTGTGTCTCTGTAAGTATGTATGTGTGTATTTATGTTTCTATGTATATATGCATGTATGTGTATTACATTTTTGAAGTCTGCCTTTTTTTAAAAAAAAAAGACAAATCATAATTTAAATTAGAGTAACACTGACATGAAAAAATATATTCTTAGACTTTTGATTCTGTTGAATCATGTATCAGATAGAACTCTATTAGTTATCAATGGCCTCAGGTATGAAGGCGTTCCAAAGCATGGTAATAAAAAGGAAAAGTTTCACAGTCTATTGGTGAAGCAATTATAGGAAGCCACAGCATCATATTACAAAGCTCTTGTAATGTGCTAATAGAATTGCCAGATAAAACACTTATGCTATTGACCCTTTAAGAATGGCATAATATATAAAATTATGAATAAACAAAACTATTTAAAATTATAACCTACATATGTAATAAATATTAGAAATAAATAACCATCTTATCAATTCATGTGTTTGCTCTAAAATTTATATTGATTTTAAAATCTGTGTCTATTTACACGGACATGCTTACAATAAAAATAATGAACTCTTTATACTAGAATCATCCTCACATATTTTCTATTTTTTAGATTTCTAGTTCATAACTACTTGTGTGGCCTCTGTCAAGAACATTTTGAAGTGATAAAGGAACATCATCTTCTTCTTAACCTATTTGAGTCCACCTTCTATGCTTTTTATACAAATAGCCATATTTGTCATGACAATATATTTGAGATTTTACACATCCCTGACCACCGTCAACTTGTATTTGTCAAAAAGAATAAAGTTTGTACTAATTAAATGCAGCTGTATAATAGTTATATAAATTGTAAATTAAAAATAATTGTTTGTTAGTATATGGAAAATACAGCCAAGTTATTTTCACAGACAGATATCACAGGATTATATCAATCTATTCTGTGATATATGCCCTACAGTACTGATGGGATTCTGTGTTTTGTCTGTAAAAACTCTGTACACCTGAGCTTTCAAGCAAAGAGATATTTTGAGGCATCATTAAAGTACACATATACTGATAATGGGCATGATTAGTGAGGTTGCAGATAGCTATCACACATGGATCCTGCTAGTATCATGCTTTCATTTTCCATTATCAATGAATACTACCAATGATTCAATGGCTGAAGCTATATTTGTAATTTAATTTTTACAGCAGCTCCAGTTTTGTCAGTTTCTCACACCTTATTAACATGCTTTGTAAGTTACAATTCTATACAGATGTGTGAATATTTGAGGCAAAGATATATTGTGCTATTGCATTTCACTTATACAAAATAGGTGATTAAGTATTAAATGTTGAAATTTTGTCATAAATAATTCCGTTGGTATTACAATATTATATATTCTTTGAAACTGTATTATTGAATTATTTTTGAGCATTCTACCCATAGATCCTATATGTATTTATTTTTCACCACTGTCAATTGTATTTTCAATTTCTCCAATATCTTTCAGTCTCATTCAAACTTTTATGTTTCTTCTTCTTCATTTGTATTATGCACTTCTCTCTCTGTGTTTGTGTGTATATCTAAGCCATAAAGCCAGTTCTTTATTGTTTATTTGCATTTAGTTGTGCTCATATGCGCCTGCACTCATGTGCTCATGCGCTCCCAATTTAGGATAGGATAATTCATCAGATGATTATCGTGGAATTAGGTGATTCTCCATTTCTATGTGGTGATTTGTTGTCTATAGCTCTCTATTTATGGTTCAGTCCCCATGAATTTCCTCCTACCTATATTGGCATTTCCTCTGGAGCTATCATAATGTAGATATTAGATAACAAATAGCTATGGTTTTCTGGGTACAGGTTCTCTGTCATGTCTCAAGCCACTAATACACAGGAGTTATCTTAGTTCTGCTTTTATGGCTTCATTGTAAGAGGCCCAAATTGGGATTCAGCTCAAAAGGAAACCTGGGCTTCTGACAGTTACTGATTCTATAGTGTACTTACAGACAGCTGCCTAGTATGAATGCCTTTTGAGATGAACAACAAACAGCTGAAGAAGCCAGAAGCAGATACTTATATCCAACCAATCGACAGAAGACATTCAATCACTCCTATGATTAAACCTGGACTACCGAGATTTCTCAGACCCTGATCCACCAATAAAGCAGTATACACTAGTGGCCACATAGCTCCCAAAACATATACAGAAGAGGACTGCTTTGTCAGATGAACCTAACCCTTGAGAGACTGAAAGACATTGGGAGTGGGGAGACCTGTTGTAGTGGGGGTGGAGAAAATTCTCTTGAAGACAGGGAAATAGAAATGAGATGAGGAGCCACCTGAAACAGCAGAAGTCTGGGGACACAGGCCTGGTGATACTGCACTGTGAGTACCTAAGGCATGGAGAGGGCAACATGAAGCACATGGAAAATGTACCCTTGCAGCCCATGGTGGGGCTGGACCTCTGGCATAGAGCATTGGGGTCTGCCCACAAAGCCCATGGGCATGGACCAAAGGCTCAGGCCCTTTGCCACCAGGAACAGCAGAGATCTAGGGACACAGGCGCGGTGATACACTGCCGTGAGTAAACAAAGCACAGAGAGGGCTAGTCAGAGTACTCATAAATGCTCCCCTGAGGCCTACAGTGGGGCTGGACTTCTGGCATAGGGTCTCGGGAACTACCCGGAAAGTCTAGGCTTACAGACTAGACACACAGGCCCACAGTAAGACAAGGCCCTTGTCAGTGAAAGTCCGGGTCACCCAGGAAAGGCAGTGCTTGAAGTTTAACTCTACAGATCCTCTTACACCTGGACCAGAGTGGAGCCTGGACCATAGGCTCAGGGAAGAATACACCAGAAGGGGAGAATTCTCAGAAAGTAGAAAGTACTGTGCTATCTGGAAAAGGGTCCATTTGGCTTAGAGAAAGTGTCAGGTTCCTGACAGTAGTACTCAGGACATGTGGGCAAAGGGCTGAGCTAACAAAACAGCCTCATAAGAGCTCCCACATCTGAGCCCACAAAGACAGAGCTGAGTCACTGCTACCAGAACTCACTGCTTGCCCACTAGAAGCCGAACACTTGCAAGTGATTTTCTTCCTGATCCCACAGGCCCTCAGAGCCAAAGGAGAGACAGGTGCCATTCACTGACAAGAAAACCACATATAATCACAGACAACAAGATTGCAAGAGGAAAATTAAAATACTTAAGACAATCTGGCAACATCAGAATCAAGCTCTATGACCACAGACAGCAGTGGATTGCAAATCACTTCAGAAAAAGAAGAATCAGACCTGAAATCTTACTTCAAGATAATGATGAAGATCTTGAGAAGAGCATGAATAACTCCCGTAAACAAGTACGAGAGGACAACCATAAACAAATAAAATCTTTTAAAAAAGAAACACGAAAATCACTCAAAGAACTTAAAGAACTACAGGAAAAAAAAAACATAAAGGAATTAAAACCTGGAAAGAGAAATAATAAAGAAAACACAAAAAGAGACAACCTTGGAGATGGAAAACCTAAAAAAGAAATCAGAAGTAATAATGCAAGCATCTCCAACAGACAACAAGAAATGGAAGAGAGAATCTCTGGGGCTGAAGACAACATTGAAAACATAGACAAAACAGTCAGAGAAGATGCAAAAACCAAAAAAAATCCTAACCCAAAATGTCCAGGAAGTCCAGAACACAATGAGTCAACAAAACCTAAGTATAATAGGAATAGAGAAAGACAAATAATATCAACTAAGAGGCACAGTATATATTTTCAAAAAATTGTAGAAGAAAA
Organism: Micromys minutus; assembly: GCF_963924665.1. Classification (NCBI taxonomy): domain Eukaryota; kingdom Metazoa; phylum Chordata; class Mammalia; order Rodentia; family Muridae; genus Micromys; species Micromys minutus. Next base: position 15,445,042 of record NC_137974.1, read on the forward strand.
CTTTCCTACCCACAAGAATGAGATGACCATGAGCATAAAAGAAGCCTACAGAACTTCAAATAGATTGGACCGGAAAAGAAATTCTTCCTGACACATAATAGTCAAAATGCCAAGTGTTCAAAACAATGAAAGAATAATAAAAGCAGTAAGGGGAAAAGGTCATGTAACATATAAAGGCAGATCAATCAGAATCTCACCAAACTTCTTAACAGAGACTATGAAAGCTAGAAGATCCTGGACAGACATCATACAGACTCTAAGGGAACACAAATGTCATCCCAGGCTACTACACCCAGGAAAACTCTCAATCACCATAGATAGAGAGACCAAGATATTTCAAGACAAATCTAAATTTACACAATATCTGACCACAAACCCAGCACTACAATGAATTATAGGTGAAAAACCCAATACACTGAAGGAAACTACATCCTAGAAAAAGAAAGAAAATAACTAAGCAAGAAAACCAAAAGAAGGAAGATACATAGACATAATTCTACCTCTAAAAGCAAAGATAGCTGGAAACAGAAACTACTATTCCTTAATATCTCTTAACATAAATGAACTTAATTCCCCAATAAAGAAACATGGACTATCAAACTGGATAAATAAAAATAATTCAGCTTTTCCTGCATATAGGAATCTCATCTCAGAGACAAAGACAAACACTATCTCAGCTCTCAGTGTAAAAGGTTGGGGAAAAAACCTTCCAATAAAATGGCCCAAAGAAAAAAAACTACAGTAGCCACTCTAATATTGAATGTAATAGATTTTCAATAAAAAGTTATGAAAAAAGATAAGGAAGGACACTTTTTACTCATTACAGGAAAAATTTACCAGGATGGCTTCTCAATCCTTAACATATGCACCAAATACAAGAGCACCCATATTCATAAAAGAAACCCTACTAAAGCTCAACACATACATTGCACCACACAAAATAATAGTGGGAGACTTCAACACACCACTCTCATCAATGGATATTTTATGGAAGCAGAAACTGAATAAGAATGCAGTGAAAGTAGCAGAGGTTATGAAACAAATGGAATTAATAGACATCTACAGAACATTTCACCTTAAAAAAAAAAGAATACACCTTCTTCTCAAGACCTCATGGCACCTACTCCCAAATTGACCATATAGTCGGTTACAAAACAAGCCTGAATAGATAGAAGAAGATTGAAATACTTCCATGCATCCTTTCAGATCAACATGGACTAAGGCTGGTCTTTAATAACAACAAAAACCAACAACAAGCCCATATACATGTGGAAGCTGAACAATGTTCTACTCAAAAATAGTATGGTCAAAGTAGAAATGAAGAAAGCAATTAATCTTCTTCTAGAATTTAATGAAACTGAAAGCACAATATACCCAAACCTATGGGATGCAATGAAAGCATTACTAAGGGGAAAACTCATAGCTCTCAGTGCCGCTAAAAAGAAACTAGAGAGAGCATACACTAGCAACTTGACAACACAGTAGAAATCTCTAGAACAAAAAGAAGCAGATACACCAGAGAGTAGCAGGCAATAAATAATCAAACTGAGAGCAGAAATTAACCAAAGAGAAACAAAAAGAAACATTCAGAGAATCAAAAAAACCAAGAGCAGATTCTTTGAGGATATTAACAAGATTGATAAACCAGACTAATGAGAGGGCAAAAAGAAAATACCAAAATTAACAAAATCAGAAAGGAAAGGGGAGAAATAACAACTGAAACTGAAGAAATTCAAGAAATCATTAGATCCTACTACAGAAGCCTATATTCAACAAAACTGGAAAATCTGGAGGAGATGGATGAATTCCTAGACAGATAATGGACACCAAAGTTAAACCAGGACCAGAGAAACCATCTAAATAATTCCATAATAAATAAAGAGTTAGAAGCAATCATCAAAAGCTTTCCAAACAAAAAAAGCCCATGACCAGATGGGTTCAGTGAAGAATCCAGTCAGACTTCCATAGATGTTTTAATATCAATACTCTCCAAACTATTCCACAAAATAAAGACAGAGGGAACCCTACTCAACTCATTCTTTGTGGCCATAAATACTCTCATTCCTAAAACATAAGGACCCTACAAGGAAAGAAAACTATAGACCAATTTCTGTCATGAACATTAATGCATAAATATTCATTGACATTCTTGCAAACCTAATCCAAGAAAACATCAAAACAATCATTCACCATGATCAAGTAGGCTTCATCCCTGGGATGCAATATATGAAAATCTATCAAGGTAATCTACCATACAAACAAACCACATATTCATCTCACAAGAGGCTAAGATAGCATGTAACAAAATTCAACACACCTTTGTGTTAAAAGTCTTGGAAATAAGAGGAGTCCACGGCCCATATCTCAATATAATAAAAGCAATATACAGCAAACCAATAGCCAACATCAAACTTTACTGTGAGAAACTTGAAGGAATCCTACAAAAATCAGGGATTGTACAAGGCTGCCCAATCTCTCCCAACCTAAGCAACATAGTACTTGAACTCCTGGCTGGAACAAATCAAAGGGATACAAATCAGAAAGGAAAAATTAAAAATATCACTATTTGCAGATGACATGATAGTATACTTAAGCGACCCCAAAAACTCCACCAGAGAATATTTACAGCTTACAAACTACTTCAGCAAAGGGGCTGCATATAAAATTAACTCAAACAAATCAGTAGCCTTTCTCTACTCAAAGGACAAACATGCTTAGAAAGAAATTAGTAGAAAGATATGCTTCGCCAAAGTCACAAGAAATATTAAATAATTTGGTGTGACTCTAACTAAGCAAGTAAGAACCTGTACGACAAGAACTTCAAATCTTTGAAGAAGATCTCAGAAGATGGACAGATCTCCCATGTTCATGGATTGGAAGGATCAACAGTGTAAAAAGGGTCATATACTAAAAACAATCTACAAATTCAATGCAATCCTCATCAAAATTCCAACTCAACTCTTCATAGAGTTGGAAGGAGTAATCTGCAAATTCATCTGGAACAACAAAAAAACCTAAAATATGAAAATCCATCCTCAAGAACAAAGAAACATCTGTGGGAATCACCATCTCTGATCTCAAGCTATATTACAAGGCAATTGTGCTAAAAACTGCATGGCACTTGTACAGAGATAGATACATTGATCAATGGAATGGAATAGAAGATACAGAAATGAACCCTCACACATATGATCACTTGATTTTTGACAAAGGAGCTGTACACATTCAGTGGAAAATGGACAGCCTATTCAACATATGGTTCTGTTCATCTGGCACTCAGTATGCAGAAAAATGAAAATAGACCCTTTCTTATCTCCTTGTACAAAGCTCAAGTGCAAGTGGATCAAAGATCTCCACACTATACCAGTTACACTGAAACTATTAAAAGAGAAATAGAGAAAACCTTAGAACAGATAGGAACAGGGGAAAATTTTCTGAACAGAACTCCAATGGCTTAGGCTCTAAAATCAGAGATTGATAAATGGGACTTAATGAAATTGCAAAGTTTCTGTAAGGCTAAGTACACTGTCTGCAAGCCAACATATTGGGAAAATATCTTTACCAACTTAAGAGGCCTAATATCCTATGTATACAAGAAACTCAAGATGTTAGATGCTAGAGAATCAAACAATCCTATTAAAACATGGGGTACATAGCTAAAAAAAATTCTCAATTTAAGAATATTGAATGGCTGAGAAGTATATAAAAAGTGCTTGATATCCTTAATCATCAAGGAAATTCAAATCAAACTAACCCTGAGATTCCACCTTACACAAGTCAGAGTGGCTAAGATCAAAACTCAGAAGATAGCAGAATCTGATGAGGATGGGGAATCAGAAGAATTCTCGTCTACTCTCTGTGGGGTTGTAAGCTGGTACAACCACTATGGAAATCAGTTTGGTGGTTCCGCAGAAAACTGGACATAGTACTACCTGATTACCCAGTTTTTCCACTTCTGATCATATACCCCAGAGAAGCTCCAACATGTAATAAAAACACATGCACCACAATGTTCATAACAGCTCCATTTATAATAGCCAGAAGCTGGGAAAATCCCAGATGTCCTTCTGTAGATGAATGGAAACAAAATTTTTGGTATATTTACACAAAGGAGTACTACTCAGCTATTAGAAACGAAAATGGATGCATCTAGAGAATATCATCTTGAGTGAGGTAAACTAGTCAGAAAAGCGCAGACATAATATGCAGTCACTGAAATTTGGATACTAGTCCAACAATGCTCTGAATACCCCAGAAATAACTCACAGGCCATATTAAGCTCAAACAACAACAACAACAACAACAACAACAAAAACAAAAATAAACCCAAAGAAACAATAAAAACAATGGCCAAATAAAAAAAAAATAAATGTATTACACCCTCCCAGAGTGTTAAATAATTAATAATTCAAAAGCTCAAAACATAGCCTTGTGGCAATTCTAGGTATTCAAAAATTATTATATTTAATCTATACACACCAAGAATACTCTGACTGTTTCTAGGTTACGTTCTGTTCTAAATGTACTGTATGCTTATGGTAACTACTAAGATTTCAATGCATACTATAAAACCTCTAAAATAATTATTTCCTGACTAAAATATATTCATATAGTGTTATTCCAAAATCCTTTTCAAAATCTGTACATGTATCTCTTTTTTTAAATAAAGTTGTAAGAAAAAATGTCTTAGGGTTTCTATTTCTGCTCAAACATTAGGACCAAGAAGCATGTTGGGGAGGACAGGGCTTGTTCCTAACATTGCAAGTACCTTAGTCACAGTTATTGGCTGAGACTTGGACAATGAGGAGCAGAGTAAGTTTTGTTCTATTCACAGTCAAGTTTGCTTACACTTCCATATAGCTGTTCATCACCAGAGGAGGAAGTCAGAACTGCAACTCAGGTAGGTCAGGAAGCAGGAACTGATGCAGAGGCCATGGAGGGATGTCAGTAGCTGCCTTGCTTTCCTTGGCTTTTTCAGCCTGCTTTCTTATAGAATCCAGGTCTTGCAGCCCCAGAGCCTGGGATGGCACCACCCACAATGGGCTGGGCTCCTTTCACTGTGATAAATCCAGCTTGTGTCAAGTTGACAAAAAACCAGCCAGTACAAAAAACATAATTAATAAATAAATAAAAAGCAGAAGAGAAAGAAGAGACAACAGAGAAGATAAGAGAGAGAGGAAGAGAATGGGAGGAAGGTGTGGGGAATTAGGTGCAAGAATAGGTAGACTGGGATTCACCTGGTTGTCTGTTTTGTAATTAAAGTTTGCATTCCTAACATTGCAAGTATCTTAGTCACAGTTATTGGCTGAGACTTGGACAATGAGGAGCAGAGTAAGTTTTGTTCTATTCACAGTCAAGTTTGCTTACAATTCATTTTGTAAGGAAACATCCTTGGGCCAAACTTACTTCCATTTCATATAGGGGATAGCAAGAGAGCTTACAGTATCTGTGTCTGAGGGAGAACAAAGATTTCACATATGCTTAGGGTCAACTATAACCAATAATCCATGATTTTATCAGCATCTCTGAGAAGAAAAGGTAGAGGAAAGAGTGAGTGAGGGAGGTAGGGAGGGAGAAAGAGAAAGGGATAGAGGGAAGGAGAGACAGAGGCAAAGACAGAGAGAAACAGAGAGGTATGGAATGCATGGATAAATAAATAAATACATAACTAAATAACAAAATAAAAGTATTTAAACTGTGTGCTTTGAAAATGTGTGTTGGACTAAGTCTACATGTTCTTCCATAAAGGGATTATATGGTAAAGTAATTAATATTTAAAAATGTAATAATTTTGCCCATCCAAATGTAGGATTTTGTTTGTGTCCACTCCATGTGCATGTGTTTGTGTTCTAGTCATTCACATACTTCATTTTGAAAAAGATGTTATTTAGTAATTAATTGTTTTATTTATTTACACCCCAAATATAGGCCCACCTCCCAGTGCCCCTCATGGAGTTTACTACTTTTTCCTCACCCTGACAGCCCCCCTACATAACTTCCTACACTAGGTCATCAAGTCTACAAGATTATGCATATTGTGTCCCACTGAAGACTGATAAGGCAGCCCTCTGCTACACATATGCAGGGGACCTTACCAGCTCATATATATTTTTGATTGATGATTAAATCTCTGCGAGTTTCCAGGGTCTAGTTTAGTTGATAATTTGTCTTCCTGTGAAGTTAACTCTTTCACTTGGACACCTGACCTTTCTCCAATGATTGGCTATCAACTTCTAGCAGAGCCTCTCTGAGGACAGCCTTGATTAGGCTCCTATCTGCAAGCACAGCATAGCCTTGATAATGGTGTCAGGAATTGATACCCATCCATGGTAAGGTTCCCAAGTTCAACTGGTCACTAGTCAGCAACTCCTTCAGTTTCTGCTCCATCTTTCCTCTGCATTTCTTTTAGAAAGTATATATTTGGAGTTGAAAATAGAGTAGATGATTTGGTGCTCCTGTCTTCCTCTGGCTACTGGAGGCAGTGACTTTTGGTTCTATATCCTCACTGTAGGCATTTCAGCTAGTGTCACCTATCTAGAGTCCTAGCCCATTACAAATCTTGGGGGTTTTTAGAAATCATCACTGCCTCTCTCTCTCCCTCACCCCCTGCCTCTTTTACACACACACACACACACACACACACACACACACACACACACACACAAACATACACACCACAGACACACACAAACAGTATCTGCATATTTCCATTAATTCTCCTGGCCATAATAGACTCTCTCCTGTCTCTCCTTATACCTGATCCTACCTGGATATTTCCCTGCCTTCCTTATCCTGCCCAGGTCCCTCCTTCCCTGTGTTTCCCATGAGTATTTTGTTCCCCCTTCTAAGTGGAATTGAAGCATGATTACTTGAATCTGCCTTCTTTATTAACTTTTTGGGGTCTGTAAGTATGTCATGGTTATTCTTAATTTTTGGCTAACAAGCATTTATCAGTGAATACATACCATGCATGTCCTATTGTGTCTAGGTTACCTCATTCTGGATGATATTGTATAGTTCCAATCATTGGTCTGTAAAATCCATGATATGTTTTGCTTTTAATAGATGTATAGTATTTTGTTGTGGAAATAAACCATATTTACATTATCCATTCTTTGGTTTAGGAACATATAGATTGTTTCCAATTGGTGACCAGTAAAAATAAAACTGCTATGAACATAGTTGAGCAGAATATCCTTGTGGTATGGAGGGACATCTTTAGGATATATGTCCAGTAATCATATAGGTAATTCTTCAGGAAAAAAATATTTCCAGTTTTCTTGGAATCTGACAATTAATTTTCACTGTGGTTGTAAAAGATTTCAATCTCAATATCAATGGAGAAATGTTCTCCATATTTTTGCCACTATGTGCTGTAACTTGAGTTTTTTATCTTAGTCATTCTGGTTGGTATAAGGTAGAATATTGGTTTCATTTTTATTTGTATTTCCTTGATGGATATGGATGCTTAACATTTCTTTAAATGGTTATTGGCCAGTTGAGATTCCTCTGTTCAAAATTCTCTGTTTAGCTCTGTACTCATTTTTTTTTTTTAAATTTGGGTTATCATTTTTAGACTATCTTTTTGAGTTCTTCATATATTTTTGATATTAGGTGTAAGTTAAGTGTAAGGTTAGTAAGGTATTTTCCCAATCTTTAGCCTGTTATGTTGTTATATTGATGCTATCCTTTGCTTTACAAATACTTTTCCATTTCTAGATGTCAGACTTATCAAGTGTCCATCTTAGAGCCTGAGTCAGTGGCCTATTAGGGACATTTTCTCGAGTGCCAATATATTCAAAGCTATGTCCTATATTTTTTATTAGATTCAGTGTTTACAATTTCAGTTTGAGATCCTTCATTCATTTGGGCTTGAGATTTGTGTAGGGTGATAAAAATGAATCCATTTGCTTTCTTCTTAAATAATAATGTAACTTCAAAATTTATATGAATATATATTATAGAATCAATAAAATTTGTACATTAGACAAATCAATCAAAGTTTGTATATTATAGAATATAATGAATTACAAATTATATAGATGGAAGGTTTGTCTCAGGGACAATTATATCGCTAATTTTTCCATATACAATTTTTTCTGCCTATGTATTCATTTATTTGTTAATGTTATACACTGTATACCATCACACTTCCTTACAGTTCCTCCCATGTCTACCTGACCACCCTTGTGCTCTAAGGACTCCCACCAAAATTAAAATATCGTATCAAGTTTATGTTGTCTCATTGTAGCATGTTCAAACTCCCAGTGGCTGGCCCTTAAAGAAAACTGAGTTATTCTTTAATAGGATCTACCCTACCATTACCTTCAGGATCTTTTAGAGAAAAATTTAAGAATTATCTTCAATAGCATCTTATATTGATTGTCTCTCACTCTCTTTTATTTTTACACTCCAGATTTCATTTCCCTCCCAGTCCACCCTCCAGCTGTTCCATATCTCAAGCTACCTCTCTATCCCACCCCTGTCTCACATGGATATCTCCATCCTGCCCACCCCTAGGGAACTCCAAACTCCCTGGGGACTCCAGTCTCTTGAGGGTTAGATGCATCTTCTCTAACTGAACCCAGACTCAGTAGTTCTCTTCTGTATATATGTTGGGGGCCTCATATAAGCTGGATTACACTGCATGGTTGGTGGTCCAGTGTCAGAGAAGTCTCGGGGTCCTGTTTGATTGAGACTGCTAGTCTTCCTACAGGGTCACCCTCCTACTCAACTTCTTCCCGCTTTTTTTCTAATTCAACCACAGGAGTCAGTAGCTTCTGTTGATTGGATGGATGCAAATATCTGCATCTGACTCTTTCTGTTGCTTCTTGGGTGTTTTGGAGAACAGTCATGATAGGTTCCTTTTTGTGTGGTCTCCACAGCCTCAGTAATAGTGTTAGGCCACGGGTCTTCCACTTGAGCTGGGTCCCACTGTAGACCTGTGGCTGGGCTTTCTTTTTCTCAGCCTCTTTTTCATTTTTATCCCTGCAGTGGCAACCTCAGGACTGTTTCTTTTTGTTGTTGATGTTGTTTTGATGGTGCTCCTGGAGTGTGTGTGTGTGTGTGTATTTATGTGTTTGTGTGTGTGTGTGTGTGTTTGTGTGTGTGTGTGTGTTTGTGTGTGTGTGTGTGTGTTTGTGTGTGTTGTATTGAGGGCGGTGAGTCACAGAATTCTAGTGTCTCCCTATATTCAGTTATGTGTTTGTAGTCACCAATACCACTTCACAAGAAACTTTGGTGCCCATAACTGTCGAAAAGCTTGTATCATAAGTTTTATTAATTTCTGATCTCAGATTTTAGCTATCAGCTTGGTCACAGGTACAGCACAGATCAAAGACATCACCTTGGATACCAGAGCATCAGAGACCAAAAACACCAATATGGCCTCTGGGGGCAGCATCGACCACAAACATCAGCATGGTCTCTGGCAGTAACAAGGACATCAACATGGCCTGCCATGGTGACATATATCTGTAATTACATAAAATTATTAAGTCTGAGACAGGACATGAGTCTTCTTAAGATTTGTTCATAGCTTTTGCTTAAGTAGTATATGGATTAAGTAGATAATATTCACAGAATATGTTCATGAACTATGACTCTTATTTTATGTATGGTAGAAAAAAGTCTGAATAATTATGATGTCATAAGGCTCACTGAATATTTTTTTCAATCAGATCAAAGTAGAAGAGTAGAAAGAAGAAATCAATATTTTATGAATGTCTATCTGTTGCTATGCCCTAGTTTGTGAATAGTTATGTTACACTGAAATATAAAATCCTGAAATATAGATATCAGAATATTAACTTTCATAAAGTGGTATAACTGTTGAATAATTAAAATAGGGATGTAAACATGAAAATGATAGCGAATATTTAAGTTTTCAATATACCTATTATTACCACTAAATTTTACTATTTACTTAATCAATTACAATGATTTTGTTGTAATTTCATAATTATAAAATGAATTACATATAAATGTAGTAATTAAGCCCAGAAGACAACTAGATTTCCAACTAGTATTTAATTTTTTTCTATCAAAGTAAAATTTTAAAAGTAAAAGCTTTTTTTTGTTAAAAAATACTGATTTAATTTACATAAATTATTTTAAGCTGGCAAATTTCATATTGGTATGCTATAGTTTATTACAATTATATCTCATAGTTTATTACTGAGAAAAACAGAGAAATAGTATTTTCATAAAATATAATGACATAAGCTTGTTCTTATTGTTGACCAGGGACAGTCTAGTATAGATTATTTTTATACTGATAGCATTGAAATTTTATAAACCAAGCAGAGGAAGCTCATGAATCATAAGCAGAGTGGTCAAGTTCATGGAAGTAGGAAGCAGTACATCAGTACCTCCTCTTTTGAATGTCAAGTCAAATACAATGTCTACTATATTAGAACTGTCTTTTGTAATGATAGTTCTTTCAGAAGATGAAACAAAAAAGACAACTGAGCAATATTTTCAGTGCACTCCAGGCCTAGTGTTTCATCTTTGATCCACTGTAAAATTGCTCTTCACACTGATTTACTATCCACTAGGTTTGACTTGTTGGAAGGAGATAAAAATATAGAAATAGCAATTTCCTTTGGGGACTAACAAAACTGAATCAAAGAGGTTAGGGACATGAACTGAATACTTTAAATCTTTTCTTTAAGAAAACGATTTGCAGCATTCATTTACACTTTACACATTATCACACATATTTTCCAAAAAAAAAAAATAGGCTTATAAGATGCTCTCATACATGCCAAACATCCTTGACGTCAGAAACTGATAAATGACATATGTGATTTCTCTTATAAATTGTAAGTAAACTCTTCTCCAGATACAATGTGTACAGTTATAGAGCAACATATAAAATTTTTTACGAATGCTTAGGAAGTATTATAAAATGAGTATTGCTTTATGGTAAATGCATGTAATCAAAAGTGAAAAAACATTTTCCTGCAAAGATTATGAATATATTTCCTTTAATACAAAGTGTTATGGGTAAGTTATAACATTTGCCAGAGAATCATTTGTAAATGTATGATCACAAATAAATGAGCTAATAAGTATGAGCATAAAAGAAAAATGCATCTGAATATTTTAGGCAATTATTTTTTGCTGAGTTCTTTAAATAGATACATGCAGCATGTCTCTCATGACACTGAGTTATCATGTAATATATGAATGCAAAGATATATTTGATTGCTTGACCTTTTTCAGGAAATACAAAACAAAGCAAATTAGTACTTTTTTCTGTTTTCCCTGCACTAATTCTGTATCTGGAGATAAGAAAATTTTAAGAAAAATTACATTAATCATGGTTCTTGGTTCTGGAGTTTGTAATCATATCTGACAGAAAATTCCTCACACTATGCAAAAAACTACTTGGTACTTAAGAGAGAGCATGGGCATGGCTGTGTGCTATAGGCCAGCTCTTATGAACTCTCCACTATTCAAGAAAGAGAACTTCCAAGTTGTGAACATATCTAATGTTAATCAGTTCTAAAATTGCTTTGAGTAAGTTTAGAATTTAACATATTTAAATTTAAATATAATTCTCCCGGAGGGCTTTGAGTGCAGAGCCTGTGCTCAGACCATCCATCGCAAGGAACAGCAGAGATTCAGAGACACAGGCCTGGAGAGAAGGCCTGGTGCAGAGAGATCTCTGCCGAGCTTGCAGAAAGTGCGCTGCCCCCTGCTTGGTTCAGGGAACTAGTAACCCGCCATTGGGCTGTTACCAGCCGGAGGCTTTGAGTGCAGAACAGGCACTCATATCATCTGCCACCAGGAAGAGCAGAAATCCAGGGACACAGGCCAGGTGAGAAGGCATTCCAACTAGCCGGCGAGCAGGAGATCTAGGGACATAGGCCAGGTACAAGTGAGAGGCTAGAACCAATAACGAACAAGACCACTTATTAACACAGACAACAAGATAGCAAGAGGAATGCGAAAGAACATACCCCAGGGAAACCAAGACAACCTGGCAACAGCAGATCCCAGCTCTTCCATCACAGCAAACAGCAAAATGCCAAACACTCCAGAAAAAGAAGACTCAGACCCAAAATCATACCTCAAGATGATGATAGAGATCCTTAAACAAGAATGGGAGGAAAAGCATAAAAAATTAGAAGCTTTTAAAGAGGAAACAAGAAAAACACTCAAAGAACTCAAAGAATATTGCTGATGCCAGGAAGTGTTTACTGGCAGGAACCAGACATGAATGTCTCTTCAGAGGCCCTCCAAGAATCACACAGATACAGATGAGGATGTTTGCCACTAAAGATCAGACTGAACACAGGGACCCCAATGAAAAAGCTAGAGAAAGGACTGAAATAGCTGGATTACTTGCAACCACATGAAAAGAACAACATCATCATCAGCCAAGGCAATGAGGTCAAGAGGGTGATTGAGAGAGGGAGCACATTTATGGAATCAAGTTGGAGGGGAGGAGGGAGGGGAGTTGTGGGGAAGAACAACATTTGAAATATATATGCAGATAATATCCAATAAAATTTAAGAAAATATGAAAAGAAAATATGAATGAAAAGTTTAAACTAATTTTGTTTCAAGTAAGAAAATTATATTTAAAAGACATTCAAAATAAAAAGTAAATGTCTCTGCTATTTATGTTTGAAAAACTGGAGCGAAATTTCTCAGTGTCTGAACTGTTAACTATTAGTGTCTATTCTGAGACATCATTTTCTCCTATGTATTCCCCCCATGTCATTTTTAAACCATGGTAATGCTTTTACAAATAAATTAATATAGGAGATAAATAATAGATAGAGAAATAGAGAGAAAAAAAGAGAAATGTAGAAATATACCATGAATCTATAAATCAAGGAATGGGTATCTGTGATCAGTTTGAAAATTTTTATATTAAATTTAGTCAACAATTGGGGTGTCATGGAAAGAGATTGCATGCCCAAGGGCAACTGTAATATTTATGAGTATTTGCAAACTAATAGGGCTTAGATATGGAAAATAGTATATTCCCACGTTTTTATTTATTGACAACAATCAATATTAGGAAATTTATATATTTTTATTGAAGAACTTTATTTAAAAAAACAGATAAATTTAAAATTTTAAGCATTTTTGCATAAAAGTATACGAATATATTGTTGTTATTGCTTGTCCTTTTTTTTGTTTGATAGTGGGCAATAAGATCTCACTAGTTACAATGAGCATAAAGTACATGTAATACAGGATGTAACCTGGAATTAGTAAAATTTTTCTTGGTGTGTAGGGAGTAAACATAATGTTTTTTTTTCTTTTACTGTTTTATTCTTTTCTTGAACTTCACATATTCTGTGAGTTTTTTCTGGGGTGTTCAGAGCTTTCTGGGGTTAGTATCCTATTATCATTGACTGCATATTATGTCTGTTATTTGTCACTGGGTTATCTCACTCAGGATGATATTCTCTAGATGCATCCGTTTTCTTATGAATTTCATAAAGTCATTGTTTCTGATAGCTGAGTAGTAATCCATTGTGTAAATGTACCACAATTTTTGTATTCATTCATCTACTGAAGGACAGCTGGGTTCTTTCTAGCTTCTGGTTATTATAAATAGAGCTGCTATGAACATTGTGGTACATGTGTGTTTGTTGTGTATTGGAGAGTCTCTAGAGTATATGCCCAGAAGTGGGTATTCACTTCTATGTCAAATTATCTGAGGAAGCTCCAGACTGATTTCCAGAGTGGTTACAACACTTTCCAACCCCACCACCAGTGGAGAAGTGTTCCTCTTTCTTCACATCCTCACCAGCATCTGCTGTCATCTGAATTTTTGGTCTTGGCCAATCTGACTGGTTTGAAGTGGAATCTCAGGGTTGTTTTGATTTGTACTTCCCAGATGACTAATGATGTCAAGCAATTCTTTAGATGCTTCTCATCCATTCAATATTTCTCAATTGAAAACTTGTAGTTTAGCTATGTACCCCATATTTAATAGTGTTGTTTGAATCTCTGGTGTCTAGCTTCTTGAGTTCTTTGTATACTTTTGATATTAGGCCTGTATCTGATGTGGGCTTGGTAAAGATCGTTTCCCACTCTATTAGTTACCACTTTGTTTTCTCGACAGTATACTTAGCCTTACAGAAACTTTGCAATCTCATTAAGTTCCACTTGTCAATCTTTGATCTTACAGCAAGAGCCATTGGTGTTTTGTTCAGGAAATTTGTTTCCTGTGCCTATGTGTTCTTAGGTTTTCCCTACTTTCTCATCTAATAGTTTCAGTGTATTTGGTTTAATGTGGAGATCTTTGATCTACTTTCTCTTGATCTTTGTACAAGGAGATATGAAAGGGTCTATTTTCATTCTTCTGCATGCTGAGTGCCAGTTGGACCAACACCATTTGTTGAATAGGCTGTCCTTTTTCTATTGAATAATTACAGCTTCTTTGTCAAAAATCAGATAACCATATATGTGAGGGTTCATTTCTGGATCTTCTATTCTATTCCATTGATCCACTCTCCAATTTTTGTACCAGAATCATGAAGTTTTTTTTTTTTTTTTTTTTTTTTTTTTTTTTTTTAGCACAATTGTCTTTTAATATAGCTTGAGGTCAGGGATAGTGATTCACACAGATGTTTTCTTGTTGTTGAGGATGGATTTCACTATTTTAGGTGTTTTGTTGTTACAGATGAAATTGCACATAGCTCTTTCCAACTCAATGAAAAATTGGGTTGGTATTTTGATGGGGATTGCATTGAATCTGTAGATTGATTTTGGTAAGATGGCCACTTTTACAATGTTAATCCTTCCAATCCATGAGCATGGGAGATCTTTTCATTTTCTGAGATCTTCCTGGATTTCCTTCTTTAGAGGTTTGAAGTTCTTGTCATACAGGTCCTTCACTTGCTTAGTTAGAGTCACACCAAGGCATTTCATATTATTGTGACTATTGTGAAGGGTACCTTTCCCCTAGTTTCTTTCTCCACATTTTTGTCCTTTGAGTAGAGGAAGTTTGCTGATTTGTTTTAGTTAATTTTATATTTTTGCTGAACTTGTTTATCAGCTGTAGGAGTTCTCTGTTGGAATTAGTGGGATCACTTAAGTACACTATTATGTCATCTCCAAATAGTGATGATTTTACTTCTTCCTTTCCAATTTGTATCCCTTTGATTTCCTTTTCCTTTCTAATAGATCCTGCCAGGACTTCCAGTACTATGTTGAATATGTAGGGGAGAATGAGCAGCCTTGTTGAGTCCCTGATTTTAGTGGGATTGCTTCAAGTTTCCTACTGTTAAGTCTGATGTTGTCTGTTGGTTTGCTATATATTGTTTCTATAATGTTTAGGAATGGGCCTTGTATTCTTGTCCTTTCCAAGACTTTTAACATGAAGTGGTGTTGAATTTTGACAAATGGTTTCTCAGCATCTAGTGAGATGACCATGTGCTTTTTTTTTTAAATTTGAGTTTGTTTATATGGTGGATTACATGATGGATTTCCGTATATTAAACCATCCCTACATCCCAGGGATGAAGCCTACTTGATCATTGTGAATGATCATTTTGATGTGTTCTTGGAGGAGTGTTCCTCTTTCTCCAAATCCTCACTAGCATCTGCTGTTACTTGAGTTTTGATCTTATCCATTCTGACTGCTGTGTGGTAGAATCTCAGGATTATTTTGATTTTTATTTCCCTGATGACTAAGGATGTTAAGCATTTCTTTAGGTACTTCTCAGCCATTGGATATTCCTTGGTTGAGAAGTCTCTGCATAGCTCTGTACCCCACTTTTTTAATTAAAGTTCTTTGATTATCTAGTGTATAGCTTCCTGAGTTCCTTTTATATAGTGGATAGTAGCCCTATAACAGATGAAGGATTGGTAAATATCATTTCCCAATCTGTTATTTGCCATTTTACTCTTTTGACAGTGTCTTTGGCCTTACAGAAACTTTGCAATTTCATAAGGTCCCATATGTCCATTCTTTGTCTTTAAACATAAGCCATTGGTGTTCTGTTCAGTAAAATTTCCCCTGTGCCTCTGTGTTCAAAGCTCTTCCCCACTTTCTTTTCTACTAGTTTCAGTGGACCTGTTTTAATATGGAGATCTTTAACTCACTTGGACTTGAGCTTTGTACAAGTAGATAAGAAGGGATCAATTTACATTCTTCTGCATGCTGATTGACAGTTGAGCCAACACCATTTGTTGAAGAGGCTGTTCTTTTTCCATTGAATGTCTTTAGCTTCTATGTCAAATATCAATGGCATAGGTGTGTGGTTAAATTTTGAGGTCTTCCATTCTATTCCATTGGTCTACCTCCCTGCCCCTGTACCAATACTAGACAGTTTTTATTACAATTGATCTGA
This sequence comes from Micromys minutus, assembly GCF_963924665.1. Classification (NCBI taxonomy): domain Eukaryota; kingdom Metazoa; phylum Chordata; class Mammalia; order Rodentia; family Muridae; genus Micromys; species Micromys minutus. The sequence goes on from NC_137974.1 coordinate 15,461,367, forward strand.
AATATTGCCTGAGGTCAGGGATGGTGATATCCCCAGAATTTTTTTTTAATTGTTAAGAATGGTTTTGGTTATCCTGTTTTTTTTTTTTTTTTTTTTTTTTTTTTTTTTTTTTTAATTCCAAATAAATTTTCAAATTGCTCTTTATAAGTCTTTGAAAAAAATGAGTTGGAATTTTGGTAGGGATTACATTGAATTTGTAGAATGCAGTAGGCAAAATGGCCATTTTTACAGCGTCCATACTTCCAATCCATAATCATGGACGATCTTTCCATTTTCTGAGATCTTCCTCAATTTTCTTCTTCAGAAGCTTGAAGTTCTTGTTGTACAGATCCTTCACTTGCTTGGTTATGGTCACACCAAGGTATTTTATATTCTTTGTGGCTATTGTGAAGGGTGTTGATTCTTTAATTTCTTTCTCAACCTGTTTTTTTTTTTTTTTTTTTTTTTTTTTAGTAGAAGAATGCTATTGACTTGTGTGAATTAATTTTATATACACACACTTTGCTGAAGGTATTTATCAGCTCTTAAAGTTTCCTGGTGGAATTTTAAGGTCACTTAAGTATAGTATCATGTCATTGGCAAATAGTGATATTTTGTTTCTTTCTTTTCTTCCAATTTGTATTTCTTTGACCACTTGTTTTTTTCTTATTGCTCTGGCTAGTACTTCAAGTACTATATTGAATTGGTAGGGAGGGAGTGGACATCCTTGTCTAGTCCCTGATTTTAGTGGGTGTGCTTCAAGTTTCTCACCATTTATTTGATGATGGCTACTCGTTTGCTGTTTATTTCTTTTATTATGCTTAAGTATGTGCCTTGAATACCAGACCTTTCCAAGACTTTTACCATGAAGAGGTGTTGAATTTTGTCAAATGTTTTCTAACTATCTAGAGAGAAAATCATGTGAATTTTTTGTTGAGTTTTCTTATTTAGTGTATGTCATTGATGGATTTCTGTATATTGAACCATCCTTGCATCCTTGGAATGAAGCCCACTTGATCATTGTCAATGATTGCTTTAATATTCATCAGTATTTTTCTAAATAATTCCTACCTCTGTTTTTTTTCTTTCTGTTTTTATTTTTCCAGTTATAATTTAACTACAAAATTTCTCCTTTCACTTTCTTCCCTACAAAACCTCCCATGTAGTCCTGAACTTTGCATGTTTCTTTACACTGATTTATTATTCTTTAAATATTTTTAAAAGTGTCAGTAAAGAATTAGTAATTATGTTCCAACATATTGCCTTATTTTCTGAAACCAATACAAATTAATTCAAAGTTGGTTTAATTTATTTTACTCTTGTATTATCAGCTTCTTTTGATTTATAGACCTACCCCCCTACTGATCTATCTATATTGCTTTCTTGAGTTTAGTAACTTTTCTCATATATCAATAATTCTTTATATGAAATGTATAGCCAGCCACATTCACCATAATTTTATTTTAATTTTCATCTTCCAATGTTGCTAGTCCTTCTTAAGAGAGATATTTCTAATAATTTTTAAGGTTTCTTACATTGTTATTTGAGAAAAAACCTTCATTTCATTCAGGATAAACCCATAATATCAACAAATCATTTAGAGTATTTATTCCTATAAAATGGATGTGTGTATAAACTATGATTATAAAAGGAAAGAGTATGACTATGTAAGCTTATGAAAGTGTTTGTACATGTATCTGTGTACAAATTTGGTGTAAATATACTTACTCATAAAATCAGTGGGTATAATTAGAATTCACACATACACACACACTCACACACATACAAACTAGATTGAGATAAATAAAAATAGGTAATATTAACTTTATTATGAGTTCATAAAGAATATTCAAACAATTAAACAAGTAAAATTTAATACTTATAAAGAATTGTTTAGACAGGGCATTAGAATTTGGCATAGATTTTAGTACCCCCATCTAATCAGGAGAATAACAAAAACAAACAAACATAACATTTGGAAGTATTAAACATATATAATCCTCCACGGAAAAGGAGAAAATCAAAGCCCTGAAACAGGTTGTGAGAGAATTCTATATTTCTGGTCTGTATTATGCCTAACTCTCTTCTCTGAAGTATAATGACTTCTCTGAATAACATTGCAGTGAATGAAAAAGAAATGCTCAACAATATTAAGAAGTTTGTCTCAAATTGGTAAAAGTAGAAAAATCTAATAGAGCTTCTAAATATCCTTAATTTTCTCCAATTCGGGAGAAATAATTTGAAAGTACAAATTTGGAGTAACTGTTCCCATTGTTGATAACCGGAAGTTCTCAACTCCTAGATAGATATATCCAACTTGCTATAGTGTGTATCTTTATATGAAATAATGAATATGTGGTATTTGTCTTTCTTGGTTTAAGTTAGCCATTAAAAATAATTTCGTATAGTTTTATGTACATACTTATGACTTTCAAATTTCTTTTAAACTAAAAATTCTATAGCATATTTAAACTACAGTCAATAGTGTATGAAAATCTAAATTGTTTTCAAACATAGGTTAGTGTGAGTAGAGCAGTATTGAATATGAATAAGATAAGCAAAAATCTATATTGTAGTGTGTATTGATAATCTGAATATGCCAGATAACTATATAAGTGGAGCAGAGAAAAATGTGGTGTTACTATATAAAAGAATATTTAACACTAAGTATTTTTGAAAATGCTTCATAAACTCATAGTGTCATAGTTTTCCTATTAAGAAAAGTTTCTATGAATGCTGCTGGGAAGTAAATTTATCAAAAGTCTTACCTACCAATTAAAACTAAAATATACAATAAAATAATGACTGTATTATCAAGATAGTCTATTGTTCAAATAATTGTCTAAATCTTGTGAAAGTAGGTAACTACTTTCTGATTAAAGTTAATGTCCAATACTCAAAATGGATTTTTTATTCTGCTATCCTAAACTAAGATAAAAACCCATGGTTTAATAATTGATATACCTTGGTGGGTAACAAGGTTCTAATATACCACTAAGTAGACCTAGTAATAAATTGTTCCCTAATTTATACTCAGATCAATGTCTCTTTTCACCACCATCATAGAAGTATATGACAATTTATATAGCACCAACTGGTAAAGCTAACAGTATAATGAAACTCCATATGTCCTGTAATATTTCCCCCCCCTCTCTGTGTACACACACACACACACACACACACAAATATATATATATATATATATATATATATATATATATATATATATATATCCCTAAATCCAATAGTGGGCTAATATTCAAAATATGTAAAAAAACTCAAGAAGTTATACTTCATAATACCAAATTACTCAATTAAAAATAATTGAAAACTG